>NC_142053.1:109320412-110002912 GCF_982192425.1 Myodes glareolus | reverse complement strand
TGAAGGCAGGCAAAAAATTTTGCCCCATAATCATCTGCAAGTATATACTACATACATGCCAATTTCATGTTAAACCTTTTAAACTCGGATTAGGGAAAGGAGGTCTCTCAGAACATGAGACAGCATTTTTGCTTTTGTTTTGTTTTTGTTTTTCAAAAAAAAAGATACTTGAGCAGATTATGTAAAATGTAGATACCAAATAATTCGCATTTATTTTGAGGAACAGGAAGGGCCCTGGTCCGCAGCACAGCAAAGGGAGACACTACCATTTGTGGCTCAAGTTCTAAGTCCATGACGTCGAGACTTAATCCCCCTGCAAACAGGCAGGTAGACAGGCACAGAGGCCAGAGAAAGAAGGGTGAGCTATGTTGCTCTTGGCACTGAGGCACATGGACATCTGACCTGGGTAGAGCTCCAGGCCCATCAGGTACTTGCTGGCTCATGTAGCATAAGAGAAAGGGATAGATTCTGGCCTCAAATCCCCTGGGTCACTCTAATAGTATCATTTCCTGAGACAGCTGCATGGACCTAATTCCATATGCACTCTGGAGACTCAACATACGCTTCTCCTAATTGAGGTTAATACCAAATCACACAGAAGTCTTAGATGGGAAGAAAATAGACATTATGTTTGATAGGTGCATGGATGTGGGAAGGTCAGAGGTTGGTGCTGTCACTCTCCACCTTATCACTGCACATAGGGTCTCTCAGTGAACCTGGAGTTAGTTCACTGTTTTGGTTAGACTGCCTGACCAGCAAAGCCTTGGAATCTGTGTGTCTCTGCTTCATTAGTGTTAGAGACATGCACTGCCACACCTAAGCGCTTCTATTGATGCTGGGGATACACATTCAGGGCAACATGCTTAGACAGCGAGCACTCTGCTCACTGAGCAATCTCTCCATGTACACATTATTATTTAAAGGTTATTCATTAATAGAATGGGTGTGAGTGCAGGTATGCACTGACCACTCTATGCCCGTGGAAGCCAGAGGACAACTCTTGTAAGTTGTGGATTCTGAGGATTGAACTTGGGTCATTAGGCTTGTGTGGCAAGCATTTTGATCTGCTGAGCCATTTCACTACTATTGCCAGGTTCATATATGTGATTTTGATTTCTTTTTGTCATATATATCCACTCTTTTCTCTTTGCGTGTGCATATGAATTCTCAGGACATCTAATACACTAAATTATTCCTACTTGTGGCCCTAATGTTATAAGATAGTTATATATTTTTTTCTTTCCAGCTCTTAAATTTTTATAGCACAAGAGCAAAGAGCATATTCAGAAAAATTTATATATTAAGAAACCAGTTCCATTCACTTCCCACATCACTTTATAGTTAGCTGCTATATATATACATATATACATACATATACATGTATATATATATATATATTTACTATAGGGTTGCTTCTTTCTTATTGGTCTATGTTCCTCATCAATTCAATTAAGCTTCAAAGACTACCCAATAGTGACCTCCTGTGGCAAGACAAAGCTTTACTTGAAAAGATTTGGCCCCAAAGTTTTCTCTAAAACATCAGCCTTAGATTTCCCAGATAAACAATATTTTCTCTAGTGACATGACTTTTTGCATTAAGCCAAAGAAACCAAAGCTATCTGCTGTATATATCACATACTACTTGCCAGGGTGTTCCAGCAGGACTGTCAGTTGGAGAATACCTCATTCCAAAATAGGACGAGGACAAAGACATACAGAAGACACTTGAGGTAAAGAAAAAGAGGTGACACAAATTCCAAATGTGTACCCCTAAAAAGTTGGTCTTTCCCAGCAGAGGGAGCAGGGGTGGCTAGAAGAGAGCGCTCCTAGGAGTCATAAGCAAAAGAGCATTTTAAACTTGGTCACTTACTTACTCTGGTCTAGTCTCTGTCTGTCTGTCTGTCTGCCTGCCTGCCTGCCTGCCTGCCTGCCTGCCTGTCTCTCTGTATGTGTGATGCAGTGTATATACACTTCTGTGTTGTAGGTACATATGTCTAGAGGCTAGAGAAAGCCACCAAATTTCTTGCACTGTCAGTTCCTACCTTACATTTTGAGGCAGGGTCTCTCACTGAACCTGGAGCTCGACTGGCAATCAGCAAGGGCCAGTGATCATTCTGTCTCTACCCCCCTCACATGCTAAGGTTACAGGGGCTATGCCTGGCTTTAGGGAACTTCAATGCAGGTCATTATGCTTGAGCAGAAAGAGCGCTTTACCCGCTGTGCATCTCCAAAGTCCTCTCCTGTGATTTTTCAAAGTAGGATCTAGCAAGTAGATAGAGGAACTTGGCATATAAAAAAAGATGTTGTTTCAAACCAGTAGAGGGAGGATGGGTGTTTTAATAGTTCTTGAATGACTAGATAGCTGGTGGAGGAGAGGAGGAATTGGACTTTTATTTTACTTTTTATTCCCCAATAAATGTCAAACGCAAGAAAAATCAGAACATTAAAAGAGAAAAAAGAGGTCTTTAAAATATCTAAAATCGCAAGAGAAGAAAAATTTTAGGAGAAAGCCAAGTGCTTCATAAGTCTAGAAGCCAGAATGTGAAGAAAGCAGAAATGTAAGATGGCTTTCCAGGTTCTTCAGGGAATAAGAATATAAAAGAGGGAGGACATTAAAATTCTGAGAAAATGTCTGAGACTCTCATGAAAAGCAGAGCTGGGATTTCCTACCTTTGCCAATCCACAGGTCAGAGTCTCCACAAGACAACACCAGCTCTCATGGAAAACCCATCATACCAGAAAGGATGCCTGCCCTCGCGCCTAACAACCTGAGCTCACGGGAAGAAATACCACGGGTAACCTGCCTGATATGTTAAATGAAACTAATAACATGCTATGTGAGCAGAGCTGGGTACCAAGATACTGGCAGCCATACTGGATAATGCCATCTAAAATATCATTTCTGAAAGACCCACTTTTGGCATTGTCCACCAAAACTCAAATGGCTTGCCCCTTTGGATTGGTAGTTCTATTTCTAAGAGTCTACCTTACTTTGACAAGTATGTAAAAGGTCAAAGCAAGTCTGCTGCCTCTGGACTACACAAACTACAGCGCTTATGTATGAGTGAGTGGCAAGAAATCACAGGAATGAGGATACACACACACACACACACACACACACACACACACACACACACGGGACTATTACATAGCTATAAGAACAACCATGTAACTGAATGCAGGCAGTATTACCCCCGGGAATAGTTTCTTGCACTGAATAGAATGGAGAAGGAATATTACGACCCAGCATTTATTTATGCATGCTCCCTGACCAAGAACACAATGTGACTAGCTGCTTTATGCTCCTGCTGCCACCCTGGCCATAATAGGCTGGACCTGCAAATCACGAGCCAGAATAGATCCCTCCTCCCTTACAAAATGATCAAGAACCTCTGTTACATAACCATGAGATTACTATTAAAACACAGCAAGGGCGTCTTTTAAAAATCTCGGTGGCGAAGTGTGCACAGCATCTCCGCTACTTTGACTGGTGCTCAAACACCCAACAGAAAAGAACACAGAGAGGAGAGGAGAGGCTTCACTTCGGCTCATTGTTTGAGGAAATGAAGCCCGTCATGGCGGGCAGTGGCTGGTAAGAGGCAGCTTCTTGGTGGCAGGAGCAGGTGGCTCATATTTGCCACATCTTAGGGAAACAGGAAGCAGAGAATCAAGAAGAAGCTGATCGGGGCTATAAACGACAGGGCCCACCCCACAGTGACCCACTTCTAGCCACACTGCACCTCGCCAAGCAGCTGCGGAGCAAGTGTGCAGACACAGGAGGCTGTGGGAACCGTTCCATGCTCAAACCGTAGCGCATTATCAGCTGTGTTTGTGAAAAAGGGGCGATCTGTGTTTGAACACTACCCTAACACTGGAAAGAACAGCAGTGCTTAGCAAAGCTGAGTCACTTTTTGTACTATTCTTTCAATTTATTTTAATTTTTTTTTACTACTGTGGGCTTGTGTGCGTGTACGTGTGTATGTGTGTGCATGTACGTGTTTGTGTGTGTGTGTGTGTGTGTGTGTGTGTGTGTGTGTGTGTGTGTGAACATGTATAAATACCAGGGCACAAGTGTGGCCATCAAATAGTAAGTTGTAGAAGTCAGGTCTCTCCTCCTACCACGAGGCTCCCAGGTGTCAAACTCTGGCAGTCAGGCGTCGATGCAAGTACCTTTAGCTGCTGGGCCATCCCCCTTGCCCCTACTTCAATTTGTCTTTCTGAAAGCATGAATGCTATTTCTGTCTGTATATAGAGATAGTTGTGATAAGAAAAAGGAAAAGGCCAAAAGAACTCTAGGGAATCTACTATTCTTTAGACTTACTTGGACCAAAGTTCTATTTTGTTCTTAATGCTAGACAAAATGGTCAGTCACTGTATGATCAATTGATATGAAAATGTCTCTGAGTGCAGTCCCATGCAGGTGAACTGGTACAGCTAGGGGCTGAGTCAGGGACATGGCTGGCAACTGCCAATGGGCATGGGATTTCCTCTTGATGTGATAGAGGTATCCTAGGGATGGATAATGGTGAGAATTGCACAAATCAGAGCATATACTGCAAACCACTTAGCTTTACACTTATAGGGGGAGCTATAGGCATATGAATTACAACCTGCACCTGATATTATAACCCAAGGTATCTAGTACTCCTGGACCCTTCAGCCTAGGAGGGATCTGATAAATGTGAATAGATAGTCTACCTCGTGACTTTGTGAAGCTTCCATAGCAACTGCAAACATTTCCAGGAGAAATGACGCTGCAAAGACACTCACGCTGTTAAAAAGACCCGAGCAAACCTCAATGTATTGACCAAGGTCACAATTGTGCCCATCATGTTCTGGGCACCAAACCCAACCCATGCCTAGCTGGGGGTTAGCTACCTTAACTGCTGCTGACTTTTATGTATCTCCTTCCTGTGCAGAGGCACTTCCAGGCACTGTCAGTGCTCCCTCTCCAGTTACCGGCCCTCTTTCCTTCTTCTCTTCTGTGCAGGGAACCAAAGTGGCTACTGGACACCAGCTGAGAGCACAATTGTGCTCTGCTGAGAATCAGGGCCTCCGCTGTACTGGATGGGCCTTGAGACCGCTTTGTAGGCCATTCCTAAGTTTCTAAGTGTCATTCTAGGTCTGCAGCTGGGCTGTAGGTGGATGAAGATATCAACACTGGGGAGAAGCCGCATGCGTGTGTGTGCATGTGTGTGTGTGCGTGCGTGTGTATGCCCTTTCCCATCTCAGTACTACCCGCCAGACCACCAGAGTACAGCTCCCAGCACCGTCTGTAGGCAGGCAGGCTTTAGCTATTTCCCATTCTTGTTGCGCCACATACATACATTTCTTTGGAATTTTATTTTGGGCTCTATTCTGGCTACTCTAGTCATGTGCTGGTGTTTAGAAGAGACATACATAGATTTAATCTACATGGGAAATAGAAAGAGACAAGATCTCCTGGATAAATTGGGAGCATGGGGACTTTGAGGGAGGGTTGAAGGGGAGGGGAGAGACAGGGAATGGAGCAAAGAAAAATGTAGAGCTCAACAAAAATCAATAAAAAAAGGACTAATTCAGTCAATTGTATTAATTAAATCCCTTTTTATATAGAGTATATATGTGTTCGTTTTATTTTCATGAATGCTGTGAAATGCAGAGAGAGTGATGGGCTTCTGTGCTAAAGGCAAAGCCTAAGGCCTACTTAGTGGCTCATTTATAGGATAGAGTGTTATATAATGAAAAGCAAGCCTCCTGGGAAAAGGGATATAGCTCAATGGTACTTGCTTACCATCTATGAGGCACTGAGTACTATCTATTCTCAGCAACACACACACACACACACACACACACACACACACAGAGAGAGAGAGAGAGAGAGAGAGAGAGAGAGAGAGCAAGAGAGTGAGAGAAAGCGCTTTTATAAAGCGTTCTTCATGTAGCTTTGTGTGGTGTGTACACATATAAGGAGGTCTCAGGTTAATGTCAGGAATGTTCCTTGATTGTTCTTTTATCTTATTCATTGAGGCAGTGTCTCTCAATTAAAGCCCAAGCCAGTCAGACAGCTCTGGGGATTCCGCTCTCTCTGCATTCCAAGGCAGAACTCAGAGGCAGATCATTAAGCACACCCAGCATTTATATAAGTTCTGCAGACTCAACTCCAGCCCTCAAGCTTGCAGGGCAATAGCTTAAGCCGTGAGCTATGTCTCCAGTACACAAAACAGGCCTTCTCACTGAAGACATAGAGAAATACAGAAAGCAGGAAAGCAGCGGGTAAAGACAGAGATCTGCATGGGATCTCTTGCGTGGTACCTTTTGGCTCCTCCAGCATCTGGGGAAACAATGATACAGTTTCTCCATTCAGTGATGTTCTCCCGAATCCACTGAAGAACTGCAGGTTCTGCATATAAATTATCCACAGGGATATCAAAGAATCCCTAAGGAGAGAAATCAATGTCACTTTGCAGGTTTGTTTTCTGAATGACTATGAGGTTTATTAGAATACATGGTTGGTGGGGTCAGTGGTTCAGCACAGTGGAAACCCTCAGGAGGACAGAGCCTATCCTATGTCTGAAGGACCATGACTGGAGATGTATTTGGCCCACATTCATTGGGGAAAAGCTGCTTCTCAGCTACTATGCCTTCCAATTCATCTGTATTAAACTTGGTGAAGTCTTTGAGATGTGGATTTTCCAGCAGTCAGGGACCTTGAACTTGCCCCTGTGCAGGGTCTCAACCACGCTCCTTTTTCTGCAGGTTGGTACAGATCAACAAGATGGCCTGGCTACTGCGCCCTGGTGCTGCTCAAACGTGTTCCATATACCTATCTGAAGCCTAGAGACAGTGTGAGAAAGGAGACATGACGATCTAGCAGAAAATTCTGTTTCTGAGGTCTATTAGAGAAACCCTCACAAGCAGCATCCCAAGTAGGCTGCTATTTGTTGCCACTGCACACCAGGCCCCATGAGGAAAGGAACATAGTCAGAATAATTGGATAAAGGTTTTTTAAAAGGAAAAAATATCTTTTTAAAAGATAACTGCCATCTCTAAATAATATTTGAATTATTTATCTGAAAGTTACCTTTACATAACCCTCTCCCTTTGGCTAATTGCAACAGAATTAAATCTAATGATAGAGATGTTACAAGCCATCTTTCGGTCCATCGCTTTTCTGGGCATGCTCTGATATTTATGTGATGGCCAGTGCACCAAGGGAAAGAACAGCACTGCAGGGCAGAGGGGAATGCAGGTGGCTTTTTGTCGTTGCCCTTGTCCTAGCAGTTACCACAAATCAGATACTTCACATTCATTGCATCCCACTGTGAAATGTGACCTGTTCTAATGACAGACGAAGGAAGGTATGAAAAAATGAAACATGTGTATGGCAGAACTGGGAAGATGGCCGTACAAGCGTCATGTCCTGAATTGGAATCCCCAGAAACGAGAAAACAGCTGGCCATGATAGTGCATATTCTGTAGCAGCAGTGCTGGGGAAGCAGAGGCGGGGAGATCCCCCGGAGCTCATTGGCTAGCCAATCTGAATTGATGAGCTCTGGGTTCAGGGAGAGATCCTGCCATAAAAACAAGATGGAGAGTGATCGTGGAGGACATTGGGTGTTGACCCCCTGCCTTCATGTGTGTGTGCACACAAGTGTACACCAATATACACAATGCATACTACAATGCTGTCATTTAACTATCTTACAGACGTTTAGATGGAATCACAAAGCACATGAAAGGAATTCCTTGCTCCTCCAAGATAAGTTGGAGGCAAGGTGTGATAGGGATGGCGGCCTCAACAGGAAAGACAAACAGCCCAGAGAATGGCTGTGCAGACTCAAATCTTTCAAAGTCAGTTGCAGAGAGTTAGGGCCTGACAGTGGGCAGAAAGACAATGCTGGTACCTGGATCTGAGAGGCATGCAGGTCCATGGTGATGATGTGATCGGCCCCAGCAACTGACAGCATGTTGGCCACAAGCTTAGCAGAAATTGGAGCACGACTCTAAAAAATAGAAGCAGGCATTTAATATCAGAAAAAGATGGAAACTGTTAGAGTCCTTTTGCAAAGATAACCATGAGGAAATCAAATGGATGGTTTGAAATGGATGTAACCACTAAGGAGAATTACAAGTTATGGCAACCAAAGATATATTCAACACATTGCATTTGGTTACTAAATATTGACCATTGGTTGTTTCTGAGCCTGGATCTTATATAGCCCAGGTTGATCTCCAGCTCACTTATGCAACCAAGGATGACCATGATCAAGGCATGTGCTACCATGCTCAGTTTCTGTGGTAGTGGGGCTGGGACCCAAGGTTTCCTGTAGCCCAGGCAAGCACTCTACCATCTAAACTACATCTCCAGCCTCATAGACCCTACTATGAGGTTATGCTCCTGACACTACAGTAGAACACAAATATCTAAGGAATAAAGTCAAACTGAATGCACTTGACAATAGTTTCTATAATTCAAATAGTAAGGAAGCATGAGGAGGTTCAACAAGATGGCTTAAGAGATCACTTTAAAGGGAAGGCCAGCCAATGATAGGATAAGAGTGTTCTAGAAGGAAACAATGAAATATATGAAGTCTCCCAAGCTAAAACGCCATCAAATAGCTTATCCAAGGCCCCAAAGTCCAGTTATGAAAGAAGTACCATGCCCTGAGAGATGAAAGCTAACCCGACTACAAATTCAGCAGCAGCAACAACAACAAACAAAAAACGCTTGTAGGGTATTGATAATTCAAGGTTCAGAGAAACAAGTTCATTGTTACCACTGTCTTTATGCCCTTTCTAAAGTTATCTAACTTCTTTATAGCTTTAGTTTCCACATCATAAATCATGGGCAATGAAAATGTCCACATCAAAGCAACCAGAGAGTCCACACAGATATCATTAGACATAGTCCAGACATGACGTAGGTGGAGATAGTTATTAACAACATTGCATGCCCATACACAAACCACAAAAAAGAAAATACAACCTGAAAATTATATGAAAATGTTAATGTTATGTTTATTTCCTTTCAAACACAATTCTGTCATTTCAGAAAGAACTACATATCCCCTTATAATAAAATATATTTATAAAATTTATACACTTATAAGTATAATCAATAAATATTAATAGTATACAGTCAATGTTATTAATACATAAACATACTCATTTATATATTAATTTTATATTAAATACACACAGACACACACACACACACACACACACACACACACACACACACACACACACACACAGAATCAGAGGAAACACCCCTAACATTAACAACAGATTTTCTGGAAAGTGAAACGACGGGGAAGGCTTTCCTGTTTTCCATTTTCTGAGATGGACTCTGTAGGAGCCCTCGATGTGCTGGAGTATGCTTTGTACAACCAGCCGGGCTCGAACTCACAGAAATCCACCTGAAGCTGCCTCCAGAGCGCTGAGGCCAGAGGGGGAGTGTTTTTCTTGAAAGATTTTAAAATTAATTTTAGGTGTGTGGGTTTTTTTTTGCCTGTATGTATGCATGCACTGCCCTCAGAGGCCAGAAGAGGGTGTTCGATCCCCTGGAACTAGAGTTCCAGATACCCCCCAGATACCCGTGACCCACCATGTGTGTGCTGGTCCTCTGGAACGGCAGCCTGTGCTCCTTATCATGACCTCCTCTATCCAGCATCTCTTCTTCTTACTTTCAAAATATGGGTTTTGGTTTGTTTTGATTTAGTCTTCTCTATACTAACTATACATCATTACTTACATTCTTTTTTGCTTGTTTGTTTTTTTAACTCTTCTGTATGGTATTCCGTGTTGCCTTTGGGAATGAATAAAATTTTCTCATTTTTAATATCCAAAGGACTGAGGTCAGTCTGGTTGTAGCTAACTCCAAACTTCTCTCCCTTGCCTCTGCTCCTGTGCCCTTCCCTGCAGAGTAGACCAGGGACTACTCGGGTAGCAAGTAGAGGACTCTGCTTGCTCTAGAGTATGCCATACCTCGTCTCACATACTCAACTGCCTCCATCTCACCCCAGATCTATACCCGTGTGACTGATCCTTCAAGGCCTGGCTCAAATATTGCAATTTTAAGTACCTATAAGAACTCCAGAAATAATCCCTCTCTTCTAAGGTGACACTTGGTTGACCAAGAACCTTTGACTAGATAGCTCAAGGACCTAGGGTGAAACCAAATAATACTGGTATAAAAAATGAAAAACGTGTAGTAATTAAAATGACTCGTAATGACATTCTGCCATACTCATAGAGCACTGCCTTGCTCAGCCATCATCGGAGATGTTTCCCCGTAGAGCAGATGGGAACAAATACAGAGGCAGACATTATGGCAAGAGGGAGAAACCTTGAAACACTGAACCCTAAATGGAATGAATGCCCCCATCAAATCTGTCCCTTGAGAGCTCAGGGAACCCTGAGGAAGAGGAGACAGAAAGAGTGTAAGTGTCAGAGGAGACACCAAGAAAACAAGACCCTTTAAATCATGTCAACATGAGCAAAGCTCATATGAATTCGCAGAGACTTAGGCAGCAAATCTATATCTATCTCTCTATCTCTCTATCTCTATCTCTCTCTCTATCTATCTATCTATCTATCTATCTATCTATCTATCTATCTATCTATCTATCTATTTATCTGCACCAGGTCCTCAGTGTATATCTTATGGCTTCCAAGGGAACTTCTAAAAGAAATCATTTAATTGGAAGATTACTAGCAGTTTCAGAGGTGAATCCAAGACCATCACGGTGAGGAGCATGGTAGCAAGCGGGAGGCGTGGTGCTGGAGCGGCGCCCAAAGCTCTCCTTACCCACAACCAGGAGGTGCGGAGAGAGACCGGGCCTGGCCTGATGGGGGCTTTTAAAACATCAAAGTCCATGCTCAGTGACACACCTCCTCCTCCAAAGCCACATTTCCTAATCCTTCCCCAACAGTTCCACCAAGTGCAGACCAAGCATCCAGAGCCTACAGGGGACATTCTCATCTAAGCCATCTCAAGTCTACAGACAGAAAAATCAGTGTGGGATTTAAAGAGCAGGTAAAGACAGCACTTACCTTGCAAATGTGAGTACATGAGTTCAAGCCCCAGAGTCCACATCAAAATGCTGTGGTGACAAGTGCCCCCAATCCCAGTGCTGGGGAGGTGCGGACTGACATATACCCTGCGACTCACTGGCCATCCTAGCCTACCTGACAAGTTTTAGGCCACTGAGAAACCTCATCAAAACAAGAACAAACAAACCCCCAAAGATAGACAGCACCAAACACCAGAAGAATGACATCGGAGCGTGTGCTTTTATTCATGCACACAGATGTATACAGGACTTGCGTACATATGTGTTCTCCCAAACACAAACACACACATGTATGCAGACTCCAAGATTACAGAGACTTGTAAAGTCGATCACTTTATCATTGAAATATGAAGATGACCTTATAAATTATTCGGAAAAAGAAGAAAATATTCAAGTTGACAGCCCTTTACTCTCTCAGAAGTAATTATCCCCTGCCTGGCTTACAACCTGCTGTTCTCTCAAGGGCAGAAAACCAGTAATTACTGAGTGTCTCCTGCAAGAGCCAGCAAACATCAGCTCACAGGCTAGACTTGCCTGATGCCTCATTTGGGGCTAGGGATGGTCTCCACACTTAGAAAAGCACTGGGAAACAGACAAAAATAAGATTTTGTAGCATTTGAATGTGACCTAAAATCCAGACTTTACTGGGCATAAATAAAGTACCTTTGGAACACAGTCACACTCATTTATTTGCATATTGGCTATGTCAGTTTCTACACTAAAATAGAAGTTGAGCTGTCACAACAACCATTTGATTGGCTACAAAGCCCTGAATATCAACACTTGGTTCTTTTCAGAAAACTCATTCACTTGTGTACGATAGGCCAGGATCTTCATCCATAGATGGTCCTTAGCATACAGGTGAGGGCCCGAAGGTGCAGAGTGTAAGTGACCTTCACAAAGGGAAAACTGGGTGAATCATGGTGTTGGAATTCAAAGATGAGCTGGTTCACTGCTAAGCTGCGAGTCCAAGGCTTACGTCACGCCTTTGACAATGACTATGACATCACGGTCATTTTCCTGTGTGAATATTCCATTGTCTTAAGTGGCCATTTGTGAAACGGTTTCTTTCCTGTGAGAAGCTGCCCTTAGGTTCTGGTACTTACAAATCAAAGCTAAATAAACTGTTCCACATACACAGGACGAAGGGTCAAACACATGAAACAAGTTTGAAGATGGTTTAAAACCCCAAGATTTTTCCGGGCTTTTTCAGCAGGCACTTCTTGGTAGAAGCGATTACACAGAATTTCTCTGTGTCATTAGAGGTCATGGGTAATACAGTCCCAAAGGAAGAGAAAAAAACAATAGGCGGCCTGGGAGGGCTGCCCAGAGCTCCTCCCATAGCCAACAAGAATGTTCTGTTTAGGGCCAGAGATTAAGTGTAGTATATGGTTTTCTGCGACATTCAAACACCACCTGGCTTTCTGCCTCCTTAAGTGAAGGAAAAAATAAAAGTACCTTCCTCCATCCCAAATCATGGTTGGTGTACTCACGGTCCCCAGATACCAGGAAACAGCAACAGTAGGCTAAGAAATGAAGTACAGTACTAGGTTCTACTAGTTTCTTATTTTGCCTATGAAATCCTCATTGCCCCCACCCAGCAGCTTCTCAGCACCAAGCTAGGCTGCATGGCTCAAGGGAAGAAGTGAATTATGAGAACATTCTGGAATGCCAGGGGTACAACCTGACAGGTTGACCGATGAAACGGAATGGGAGAATGAGTTTCCTCACTGTCGTTTGAGTCATATTGACTACACATATCCTTCTGAAGTCATGGTTGGAGGGTCCAGCCAGGGAGCACAGTGGGTGAAGGAGCTTGCTCTGTAAGCCTGAGCAGGAGCCACATAAAGGTGGAAGGAGAAAACAGACTCCACAAAGGTGCCTTCTGACCTCCACGTGTGTGCCATGGGGTGTACACACACACACACAGACACACACACAGACACACACACACAGACACACACACACACAGACACACACACACACACACACACTAAAAAAGTAAGATTAAAAGTAAAAGAAGCCATGGCTCCAGAACAGTCCATGGGTCTTGGCCTCCTTACAGGTCTCTTTAGCTTACATAGTTATACAAGAATGGCCATGTATCAGACTTGCTGAGAACAGTGCGAGGGTTGGATACTTGTTTCCCAGCAAAATCATCCTTGGGTGGCCTTTTAAAAAATCTCTGGAGCAATGGTTCTCAACCTGTGGGTCCCCTTCACAGAGGGTCACTAAGACCATCCGGCACATCAGATATTCATATTATGATTTATAACTGTAGAAGCATGACAGTTATGAAGCAGCAATGAAAATAATTTTATGGTTAGGGGGTCACCACAACATGAGGAGCTGTATTAAAGGGTCACAGCATTAGGAAGGGTGAGAACCCCTGCTCTAGAGTGTCCGGCTGGAAGTGATCAATGATAGGAACCCTACACTATGTCAAAGTGTAACTAAGCCCGAGCAATGCTCCCCCATCCATCAACGACTGCATGCACTACTCATCGCTGCAGCTGGGATGCTGGTGCCTGGTTTGGGACCATTGAACTTCAGAGTTAGAAGAGAAGATGCTGCTGCTTTTTTAAAGCCATTCCCATTTGCAGTAATTTGTTGCAGCGGTGCTAAAAAAAAAAATACAACACCACTATGGTTGCTTCCCTACCAGAAAGTGTCAGTTTCCTGAGCGGCACCCAGTGTCTCTCAAAAGTCACCATATCCTCCCCTCTGGATGATGGTCTTATTTGCTGCTAAGTTTGGAAAGGCATGGGACACATGTTCAAGAGGGTTCCACATGGAAAACATATCTAAATATCTAACAGCAGGGAAACCGGTAGATAGCTGGTCACACAATGCAGTTCTGAGAAACAAAGCCACTGGGGATGGGAGAAGGTGGGGTGAGATGATTGGGTTGGTAAAGGTGCTTGTCACCAAACCTGTTGACATGTGTTCATTTGATGCCTGGTACTCACATGTTGGAGAAGACAAACAAAGCCTTCTCATGTGTACCCAAACACTCAAACACACCCACCCCCATCCCCACTCTAAATGTAATAAAAATGTAACAAATAAAGTCACTGGTGTTTTGAGAAACCCATAAAGTTCTTTTTGCAGGCATGGCGGATGCCATCTGTCAGAGGACAGGGACCAAAAGACCAACAGATTTCTTGCAAAGCAAGGGGCAGAGCTAGTTTATCTATCAAAACTTGGGAATAAAAGCAAGAAAAGAAATTAGCAAGTACGACTTCAGAAAATGTTACCAGGTATCAGTGATGTCAACAGCCACCACCAAATGTGTCCCAACATTTGTATTCCTTAAAGCAGAATCTGGAGTTCCAACAAATGCCACCCCCTTCTCCCCAAATGGACAGGCCACCTGTAAGGAAAAAAGTACTGAAGATACACTGTAACTTTATCTTCTGCGTGAAAAACAAAATATAAATCCTACAGGAAATAAACTTGATTCGAATTAATCATACCAACAAACCCCTTGCCAATCAGTTTCATTTCTGTTGCTGTAATAAAACAAAGACAACTTAAAGAAAAAAAGGGTTTAATTGCCTCCTAATTCTAGGCTACAGCTCATCATCCTGGGAAACTTGAGGGGGCAGGGACTTCAAGCAGCTAGTCACATCCACAGTCGGGAACAGAGAGAATGAATGCATAAACGTTTATCCTTAGCTCACATTTCTCTTATTCAAGCCAGAACCCAAGCAAAAGGAATGGTGTTGCCCACTTTCTCCCTGGGTGAATTCACATAACCAAGATAATCCCCAAAGACGTGCCCACAGCGGAACCCAACCAAGACAATCCCTCATTAGGTTTTTCTTCTCTCAGGTGATTCTCAGTTGTGTCACATTGACAAATAAAGTTAACCATCTCAGTGAGCAACTTCCTACACGAGTGTGTTATGAAAAGAAAGAAACTGGTCCATTCCCACTCTCTCATTCCTGGCTCACACATATCCCTTCTACACGTGGCTAGCCCCTTTCTCTGCCACATTGTGAACTGAGTGTAAAGCTCCACAGCACCCTAATGCAGCGTGGCTGGTAGACGAACCTAACCTGCTGCATGTTTGCTACTGCTTGTGAGCTCTTAAGTTTCTTTTGCGTGTTTAACTGATTAGGGGAAAATGAAAATAGTATTTCATGGTGTATAAAATTGAGAGTCAGATGTGTCTATAAATAAATTTGAATTCTGATTTGTTTTACGGTTTCACACACACATGCATCCCACAGTGACCACTGTCACCTTGAACCTACCCTGTCACTTCTGTCCACCCTCTTCCTCCCCCAGTTATATATGGTCCTCTAGTTCTGTTTGTGAGATACACAGTTGGGTAGGTGCAATAAAAATCAGCCGTTTATAGAAGAAACTGGCTGACTCTTTCTATCCATATACAGTAAATCATATCTTGAGTGCTGAATGGAATTCTTCATGTCACATTTTAGTGAAACCCTGAGTGACTAGCTGGGTTCGGCATAGACTCTGGAAACTGGTCCTGAAGATGCTGGGATTAATTTTCAAGGAGGTCTCAGGACATGAACTCATGTTAATACAGGTTATTTTGCTTTTCAAATCTATGGGAATCTTGAGTGCTTTTTTGAAACAAGAGCTTCAAGTCACCACTCTTGTAAAGTGAATGCTGTCATCCCAAATTCATACCTGCTTACAAGTCTGGAATGGGATCTCACTGTAGAAAGGTCTTCGAAGATGCTATTATGTAAAGATATGGAGAAGTGATCATTTTGGATAAGAGTGGCCCCAAAACTGATTATAGTGTCCTCATATAGGATAGAAGTGTGTTGTAAGAAGGCCGCTAGTTAGTTCCCGTTGTTCAGTCCCAAAATAATTACTCAGAAAACATATTACTTGCAATACTGTTTAGCCAATAGCTTAAGCGTAATTCTGGCTAATTCTTGTATCTTAATTTAACCAATTTCTAGTAATCTGTATATTGCCACGTGGCTGTGGCTTACTGGGTAAAGTTCCATCTGGCTCCAGTGGGTACATGACTTCTCCCTGACTCTGCCTCCTTTCTTCCAGCATTCAGTTTAGCTTTCCCCGCCTAGCTCTACTCTACCCTATCACAGGCCTAAGACAGTTTCTTTATTAACCAATAGTATTTACATCATACAGAGGGGAAATCCCACAACAGAAGTGGAGACACAGAACTTAAGAAGCCATGGCATGGAAGACCGAAACAGAGACTGAAAGAATGCAGCCAGAATGAAGGGATACCTGAAGCTCCAAGGAGCTGGGCAAGGCGGGGAAGATTTTTCCCTAGGGTCTTAGAGGAAGCTGGATAAAATTATGAAGAACTGAATGGAGGCCTCAAAAAAGATATGTCTATGTCCTGAGCCCCAGAACCTACTAATACCACCTCGAAGTAGCATCATTGCAAATGTAATTAGTGAAGTATCATGAGATGCGATCATCCTGAATAAGGATGGCCTTAAATTTAGTGACAGTGTCACATCTAGAGAGAAGTGTCTTGAAGACAAAGGAAGAGACTGAAATAATGGGGCCACGGACCAAGAGAAGCTCATGTGTCTGGGGACTTGGAAGAGGCAGAAGGATTCTCCCCTAGAACAGGCATAGCACTGACATCCTTTGACCTCGGACATCTGGTCTGTGAACTAAAGAGTAATTGCCTGTTCTGTAAATCTACCCAGCTCCTGGTAATTTATGATAGTGACCCAAACCAACCAAGAAAAGCTCCTTCAATATTTGCTTCAATTCCAACTTTTTCTGATGTTTTATAAAGTCTAAGAACAAATATATTTTCTCCAACTTCTCCTGCAAACTTACAGAGCCTCTACTAATGGGAATTTTGCTAAAATAACAAGCAGTATCAGCGCTGTTTCCTTTATAAGGCTAAAAAGAGATAGAAGATTGATTTTAATTAAATTTTCGGGGGCCACTGTGGATTCACATTCAGTTGAAGTCCTATGGACCCTTATCTTCCAGTGGAAACCACTTGCAAAAACACAGTATTGAAACTGGTGTCTTCACCTTGATGCAATGTGAAGATGTGAGTTAATTTGGATGGTCTTCAGTTCACCTGTACTCACTGAGGTGTAAGTGTGTGTGTGTGCCTTGTGTAAATGTGTATATTTAGCTCTATCCATCACCTTACAAGGTTAATGGTATTTGAATAATCTTTAAAAATATACATTGCCTGTGTTGATACATACAGTAGGTTCAATGACAAATCTGAAACAGACAAGGTGAGGGCACATATTTACATAATCATTGACAAGGAAAGTTAATGCTTCTCGGAAGTCTAACGAAGTTAGTAGGTAAGGAAACTGGTGAGCACAGCAGGTTTCTAGGGCAAGACACACCTCGCCTACCTTGTCCTTTTTATCTTGCCGGGCATACGGGAAGCAGGGTATCACAGCAGTCACCCTGGATGAGGATGCAATCTTGCACGCGTTGATCATGATGAGCAGCTCCATCAGGTTGTCATTAATTTCCCCGCAGCCACTCTGGATGATATAGACATCTTCCCCTCTCACACTTTCACCGATCTCAACGCTACAAAAGAACAGTGCCATCTTAGTTTGCTTTGCCTATTGTTGCTTAAAAACACTCGAGAAAAGTGACTTAATGTGTGTGTGTGTGTGTGAGCACTAATTTTAACCCACATTTCTAGGTACATCCCATTATGGCTGGGAAGTTAAAGCGGCGGGACCTCAAAGCAGCTGGACACATTTCACTCTTGGTTGGAAAGCAGAAAGTATGAACTTAGGTTGTTTTTCAACTCCCTTTCCACTTACAGAGTCTGGGGTCCAGTCCGCGGAATGGGGCTACACACAGTGGATGGACCTTTCTGCATCCAAGAACACAATTAAGATAATTTCTCACAAGCTGGCTCACAGGCCCATCTCCCAGGTGACCCTAGGTTCTGTCAAGCTGACAATTAATAATCAGCCATCACAGCATTGGGTAATATCAAGGTCTCTATGACTCCCCGAGACCACCTCCAACTTTAGCAATCCAGCAGGTCCAATCATGGGACTCAGCACAGAATCACAATCTTGACTGTGGCTTATGAGACAGCATGAACACAGAACAAAATCAGCAAAGGCAAAAGTACACCAGGGAATCTAGGTGGGAACTTACAGGCATTCTCCCCAAGGGGAGTCACAGAAGTCCAGCTCAAAGTGTCCAGTAGTGAGCTATGACAAGCGGTAAGTGTTACCTACTAGGGCAGACACAGAGACTTAGGGCCCAGGCTTTGTATTGGAAGCTGAAGAGTGCAGTCACCCACTGCCTAGTGCATACCAAAATGCTAGCTTTGCACTGGGCGGGTGGGAGCTCAGTGTAAGCCACATTGTTTTCTGGCCATTAATGGTTCACACACAACAAGCCATTCTTATCAAAGAATGGTGTGGGAATCCCTGTGAGAGCTAAGTTCCCATAGGCCAGTCGAGAGCTGCCCGTACAAAGAACCTTTCTAAGTTCTAGGCCTTCTCTGTTGATTTTTTGTGGTAATTCTTCTGTTATTAAAGTTAAGCATGGATATTGTCTTAAAAATTCCAATCACGGGAGCTGGGGAGATGACTCATTTGGTAATGTGTCTACCGGTGCATGCATAGAGGACCTGAGTTGGGCTCCCCAAAACTAATCTTTAAAAAAAAAAAGGCTAGGTGCAATGGCATCCTTAACCCCAGCTCTGGGAGAGCAGAGACAACAGATCCCTGGAACTCGTTGGCTGACCAGACAGCCAGCTGAATAAATGAGCTCCAGGTTCAGTGCGAGTCCTGTCTCTAAAAGTAAAGCAGAGATGGATGGAGGAAGACATCTGGTACTGACCTTTGGCCTCTACATGTACATGACCAAAAAAGCATGTATACATACCACATGCACACAATCCAATCATGATCAAAGTATGCAAGTTCAGCCTGTACTCCTAGTACTCAGGAGACTGAGATAAGAGGATTCCGGAGTTCCAGTTTCTCTCTCTCTCTCTCTCTCTCTCTCTCTCTCTCTCTCTCTCTCTCTCTCTCCAGCCTGGAGACAACCAATTTCAACCTTTGATGATTTTTTAGAGAGAGATTTATTTTCAATTCTCCAGCTACCATGTGAGACTTGAGTTGATTTTTCATAAGGCATCCACCAGTTATTGACTTCTCACTATGGAAGACGAGGGCTTAGCATCTATCTCTTCCTCTCTGCTCCATGACACAGATGGATGCATCCGACCTCATCATCACGTCAATACAGATCAGTATTCAAGCTAAAGTTTGCCTGCTACACTTGAACTCTCCATGATGATCAGAGCTGAGCTGTGAAGTAAACTAAAACCAACTTTTGTATGTTTCTTTCATGCACAAGTTTCGACGTGTGTGTGTGTGTGTGTGTGTGTGTGTGTCTTTTCTCTTAGCCTTTCTCTGGTGAATTTTCTGTTTTCTACACATTTACATTCCACCCTGCACACCCCATTAATAATTGCAATCTCCTAGCGCCAGTCTTTAAGTCCATCTCCACTTTCCCATTCTGCCAATATCCTACCCACAGCAGGCTGACATGGATGGCCCAGCTGCCGTAGGGATTCTCTCCACCTCTTCGTTGCACTCCATTGATCATTTTCTGTATCCCTTTACGGTATACTTCCTTGTTCTGCTAGCTGTCATCCTGTAGCTCCTGAAGAGTTAGTAGTGGCCAACAGCGTGAAAATCATGTGTCTAAAAATATCTGTACTTGAAGGTAGAGAATCTGGGATATTTAGGATTGGAAATTCAGCCCATCCATGTTATATGGCAGTTGCGCAGAGAAGAAAACATGACACACTCTGGCACAGCCGTCCCAGAGTATCAGAGAACAAAGAATCAGATCAGCTCTGATAGAACTCTTGCTTTAAAATGACAGTACTATTCCAATAGTTGCTATATTGGGGATACTATGGACATCAGGTGGATTTTGCTTCTATGTAACTTATCTTGAGACAAGCAGCAGAAAACGGGGGCTATGAATGTTCAGAGCTCAGTGGGCGAGCATTTGCATAAACAAACATGAAACCCTGGGGCCCATCCCCCATAGTAGAAAGTGACTAGAGAAACCTAAATAGAGCTACTTAAAAATCCATCATCAGAATCTGGAGTGATGGCACACACTCGGAGTCCCAGCCAGACTTTGAACTCCTCTTCCTTTTGCCTCCATCTTCTGAGTCAAAGAATTACAGGCATGTGCCACCATGCTGGGCTCGGAAAATGAGTTTTAATATTCCATCCTACTCCTGCATAAGGCTCTCTGTTATGGCTGTTGACAGTACACTGTAAATCCAGGATGAAAGGAACAGAAAGAAACTGAAATCGATCTCCTTATTTTGAGTGCTAAAGAATGAATACAATTCTTGGGCTAACACGGCGGCTTAGCAGATAAAAGCAGACGCTGCACAAGCCTGAGAACCTGTGTTCAGTCCCTGGACTCCACATGGGAAGCTGAATGCTCCAGCTATTGGATTCACACAATCACATCAAGGATAAGGCTAATTTAATTTGGCGTGTATCTGCAACCCCAGAACTCCTACACTAGAGGTACGAGGCTTGGACAGGACAAGCACCCCCAAGCTTGGGAGTCAGCTAGTCTGAAGCCTGCAGCAGGGCAGAAACACCCAAAAGCTTGGCAGCTAGCCTGGAGAACATAGCATTGCAGAAAGGAGAGAAGAAATCCTACTTCTACAAGTGCAAGGAGAGAGCTGATTCCCGAGTTCTCCTCTGCCATCTACATGTGTCGTAGCATTCGCGTGCACATGCATACAAATAACCTACGTAGCACAATTACATCAAGTATAGGGCTGATTTAATTTGGAAAGCAAGTATTGCATAGTTCAGGGCTGACAAAATACAGCACACAACCTCTTTTTGTATAGCCCCCCCCCAACCCAATAAGAATGGTGTGGTAGTCCCAGTAATGAATACCCCCATCCATATCCTAATCCTTTGAATATGTTACATTATATGGCAAGGAGGATGTATATGTTCAGATGGAATTGAGCATGATAATCCACTGATCGTAAAACAGAATGGTCAGACATGACCATTTCAATTTGTCCCATGTGATCACAGCTGACCTTCAAATTGGAAGAGGAAGACAGAGTAGAAAGGGATGTGATGACTATAGCAAGTCAGAGATTCAGCTATTGCTGAAGATCTTGAGATCCCAGGGCTGTGAGGGACCTAAAAACTGAAAAGGGGACTGGGACTTCAGCTTGGTAGAGTGCTTGTCCAATATGCAGGAAATTTTGAGTTTGATCCCCATCAGTAGGTAAAAACTAGGTATGGTGACACCCACCTGTGGTTCTGATACTTGGGAGGTGGAGACAGGAAGATCTGAAGTCCTTGAACTCAGAGTTCAAGGCTAGCCTAGGCTACCCAACGCTGTCTGTAAGCAAAAGAACAGAAAGCTAGAAAAGGCAAGGGAATCGAGTTTTCTGTGAAGCTTCAGGAGGAAAGGCAGCCCCTGCTGACCTATGTAACGCAGCAGTAACAGGGACGGCATGTGGCTGGCAATGCCTAAAATATTTACGATCTGGCTCTTTATGGAAAGCTTCCCAACTCCTGATCTTATGACTGCTTATCCCCACAAGATCACATTCTTTGGCCTGCCTTTCCTCACCAAGGAACTGCAATCCTCCTCTGACTAGCAGTCCAGGGGAGCACAGGAAACACCATGGCAACATTTCTTCCAAGTCAGTTCTGTTTCTACTTTCAAAGGAGACATCCCCACCCCAGTCTGTGGTGTAGGTCTTTAATGGGTTGCGTGGATCAACTCAAGGACAAGAGACCCTCAGACAAGAAGACTGAAGCAATGCTGAGTGCCCATGACAACTTAAAAGATGGGGCTGCAGAGATGGCTCAGTGGTTAAGAGCACTGCCTGCTCTTCCAGAGGTCCTGAGTTCAATTCCTAGCAACCACATGGTGGCTCACACCCATCTGTAATGAAGTCTGGTGCCTTCTTCTGGCCTGCAGAATACATATTGAGAATACTGTATACATAATAAATAAATAAATCTTTTTAAAAAAAAAGATGGCTGCATATTTGATAACATTTCTCTCTATTGTGGCATAGGATCTAAGTCTCTTCCCTAGACTCTCCATCTCTTCCCTAGACCTAAGAGGGCTTTGACCAATACAAAGTCAGAGAAGTGATGATATGTCAGCTTCTAAGCTCAGGTCTTAACAGACTAGTACTTAACCACTTCCTGTCTTTTGAAACGCTCCCTCTTGGAAAACTGCTTCTATGCTAGAAGGCAACCCAAGCAGCCCTGTGAAGTGGTTCTTAGCCAAGCATCCAGGCAAAAGCTAGCCAAACTTATCAGCCACATGAGTGAGCTATCTTCAGAAATGGGTCTGGAGGTCCCAGTACCCACCCTAGCTGACAACAGTAGAAACAGAAATAAACCTTCCTTGCTCTGACCTACACAAATTTGGGGGCTCGGAGCCCCATAAACAGATTGTTTAAAGCCATTGAGTTCTGGGTGACCTGGTAAATGGCACTAACCAGAATACTGGGTCCCATGGTACACGTAAGGACTCAGACAGCAGTAAATTAAGCAGGGTAAAACCCTACAAGAGACCTGGGATACCATAATGATCAGTGCCCTGTAAGTTATGGAGGGTTCACTGGGGTGAGAAGAGAAGCTGTAATATACTGCTCCCTGAAAAACGGAAAGAATTTGGAGAAGGTAAAAGTGGAAGTGTGTCTGTCTCATTAAGTAGCAGTTAAGAAAACTAGGAACCAAGGCGCTGAGGGCTAGGGCACAGCGTCCGGACTTCTCACTACACAAGAGACACTGAGGAAACAGGACCTTACATAAACTGAATCCATTTTTTTCTTGTTTCTGCTCTTTGTTTTCTCATTTCTACAGTCAAACAGGAACAGCCAATTTGAGAACTATGTGTAAAAATCAACCTCTGTCCCCATGTAGCGCATGAGGAAAGTTAGCACATTAGCCCTGTAAACTCTTGGAGCCAACAGAAATGTGAGCTGCAGCTAGGTGTTCTGCATGTTGGCACTCCCAGCACTGGGGAGGTGAAGGCAGGAGGATCATGATTTCAAGGCTAGACTTAGTGACACAGTGAGCTTTGGAACAGGCTAGACTACATGAGACCTTGACTCAAAGGAAGGTAAAGCAAACAAAACAAAATCCCAACCCATTCAGCAAAACACAAGAAACAGAACATGCACGGGCCTGAGGAGTCTCGGACGTCTTATGATTTCTAATGGTCAAACATGGGTAAAAGAGGACCCAAACTAACAAAAACAAGTCTGCTTTCTATTTCAAATAAATGTATGAATAATTACACTTGAAGATCCCAGTGAGTTTCACTCAATAGCCCATATAGGACTTGTAGCAGAAATCCAGTACTAATCCAGCAATGAATTCTAGATTAGCTATGCTCTGCCGCAAAGGATTGTGCTGCCCTGGGATAACATGGAAGAGATGCTTTACTTACTTTCAAAACCCACTCAGTCCAGAAATGTCTCCTTTATTTACATGACAACACCTTCTGAACAAAGACTCCTATTCTATTAGAGTTCCCAGAGCTGCTGAAATTTGGACAGGACTGAGAAAATCCTGCAATATTTAAACCTAGCTCCATTCTCCAAAGTCCTCGAGAACCTTCCAGATATTAAACTCTACAATGGGAGCTGTGGATGTAGCTCAGTGGTTGTCTTCTTGCCTAGCATCCACAAGGACCTGGGATCCATCCTCAGTACTGAAAACCAACCAACCAACCAAGGCAAAGTGGTCTTTAAAAAAAAGGCATTGTTTTATATTTAGCTAAACAGGTAGCAAACCTCCTATGAAGCCAAGGATGCTCTTGAATTCCTGCATCTCGTTTCTTCCACCCAAGTGCTGGGATTGTAGTGTATGCTACCACATCCTGTTTTGATGTGGTACAGGGAACCAAATCCAGGACTTCATGCATGCTTGGCAAGCAAGTCTACCAACTGAGCTACATCCTCAAGCCCAAAGGGGCATTCTTAACCTGCATTGTCTACACAGTAATACCACCTGCCTTCCACAGTGTTTCTCCTATTATCATCAAGGAATCTTAATGTTAATGAAGTTTGCCACCTGGAAAAGGTCACATGGGATGCATATAGCCTTTAGAAGAATAATCTTTGTCACGATACTAATCTAACTCTTAGCTGGGTTTGGTGATACACATATACTTGCAATTCTATACTTGGGAGGTAGGGGGGGTTCTCCTGTGAGTTTGAGGCCTGCCAGGGCTACACACTCAATTCAATACAATCCCACATACCATAGACTAATCCTGTCTCAGAAAACCGAAACAAAACAACAAAAAGGGAAAAAAAAGCCCTTAACTTCAAAAATTCTCGATTGACTCAAAGTCGTCAAGATTTTCTGCTTTCTTCTCAAAATTTCAAAGTACTAGATTTGACATTTCTGTCTACGATCCATTTCAAGTTACTTTGTGTAAATACGGAGAATGGTCTTTCTCTATATGATTTTTCCGTAAACTTGTTGGATGAAATGCAACCTTGCCAAATGTACAATGGGTTACCTGTCACTGAATAGTTGGTTAACTGGACTAAACAGAAGGAGGAAAAGAAATTGGCCTCGGGCAAGTGGAACAAGGAGCCCCCAGTTGAACTTCGGAAGAGGGCTACCGTCTGCCTGATTGCACTGAATACTGACTGGTGACCACCTCTTGCTCACGTGAGAAAGGGGTGGAATTTTTGCCAAACTGAGGTCTTGCGGCTGTGCGCAGCTGAGTTCCATAAACACAAAGAACCGATTAGTTCGCGACATTCGTTGAAGCAAAGTTAAAGAAAGCCCAGGGGCTTTCAACACGTGCGTCCTATGTCCCCAGGTTCTTTCCAACTCCCACACAAACCCACCCTTCTGAATAAGACAGGGCTCAACACCTAGGCTACTCGGAAGAGTCACCTGAGCAGCTGGCAGCACTCTGATCGCCAGCCGCTGGAAGAAGCCTTCGAAAGTTCCCCAGGTAAACCCAGCGCCCGGGACCCGTGCAGAACCTTCTCGACCACGCTCTAGTCTGGGGTGCCGCCTGGCAGAGACTCGGAAACTAGGGCGGGCGGATCCACAGATGTCTCCCTGCCCCCACCATTCCTGGCACTGATGTGATGCCCACAAGCTGCGCCCACTCTCAGACGCTCTGTGACTGCACCGATGTCGCCCTTCCGGACTGAGAACACCAGGCTAGGCGGCGCAAAAGAGGGGCCTGGGGTGCCAGGGGACGACTGGTCGCCAAAGTCCGGTGCTGGAGGTCTGGCCACTAGAGGGACAACAGTGCGCAGAGACTCCAGGGTGGCGGGGTGTGTGTGAGGGGTTGGGGGGGGCTCTCTTGCTGGGCTTCTTTCTCCCCGGGCGCAGACGCGGTGGCTCTGAAGCCGCGTTGCTGCCGTCCCGCCCCGGAAGGGAGAGCACAGCGCCCTCGGAGGTGGCCCGGGCACGCGTTGGCTCCTGCCTCAGCCCTGGTGTAACTCCCACCTGGTCTCCTGGTTGCTGAACTTCTTGGTGACCACCTTGCCCAGTTCCAGGCCCAGGCGATCGGCCACGCGCTGCGACAGGTCCTGGTGAGAGCTGCCGCTGAAGAGCACGATGTTGGGCATAGTGACGCTTCGGGGGTGAGGGGCACTCTGTGAAGGAGAAAGCAACAGCGACACAGACTGCTACTGCTGCTGCCCCTGCTTCTGCCGCTGCCGCTCTTGCCGCTACTTGCCGCTGCCGCTGCTGCTGCTACTTGCCGCTGCCGCTGTTGCTGCTACTTGCCGCTGCCGCTGTTGCTTCTACTTGCCGTTGCCGCTGTTGCTGCTGCGGTGCCCACGGCTGCTGGTGGAGCGGGAAAACGCGGCGGGACCTAGGGGAGGAGAGGAGATGAGGGAGGAGCCAGAAAGAGAGGAGGAGCAACGGACTAGTCGCTGGAGGGTGCTGGGAAGTGGCTTCTGCCCAGGCAGTCTGGGCAGCAGGTCGTGAAGCTCTGGGTGGTCCAGAAACACCTAGGTGCGGTCGCTCCGTCGGGAAGGTCGATGCTTCACACTTAACCTCTCTGATTTGCCTTTAAGTGGGGAGGTCAAAAAACCAGAAGAAGTGGGCACATAGAACCAGCGACTGCAGGAAGGGGCCATGGGGTGCCTCACATCAAGAGCCACCTTTCAACCCGGAAACTCAGAACCCCGGGGTGATAGTTGGAGTTCAAGTACACCCAGCGTCCACGTGAGAGAGACCCACAGAGCGACCTGCATTTGCACCCGAGAGTGAAGCATGTTTCACTTTATATGATGGTACACACTACTTCTGAAGCTGGACTTGCAAAAAGGTTTTCCCACCAGCGATAATTCCTTTTCTCTCATTAATTTAGATATGCATATTTTGGTTTCGATTTTTCAATAATAGCTGAAAACTCGT
Source organism: Myodes glareolus (assembly GCF_982192425.1). Taxonomy (NCBI): domain Eukaryota; kingdom Metazoa; phylum Chordata; class Mammalia; order Rodentia; family Cricetidae; genus Myodes; species Myodes glareolus. The sequence continues at coordinate 109,976,439 of NC_142053.1, read as the reverse complement.
TTCCTTCCTTATTACATAAATGTCTACGCAATATCTTTTCCTTTGCCTCGTGGTCCACAAAGCCTGGAAACTTTAGCGTCTAGTTCTTAATAAGTTAGGTGTGATGCTCCTTAAAGGAGCCATTGATGTGAGCCACCATTTGAGCCCTAAGCTAAGTGCCTTGTTTTCAGGTGACCCATTGACTCTACCCAATGGGCTCGCAGTCATCACTTTTATGTAGATATGCTGGTCCTCTGACTTCCTTCACAACACCTTCTCTTTGATTCTCTTGAGCCTGCCTCCTCCAGGATACCTCTGCTTCCCCTGATCCTGGACCTCAGCTTTTCTGAGGAAGTTAATGCAGTATCGGAGCCAAACAATGTGCACAAGCGAAATATCAGGAAAGGAGATTTAGCCTGAGCTCATGGAGGAGCGGGGACACTGGAGATCCTAGTGACCATTTTCTAAAAGCCTTCAGAGACAGATTAAAATTGTCCATCTCTGGTTGGGCTCCTCTAATGTCCACCAAGAATCGGCTTGCCATCCACAGCCAAGGCCACTTGCAGCTGAATTCTAACCCGCTCTAAAGCTACTTCCTATGTTACTGGGATTAGGGAGAGATTGTTCATATCCTTGGGCTTTTTTTCATTTGGATCGTTCCTTGCACTTTGCAAATTGGATGTCGACCGTGGTGGGTGATGGAAGCCTTTAATCTCAGCACTCCAGAGGCAGATATGGGTGGAGCTCTGTGAGTTCAAGGTCAGCTTGGTCTAGTGGAACCCTGTTTGTCACTGCCCTAAACACAAGCAAATTGGATTTACCAAAGGGTTTCTTTTCAAACTCCAGTGAACTGATTATCAAAACGTTTTCCAAAGCACCATTCCAGTTGCATTTCTGCCCCCTTTCATTCTCCTTACACAGGTGTATATGTCCTAATGAGATTTTTCTTACTTTATATTTTCATTGATTTTATTAAGCTATACATTTTTTCTCTGCTCCCCTCCCTTTCTCTCCCCTCCCCTTCGACCCTATCTCATGGTCCCCATACTCCCAATTTACTGAGGAGATCTTGTCTTTTTCTACTTTCCATGCAGATTAGATCCATGTAAGTCTCTCTTAGGGTCCTTAGTGTTGTCTAAGTTCTCTGGGATTGTGATTTGTAGGCTGGCTTCCTTTGCTTTATGTCTAAAAGCCACTTATGAGTGAGTATTATATTTGTCTTTCTGGATCTGGGTTACCTCACTCAATATGATGTTTTCTAGATTCATCCATTTGCCTGCAAGTTTCAAACTGTCATTATTATTGTTATTATTTTTTGCTGTGTAGTACTTCATTGTGTAAATGTACCACGTTTTTCTTATCCATTCTTCAGTTGAGGGGCATTGACATTGTTTCCAGGTTCTGGCTATGACAAACAAAGCTGCTATGAACATAGTTGATCACATATCCTTGTGGCACAATTGAGCATCCTTTGGATATATACCCCAAAGTGATATTGCTGTATGTTGAGGAAGGTTGTTTCCTAATTTTCTGAGAAATCACCAGACTGACATCTAAAGGGACTGTATCAGCTTGCACTCCCACCAGCAATGGAGGAGTGTTCACTTTTCCCCACAACCTCTCCAGCATAAGTTGTCAGCAGTGTTTTTGATCTTGGTCATTCTTACAGGTGTAAGATGGAATCTCAGAGTTATTTTGATTTGAATTTCTCTGATGACTAAGGATGTTGAGCATTTCCTTAAGTGTCTTTCAGCCATTTTAGATTCCTCTGTTGAGAGTTCTCTGTTTATGTCTGTATACCATTTTTTATTGAATTATTTGTTCTTTTGATGGTCAATTTCTTGAGTTCTTTGTATATTTTTGAGATCAGCCCTCTGTCCGATGTGGGGTTGGCGAAGATCTTCTCCCATTCTGTAGGCTATTGTTTTGTCTTGTTGACCATGTCCTTTGCTTTACAGAAGCTTTTCAGTTTCAGGAGGTACCATTTATTAATTGTTTCTCTCAGTGTCTGTGCTACTGGGGTTCTATTTAGGAAGTGGTATCATGTGCCAATGCGTTCAAGTGTACTTCCCACTTTCTCTTCTATAAGGTGCAGTGTGGCTGGCTTTATGTTGAGGTCTTTGATCCATTTGGACTTGAGTTTTGTGCATGGTGATAGATATGGGTCTATTTTAATTATTCTACATATTGATATCCAGTTATGCCAGCACCATTTGTTGAATATGCTTTCTTTTCTCCATTTTATACTCTTTGCTTCTTTGTCAAAAATCAAGTGTTTGTAGATTTGTGCATTGATATGTGGGTCTTTGATTAATTTCCATTGGTCCTCCTGTCTATTTTTATGCCAATACCAGGCTGTTTTCAGTACTATAGCTTCCAGAAGTTCTTTCATTGTACAGGATTATTTTGGCTAACCTGTTTTTTTTTCTTTTCCATATGAAGTTGTGTACCATTCTTTTGAGGTCTATGAAGAGTTTTCCTGGGGTTTCAACTGAAATCAGGAAGAAGACAAGGTTGCCCACTCTCTTCATATCTATTCCATATAGTTCTTGAGGTCCTAGCTAGAGCAGTAAGACAACAAAAGGAGATCAACGGGCTATAAATCAGAAAAGAGGAAGTCAAACTCTCACTATTTGCTGATGATATGATAGTTTACATAAGTGACCCCCAAAAATTATATCAAGAAACTTTTACAACTTATAAACACTTTCAGTAATGTAGTAACTCAAAAGATCAATAGCCCTCCTTTACACAGATGATAAATGGGCTGAGCAAGAAATCAGAGAAACATCACCCTTCACAATAGCCACAAATAGCATTTTATGCTATTTATATCTCGGAGTAACTCTAACCAAACAAGTGGAAGACTTGTATGATGTTGAAGAAAGAAATTGAAGAAGACACCAGAAAGGGAAAAGATCTCCCATGCTCTTGGGTAGGTAGAATTAACATAGTAAAAATGGCAATCTTACTAATGATTTTTTTTAAAAGCCAAGGAGATGATTATGTAAATAATCTCATCAGTAGGGAGGTTGAGATGGGGATCAAGAATCCCTGGCCAGCCTCTGCTACATAGTGAGACTTTGCCTCAAAAACAACTGCAGCAACAACAATCTACCTCCAGTGGGTTTTCAGCTACACCCAGTCATGTGTTGCATAAAGATTCAGATGACAAACCACACCATCGAGAATATATTGTTTAATGACGTTACAACTGTCTTGGTTCATTTATGTACACTCTACAATCCTTACAGGAGCATGAATTCACCTCATGCTGTATTTCTCAAAACATACCGCATGGTAAGTGGCATATGACTGTATCCCATAATTAAATTTGCATAATAAATTACCTTAGAGATGAGATTTATACTCATACCCAACCATATGTCTAAAAATTTTATTGAATGAATCTGCTAACATAATTATGCTTAAACTCATCTAATAAAATTCACTAGCAGTAATGTTACTGTAATTTTTTTCTGTCCTAAAATATTTGTCTCATAGATGAAATTTATTAATCATGACATTTCTCTAAGTATATACATGCTTTTATTAGGGGGAAAGAAGTTTCTGCTCAGTGTGGGTCCTGGGATTCTTTGATAACAAAGCCGATGGAACATAAAATAATATTTTAACGTTCCTAATCTCCAGGTTAATTCTAGATGAGATTCTGAAAGCTAAGATTAAATTGCGACCTTGATAGTAGCATGAGATGAAATCTTTGTGTTGGCATGGTAAGGAAAATGCTTGTTGAGAGACTTTGAGTGTTGAGTGTACAAGGGGCAAACTGTACTTACAGTTGATGAGGATCCTAATGGGAGCCAGCAAAAATCATCCTAAGAAGCAGGCTTGCACCAAGCCATCACTGAGAAATATACAAGCTTAAGAAAGCAGCTATAGATTTCGGATGAACACTTTCTCTCCCAAGCACCTTTGTCTTTGATCCACAGGAGACAGATTGTGGAAAACCGTCATCTACAACTGTCTCTCAAGTTCAGCACAACTGATGGACTGGATGATTCTTTGTTGTGGGGCTCTCCTCAATTTATAGGATACTCAGAAGCATCCTGCCCTGGACTCAACCCATGAGAAATCAGTAGCCCCTCTCCACCTGTTGTGACAACCAAAAGTGTCTCTAGGCTCAATTAACTATCTCCTGGCTGGGCAAAATGACCCTGGCTCTTTCCTCCTCCATACAGACATTTTCTGGTGTCATTCAGGCTCCCCCACAATGTACCTTGAGAGTTCCAGAAAAGAATCTCCCAAAAAGACAAACCTCAATGATAAATAAATACATGAACTGAAACGTAATGAGATTCAGCTTGTACTCTCCTAACAAATTAGTTAAGAATGAGAAAAGCCTGACGAACAAACACTAACACTTTGCTTGTACCTTGCTTTCTAGTACCCTGCTGCCCAAAGCAAGTCACACGGTCAAGATCAGAGTCAATGTGCCATGGATGAATGAAGAGAGTTGCACACTATGTCTTACGAAGTTCCGTCTCAGGGAGTTTCATTGCTCAGTGGGAAGATGGAATCTAGAAAAGAACAGCCTTGGCTCACTGTTTAAATTCAGAGGAAGCAAAGACCAAATTCTCTGTGCATATGAACTTTCAGTCCGTACCCATATTGCACAATGTTCAGCATTTTAAGATTGATATATTCGTGGGAAAAAATAAAATGGTAAGAATTCCCGTTGTTAATATGTGACTTCACTTATGAATAAAGAGGAGTGAAGTGGGGAAAGGAAGGTTCAAACTTGGGGACAGGTTTATATCTTGTATTTTCTACTTCATATTTCTGATTTCTTTTCATGTAGTGAGCTTTCTACATGTTAGCCGAATGAATTTATTTCTTATCTAGGACTAACGTATAGAATAAATATCTCAAAGTTGTATGGCTATTCAAAAGTAGCAAAGGAATCAGAATGTGAGTGTCCCAGCACATTCTTTTTCTCTGTTACCCCAAGCGCATATGTTGCAAGTTTCATAGATAATTCATATTTTGAAAATAGCACAAAGAAAGTGGTGTATCATTTTAATACTGCATATTATTTAATACAAAATATTCAAACTAGTATTACTCCAACACATAATCAGCAAGTAGGGATTAATGGGAAGTTCATTGTCTTGTTGGTAGCAATCCCTCAAACTCTGGTGTATATTTTATACCTACAAATTATACATTGCAATTTGGAATGTGACTTTGCAACGCCTGAAGTGCCAGGGAGCCAGGGATGCTAGTAGCTGCTGCCTTTCAGCTATGGTTTCTAAGAACCCTCAAAGCCAAGGACCCCTATCAAGACCATTCTCTTAGCAAGTAATATAGAGACTACTATAAAGCACTGAAGTGTATCTACAATTACTTTTCAAAATAACCTATAGTGGAGGCCTCAGAAGGTGGTCCAGCTGGTAAGAGAGTTCTCTGAGTATGCTTGAAGACATGAGTTTAGATCCTCAACACCCCAGATAAAGGCCAGGTAAAAGCCTAATGTAACCACATGCCTGCTACCCAGTTCTGGGAGTTAGGTCAGTGGAGACAAGAGTAGCTCTGGATCTTGTTGGCTGCCAGGCAAGCTCCAGGTTCAGTTAGAACCAGGTTCAGGTTCTCAAGGGGAGAAAGAGGAAGCGACAGACCAGGACACCTTAAGCTCCCGTCTGTACACATATGTGTACATCACATATGAGCATTTGCACACACCCTTCCATACCCCCTGTATATCCTAAAGTGGGTTAAACCTTATTCCTCTATTAGTGACGTTTTCATTTGGGGTCCATTACAACAGTCCAGTACTTTTCTTATTTTAATTTCTACATGTTTACTTTTTACTTACTGCTTAAGACAAAAATTTCAGTGGAGTTTTAAAATCTCTCCACCACATATAGGTGTTGGAACTGTTAACGTTGTTGCTATATTTTTTTCTAGCTGCTTCAGATGTTCATCTAGTTCTTCTATTCTTTAGTTAGTATCTGTAAAAAGAATAAGACCATCAAACCACACACACTCATCCCAAATAGATAAAAGACCTCAAAGGAAGAGGTGAAATTATAAAACCCTTGGAAGAAGAACTGCACAAGTCTTCATGACTGTGGCTCTAGCTAAGGTTTCTTTGATATGACATGACAATTATAAGCAGCTGCCACTGTAAAAATGTATGAGCTGGACATCAAAACTGAAATAAAGATCTTCAAAAGATAGCATCAAGAAAGCACAAGGGAGCTCAGAGAGTGATAGAAAATGTTTGCCAGTTCAGTATTTCATGAGGATTTATATCGAGAATATGGTATGGAAAAATGACCACAACTCAGTAGCGGAAAGAGAAGTCAGTTTAAAAGTAGGCAAAGGAACCTACACATGGATTTTTAAAGAAGTTTTGTTTCTACTTGTTAAAACTCAGAAACATCTAAGTCTTCAGTAGGTAAAAGGTTAGGTAAATTACGAGATGTCCAGGTGATGGAGTACCATCTGTGAATAAAAGGAAATAGATCATCTCATCAAGCCATGACAGGACAGGGAGAATAGGGTTGAAGATGCAGCTGACTTGGTGGAGTTCTTTTCTGGCAAGCTTGAATCACTGAGTTCTCTCCCCAGCATCCCACAAACAGGGCATGGTAAGGCATACCTATAATCCCAACACTCGAGAGATGGAGGCAAGAGGATTCGAACTTTCACTGTCTGGTTTGGCTACATAGTGAGACGATGATCAGCATAGCATACATGATGAACTGTATTGAAAAATTAGTCATGAAGGAAACGCAAATGCTTGTAACCAAGTGAATATCGCCAATCTGCAACTGCTGGACAATCTGAAAATGACAAAACTCTAAATCCACTAAGAGAGAAATCAGTATCTGCCTGTGGTTTTAAGGAAAGGAAAGATGGATGAACAGAGGATTTTTTTGTTTGTTTGTTTAGGGTGCGGAAACTATTTCTTACAGAGGGTATGTATCTTTGTACATGTATTAAATCCACAGATGGTAGAGCATCGGGAGTGGATTCTAACATCTACTCTAACATGCTGTACCACAGACATGCGCGGGCTGCATGTAGAGTGGAGCTATGTAGTGTGAGAGTCTACCTTTTTACTTCATTTTGGTTTGGATATAAAACTTCTCTAAAAATAAGCTCTTTTAAAAACCATGAAAATACATTCATGAAAGACCTGATTATATATGTCTCAAAAAAAAAAAAAAAAAACAAACCAAAATGACTACTAAGCCACCCAGTAGGGTGGCATTCATCAAAAAGACAGTCAATCTCAAATGTTGGTGAGAATGGGGAACAAATGGAGTCCTGCTATACAGCTGTGAGGTATGGAAAAAGGTTCATTTGCTTTGGGAAACAGTCTTAATGTTCCTTCAGCTTCGTGCACAGAGTTACTGTATGAGCCAGCAATCCCATCTATTGGGATGTTCCTAGAATAATTGAAGACAGGCACTCCAACACTTCACATAAATACTCTCAGCAGCATGATTCGAAACACACACACACACACACACACACACACACAAAAACAACGAGGAAAGCAACCCAAGTGACCACCATGAGTGTATCAATTAAATACTATGTAACCATTTGTGAAAGTTTGAATGTAATTTTCTCATAATCTCATAAGGGAGTGACACTATTAAGAGGTGTGCCTCTGTCGGAGTGGGTATGACCTTGTTGGAGGAAGCGTGTCACTGTAGGGGACAGACTTTGAGGTTTCCTGTGCTCAGGATACTGCCGAGTGTCTCAGTTGATTTCCTCTTCCTTGCAAGATGTAGCACTCTCAGCTCCAGCACCATGTCTGCGGCTGTGCTGCTGTACTTCCTGTCTTGATAATGGGCTAAACCTCTGAAACCGTAAGCCAGTCACCACCATTAAATGCTCTCATTTATAACACTTGCCGCGGTCGCAGTGTCTCTTCACAGCAATAAAAACCCCAATTAAGACACTATTAAGTAGACCGTTCTTCAGCAATACAGAAAAATGAAAAGCTAGAGAAACAAGTCAGTGAATGGGTGGCCGAGTAAGCATGAGGACCAAAGTTGAAATCAACCTAGATTTCCATCACTTGGTGAGTGCAGGTGGGATCCATATATACTGTAAATTTCACTAAGCCCTTAAAAAATTACTAACTCAGCAGGGAAATGGATAAGGAAATACTATATTAAATGAGGGAACTCATGCTCAGAAAGTAGTGCTGGTTCTTTTTCGTATGCAGATCCTAGTTTCTATTTTCTTTGTATTTATATTTGTGTAGGGACAGGTGTGTATAGAACCCAGGAAACTAAACAGGGATTCATGAAAGGAGAAGAAAGACGCTTCCAGGGAGAGTGCTGGGGACCATAGAATTGCAAGAGGAATGCTGCAGAAAGAATTCAAACAGGGATGAGGAGTAGGGGGATGGGAGAAGCCTGGACAGGAGTGAGGGGCGATCAAAAGGAAGTACATAGGAGAATGACATAAGGAAATCTGCTACTTTGCAGACCAGCTTTAAAAATAAGTTCTGCATGGTGACACATGGTTACGACCCCAACACTTGGAAGGTGGAGACAGGTAGATCCCTAGGCCTGACTGGCCAGCCAGCCAGAAGAACTGGCACATTCCAGGCCAAGGGAGGACCTTTGTCTCATCAAACTGACAAAAACAACAACAAGAACAACATCCACGTTGCCTGGCACTTCAAGAATGACACTAGAGGTTGGCAAGGTAGCATCTGGTGCTTCCATGGTCATAGGTGCAAACACGTACATGTGTCCGACAAAGAAATGGAGTTACAATACATGTTACAGTATGGGTTATCCTGGAAAGCAAGTGAGTGAGCAAAAAAGATCCAGACACCAAAGACTACATACTGCCTGATCTTATTTATGTCGAATATTTAGAATTTATAGATCTATGGAGAGAGAGTAAATAAGACGTTATCAAGGGTTGGGAGGTTGGCAAGATGGAGGGAGGTGGAGCTTTGGCTAGGGGTTGAGTACTTGGTAAGATGTAAAGAGAGTCTTCAGACATCAGTCATGGTGCCAACTCTGTATGTAGGCTAACAGCCATCAAATTTTATACTTTAATTAGGCAAATTGGGTAATAAGTGAATAGTATCTCAGTAAAGTTGTTCAAAGCAAAGATTCTTGTGGCAAATCTGAATAACAATAGTCCCCAGAAACTCATCTGTTTGAATATGTGGTCCCCAGTTGGTGGAAGTGTTTAGGAGAGATGACAAGGTGTGGCTATTGAGGAAGTGTGTCACTAGAGGTGGGGAAAGCCCACACCATTTACTGTTAGTTGTCTTGTACTGTGCTTGGAGGTCAAGATGTATGCTCTCAGATAGCACTTCCATGCCATGCCTGCCTGCCTGCCTGCCTGCTGCCATACTCCCAGACATGATAGTCATGGACTCTAATCCTATGGAACTATGTACCTCCAATTAAACTGTTTTATAAGTTACCATGGTCATGGTGTCTTATCACAGCATTAGAAAAGCAACTAAAACAGAATAAACATCACTTTTGTCTCTAACACCATGATCACACAGAGGGTATAACACATCAAACTCTCCTACAGTTACTGTGAAATCCATTGCTGGTTTTCATGTAACGACAGCCAGTTTCTTTCTATTGTGAAGCTATTTTGAGACCCCTCCCCACAAGCAAACATTCTAATCCTGCCATCCCTTCCTATCTACAGGAATTAGTTGGAATTGCTCAGTAAGGCGCTTCCCTTTCTCTTCTGGTGACAGTTGATTACCCTAATATTTGGTTTGGATTAGAAAGGCACAATACAGGCTTACATTTTAACCCAGCAAGGTTTGTTTGCTATCTTTAAAGGCATTTGCTCTCTTTGGAAGTCTGGTCCATTCAAGTTCTGGGCAGGAATGGATGGGATGTGTAACAGGACTTAGTTGGTTAGGTATCTTGACGAAAAGGAAGTCAAGAGGGGTGGCATACACCTTTAATCCCAGCACTCAGGAGGAGGCAGAGACAGGTGGATCTCTGTGAGTTCAAGACCAGCCTGGTCTACAGATCAAGTTCTACGACAGGCTAAAGCTATATAGAGAAACCCTGTCTCAAAAAACTAAAAAAAAAAGAAAGAAAAAAAAGAAAGGAAGGAAGAAAAGGAATAGGTCAGAAAGATGAAAATGCCAGTTTATGTCAGTTACTATGATTCAAAACTAAGACAATGTGAGCAAAAATTAATTCAACTGTATACATATATGAATTTTTATAAGAATAAAAATTAATAAAATTGTAATGACTTAAAACATAACAAATATGTAAAAAACCAATAAGACCAAATGCAATTACTCAAACAAAAACCTGAATAAACTAAGTAAAGATTTTCATTAAATTCAAGTTATATCTATTTTTGTTGCTTTGAAACTAACTGGTTTTCATAAATGGGAGACGGGGAGGAGGTGGAAATTTTTAATAAATAAATAAAAATAAGTAAAGAAATAAGATATGAATTGTCAAGCATTAAAAATAAAAAAAAATGTTCATTAAAGTCAAAGTTTCCTGAGAGGCAAGGTGTAGGTGGAATGACTCCAATATCTCTGATTATTCCATGAAATTTGATGGTGTTAATGAGACCGTCATTTTCATGTGAGCTGTGTCAGACACTTTTGGAAATCAGGTCAAAGGAGTCTGGTGGCCTCTTTCGACTGCAGATAGCTGGATACAGGAGGGCAGTATGCATAATTCACACAGAGTAGGAGTGGAGGTAAGACAAGTAGTATGGAAATTCCCAACCTGCGTACAGATGGGAGTGTATGGAACGTGTGTAACAGCCAAGGTAGAAGGGTCTTGCAGGGTGTCTCTCCACCATTCATGTGTTGGAAGTTTGATCTCCAGCACGGCAGTGTTGGGAGACTGTGTGAGAACATGAAGAGGCGGAGCCTGTGGTCGGTCGGTGTAGCAATGTTCTGGGAAGAGGAAAGTAGTGCTTGATAGACCCTCAGCTGGCTCTTAGGAGAAAGTTATACAACGAAGCAAAACGATCCAACAAAATGACTCTTTGCTTTCCTGACACATGGGCTCACTTCTATGTGATGCCATCGGCCATGAACTTAGTGCAGACAACCTGGTCCAATTTAACTTCAGTGTGAGGCCAAATGAATAGAGAAGTGGAGAGTTTAAGGTAAGTAAGCACCAATCAAAGCCAGTTGCCTTGAATCTTTCCCAGAATAAAGTGTATTTTGAGAGAAGGAGCCGTTATGCTGTGCCTGCTGCTTTTTGAAAGAGGGCTGACTTTCAAAGGGCTCCGCGAGGTCAGAGAGCTCTGTGTCATGGCTCTCTGTCTCCTTCCTCACTTCATGTAAGCACAAGCAACAGAACCAATTTGACATTGTTGAGATTAAAAAAAAAAAAGAGGATTTCTCATTTCTTGGGACAGTGGATTCAGCTTCTAAATAATACGTGTGTGTGTGTGTGTGTGTGTGTGTGTGTGTGTGTGTGTTGTGTATGGATGCTCATGTGGATGCATGTGCTTGTGGATGCACATGTGTGGAGGCCAGAGGTCATGCTTGAGTATTTTTCCCCAGGCTCCATTCACCTTTTTTCTGTTTTTGAGACAGTCTCTCACTGGCCTGGGCCTTGACATTTAGATGATCAGCCTGAGCCGGTCTGCCAGGGGTGGGTAGGGACCCACCTGTCACAGCTTCCCAGCCCCCACAGTGGGCTTCTTTATATGAGTTCTGAGGTTAGAACTAGGTCCCTATGCTTATATTCCAAGCACTTTCCCTACTGAGACATCTCCCCAGCTCTCAGTGATGCAGTTTGGATGAAGATTGCCCCATAAGTCAAGAAATGCTGGAAAGTGTTTTAACATGCTCCTTCGCTCCCTCCTTTGACCGCCCCCCTCCCAAGTTCTGGTCATGGAATTCAGGACTTCATGTATGCTAGGCAAATGCTCCCCTAACAAGCTACCCCCCGCCAGTAAGCCTTAGCTTTTTAAAATTTTGCTCCTTTGCACTCCCTTTGATGTTAACAATACCCATTACTTAATCCTTCATGTCCCTAGCTTACACCTTTTCTTGGAAGGTCAGAGTTGAACATACAACTATACGCACAAGGGTTAGCAAACTATGGCCCAAGAGCTAGATCCTGTCTCTACCTTATTTTTTTGTAACCCAAGTTTTGCTCACCCACATATTGTCTTTGACTACTCTCGTGCCACCAGGTGGGTTGAATATATATAAATATTTCTGGCCTGGAATCTCCCAATCTGTGCTTCCTCTCACTGGCTCCTCTACCGCTTTTTATCTTGTCATCTTGGCTTAGTTAATGTCACATCCTTACTCTCCCTGAAGACAATTCTCTTTCCTTCATGCTCCCGTCCCCAGTTTTTAATTTCATTACTCTCTGTGTGTATTGCCATTGTAACAGTTATCTTAGTTTATCAATATCTTGGCTCTGGTCACAAACTGATTGCCTTCAGCGTTGTGACTAAAATGTGGGCGAGATTAGTCTGGGGATCACATACATCTGAAGTACAGTTTGATCTTCAGACTCCCCCACACAGTGGCAGTTGAGACAGTAAACATGCTTGGCTTTGTAGGCCACAGAGTCTCTTGTCATTCATTACCCAAGTCTTCAGTTGTAGCACAGATAAAGCAATGGGGTGTGGTGGTGTAACCACAAACATTATTTATGGATACCCACGTTTCAATTTAATTTCATTCTTAATGTGCCATAAAATCTTTTTTTAAATGTATTATTCTTGCGGATTTTCCTCCAATCATTTAAAAAAATCCACAAAACCATTTTTAGTTAAAAGACCATATGGAAGCGGAACTATGCAGAATTTGACCAATAAGCCATACGAAGCTTACTGGTCCCCCACCTAGCACACTGGAAGACAGATTCGCATAAAGAAGATTCTGTTTTACATAAAGAAGGCCTACAGAGATGGACAGGCTGACACATGTCTGTAATCTCAACTTTCTGGAGGCTGAAGCAGGAAGATTGAATCTTAGGGAAGCCCCAGCTATATAGCAACACCAGTTTTCTAAATAAGTAAATAACTAATGTAAAAATAAAGAATTGTGTAGTCAACTTAAAGATCAAAAATGGTCTCCATCAGAGTCTCCTTAAGCTTGCTTTTCTGAGAAAGCATAGTGCATGTTTATATGAAAGCATGATTCCTTTGCAATTGATGGGATGTAGGCAACACCCAGGAGTTTGCTAGGTGTTTACAACCTTTGAGACCCTTTCTCCTTATCCCATGCAGGTGCAGCCACGCTCATAAACAGTTTAACTGTAAAACATCATTGGGAACTGTGAGTGATCCCTAGAAACTTCTTAGAGCAGTAGGTGCTAACAGCAGCAAAAGACACCTTTCTGATCAACATGGAAAAAGGCACATGCAGCTAAAACAGCAGGGACCCGCTAAGTTCTACCACAGGTGTTTTGTCCCCCCAGATCCTGAGTTGTCTCTTCCCTGTCTTCTCATGCATACAGGGATGGGGGTGGGTGGGTGTTGAACATCATCTCATCTAAGGGGGTTTGAGCTCTACATCATGACTCAGATGTTTAGACTGACCCTGTTGCTTTCTACCGTCATCGGGTGGTGAGGACTGAGATTATAATGTTGTTTCTCTTTATTAACCCGTGTACAGGATTCTTTGTAACTTAAAAGACCAGAAATGAAAGCTTAAAACAGGGACAGTAACTAGTCAGGCGGTGGTGGCATATGCCTTTAATTCCAGCACTTTGGAGGCAGAGGCAGGTGAATCTCTGTGAGTTCAAGGCCAGCCAGGTCTACAAAGCAAGTTCAAGGACAACCATAGCTACACAGAGAAACCCTGTCTCAAAAAAATGGCTGAGAATGGTGGTGCATGCCCCTTAATCCCAGTACTCAGGAGGCAGAGGCAGGTGGATCTTTCATTTTAAAGTCAGCTTGGTCTACGGAGTGAGTTTCAGGACAGCCAGTACTGTTATACAGAGAAACCCTGTCTCACAAAAATAAGGAAAGAAAGAAAAGACATCAACAATAACTAAAGGTGGTGACACATGTCTATTATCTCATTCTGGAGGCTAAAACAGGGAGATCATGAGTTCATGTCTGAGTTAAACAGTGGGACCTTGCTTCAAGATAAATAAGATAGTAATTTTTTTAGGCTAATATTTTTTCTCCAGGGCATCGAGGAAACACGAAAATCAAGGCTTCTTTAACATTTTAACTTTGTTTAAAATATTATTTTTTAAAAGGTAAATATTTTCTAAACATTTAATTTTTTCCAAAGAGTACTCAGAAGGAGGAAGGAAGTTCAGTACGTACTCTCTCTGAAGCGTTAGCATCATACCAGGATTGGATTGCATCCACAGTTTGGGAGCAACAAAAAATATGCTTTCCCATGAATGCCAACTTACGTTGAAAACTGTCTCCATACCAATGCTGAAAAACATGATGTGGTTTTGTTTTAGAGCTTTTCAAAGAAGGATTAATGTGACCTTATTCCGACTCGAAAAGCTTCAGCTCAAGTGTCTTTAGGGAAAAAGCCCTGCTTAGTGAATGATTAACTTCACTGGCATGCCTTCAAGGTCACCCTGTCACGGGTAAGAGAAAAATTGGCCAGCCACTACCAGGAATTTTCGATTTTGCAGTCTCCTCTGTGCTGCTGTGTAGACCCTCAATACCAGATGCTTCAGACAAAGCCATTAAAGCATAGTGCGTGAAATACAAAAGCTAGAAATCATATCAATCAGATACAGTAAAAGATTGATCGTTCATTCATTTGTTCACAGATGGGACGCCAAGAGATGAGTTAAGTTCATTTTCTTATGCATATGGGAGTCTCACAACAGCCTTGCTGGGGCATTGCTCCCACCAGTTCAAATGAAGAAACTGAGCCTCACACACAAGAACACATCCAAGGGTGTCTAGTATTAGAGACGGCAGGCTGACCCTAGGGAGCTAGAGGAATTCAAGATATCTTCAGATATCTTGGGTATCACTACTTTACCATCTGTGAGTCCTTTTCGGTTCCAGCATCCAATCCAGGTTACAAGATCGTAAGTAGTAGATACTTTTTGTCGCTTACATTTTTAAATTTTGTTTTATTTTACATGTGTTCATTTGTGTGTGTGTGTGTGTGTGTGTGTGTGTGTGTGTGAGAGAGAGAGAGAGAGAGAGAGAGAGAGAGAGAGAGAGAGAGAGGTGTACCATGACATGGCTGTGAAGATCAGAGGACAACTCTTAAGAGTTGGTTTTTGGCTCCCACCATGTGGGTCCCATGTGGGTCTTCAGGTCATCAGACTTTATGGTAAGCGCCTTTATTCTTTATTCACCAAGCCATCTCACCATGCGTGCTTTGTTTTTATAGCCCAGGCTAGCCTTAAACTCATCTTCCTGGCATAGCCCACACTAGGAATTTTGGATAATTCTTGTTTGTTTTTTTTTTCCTTCCTTTCTGTCTTTTTTTTTTGAGATAAGGTTCCCACATCACTCAGGTTGACCCTGAAGCTATCATACAGTGTGGATGATCTTGACCTTCTTACCTTCTTATCCTCCTGCCTCCATGCCCCAAGTGCTAAAATTGTATATGGGCCTGCACTACTATACTCAGAAATTTGTAAAAAAAAATTGAGGTAGGATTTTACACATTCTCAGCTGGTCTGGAACTGGATGTGCAGGTTAGGAAAACCTTTAGTGTTTGACCCTTCTATCTATGTGAAGATAATCTTGGACCGCTAATCCTTCTGCTCCCATTTAGCCAGTGCTGGAAATAAATAAAGAGGTACGGATCACACCTGGCTGGCATTTCCCCTTAATATATCTTCTAGAGAAAGATAAAAGGAGCTCTGCATCTGCGTCAGTGTATACTTTTTGAAGAAATCATGCCCCTATACCACAGTTAGGAAACCAACTTCCAACACATCTCTCTTCCAGGTCTGCATAGACGTGTTTTGTCGTTGCCTTGAATCTGAGCTAGATGTCAATCAACTGTAAAAATGTGAAAGACTCACATAAACATCAGATCTGTGGCTTCTCTTAAAGAGCAACCCGTCTGGCAACCCTGATACCACCTTCCCCTGCAGCCATGGCAGTCTGCCTGTTCTACAACTGGGACTGACCCCTTTGCCCAGGGTAGCAGCCTTCCCCCTAGCATCTGTACCAGCTGTCTCTACGCTAGTTCCACCAAGACTATATGGTCGTTGTACTTGTCTCATTCGACTGTGCTTGAGTTTGCCATTGAGCCAGGGATTAACCCGCTGCATGATTTGTAAGCTGTTGTAGGCATCTGCTTTTGCCTGTGTGCCTCTAAGCCTCAGGACCCGTTTAAATTAGAGGGCAAATAGCTGCCTGTCTCCAATTATGCTGGGCCTACACTGCAGCTCAGGACGTGCACCAGGCTGCAGAAATATAATTACCTTCCTGGAAGAGAGGGCGCTTTCACTCTGCAATGAAATACAAACAAACCAACAAAAACCCCAAACCCACCAAACAAAAAACAAACAAGCAAGGAACCCACTAAGCAGGTTGAACGAATATGAACAGTACATGATCCAGAACTTAGATCCAGCCACTGTGATAAGACAGCAGCTAGTTCAACTAGAACACTGCAGCAAAGGCCAGGGTGCCAGGGGATTGGGACCTCTCTTCCTCACCGCAGAGGATCTGCTGCCTGACTTCTATTCTTCGATAAATAAAATTTTCATCTTCAAATAAATAATGTAGCCCCGAGAAAGCAGGAACAACAGAACTGTGGGCCTTCTGATTTGTCCTTCAGATGTTGCTTCTTGAGAACGTTCTGCTCCATCTGAGTTGTAGCTACAGGGAGCTGGAGAGCTGCGGGTTTGGCTTAGGGTCCCGAAGAGTACTTATTTTCGAACATATGTCTGCTTTCATTGCATTCCAATAAAAGGATTTATTGAATCATCATGGTTTGAATATTGTCTGTATGACTGGGAAGAATTTAAGTGTGGAAAATAATCGCTATATATGTTAAAACCTTTAGTGAGAATGAGAACTCACCAATTTACCTTTCCAGAAGAAACTTCCGAGGCATTGTTTCTTGAAAAATAAAGAAAATTTAAGAAAATACCACTTCTTGGTTATATGCGCTCATGTATTATAAACTTGCATTTTTGGGGGCAAAGAAAAGAGATGGCTTGTCATGGATCATGTATTATATTACACAAATAAGGCAACCAACTCCTCTAATAAATTAGCACTCGAGGACAGCTACCCTTCAAAGACATGGGTATACATATAAACACACACACACACACACACACACACACACACACACACACACAGAGGTTTTCTTTTAAGTGAGTCAACTTTTGAAAAAGAAAATAACTTTACTAAAACCTTTTCATAAAAGAAAATAATTCTAATTGTGCCTATTATTTATAATGATGAACAATAAAATATTTATTTAATTTTCTTCTTGAGAGCTTTCTTGGAGGCTCTAACAGAGGAGCACAGATACTTGTCCAGTCCTCCTCTAGTCTTCAAAACGGTGAGTGGGAAGCTTCAGGAGGGACACGCATGGAAGAGTAAGTGAGGAAGGAGACACTGTCTAGCCAGATCATCCTCATATCCCAATTTGCTTCTTGAAGTAAATCATTGAACTCTATTCAGCCGTAATACGTGTAAATCATTGATCTGTACTCTATTCAGCTATGATGCCTAAAGAGACCATATTGTGAATTTTCAAACATTCCACCATTTTCATTCATTTATCAATTAATTTTCATAAAACCCAAAGAGGCATAAACATTTTATAGATGAACCAATTAAAGACTAGAGAAAAAACACTAGCCTGGTGGACTTCTATGGAGTGGCAGAACCGAGATTTCAGGAGTTCCTAGTATCCCAATCTGTCTGCTGAATCCCCCACACCTACTGTCCTTACTTACTGTAATAACCTTATAGTTTGTGATTCCTGTATTAGGCAAAAGAAAAGTAGCACCTTTCTTCCTCCACCCCCTACCCCACTCCGTAGCCACTGATGTGAGCAACAAAACAGGGCTCAGAAGTCTCTAGCCTCCAGTCGTCTGGACACCTGCTTCCTGATCAGATATCAAAAGTCTGGAGCTAAAATTATGAAGTGTGTGTGTGTGTGTGTGTGTGTGTGCGTGCGCGCATGCATGCACGTGCACGTGCGAGCATCTGTTTTAATTTTATTTCCATTCCTAAAGGGATTTGGACCAGTTTCAAGACAAACAGCACATAATAACCAGACTAAACCCTACTAACACAGATTATAAATGACCAAGTTGATTTGGAGGAATTATGTTGGAAAGCCCAAGTTACAAAAAAACATGTGAAATGCCAAGCAGCCACAAGCTTCCAGGAAACCATGGGAGATCTAGAAAGAAACAAATGTCTTCATGGTGCATGTTGGTGACAGAGAGAGGAGCCCACAGGCTGGGGCCTTCCAATGATGCCTTTGATGGTGTCTACTTGCAGGAAGAAATGAAACTCACAAGCCATGATAAATTTAGCACCTATGTTCTTAATATACCCATTTGCTGAGTTCTTTACTCCGTTAGAGGATAAACCCCCAAACCAGTGGGCAAGATTGAGTCCATTTAATGTTTCATATATATGTATGGGCTTAAGGCTGACTACCTGGGGTTGGTTCATCAGTGGTCTCAACCATCGAGGAAACTGAGCTCTCTTTACAGGAGTCAGAGAGACATTTGTACTTAGAAGCCAACCCTCCAAAGACCTTCAGAAACATATGTTATAAATTTGAGAGGGAAAGGGGAACATGGGAAAATTTGGAGGGAAATAAAGAAGGGTGGAAATGATGTAAATATAGTAGTGGTATCTGAAATTCTCGAAACAAGAAGCAGAAATTTTAAAAAGTTGTACAAGGACTTCATTCAAAAATCAAAAGAAAGAGATGTCTTTATATGAGTAGAGATTTGACTAGATTGAAGCCACCGAAGCCAAACAGACTTGAAAGTGGTAACCGGCTAGTCACAGCAGACACTGCTTCTTCCACATTCCCAGCCTCATAGGAGTCCTACCTTACTGCACACCCAAGAGTGTGTGCCTCGTCACACAGTGCACACACTGCACTCATAACATATTTCGATTCTACTCCCCCATGTTCTCCAAGATGCACTCCCTCCTCTGCACACGTTCAGCTTCTTGTTGTCTCTCTTTCTTGTTTTTTTTTTTTTTTAAATACCGAGTCTCAATTTTTGTTGCTCAAATACTCCTGGGTCTAGGTCCTACCCTTGACTGTGGTTAACCCACCAGGGGTCACACCTTTTAAAAGCCCCGACTCTCTCTCTCCCTCAACAACCAGATGCCGTTATCTCAGCTGGGGGGGTGGTGCTACTTCGTTCCTGCATCCCTAGCTCTACACTAAGATTTTATCGAGAGCTAGAGATGGAGTAGTGTATTGCTTGTGCTGTCACAGCCACTGTGAGGTGAGTTCAGATGCACATCTGTCCTGCTGTGTCTGGAAGACAGTGGTTCCTTGGAGTCATCCATCACATCTGGCTCTCCCAATATTTCTGCTCCTTCTTTCTTGAGGATTCCTGAATTTTCGGGCGGGGGGTGTGATACAGATGTTCCAGAATTGCAACTGAGTTTTTAAGTGGGATAATGAAAAATAAAGACAAGGCGCCAGTCATCAAAAAATTCTGTGGTGAGTTAGTCCTTAAAAAAGCCTTTCATAGAATAATTGTTTCTAATGATTAATTCAGATTTTTCTGTATTGAACTTGGTCCAGGGGAACGCTGGTAGAATGCATAGATCCCAAATCTATAGAAGAAATTGCATGCCCGGTTCCTAGCTCTGGCCTCTCTTTGCTACTGTGGGTCACTCCACCTCCTTTAGAAAGCTAATTTATTTAATGGAGGAACATCTAGGCTTACATGATCGTCATCAATTTCCCACCCCAGTCATCCTTGGGCCATCCACTTGGCATGCCTATCCAGAAATTTAAGAGCCACCCAGGAGCCTTGGATGCGTGCACACTACAGGAACGGTGCGTCTGTACTTACAGCAGTGGTTAGATAGGATCATCTGTTCCAACAGGTTCTTGAGAACTGGGCACTTCCAAACTCATGCTTGATCCCAAAACTTAGAAATAAGTGCTAAACACTAAGACGCCAGTGACTCCCAGTGATGGTAGCATCTGGAACTTCAAAATATGAATGCCTGGACCACTCCGGGATATCAGGATTTAATTGGTTAGAAATGTGACCTAGACTTCGGGAGCTTTAACAGACACCCCCTGCCCCCGGGTGGTTATCGTATGTAGATATATTTCAGAAGCACTGCTGTAGTTCACACCCCTCCCCTTTCTTAGGGCAAACTGACTTCAGGTCCTTTTTCTTTGGATGATGACTATGATGATGAAGCTCATTAGCATACACAGAAAAACTCATGGCACGTGTACTTGTCAGACTTCGCTTACCATCAGGCATGGTCCTCTACTCCTTTAATCCCGTCACTCAAAAGTCAGAGGCAGATGGAATTCTGTGAGTTCCAGGCCAGCCTGAGCTACAAAGTCTCAAAAAGAGGAGGAGGGAGCAAGGGGAAGGAGAAAGGGAAAGAGGAGGGGAAAGGGGGAGAAGGGAGGAGGGAGTAGGGAGAAGGAGGTGGAGGAGAATTTTTGTTCTGATAGATCCATACTGGATTCTTGTGCCTTGATAAAATAATTTAGATATAAATTTTGTCAGATGTCTTTTTCTTTTTTAAAAAAATCTCCTTGTGTCTGTCATATGTCATATCTTAAAACTTTTGGTTGAACCACATGCAATTTATGCATCAAACATCTTTGAACAAATGCACCACATCAGTTCAAGTTCTTCCAAGTTTCAAGTTCCAAGGAAAAGTTATCTGAGCCTTCTGCATAGACTGACAGTGTCAAATGAATTATTATCAATTTGGCCACTAGATGGCAGGGCTTTATAAATTAAAATAAACCCACAATTTGTAATAAATCAAGCATTCGTTTCTCAAAAGCAAATAAATGCCTGCTGGTGAGGATGACATGATCTTAAGTGGTATTCTAAACATAATTCATTCATCATCGACACATAGAATTTTACAATTTTCTTTCTTCTTTATCTGCTTGTTATTTTGTTTATTAATACTAGTAGTGGAGCATGCATATTCCCTCTTCCACAGTTTTCTCTGGTAGTCTCAGTGCTCCGGCAAACTGAGAAGACCCAGGAGAGCGACTCAAATGGCCGACTAGACAAATTACGCCAACCTCAGGCCCTTTTATGCAAGGCCCGGGCAAATGTTTGCTTGTTTTTGCATTCCCTATCTTTTTTTCAATTCATGCTTCTCCCAGGCAACAACACAACCAGTAATGCCAGGAAGGGAAGCACAGGCTTGCAGCCACAGGATGCCTTCTGTGTCCACTTGGTGGTGGAGGAAGCCAGAGGTTTGTGGGATGGGAGGCCAGCAGGCGCACTGGTTTGGGCACATAGACCACAAAAAGGGAGACTGGAATTACCTCCAGGCTTAGGCATTGCAAAGAGGGAAAGTAAGGATAGTTTGAGTAATCCTAAATTATTACCTGTATGTGCTTGCAGGCAGATGTAGCTGCTTCGCTTTTTTAAACAAATTATTTTCTAGCCTCAGGTAAGGTAGGTTTTGCTCAATAGGCCTGAACTCTTAGAGACACTACGCCTTTTTATGTCTAGCCTTGCTTTTGCTCGTCAGCCCAGCACTACTGTTAGAAGACTTGTTTCTTTTACCAGTGACAGCTCGAAGAAGTTTTCTGCAACTGTGTTTTT
Source organism: Myodes glareolus (assembly GCF_982192425.1). Taxonomy (NCBI): domain Eukaryota; kingdom Metazoa; phylum Chordata; class Mammalia; order Rodentia; family Cricetidae; genus Myodes; species Myodes glareolus. The sequence continues at coordinate 109,954,756 of NC_142053.1, read as the reverse complement.
CCTTCTTTCGGAGTACCTTGTTTGAGTGGGGAAAGTCCTGACATTCAGTGGCAAATGGTGGACGAGAAACAATTTTTGACATCCTGAAAGTCTGAAAAATGCCGTGAGCATACTTAAAATTTGATTGACTGTAGAATTCTTGATTGGACACCACTTTTCTTCAAAATTTTATACTTGTGGCTCCCATTGTGTCTGTTAAGAGGGTCAGAATGAGTTTTCTTTGTGTTGTTTCTCCTATCTAGAACCACCTGTGTGTGCGTCTCCCTCTTCCTAGCACGTGTCTTAGTGTGGGAACATTTTCCTCCTGCAGACTAGATGACTCTCAGGGACCCTTCCGTTTATGTTTTTCAATTCTGGGGTAATTTCTTGAATGATGGATCCTCTTCTCCCACGTTTTCCTGTTGTTTCTTTCTGGAATTTCTCTTATTTAGGAGTCAGAGCTCCTAGAGAAGAGATTTTCAACCAGCGTTTCAACCCATTTGGGGGTTGCACATCATATGTCCTGCATATCATAAATTTACATTGCAACTTCTAACAGTAGCAAAATTACAGTTATGGAGCAGCAATGAAAATAATTTTATGGTTGGGGGTCACCACAACATGAGGAACTGTATTAAGGGGTCACAGGATTAGGAAGGCCGAGAACCACTGCTCTAGAAAGATAGCTCTTATATTGTTTCTAATTTTTCACTTACTCTTCTCTTTCCTCTATTTCCTAAGAAATTCCTTCAATGTTGTGTGTGTGTGTGTAAGTGTATACACATGTATGCACATGAGTGAGTAGGTGTACATGTGTATGCACATGAGTGAGTAGGTGCACATGTGGAGGCCAGATGTTGACATCAGACATCTTCTCACTTTAGTTTTGGCAGAGAGTTTCTGCAGAACCGGAACCTCCAAGGATCTGCCTGTCTCCACCCTGCCGCAGCACACATTACCTGTTTTAGAAGCCGGTAAACTTGCTCAGCTTTAGGTGGGTGCTCTGGCTCTGAAACGTGGTTCCCAGGAATCCTCAAGAAGCACTTTACCCACTGAACCATCCCCACACCCTCCTCAATTTTTTTATTCTCTTGAGTTTTTCATTTCTGAGTTCATACGATGCTGAAGCATGAAATTGCCAATATTTGAAGATTGTTATCTTAAGAACGGCAATTTAATATACTTCTACACTGATGTTTTTAATTTCCAAAAGCATGTACCTGTTTTCCAATGTTCTGCTGTTTTGACAGCATCCTAATTCTTATTGCAGGATGAAGTCTCTTCTGTTATCTCTCAGAGAAGATATTAATGGCAGGTACCTTTGTGCATTTTTGTCTTCTTGTGTTGTCTTTCAGCAGCATGCTCCTGCCTAATCATATTGTTCTCTTTCACTTTAAAAAGTTTCCTCAACTGATGAGAAAAGCAGATAGTCTGATGTGTTTTCTCTATATTAACTCGATTCATCTTAAGTCCTCCGTGGTAGGGGTTTTTACAGATGAGTGAAGCTATGGCGCACGTGTTGAAGCTGGTTGCTTCTGGTCACAACATGTCTCCAATGAAAGGGTGCCGTTAATGGACCTGTGAACTCTGAGGACTTGCTGAGAGTCAGAAAGATCTCTATGCTTGACAGAATAATGAGCCCGAGACTGTCCACACTCCAGTCTCTGGAACCCACGGATATATTATCTCATATGGCAAAGGGGGACTTTGCACAGGTGATTAAGTGAAGGACTTTGAGATGGGGATCATTTCCTGTATTACTCAGAGGAGCCCCATATAATCAAAAGAGCCCTTTGACATAAAAGAGTCAGTCTGGCAAATAGGAGTCAAAGAGAACATGGCAATAGAAGCAGAGGCTGAGGTGATGTGGGTCCATGAGTCAAGGAATGTAGAAAGCCTCAAGATACTGGAAAAAAGAAATGAAGGGAGAAAATGAATTCTTCCCACTCTAGGTTTTGGTGGATATAACAAAATATTTGAAGCTAGGCACTTTATAAAAAAAAGGTTTATTTAGAAGGTTCAGGTTAGGGTTAGAGTCCGGGTTTGGGTTCTTCACAAAAGCAGGAGTGTGTGTCAAAGAGAGCACATGGCAAAACAGGAACCCAGAGATTGGAGGTCACCTAGACTCTGTCTGTAGTAGTCTGATCTCACAGGGTGTCACGTAAGAGTAAGAACACACTAGTATAAGAACAACATCAGTCTCTTTTACTGACAGTCTCCTCCCTGGTTGGGTGTGGCTCATGGTTAGTGTCTTGGCTTAGCCTTCTCCAAGCTTTCCTTTCCAGACACCGCAAAATAGAGACCAGAGTACTTTTCTCTAAGCTCCTCCCCTTTAAAGTTCCAGCTGTGTCTCACTGGGGACCAAGCATAAGCACAGGAACCGCACATCACATTTAAATTATGGCACTCAGCTCCATTGACCTCTCGATTTTAGTTCAATGTCACTCATTTTGAACTTCTGTCCTTCAAAACTAGAAGACAACAGAGACAACAGATTTGTTCATTTTGAACTACTTAATCTGTACTTACAGCAGCAACTGAAAACTCCTATGTGGTAGGTACATTCTGTCACAGAGACCCTAATACTGTTTGCAGTTTTGTTTGCAGTTAGTTCCTTCCTTCCTTCCTTCCTTCCTTCCTTCCTTCCTTCCTTCCTTCCTTCCTTCCTTTCTTTACAGGGTTTCTCTCTGTAGCTTTGTTGCCTGTCCTGGCACTAGCTCTTGTAGACCAGGCTGAGAGTGAACTCACAGAGATTCGCCTGCCTCTGCCTGCTGAGTGCTGGGACTTTCTTTCTCTCTCTCTCTCTCTCTCTCTCTCTCTCTCTCTCTCTCTCTCTCTCTCTCTCTTTCTTTCTTTCTTTCTTTCCTTCTTCTTCTTCTTCTTCTTCTTCTTCTTCTTCTTCTTCTTCTTCTTCTTCTTCTTCTTCTTCTTCTTCTCTCTCTCTCTCTCTCTCTCTCTCTCTCTCTCTCTCTCTCTCTCTCCCCCTGAGGTAGGATCTGTAGTCCAGGCTGACCCAGAATGAATGATCCCTCTACTTCTGTTTTCCAAGTGTCAGGATCACAGGCATCAGTATCATTTCTTTTGGGTTAGTGCAATTTTCAGGGAAGAATTTTAAATTTTCTGACTGAATGTACACAAAAGAATTTAACATAGCTCTGTTGTTAATCTGATGCCTTAATCCTTAAGCATAGCTTGTTTCTGTAAGTGCAGGGGACCTTTTAATTTTCTTAGTTAAGAGCACAGAGCTGGTTCTTTTCCCAGGGCAGATGAGAGGATGCTTCCTGGTGGGGACAATCACTTGCTCCCATCTTTCACTAGTACTTTAGGGGGGCTGTCATAAAGTACCATAGAGCTGTGACTCATGCAACCAAAATGTATTTTATAACCATTCTGGAGGCATAAACTCTGCGGGCAAGGTGCTGGCACCTTCACCCAGGTGTTACTTCTGAGTCCCATAATGGGTGGTTCCATTATAAGCCTTTCTCTGTGGCATACAGTCTTCTTGTCTTTTCTTATTGTCTACCCTCTGTCTATGACTATGCTCAACTCATCTCTTCATATAAACCCAACAGCTGTAGAGCCATGCTAACCTGATCATCTCTTTAAGGACTCTAACACTAAATAGTGTCATCATCTCGGGGACTAGGGGACAAGCTGCTAACGGGTAAATTATGGAGCATAACTCATTAATGTTCTTTTATTTCCCGCTTCCAGAGAAAACTGGGGTTACCAGTTCCTGAGCCTTCTTGGGGACCAGCTTCTTGACATCTGCATTATGGAGTTAGGATTTGGCTGTCTCCAGCTACCAAATCAGTTACTATTTATTTTCTCATTTTTCCTCGTTCAGTGTTGTTTTATTATATCCTTTTCTCCAATTTCCTGTGTGTGGGTGTATGCCTAACAATGCACTCCAATATTCTGCTGAGGAGACTTTTGAATGGAGCAGAATTACTTCATTTTAATGGTCGTTTTTCACTGAAAGTTCTGGTTATTAAATTGATATTTGTGTGTCTAGACAGGAACCAAAATAAATTGAAAATCTGATTTTAAAAACTCATGTGGCATCCCTTGAAGCTGAGCCAAATTAGCTAGATCAATGTCTGCTCTGTCTATGGTTTTTCCTTCTTCCTATCCTTCTTTCTTCACCCACTCTTCCTTCCTCCCCCCCCTTCTGTCCATTCTTCCCTCCCTCCTTCTGTCCATCCTTCCTTCCTTTACAGGTAAGGTTTTACTGTGTAGTGAGGTTGGCCTCAGACTCTTGGTAATTGTGCCATTCAGTTTCTCCAGTGCATGGATTATAAGCATGTGCTAGCACTCCTGGTTTTCCATTTTCTTTAAATGGTTGGATAAAACTCCTAGAAGAGTTTTGAGTCAACCTCAAATCTCTGTTATCTTTAAATGGCAAAACAAAACAAAAAAAAATGATGGGTGATAATTACCTGGAGAACAGGAAGCAGGAAACTATTAGCATATCTTAACATATTTTTAAATAACTACTTCTCTTAGTCTCTGAGACGTGTAGATTTTGTCATTTACATTTTAACTTTTGTGTTTTTTTAAAAAGCAAATCATCAAACACACAACTCTCCCTCCTCTCCATTTCCTCTTATCTTCTCTACCATGATTTCTTCCCAACCTCATGTGCTCTTATGACAAGAGACCTTGGTCCTCTTAGTGCTGCCAGTGTGTGTCTGTGTATGAAACTGAATCATGGCGTAGCCTCTCAGAGGGACACATCCTTTAAAACTACGTTTTTTCCCCGAGAAGCCATCAACTGTTATTAGCTTCTCAGCTGTGGGTGGGACTTGTGACCCCCCTCATCTGTCCATACATGTATGGCTTGATATTGTGCAGGTCTTGTACATGCATTCATAGTTCATGTGTGCGACAATCCTCTCAAGTCCAGAAAACATGATTTTACTGCAATCATCCTCTATTACTTATAATTTTTCCATACCTCTTCTGCAATGACCCCTGAGCCTTGGGAGGAAGGGGTTTAATATAGATGTTCCATTTAGGTCAGAGCACTCCAAGTTTCTTCTTCTCTCTTCAAGGGCCAGTTGTGAATCTCTATATTAACAGCCCTCTATTACAAAAAGAAACTTCTCTGATGAGAGTTGAAAGAACTAATCAATGGGTACAAAGATAACTATTTTGAGGCAGGTTAATGCAGTTTATTTATAATAATTGTTTGTTTAGCAAATAATGTCAGGCTCTCCCCTCAGGTCTGTAATTCACCCACCATGGGTCTTTGGTTTAGTTATTGATATAACACTCGAGTTTTATCTTGTGGACCAGGCCTTAAATCCAGTCATAAAATGGTTGTTTACTCCCATCCTCTCTTGCACCAGTAAGCATATTCCTGTCAGGCCAGTAGTTAATGCTAACCCTCAGAGTTTACAATGGGGTAAGACTGATGATGTGAAATATATTTTTAATTCAATAGATACTCACATGTCTAAGAAGATCATAGGCTCCATAGAGATGGATATTCCTAGGAACAATCCTGGGACTCTTATATGAATTAAGCTGTGAGAAAGAAACAAATACTTACAATTTCCAATGATCTTTCAGCATACATATCTTTTCATAGCATCTCAATTATGGTCATTATATATTTTCCCCAAAAGATCCCAAGTTCTCGACAGAAAAAAATTACACATATTACGATTGACCCTATTATATGAACATTCATGAAGGAAATTGGTATTTTGTGTAGTTGGAAGTCAAACTGACTCAATCTTTCTCAGGTGTGTTTATCTTCTACCATTCTCCCTTCCTCTTGAATCTTACATCCAAAGCATGCAATACTCTTGAAAAGCCATGCTTTAGGATAACTACTTTTCATTTTGCATGTATATATATATATATATATATATATATATATATATGTGTGTGTGTGTGTGTGTGTGTGTGTGTGTGTGTGTGTGTGGTATCCAAGTTCACCTGTGTGGGGGAAGACATATGTGTGGGTGCATGTGCATGTGTGTTAGGTATAGGCCAGAGGCTAAAGTTAGATGTCTTCTTCCATTGCTCTCAACTTTATTTTTTCATTTTTAATTTATTTTTATTTCATACAATACATCCCAACCACAACCTCCCCAAATCCCACTCCCTGCCCCATTTCACCCCTCTTCCAAATCCACTGCTTCTCCATTTCCCTTGAGGAAAGAGCAAGTCTCTCAGTGATTGCAACTGAGCGTGATATAATAAGGTGAAATAAATCTAGACACAACCCTTTATGTCAAGGCTGGGCAAGGCAACCTAGTAGAAGGGAAAGGATTCCAAGAGCAGACAAAAGAGCCAGAGATACTCACACTTCCACTGTTAGGAGACCCACCAACACCCCAAGCTAAAAAACCACAGCAGCTATGCAGAGAACCTAGAAGCAGACCTATGTAGAGTCCGTGGTTGGCTATTCAGTTTTTGTGAACCCCTATGAGTCCTGCTTAGTTGTTTCTGTGGGCTTTGTTCATCTGGGTATCTTCAACCCCTGTAGCTCCAACAAACCTTCTTCCCCTTCTTCTTCAGGCTTCACTGAACCCTGCGTTATGTTTGGACATGAGTCTTGGCATCTGTTTCCATCTGCTACTGGAGGAAGCCTCTCTGAGGACTACTGGGCTAGGCACCAAGCTATGATTATAGCAGAATATCTTTAGGATTCATTTCATTGACCTTTTGGGTCAGTTGTGTTTGGTTCGATCCCAGTTCTCTGATCCATCCAGCTCCTGGTTCCTGGCCATCCAGGCAGTATCAAGCATGGGCTCCCTCTGGTGGCTTGGGCCACTTTGTTTACTGGAGCTTCATAGTCTAGCTAGGGACCTTGCCTTGGCGATCTCCTGTTTCTGCCTCCCTAGCACTAAGATAACAGGTAGCCTTCATGCCTTGAATCTTTTTTACAAATATGGATACAAGGGACCTGAACGGTGGTCCTTAAACATGTCCAGCATGTGCTTCGCCCACTTAGTCATCTCTTCACCTCCAGAATGTCTACCTTTGCAGACTGCTTTTGGAGCAGTGGCTCTCAAAGTGGGGTCCATGGGAACAGCAACTTCAGTGTGACCCTGGCACTTGTTCGAAATGCAACTTTTCCTTCCACTTCTGTCCCACCCAGACCGTTTAGAAGCTTGGGATTTGATTGTAGGGAGAGTTCTAGGAAGCTCTCCAGGAGACGTGTCAAACAGCCGGGCATCTCTTTTGAGGACTCAAGAAGAATCTATGTCAACAGCTGACATAGTGCCTGGCATACTGAAGATGCTCAAGGCATTCTTCAGAGAAGGAACCCTCAGAAGCAGTCACTGGAGACACAGACTGTTGGAAGAGACAGCCTATTGGGCACAGCCTGTCTTTAATCATTATGCAGAATCAATAGACGACTCCTTCATGCAGACAGTCAATGAGTATTGCTTAAGCATATTTAAAGATATTGTATCCATTTCACTTCTTTAGTACCATGTTGTGATAAATGAGCTTACTTTGAAGAAAATGTTTGTCCCTGAAGAGGAATGAAAACAAAATTTGTAACCCAAGATTGTCAGGAAATTTACAGCTGTGCAATAATTTTCCACTTCCTTTGTCCTCTTCACATGGGCCTTTTTATTCTCTAACTATCTCCTAATGCCTTTTTTTTCTTGACCAGGTGATCAGCCTCAAAGCAGTTGGGAATAAGTAGGTTACAGATTTTCGTTAAACAGTTGCAAGAAGGATTCAAGGCAGCTGGAAAGGCAGAGGCAGGCGGAAGATGCTGAGGCCGGAAAAGTGACCTTTGATCATGAAGTTTTGCAGGAAACACTAAGGAAAAAGCAACAGGTGGGGTTGTGATCAACGGCTTGCCCTTCAGCGCAGGTCATCCGAGGCAGAGCTTCAGAATGCTTGCTGAAGTGACAGTGACATGCACACGAGGAGAACACATGATAGAGAATAGAGAACTAACCAACCTACCAAAACAACAGCACGCCCGGACAGCCACCACCAGCTTCTGAACAGATTCTGCTCATCCTAATCTGGGGACTTGAACTCCTGATCTTCTTGCTTAGCCTCCCAAGGCCTGGAATCACAGGCATCTGGCATCATATTTGGTTTATATAGTGCTGAGGACTGAACCCTGGGCCTTATGTATGTGCTAGGTGTCTTAGGGCTTCTATTGCTGTGAAGAGACCCCATGACCACAACAACTCTTATAAAGGAAAGCATTTAATTGGGGGTAGCTTACAGTTTAGCAGTTTAGTCCATTGTCATCATGGCAGGAAGCATGACAGTATACAGGTAATCATGGTTCTGGAGAAGGAGCTGGAGAGTTGTACTTATAGATCAACAGGCATCAGGAAGAGAGAGTGACACTGGGTCTGCCTTGAGCATTTGAGACTTCAAAGCCTACTCCCAGTGACACACTTCCTCCACAAAGGTCATAGTCACTCCAACAAGGCCACACCTTCTAATAGTGCCACTCTCTTTGGGCTTACGGGGCCATTTTCATTCAAACTACTCCAGTACGCAAACACTCTACATTAAATTAGGATCATTTTAAGCCACAAAGTTAGAGTGTTTTGCTATAGTGATAGACAGCTGTCACAGAAGCTGACCATATGTGTCCCTTAGGTCTCAGAATGTCACGTTCTTATCCTATGTTTTGTCGCTCCTTTCGTACCCCTGCCAGTCCCTTAGACTAGATAGCTGGATTTTCTATACTCTGGTCTTTTCTTTCCTTTTTTGTTCTTTGCTGAGATCTATCTCATGGTTCCATTCAGAATAAATAAAGTTCAGGTAGTCACCCAGCAGCCCAGTCTTCAAACAGACAGTGACTTGTTCATGTTACGGGTGGCATCCCTCTGCTTCCAGCAGAGTGGGCTTCTGTCCCAGCTCCAGAGACCAAATGAGAATCAATGTAAACCAGTCATTTGGTTTAAGTTCATTCCTCGTGGTCTGCCCGAGGAGATGAAAAGGGAAGTTTTCTTAGAAGTTTCTCTTCTCAAAACAAGACATTTCCATATTGGCAGTGAAGTTCTTTTGACTTTGGTCTTTTCCATTCATTCCTGCATCAAGCAGGAATTGTTCTGACTGGATGTTTCAACGCCTAAGACAACATGGCCAAGTGATACAGGAGCACGCTCTCTGCTGGCATTAAGCAAAAAGGGGTCGTGATGAAGATGGCAAGTTGCTTATAGATGCTTCCATGAGAACAGAAGCTATTGCACACAAGAAAAGATTAGAAAGGGCTAGGGGTTAGCATAGCAAAGTCTAGAATAAGAGGACTTGTGGGTGGGTGTGAGCTAACTGAGATAGATAAGAGGCACAGAAGGCCTCTGGGTTGGTGACAGATGCCCCATCCCCCTTGAGGGACATATCTTTGGCACTGTTGTTCTTTATTTTTAAAACAACTAACTAATGACATTACACACACACACACACACACACACACACACACACATACACACACACAGTACAAGGGGACATTCCATGGAACACATGTGAAGGTCTGAGGACAAAGTGGAGGAGACAGTTCTCTCCGTTCACCATGAGTCCTGGAGATGGAGCTGAGGTTGTCAGGCTTGGGAACAAGGTCCCTTACCTGCTGAGCCATCTTTTCTTATATCCTGGTTTCTACTGCAGCTAATTTTGACAGACTAAATTGTGATAAAGCTTACATTGAAAAGGACTACCTTAAAACTCCTCACAGACAAGAAGTATGTCTGTGAGATAACCATGATATGGGCATCCCATAGTCTCGGGTCCTGTTGGAACAACAAGAAAAAAAAAGTGATGCAAAATGAGTACCAGGATTCCCTTCTCTCTGCTTTCTCACTGTGGCTGCAATGTGCATTAGTGGCCTCATTCACCTGCCATCACGTTTTCTCCATCATGACAGGTGGTCCTACCTTTAAACTGCGAGACAAAATAAAGCCCCCTCCCTTTAGTAGCTTGTTCGTTATTTGGTCATGACAATGAGAAAAGTATCGAATAAGTAGAAGGAAAAATTTAAAAAAAAGATATTCCAATGTTCTCCCCAAATTTGGGGACTATACTTTATGTATTCTGAAAGCTTCTTCCCCAATTTTGGTGCATTTCATTCCTGATTTTGAATACCTATCACTTTCATTGAAGGTCCGCCATTGGTTCTGTATGGTTCTGGAACTAGAGCAGCAAGACCATATGATCCATGGCAGCATCTATTGCTGTGGGAGATCCTTCTGCTCCTTCAGCCTATATCCACGGAGATACCAGCCCACTGGGGCGTGGTCTCTCTTTAAAAAAGCAGCAGTAGCCCTCCACTTGCTCTCTTGCTCCTGGCTCTGCTTCCTGCTACTAGACTCCTTTCCTGATTGGGCAGAGGACAGTTGTCTGGGACGGTGATCTGTAAGGTTTTCCCCTTTAAATAAATAACCATTTTATTAATCATAATTCCAAACTGTTGTGGGATTGTTTGTGACTTATGCCTTCATCGGGCGCCCAAACGTTTGGTTTTAGAACCCCTCCTCCCCTCGCTTGGCTGCCTGCCGCCAGCTCAGCTTGGCACGAGCCCTCCCTCAGCAGCAGCCTGTGCCATGTGCGTGGAGTCAGTAGTTCGATATAAATTATCATGCAGTGGCTTTTCTTGCTGTACTTCTTTATATTTTCTCTTTATATGCCTCAGATTGGCTTCAAGTCCCACACACCCTATCGTTGGCCTCCCCACATGGATTTAAACTCCACACCTCCCAAGCTCCACAGGCCTGGAGAGTCTCTGCCCACCTGGATTGCTCTTTTCTAAGTAGTTTTTAAATCTCCCTTGCAAGTGCAGTGCTTAAGTGGCGCAAATCAGAGTGCAAGCGGTTAGCAAAAGCTGCAACCCCTCAGGGTGACTCTGTCACATGGAGGCATATGTGACTTCCGGGTTGCTCTTCTATACTCCTGGATTCTGGGTTTCTGGTTCCGTGTATAGAATTGATTTAATTACATTTACTTTATTGAGTAACTCATATTTCCCAGTTTTTTTTCAAAGTTTATTAAATTATAAAAGTTTCCATTTCCGCCACCCTCCCAACACCCTCCTACTCCCCCCCACTCCCTCTCCTCCTCCCTCTCCATCCCTAAGAGCAGTCAGGGTTTCCTGCCCTGTGGGTAGTTCAAGTTCCTCCCCCTTCCCTCCAGGTCCAGGAAGGTGAGTATCCAAACAGACTGGATCCCAAAAAAATCCAGTATATGCAGAGGAAACAAGTCCCAGTGTCATTGTCAATGGCTTTTCTGAAAGACTCTGGGCAAGCCACATTCAGAGAATCCGGCCACATTCAGAGAATCTGGTTGGATCACGTGCTCGTTCAGTCCCAGTCCAACTGGCCTTGGTGAACTCTCATTAGATCAGTCCCCTTGTATCAGTGGGTGATAGCACCCCTCGCGGTCCTGATTTCCTTTTTCATGTTCCTCCTCCTTCTGATCCTCATTTGGACCTTGGGGGGGCTCAGTCCGGTGCTCCAATGTGGGTCTCTGTCTGTATTGCCCTCCATCATCGGATGAAGGTTCCCTCTGGTCTTGCCTTCTTTGCTCACGTTCTCTTCCCTTCTGCTTCTCATTTGGACCTAGGGAGTTAAGTCCAGTGTTCCAATGTGGGTCTCTGTCTCTATCTCCATCCATCGCCAGATGAAGGATCTATGGTGATAAGCAAAATATTCATCAGTATGGTTATGGGCCAAGGCGGTTCAGGTACCCTCTCCTCTGTCCAGAGAACAATCCGGGGATCTCTCCTTGGACCTGGGATCCCATTTATAATCAAGTCTCTTGTAAACCCTAAAATGACTCCCTTAGTTGAGATATATTCTTCCCTGATCCCATATCCATCCTTCCTCCCTCCCCCTCATCCCAGTCCCCCGAGCTTTCCCCATTCCTCCCCTACTCCCTTCTCTCTAACCCTCTCCCATTCCGACAACCCTCCCACCCCCCCATGCACCCGAGGTTACCTGGGACTCTTGTCTATTTCCAATCTCAAGGAGGATAACTACATGATTTTCTTCAGGTTCACCTTCTTATTTAGCTTCTCTAGGATCACGTATAATAGGCTCAAAGACCTTTAATTATGTCTAGAATCCACTTATGAGAGAGTACATACCATATTCCTGTTTTTGGGTCTGGCTTATCTTACTCAGTAAAGCGTTTTCTATGTCCATCCATTTGCATGCAAAATTCAAGATGTCATTGTTTTTTACCGCTGAGTAAAACTCTAATGTATATATGTTCCACACCTTCTTTAACCATTCTTCTATTGAGGGGCACCTAGGTTGTTTCCAGGTTCTGGCTATTACAAATAGTGCAACTATGAACATAGTTGAACAAATGCTTTTGTGGTATGATAGGGCATCTCTTGGGTATATTCCCAAGAGTGGAATTGCTGGGTCCTGAGGGAGGTTGACTCCCAGTTTCCTGAGAAACCACCACACTGATTTCCACAGTGGCTGCACAAGTTTCCATTCCCACCAACAATGGATGAGAGTTCCCCTCTCTTTACATCCTCTCCAGCATAGGCTATCATTGGTGTTTTTGACTTTAGCTAATCTGACCGGTGTAAAAAGGTATCTCATAGTTGTTTTGATTTGCATTTCCCTGATCGCTAAGGATGTTGAGCATGACCTTAAGTGTCTTTTGGCCATTCGGAGTTCTTCTGTTGAGAATTCTCTGTTCAGATCAGTACCCCATTTTTTAATTGGGTTAATTAGAGTTTTAGTATCTAGCTTCTTGAGTTCTTTGTATATTTTGGAGATCAGGCCTTTATCTGATGAGGGGTTGGTGAAGATCTTCTCCCAGTCAGATGGTAGCCTTTTTGTCTTACTGACGGTGTCCTTTGCTTTACAGAAGCTTCTCAGTTTCAGGAGGTCCCATTTATTCATCGATTCTCTTATTGTCTGTGCTACTGGGGTTCTACCTAGGAAGTGGTCTCCTGTGCCTATGTCTTGTAGACTACTTCCCACTTTCTCTTCTATCTGGTTCAAAGTGGTCAGATTAATGTTGAGGTCTTTAATCCATTTGGACTTGATTTTTGTGCATGGTGATAGATATGGATCTACTTTCATTCTTCTACAGGTTGACATCCAGTTATGCCAGCACCATTTGTTAAAGATGCTTTCCTTCTTCCATTGCATGCCTTTAGCCCCCTTGTCGAAAATCAAATGTTCATAGGTTTGTGGGTTAATATCTGGGTCTTCTATTCGATTCCGTAGGTCGACTTCTCTGTTCTTATGCCAGTACCAAACTGTTTTCAATACTGTAGCTGTGTAATAGAGTTTGAAGTCAGGGATGGTTATACCTCCAGAAGTTCCTTTATTATATAAGCAACTTTTACTGCTTTCTTTACTAATACAATGGATTATATCATGCGAGGTTTATATGACTATGGGGATACCTCAACTTACTAGTTACTAGGTTCCAGCTTTCTTTTCCATATTCTATCATTAAGGAAGAATATGGCACTCCTAAGAATGATACAGTCTTAGACTTAACCTCATAAAGAGAACTTCTTGGATTCTTTCTCGAATTGTACGTGATGCACCAATAACTGGAGCTTGTACATTTTATACTGATGCAAATAAATCAGGGAAAGCAGGTCATAAATCAGAAGAATTGAGTAAGGTGGAGCAAAACCCTTATAATTCTGTCCAGAAGTCAGAATTATATGCCATTTTTATGGTGCTAAGGGATTTTAAAGAACCTCTTAATATAGTTACGGATTTACAATATACAGAAAGAGTTATCTTGCATATTGAAACTGCTGAATTTATACAAGATGATACAGAATTGACTTCATTGTTTATCCAGGTGCAAGACATAATCAGGAATAGGCTTTGTTCTATGTACATAACACATATCTGATCCCACACGGGTCTGCCTGGTCCTTTAGCACAAGGTAATGATCAATTATTGATTGGAAGAGTGTTGCAGGCCTCAGAATTTCATAAAAAACATCACGTCAATAGCAAAGGTTTCAAGAAAGAGTTTCCTATTACATGACAACAAGCTAAGGAGATTATAAAGAGGTGTCCTATTTGTTCTTTCTATAATCAAACACCGTTGCCTTCAGGGACTAACCCAAAGGGTACTCAAGGAATGATATATGGTAGATGGATGTGTTCCACTTTATGGAATTTGGTAAATTAAAATATGAACACCACACCATAGACACATATTCAGGTTTTCAATGGGCAACTGCCCTGAGCTCAAAAAGGCTGATTTGGTAATCACACATTTATTGGAAGTTATAGCCATCATGGATTTACCTGCACAAATAAAGACAGACAATGGTCCAGCATATGTATCTAAGAAAATGAAATGCTTTGTTTGCTTATTATAATATAAAACATATTACAGGTATACCAAATAATCCTACAGGTCAGACAGTTATAGAAAGATCAAATCGTACTATAAAGGATATGCTGAACAAACAGAAAGGGATAGAAAATACCTCCAGAAATAGATTGCATAATACTTTATTAACCTTGAGTTTTCTTAATGCTAATGAGAAAGGAACAACAGCAGCAGCAAGAAATTGGATAATGGAAAAGTCTGCTGAACTAAATCAACCGCTTTATTTCAAAGATGTGCTGACCTCTCAATGGAAGCCAGGAGAAATGCTACACTGGAGAAGGGGTTTTGCTCTTGTTTCCACAGGAGAAGAAAAATTGTGGATACCCTCAAAATTAAAAAAGGTTCAACTTGAAGAGGAGAAACCTCTTGGAAAGGAGAAATAACAGCTCATCCACAAGGATAATGATCATACAGGTGGTAAGAAAACATATAGAATGGGGTCAGGGTTCTGTTCTTATCTCCGCAGGAAAACACTCATCTTTGAAAAATTCAAGGAACCCTGGATATTTGAATACTGACAGATGGAAAAATAACTACCCAATAGGGACTATCAAAAAAACTGAACAGGCTCTGTAAGTATAAAAATCTAAGATAAACTATATTATATTTCTAAATTTATAGAGCTGGTTTTGAAGTTGGACTCTGGCTCAGTCCCTCTCTATTTCCAAGCCTGTTGTTAAGAGAAAAAACCAGAGTTTCTGGAGTTTCTGTCTCATGTCTAGAGCCATAATATGGACAGAAAGAAATATGAGTTTAGAAAACATCTTTTCTTTTCTTCATATCTATCATACTTTTCATTGAATATCTATCATACCTTTCATTGAATATATATATATATATATGCCTGTAAATGTCTATATGATTAATGTTTAAGTTTTCCACAATAAACAATGAGTTTTTCCTGCAGTGACATTCGAAGTTTCCAGGAAGAAGATGGGGCCCCATAACAACAACTCCACCTGGTTGATATGATGTCATGATACTGACAGCACTACTACAAGACCTGTTTTGGGTACTACCTGCACAAGACGGTTCTAACTAGGTTAGCTGAAATTGTGCACATCTTTTACAACATTCTGGCAAGGCCTCTACAAAATACTCAGAGACTATTTGCAATCTTACCAGACATTAATCTTGAAATTTAACCATCATTTTACTTTCACAGGATCCCCTAGAAAGAATGTTGCCCCCATGACAGCTGGAAGTAATTCTAGAGGACTATGTCCCCTTTCCCAGTAAAGTTTGTCCTTGGGTTTAGGGACATCAGTTAGGGGTTGATTATAATTAGTATATGATTGAGGGTTGGGGGAGAAATTTTATAAGCTCAGGGATCTTTTTGGAAAAAAAAGAGGGATAATGGATAATGGAATAGTAGATTGGTACTTGTGAGTTATTGTTTTTAGACAAATATATTGGTATCAATTCTTGTATATTGATACAAAGTTAAATTATATTGAGTATTGTATGCATGTATGCTTCTACCTCTGTTTAAAACATTTTTATGTATTGATATATATAGTATTGATATATGTATATTTACCATATTGCAGTGTACATTTCTACCTCTGATTAAAATACTTATATATTGTTTATGTATTAATATATATTTACCATATTGCAATGTATACTTGTACATTGTGTACATTTGGAGGTCATTGTCCTCATTTATTGCTCAGCCGTTTATTGTCTTAGTCTTTAAGTTAGTTATTGAGAATTATATAGATCAATAGTCATCTATGTCATTTATAATAAGGCTAATCAGGTTCTTTAGATACATAGAGATTATATTCAGTATAGATAGGTAATCTTCAACCTCTTCAAAGAGTTGTAGACATGGCCTTTAATCTAACTCAGAGTTCCGTGGTAGTGAGACACAATCACTCCAGGCAACACTGATCTATTCCCGAGAGAATGTTGAGCACCAAAGACACTCCACCTGTTGCCTTTCTTCTTGGCAGAAATGGCCTTTGGGCAAAGAAATGCCCATACCTCAACCACTGACAGAGATACAGAGTATCCATAATTGGATAAAACAGGACTGTCATATCCTGCCAAAACAGGGTAAGATAGTTTTGAAAAGTTTCTTGCCTTTGAAAATGGTATGTCAGTTAAATTAGGCCTTAGTCGAGCTTGGTTGCTTCAACGTTGATAACATGACTTTGGGTGATTGGCCAGGTAGCCAGTTGTCTCTGTGATTTGTTGCATGTTTTGGAAGTTGTTTGATTGCACTTCCTAATTACTCAGGTAACATTATTTCCCTTCTCAGAACTTAGATGGGGTTGAAGACTATATAAATGTAGTTACTTTCCTCTCATGACTTGGCCAAGTTATTTATTATACAAGACTTAAGCTAAGTTAGAATAGGATATTTGTTCTTATTGTATATAATTTCGTAGTAGGTTTAGAACTCTCTTACTTAAACAAAACGGGGAGGTGCTGTGGGAGCTCCTTCTGCTCCTTCAGGCAATAGCCACCGAGATACCAGCACACTGGGACATGGTCTCTCTTTAAAAAAGCACCAGCAGCCCTCCACTTGCTCTCTTGCTTCTGGCTCCACTTCTGGCTACTAGACTCCTTTCCTGATTGCACAGAGGGCTGTTGTCTGGGACAATGATCTGTAAGTTTTTCCCCATTAAATAAATAACCATTCTATTAATCATAATTCAAAACTGGTGTGGGATTATTTGTGACTTATGCCTTCAATCTATTCTTCTTGAACAGCAGTGGTAGCAGACTGATGGGGCAGGAGGAGGGATGTCTGGCTCCTTTCTCACAATGTAGAAGCGATTTGTGGAGGAAATATACACACTGATGCCCATCATACGCCCTCGGCTACTAAAACAAGAGGAGGATGGAACCCAGGTAGATTACCTCCAGGGTTGAAATGCTTCAATTTGGCACTCTTGCTTATGTATGCACAAGGTACAGAAACAAAATCTAAACTTTATAAAGTTGTTTGGATGTTTATCAAAACCGCATTTAGGCTTTCAGATGTCCCATTATCCTTGAGTTCTTGTCACTATGTGCATTCAATTTTCATATATTTACATTACCATATGGCATTTCATGTTTGGAATTTCTTCTTTGTTACACAAAACACTTTCCTCAACCCACAGTCTTCTCTTCCCAATCCTCTACACTTTGAAAGTCATCCTTTTCGGGACCCAGCTCCACCCCTTCTCAAGGCAGCTGATACTGGAGACAGGTGGAGGGTGCAAGAATTTAAATACTAGAATTAAAATTTTGGCTTTGCTACATCTGAAAGGTGTAATTACTTCAATTCTTGAGCAATTTAATTTCTCTGTGTCACATCTCCCTCAGCTATAACATTCAGGTCATAATAAAGGTAGTGACTTAGTGTGATTTTGGGGAGGCAGAAACGAATATGATTTATACTACCCATGGCAGAGGACCTGTAACACAACAAATACTTAATCCATTACTGGGAACATTACATTTTGCCCTCATTCTGCAATGCCATTCTGGTTGGATACTGGGTTTTTCATCTGCAATTTTTCTTTCCTCCATTTTTTTTATGGTTTATGGATGTTGTTTCACTTTCTTGGTGTGCGAGGTAAGTATGATAGCCTTTATGAAAATTGGCCACTTCTTTCTATATTGTAATATTTAGTATTTTTGAAAATCCTGATGCTAACTCTTGTCTTTATAAGCAATATTTTTATGTCGTATTTTAGGCTTTCATATGTGCATATAGTGTGTAGTAAGCATATTCTGCTCAAGGCACCTTTCCTCCCTTCTTGCTTTCCCCTAACCTCATCTTAGTCCCCTTTATCCTCCTCGGCAGGTTTACTTCTCCTTTCATGTAATATATATAGCACATATATTATATACAATATATACGTATGTGACTTTAAGGAGCTATATAAAACCTTGCAACCAGAAATGAGAGGCAATGTATGACATTTATCTTCCTAAGATTCATTTAATTTACTAAATACATATATCTCCAGTTGCATCCATCTTCCTGCAAAAAGTCTTGACTTGCTTCTTCTGTATGGCAAAAATGTATTCTTCTGGTATGTATGACACATTTTCCTTTTCTGTCCCTACTATTGTTGGACATGTACAATGATTTATTGCAATCTGAATAATACTTATAAGCTTCGCTCTGTACTTCCAGAGATCAAGAATGTTATCCAAGTGCTACTACACAAATCTCTCTGATTATCAGGACTTCATAGAATCTCTTCACCTTCAGACTTATTTTTCTTCATTCCAGGAAAAAAATCATTTTCATTATTTCTTTACTTTTTCGCATCTGGCCAGGCCCCCTTTCCTTTCCAGGAGACTAATTACCTGCATGTTGTATTTTCCCAATTTGTCTTCTGGTGTTTCATCTTGTTCCTTCATATTATTTTTGGGTTCTCTTCTCCAGAACTTTCTCATCTTTCCACACTGAGTTGTACTTATTAAATCATTTCTTCCTCAGCTTCTGGAAAGTACCTTCCTATTTGCTGTCATTGCAAATATCAGCACTATATATAAGTGGAACTATACAGTATCTGCCCCTTTATTGTCTTATCGTATTTCTCCTAGAACAATGTCTTCAAAATTTATCCAGGCAGCAGCATGCTCCATGACTCCGGTCTTTAAGGTTAAATAACACCTTATTGTCTGTGTATAGCATATGAGCATTAGCCTTTGATCTGTGCATGTACATTTGGGTTTCACCCACCTTTTACTTAATGTAATCAATGCCGCTGAGTCACTAATCTCCACTTCTCTGTTCATGTTCCAAACTTCAAAGGTCTGGCCATGTGCCTGAAGTGGGATGGTTGCACGAGAATATAATTCCATATCCAGTATTTTAGGAGCTGCCATGCTATTTTTGCACAGTGGCTTCAAGATTTTAGATCCTCACCAGCAATGCCAAGGATTCTAGTTACTACACGTTCTTATTGGAACTAGTTATTTTGGGGATTTATTTTTAATTTGGTTTATAGTTTTAGATAATATCCATACTAATAGTTGTTGGAGCATCTTGTTGTTTTGAATGGGATCTTCTTAATTGTATGGCATCTTCAGCCCACCTTCTCTGGGGTGAATACATTTTTCTGAGACAAGGTTTCATGTATCCCGCACTGGGTGGAAGGATGATGTAACCAAGGATGACTTTCAAGTCTGATCCTTTTTCCTTCGCCTCCTAAGAGCTGGGATTCCTGGTTTGTGCCACTACTTCTAGCTTGAGTGGTGCTACAGACTGAGCCCAGATTCATTTTGTGTACGTTAGTCAAGCACTCTATTGATATACATCCCCAGACATTGAGGTCAAGGATTTCTGGTCTCTTTGTCACTTTAGTTTCATCCATTGGATTTTATTCATTTAATCATTGCATATTTCTGTACTTACTATGTGTAATGAACAAGGCTAAAAGGAGTGAACAAAATCAATAAATTCTTTTTTGAAAATTGGAAATAACTTGTTTTTAGTTCTATAAGTCTTTTCCTAATGTGGAAGGGATGATTTGGAGATGGGAATCAGAGGCAGGTGGATCTCTGGAGCTCACCGGTCAGCTAACCTAATCCAATGAGAAGTTTTATGAAGTTTTAGGCCAATGAGAAACTAACATTGGACACCCAAGGAATGATACTTGTCTTGGTTAAGGTTTCTATTGCTGTGACAAAAAAGCAAGTTGGGGAGGAAGTGGTTTAACTTTGCACTTCCACATTGCTGTTCATCACTGAAGGAAGTCCGGAACTCAAACAGGGCTGGAACATGGAGGCAGAAGCTGATGCAGAGGTCATGGAGGGGAGCTGCTAACTGGCTTGCTTCCTATGACTTGCTCAGCCTGCTTTCCTGTAGAATCCAGTACCACCAGCCCAGGAATGGTAACACTCACAATGGGCACCACCATCTTCCATTGATCACTAATTGAGAAAATGCCTTTCAGCCGGATCTCTCTGAGGCATTTCCTCAACTGAGGCTTCTTCCTCTGATGACTCCAGTTCGTGTCAAGTTGACACACAAAACTAGCAAGTACAATACTCAAGGTTGTTCCTCGTATCTCCATACACACAAGTACACATGTTCACACACACACATGTACGCACATGTACATGCACCTCCACGTACATGAACACATGCACACACTCATCCACGAGGGAATCTTCTCCTAGTGTTAAAATTGAATTTGTTGAAGTATCTTCTTTGGTCGGTGGTGAAATGTGAAATTATGATAAATAATGACTAGTAATACATACATTATCCACTCTTGTTCCCTATTTTAGGGGGTTTGATTAATTCTTTCCCCATGACTGTTGGGATCCATTCACTGAGAGCTAGTCTTGTATAAGCAAGTGAACTGGGGATGTTGATGCAGGCATGGCAAAATGTGGTACTCTTCTCTTAGGTAGTAAAGTTAGCCCTCATGTAGCCTGGTTGGAGAAACAGCATTTCACTGTCAAGATCTCCATAGCTGTTACTTTAAAGATCTTTTGCTTACTATTTTTCTTCTTGTTGTTGTTTTATCTCATAGGCAAAACTGGGCCGACCTGAGCAGTTATTGCTCACAGGTGTTTTTGGAAAGGAAGAGTCAATGGGCTCTCCTACGATACTGCACACTCAGGCAGAAAACCAACTTCCAAGGGAGAATTCAAACATCAGCAACTCCAGAAGACTGGGTTTCCTTTATTAACTCTATTCCCTTTACTAGAAACTATTGGTTCCATCTTGTTTCTGTTAAAGCATGTTTGTATGATAAGCTTGCAAAGCTTCCTCTAAACCAGAAGGCTTTGGTAATCTGAAATTTTAACCTAAAATTCCTCTACAAATTCTCTCTACTTTCATTGTTTGGGAATGGGATTTGAATTATGGCCACTGGTGAAGGAAAGAGAAGCACTGGGGATAACAGTAGTAGTAAGAGTGATTGAAAGGATCCAGTACAAAAGTTTTAGTTTGGTACTTGGGGATGGAAGTGGTATAGCTAAGAATGGGGTACCCACAGGAGCTCCACACGAAGGGAAACATAACATTATACTTGATACAGTGGAGTTACTTTGTTCAATTGCAGCATCACAATATGGCCAATTTTATGTATCAACTTTTTTTGGGGGGGGTCACAGCATGTCTGGATAATTTCCAAACGCTGTTTTGGGATTGTCTGTAAGGGCTTTTGTGGATGAAGTTAACATTTAAACTCTTTTCATAATGTTGGTGGGCCTCACTCAATCAGCCTAAGAACTGGATAGGATAAAAAGACAGACCCCACAGTATAATTCTGTGGGGAATTATACTGCCTGATAGCCTATGAATAGGAATATGTGCTCATATGTGCTCTTTTTTATTTTATTGCATCCTGATGGCTGTTGGGATCAAAGCGATGTGTCAACTTGGCAGATTCTTGATTTGCCACCCTCTATAATCTCATGAGTCAACTCCATACAACACTTTGGTATAGGTATTCATACATCTGATTGGTTCTGTTACTCTAGGAAAGCCTGTGTAATACACTCTCCACAAGTTTCTGGAGAATTGACCTTCAGCTTGGTGGCTTCATCTTCTCTTTCTTGTTTCACTAAAAGAAGAGTGCTGTGCCTAGGCTGGAGAGATGGCCCAGCAGTTTAAAAGCACCAGCTGCTTGCAGAGGACCTAGGTTTGTTTTTCAGAATCCCAATAACAGTTTACAGTTGTGTTTAACACCATTTTCTGGGGGTCAGATGCCCTCTTCTGCCTTCGAGGGCACCAGGCAATATATGGCACATATACATACATGCTTCAAGCACTCACATACATGAAGTAAAATAAATATTTTTTTAGAGAAAGATAAGTAATTGTTCTTTAAAAGGAAGCCATTATTTCTTGTGACAGTAGACTGTAAACTCCCTTTCAGAAATGGATCAGGTTGAACATCCTTCTCAGTTGAAGGAAGGAATGACTTTACTTACAAATAACATCCATACAACACTCCATTAGTAAATTCCTTATAATTAAATGAATGGACCACTCTGTTAATGTAAGAAATGTGTGATACAGAGATGAAAAGTATATACACACACAGTTTTTCTCTTTTACTCCAGTTAATTGTCTTACGTGAATCTTGGTGTGTTTGCAGTCCATATTGTAAACATTGCAAACCCACTGATCTACCCAGGGCTGAACTGTGGCTGGAGGATGTTTTCCTGCTCTTCCTTCTCTGCAGAGATTCTCCCTCAAGGACATGCTTGTCATAAGACACTATGTGTAAGTGTGGTTGTCACATGGTTTCTACTTTTTTTTGTCATTGTGCTTATTCAGTCACATATCAATTTTATCATTATGACGATGATCTAGATACATGGTCATCTTACTTTCCACTTTAAAGTACAGGGAGTTGAGGATCAGAGTGGTAAGTAGATTCTGAAAAATAGCGTAACTGAGGGCCCAGGATGATAGTACAGTTGATAAAGTGCTTGCATTGCAATGGACTAGAGTTCCATGCCCAGAACCTATGTAATGCCAGCTGTCATGGTATCTGCTTGTAATCCCAGCCCTGTAGTCAGAAACAGGTGGATCCCTGGGTCTAACTGGCTAGTCAGTTTAGGCCATTTGGTTGAATACTAGTCAGTGATAGAGCCTGCCTCAAAAAATTAAATAAAAGTGGGTAGTACTGAGCCTGAGATGGCCAAAAGGTAAACACACATATATCACACAACATGAACACACACACACACACACATATTTTTAAAGAAATCATCAAATAAGAAAATAAAATAAGGGTTGGGGAGCTCGTTCAGTCGTTAAGAGATCTGGCTCCTCTCCAGAGGACCTAGGCTTGATTCCAGCACCCACAAGGTGGCTCATAACTGTCTATAACTCCGATTTCAGGATATTTGACTCCTTATTCTGGCCTCCTAGGCTACCAGGCATGTACATGGTTCATAGATATATATGCATGCAGAATACACATACACATAAAACAAAATATTAAAAATAAAAAAAATACAGCAGCATAACTGAGATTTGATTTCCAATCTCCATAACTTCCATGATTCTAGTTCCAGGAACAGCTCTGTATACTCTGACAACTGTATTGTTGTTGAGGTTTTCACAGTTTAGTAAGGAACAGACTTTACTTCCAGAGTAAACCTGGTCTTTTATGGATTAGCTATTTATTAACTGCTGTTTACACACAGTCTATGAGAACATGCAGGACTTGGGGCAGGGATCATTGATTCCTAAAAATTAAAAATAAAGCTGTGACATTAAATTTAACTAATGTATTCAATTAAAATGGTCATGGGATTTAACATGTTAACTTTACACATTATCAGATTTGGTAAGAATAAATGTTCCCAGAAAATCATGAATTTGAAAGAAATTTCTGTGTATTTTTAACACGACTTACAAATTGGAGTTTGTTCTTCATGAAGTGCCTGAATGTTCATGAGAAGAGCCAAGAAATTATGGTCAAATGTTAATTGGACGATTACTCACAATGAAATAGTTCCAAAAGCAAATTACAAAAACATTTCTTTTAGAATGAAAATGTTTGCTTAGTGTGGGAACAAAGTGACTTTTAAAATTCTGCTTTCCACTGTTTTATAGAGAATTGTTGGAAGAACAATGAAATGATCCCACATGTACTCATCACCTAAACTGAGCAATTGGCAACATTTGTCATAATTTGCCTTGCTCATTAGGCATTTATGAATAATTTTTGTCAAGACCTGAAAGAAAGTTGCAGTGATGATATCATATTACTCATCCCCTAAAATAAGGACATTTGCAATGATATTTTAATTTATTCTTTGAAAATTTCATACATGATACAATGTACTTTGATCATATCAATCTCCCTATCCATGTCTCCAACTTCTTCTAATCAGCCTTCAACATATCTCTTGCCCGACTTTATGTCCCTTTGTTTTTTAGTAACCCACTGAGTCCAGTTAGTGTTTCCCATATGTATACGGGTATGGGACCATCTACTGGAGAATGATCAACTTAACCAATGCCACATTTGTAGAGAAAAGAGACTTTCCCCTATCTCAGTAGCCATCATCTGCCAATAACTCCTCTATTAAGAGTAGGACCTCAGAAGCCTTTTCCCTCATAAATGTTGAAATTTTTACTGTCTCAATCTTGTGCAGGTCTTATGCAAGTGTGGTAGTTTGAAAGAAAATGTCCCCCAAAGGGAGTAGTGCTATTGGGGGTGTGTTTTTGTTGGAGTAGGTGAGGCTTTGTAGGAGGAAATGTGTCACTGTGAGGTTGGGCTTTTAGGTTTTCTTTGCTCAAGCTATGATCAGTGTAGTAGACAGTTCACTTCCTGTTGCCTGCAGATCAAGATGTAGGACTCTCATCTCCTTCTCCAGCACCCTGTCTGCCTGCATGCCACCATGTCCTGCTGTGATGATAATGGACTAGACCTCTGAAACTGTAAGCCACTCCAATTAAATGTTTTCTTTATAACAGTTGTGGTGGTCATGGGGGTCTCTTCACTGCAATAGAGACTCAACTAAGATGACATGTTACCATAGTTGTGTAACATCTATGCCCTGTTCAGAAGAGTACTCATGATCGGTCACTTATTCTCAGCTCTTTGACCAGTTAGGAGTCTCTGCATTAACCATTGTCTACTGCAGAAAAAAAAAAACTTTTCCAACTAAGGCTAAGAAGATCACAGATCTATGGGCATGAACATAAATACTTGATAGGAAATTTGACAACAGAACTGTTTACCAGGACAACAGTCAGTTCCTCCTCTAAGGCCTATGACTTCGCAAGCCTTTGGCCAGCTGTGCAGAGTCAGGCATGAAATCCCTCTTGTGGAACTGGCCTCATATCCAGTCAGAAGGTTGTTGACTGCCTCCATAAAGGTATGCCAGGATCGTACAGTTGGTGCATCTTGCCTGACACATCAGCATTGTAACATTTAGGGTCCAGTGTTAGGTAAAGTCATTGATACCTTTCCCTCCCCAGTAGTTGGCGTAGCACCTTATTGCACTATGAAAGCTAGTCATCTTAGAGTATGTTTCCCCATCAGTTTGATTTCTCTGCGTACTGTAAACAAATTGTGTCGTGTCTTCAGCAATAGAGTATGGCATGTAGTTATGACCGGGAACCATGGACAGAGGCAAATAATAGCCTGTGTTCCTTTGGGTACCTCTGAGGCCTACATGGCCAATAATCTGTAGGGAGATAGCCTGTGTTGGACACAGAGGTTTTCCTTTAATAATCTATGTCTTCTGGGAGGAGTATTGAAGCACATAGTTTTACACAATGTCTAGAACGTTATTGTACTTCAGAAAAGTAATATTGACTTGAGAGCATACTATAAAGTGTACATATGAAACATTATCATTGTTCCCTGTGTATGTTATCTATTGCCATAAAATAACACCCCAAAACTTCATACACCACCCATAGCCAAAGATGTCTTACCTCACTCCTAAGTATAGATTGAGCTTTATTAGGTTGTTCCAGTTGAATTGAGCTCCTGTGTAGCTATGTTTTGTTGTAGATAAGCCAGGTCATTCTGGTTTTGGAAGTTGTCTATCAGACAAGGTATCAAGTGCAACATAATCATTATATCTCTCTTCCTCTGGCAAGCTTGTCTGAGATTACCTAAGCCTAACTACAGAATCTATGGGACAGCCCTCTCTAATGAGTGCAGTTCTTTCCAGGGCTTCCAGCCCTGTTTAACAATAGGTTCATCTTTTGCTTTATTATTTCAGCTACCCATATGGCAGTTACTTAAACCTAGGAAGCATGAGTGACTTATTAATTATGTAACATTCAGTCAATCTCCACTTCTAGTT
Organism: Myodes glareolus; assembly: GCF_982192425.1. NCBI lineage: Eukaryota > Metazoa > Chordata > Mammalia > Rodentia > Cricetidae > Myodes > Myodes glareolus. Next base: position 109,928,695 of record NC_142053.1, on the reverse strand, counting down.
TGTTTTCTATCTTTTGCCTACCTTTGGGCCTTTGGTCAGTTGTGCCTAACCTTAAGTCACCTGACACAGCAAAATTCATAACAGCAAAAACCAACCATATATATGCATAGGGGGTAGTCAAACACCAACCAGCCAGAACCAGACCATCTACTGCTCTTTAATTTCTGAAACTCAATGTAATCGTAAGAGTTACTGAACATGCCTCCTTAACCCTCTATTCTGCTTAGCAAAGAATTCTAACCATTCTTTACCTTCTTTCTCCTTCCCATTGAAAGCCCTGTGCACAGTTGATGTATTCATGAGTGAGCAAGAAAGATAGCAGAGAGAATTTTAGTACACTCAAATGAGGGGCATTCAACTACACTTGAATTTTCTACTAGAAAAAGAAAGATGAATTCTCAACATCTCCATATGTTCTAAGTTTCCCTAAAGCATTACCTCAAAGATCAGAGTCATGTTTCTTCCCTGCTATTTCCTCTTTTCAAAGTCCAGCTCATCTCTCAGATGTGAGAAGTAAACAGGACCACAGAATTCTTTGGAAGATTTAAGGAGCATAGTTGAAATAACAACACTGTGCGAACCTTGGGAGTCATTGTTAAGACAAGGTCATATAAAGAACAGAATAAAGCTTGGAGATATCAGCTTCTTTCTGCTTTGTTTTTATTTTTTTCTTGGTGAGATAAGGTCTCACTATGTATTATTGGCTGGCCTGCAGTTTGCTATGTAGACCAAGCTGGCATCAAATTCTTAAAGCTCCATCTACTTCTTTGTCCTGTGTTGAGCATTGGGATTAAAGAAATGCATCATTACATGAGACCTGAATCACCTTCTGAATTACCTGGAGTGGAGGGTAATTATTTCTACATTGTCTTACTTAGTATTACTATTGCTGTGAGGTGGCAACATGACCAAGGCAACTTATAAAAAAGCTTTTAATGCGGGCTTGCTAGAGTATCAGAGGGTTAGTCCATTATCATCATGGTGGAGCGTGTGGCATTGGACAGACAGGCATGTTGCTGAATAAATAGCTGAGAGCTCATATCTGGTCAGCAAGTTGCAGATAGAGAGGTAGGGATTGGTCCTGGACCTGAGTCTGGCAGAAACTTTAGAAACCTCCAAGCTCACCAACAGTGCAACAACGGCACAAATCCTCCCACAAGGCCACACCTCTTAAACCTTCTCAAAAAGTTCTACCACCTAGGGGGTCAATCATTCAAACATATGAGCCTATAGGAGTCATTCTCATTCAAAGCACTCCACACGCACTCATCAGAATCTCACCAAAACTGCTGCCTCACTTGAAGAGCGACCTGTCCTTCCAGTGATGAGCAGACATCACAGATCAGAGTCTCTAGCAAATTGTTCCCTTCACTTAGAGCATTCATTTTGTTTGTTTGTTAGAGCTTATTATATAACATATAGTTTGGGAAAGTATCTCTTAAAAAGTGTGCACCATACAAAAATGGTCAAATAGGAAGCATTTTCTCTCTGTCATAAAAATTAGGAGACTGAAACACATTCACACTGGATGTCTCACCCAAATTCACAAGTCACCAAACCAATGAACAAGGAGCAACAACAACAACAACAAAAAAAACCAAATCAACAACAACAAAACCAAAGAAAAAACTTGGGGTATATGATTTCACCAACAGCAAGGTGATTCTAAGTACAAAATTACTTAAAGTCTAAAGACCAAACACCTAAGTACAGAATGTTGTTTTCATTTATGAAAATTCTTGCAACAACAAAAGGTTCTGTTTATTCATAAAAACCAGGCCCATTAGGACAACTCTCGTTAATAAAGCTCACACTAAAGAGCATAAGTAAAAACACTTATCTGGAGAAATAATTCTATGTATCATTAAATCTGAAAATTAAAAAAAATCATTTGGAGCTCAGCAGCCTAAAACTGTATTTCTCTCTGGAGAGTCATATTAAGCACTGAATTATGTATCCTTCATTCCCAGCACTACTTGGTGGGGCATTCTAGCCTAATGATACTTCGACGCAGCCAAAATGAACAAATTTGCATAAAGCTAGGTCCTAAAGGGCTATTGGAGATCAGAGTTTATTACTGTTATTCATTCAACAGTAAACATTTAATGAATATCTGTTATTTGCTGTTTACTAAGGATATCTCTAGTTGTTTGAACATATATGTATGTATATGTGTGTGTGTGTGCTTGTGCGCGCACATTTATATATATACATATGCATATACATATAATTAAAGTACTTGTCTGAACCTGAGGAATGCATTACTCAAGAATTAAGATCTAGTGAGCTGGGGGCTTGGAACAACCTGGAGAAGCTCTTGGGATACAGAACAAGGGTTGTTTATGTGAACTGAGGCTCAGAAGGACAGATGTTTTCTTAATAGAAAAACTGATAGCGGGGAAGCTTTAGTAATTTCCCCATTGAGTGTCCATCTTAAGACTGAGGATTATAAGCCAAGGCTTCAAATAGGGATCCAAGACCCCTTCCTCCTTACAATGTGGGATTTGTGGGATTTTAGCATAATGGGCCACTTTCCCATGACAGATGGTCCCATGACAGATTTATATTTTCATCCAGTGTACCATATATAAGCAGTTAGCCTGTGGCATTTAGGGAGTGTCCATAGGTGGTGAATTTTAGGGGCTTGGGAGCAAATCTTAAAGTAGTGTTTCAAGAGAATATGCAGCAGCAGCCGTCTCATTTGGGAACTTTCCAGAGATGCAGATTCTCTTGCCCTGAACTGGAAACTCTGGGACAGTAACTGTGGGCAAAAATCCAACTGTCATATTCCTTTCCAAATGTCTATGGTGGCTGAGATGGAGAAGTGCTGTTTTAGATAAGTCGACAGATGCCAAGGTGTAAGTTGTATGTGTCCACAAGTTTTAATGTGATGACAGATAGATAGAATAGTATTAATTTAAAATTTTATATATCCACTAGGGTGGGGATGCAGCTTAGTTGGTAGAGGTGGTACTCATGTATAACCTAAGTGTTTATTAGATTGAGACTAGAGGACCAGAGGTTCATGGTCAGCCTTGGCTATATTTTAAGTTGAAGGCCATCCTGAGTTACACGATATCCTGTCTCAAAACAAAACAAAACCTGACAAATAAATTAACCATATTTTGTTTATCCATTCTTATGTTGAGGGGCATCTAGGTTGTTCCCAGGTTCTGGATATTAAGAATAAAACTGCTATGAACGTAGTTGAGCAAATGTCCATGTGATATGGTAAAACATCCTTTGGGTATGTACCCAGGAGCAATATAGCTGAATCTTGAGATAAATAAATTTGCACTTTTCTGAGAAATGACCATACTGATTTCCAAAGTGGCTGTACAAGTTTGCACTCCTCCAGCAGTGGAGGAGGGTTCTCTGGCTCCACATCCTTGTTAGTATGAGTAGTCTTTTGTGTTGTTTCTGATATTAGTTATTCAGACAGGTATAAGGAAAATCTCAGAGTTGTTTTGATTTACATTTCTCTGATGGCTAAGGATGTTGAACATTTCTTTAAATGTTTCTTGGCCACTTGAGATTCCTCTGTTGAGAATTCTCTGTTTAGATCTGTGTCCCATTTTAATTGGATTATCTGGTTTGTTGATGTCTAGTTTCTTAATTTCTTTATATATTTTAAATATCAGTGCTCTTTCAGACATGGTGTTTGTGAAAATCGTTCCCTATTCTGCAGTCTGCCATTTTGTCCTATTGACAGTGTCCTTTGCCTTACAGAGAAGCTTTGAATTTCATGAAGTTCCATTTATTAATTGCTAATCTCAGTGCCTGCGTTGTTGGTGTTTTGTTCAAAAAGTTGTCCTCTGTGCCAATTATTACTCATCTCTTAAAATAATAACACCATGATATTTGCAGGAAAATGCATGGAATTAGAAAAATATCTTGAGTAATGTAACCCAGACAAGAAAGACAAACACGGTATATACTCATTTAAAAGTGGATATTAGTTGTAAAATAAGGGATAACCATACTGCAATCCACAGATCCAGAGAAACAAAGTAAAGAAGGACTCATGGTAAGATGCACAAATCTCCCTGGGAAGGGGAAAAAGAATAGATATCATGGACAGGGGGGGGGGGACTAGGGATGGGTAAGGATGGGCACAGGAGGGATCAGTTTGAGGGAAGGTTGAAGGAGAGAGTACTGGGAGAGACAATTCAAATTGGGAGAGGCATTGTGGGGATAAGCTGAGAACATAGTGCAATGGAAACTTCCAGGAGTCTATGGGGTGACCCTAGCTAAGGCTTCTAGCAATGGGGAACTGGCAAAAATGTCAATGAAATGCTCCCCAATGATATCCTGCTATACTTGTAGACAGGGGCCTACCGTCATCATCACCAGAAAGGATTCATCCAGCAACTGATAGAGACAGACTTGGAAATTCACAATCAAACGTTAGGTGGAGCTCAGGGAATCATGCAGAAGAGGAGAATGAAGGATTGTAGGAAGCAGAGGGGTCCAGGACACCACAAGAAAACACACAGAATTAACTAACCTGGGCACATAGGGGCTCCCAGAGAGTGAACTGATAATCAGAGAGCCTGCATGGGTCTGACCTTGGTCCTGTGTTCATATGTTACAGTTGTGTACCTTGGTCTTCCTGTGGGACTCCTAATAGTGGAAGTAGGGGCTCTTTCTGACTCTTTTGACTGCTTTTGGAAGCCTTTTCTCCCTACTGGATTATGGCATCCAGCCTTAGTACAAGAGGAGGTGACTAGTCTTACTGTAACTTAATATGCCATGTTTAATTGATATCTCTTGGGGTGGTGTCCTTTTCTGAAGGGAAAGTGGAGTGGGTGGGGGATGTGGGGCTGGGAGAAGAGGAGGGAGATGAAGCAGCAGTTATAATGTAATATGAAAGAAGAATTTAAAAAAACAACAAAAATATACTCCATAGCAGTTTCATCACTAACAGATTTTTTAAAAAGTTAGTATTGTAATAGAAGCATTATGAGGATGGCAGCTCAGAGGATGGTAGTTAGGTGTGGTTGGAGGGTCAGTCCCAAATGGCAGCTCAGGAATCTCAAATGTGCTTTCAAAAAGGATGAGGACTGGAACAATGGTTTAGCAGTTAAGAATATATGTTACTCTTGCAGAGGATCCAGGTTCATTACCCAGCACAGACATAATAGTCACATCCACAGCTGTCCAGTTCCAGGTTATCTAATGCCCTCTTCTGTCCTGCTTCGGCATGAGGTACAACACGCGGCAAAGAGACCTATATGCAGGCGAAACAGCCATACACATAAAATAGATGAAATTAAATTAGAGCAGCAGGCCTTCGCTAGTGAATCAAAGCAGGAGAAGGGCATTGTAGACTACTGATGGAAGGCACAGACCCAGGGGACACTTTGGGTGTTCTGGGGGACTGCACAGATTTTTAAGGAGGGGAAGCAGTGCAGTCAAATTTGCACTTCAGAATGATGCCTTTGAAGCAGTAATATCACCAGTAAAATCTAGGGCTCATTGTGTCCCAGTTTTGCTTCTCCGTCACTGTGATAAATCCCTAACTGAAAACAGCTTGAAGAGGAAGGGGTTTATTTCAGCATAAAAGGAATATTTTACTGTTGAGGGATGCCAGGGCTGGAATTTAATGCAGGAACCCGGAGGCAGGGACTCTTGGAGAAGGCATGGAGAGATGCTGTTTATTTATTTATTTTTTTGTTTTCCATCATTTGTTCAGCCTGATTTCTTATAGAACCTAGGACCACATTTTCCTACTGTCTTTTACTTTCAAGTTAGAGGTTATTAGCTTTCCAAGCTGATAGAAAAACAATGGACTAAAGCCATCAATGATATGAGTTAAACCTTCTTCTATATTTGACTACCTAAAGAATTAGGTTATAGTGGACATTTGGCTAGTACAGGCACATTAAAAAAATCCCTTCATCAGTTCTTCCCACTATTTTTTTTACTACTATAATGTACTAAAATGTTTCCATGAGCATTGCTGCTCAAATTTTGCATCATTATATGGGTTTGTTTCTCTCCAGCCTATGAGTGGTATAACATGAAGGGCTGGCTTGTTGGGGTTTCTATCCCGCCCAGTACCCCACAACCGGCAAGGCCCAAAGAAAATCACACAGAGGTCTCCATAAGATTATAAAACTGATTGACCCATTAACTCAGGCTACTTATTAGCTCTTGTAGTTTATATTAACCCATTATTCTTATCTATTAATAATAGATAGCCACATGGCTCAATACCTTTCTCAGTGGGGTAGGTCACATATTGCTTCTCGGTGGTCTGGGCAGGAATGTGGAGGGAGCTTCCTGCTTCCCAGATTACTCCTGTTCTCATCGCCCTGTCTCTACTTCCTGTTTGGTTGACCCACCTATACTTCCTGCCTGGTTAATCAGCATTTATTTAAAACATGATTGTCAGAATACAGACAATTCTCCCACACCAGAGTGGAGTTCCTGAGTTATATAGTAACTACAGTTAATCATTAGAGGAATCAGCAGGATATTGTCTCTATATTTGAAGTCATGCCAAAGCACTGAGTAGAGAGTGGAAAATTTGTTTTATGCCATATTCAACCCTGGTTTCATGCTACATTCAACCCTGACTTCAGGCCATGAAAGATCTCAGTATTGTGGATTATGTATGGATTCCTCTTTTCTTTCTTTTTGTGAAATACAGTATTTAAATTGATTTTTAAGAATTTCATATAATGAATTTTGTTCATATCCCCCCTTCCTCCCCCAAACTCTTCAGATACCCCATCCCAACTTTGTACCCCCTCTTTATAACCCTTTTTATATCAAGTTTAATTTATGATTTTCTCTTTCTTCCTTCCTTCCCTTTCTTAACTTAATGATACTTATTTTCACATTTATATTTTCCTTTCTTTTCTTGTATAACCTTTGTTTTCTACCCAGTGCCATTTACCTTCAGGCTAAACTACTTTACTTCCTATTTCCTGCGCTGAAATTCTGCCAGCAACACATTCTCTGGTCTTGTTCATCAGAGAATTTTTTAAATTATTTTATTTTTATTTTACTTCCCACTTGAAAGATAGCTTCTGGATGGGTGTGGATAAGTAATTACCGGCGATTGCTTCTGACAGTTCTAACACTGCAGTCTAAGAATGACTTGACTTCCTGTCTATCTTGAATCCATAATTACTTTCTGCTTCCTCTCTGCCACCATTCCTGGGGAACTAATAGATGTCCTACAGCCTTCAACCCCCATCCCAACACACTATCTCAAGTTTACACCTGGAGGCACTCTCAACCTGGGCATCCACTGGCCATGCCAGCCCAGAATTTTTTGCAGGACATCCTCCCTCTCTTCTGTTCTCCATTTCCAGTTCTCCCAGTCTCACCCTTAACCCGGTAGCATGCCACCCACAGGGCCCTGTCTTCTTCCTCCATTCCCTTGCAACTCCACAGGTTTTCATGGCAGGCCAAACTTTCTTGCCTCCTGTAGGCCCTCTCAGCACCCTGCACCCCCAGTTCAGTCCCATTTCTTCGGTGTCAGCTCCCAATACCTAGAAACACATTCTACCCAGGACCCCCAGTGGCCATACCTTGCAGGAACTCAGAAGTACTCTACCAAACAACCCACAGCCAGGCCAGTGAACTAAGATCCAAAGAGGATATCAGAATCAAAGAACACCCACCCAACAAAGATATGACCAGATACCAACACCTAGAAGTACAATCATTTCAAATCCAGATGCCTAGATGCCAGCACAGAAACACAATTGACAATCGCCATGGCACTATGTCTCCTTGACATACTAAACATACTAGAGCCCAACAACCCTACTATGGTAGGCCCTGAGAAATGCAATATAGCTGAAACACAAGACAAGAGCTTCAAACAAGCTATGATGAATACATTCAAAGACCTTAAGGAGGATATACATGTGTCCATTAATAAAATCCATGCAATTATTTTCTGTCATATCTTTTGCGTGTTTGTATTTTGAGCTAGTTCCTTGCAGTGTAGCTCTGGGTGGCCTGGAACAGATACATAGTGTAGGTTGACCTTGAACTCACAGAGATCCACCTGTGTCTGCCTCCTGAATGCTGGGATCCTTGTTTTACTGAAATAATGATAAGAAGGAGCTGCAAAAAAAAACTTCAGACATGTTCCTTGTAAAGCAAGTCAACTGGTTTTAGTATCCTCCAGGGCAAAAATGATCACCAATGCTTAGCCAGCCATAACTGTTATCACATTTGTAGAATGTTTGTGGGCAAGTCTCTGTGGACTTCTTAATTGGATCATTAAAACAGCAAGCAGGTGCAGTTTTGAGAAGGATTTCCCACAGAATATTTGATGCCTACAGAATATATATGTAAATTGAAACCATGTGTAATAGGTATAAATTGTTTTCTGTGAAAATCTTGGCACAAGTGGAGCTCATTAGAGTCAGTTTGTTATTCTTCGTTGCATACACGACAAAGGTAAGTCAATACTTTGAGTTTAGTGCTAAAGGTATTTCAGGTCTATAGAGGAATTTGGGAAAGGGACTTCTTAAGCTCAGAACTTCTGATATATTAGGCCAGATATTTTTTAAAAATTAAATGTAGTTATTTATTTTACATCCTGACTACAGTTCCCCTCCCCCTTCCTCCCATTCCTTCCCCCACCTCCCCGCTTCCCCCCCATCCACTCTTCCTCTGTTTCTGTTCAGAGGGGGATAGGCCTCCTATTGATATCAACAAAGCATGGCATATCAAGTTGCAGTAAGACTAAGCGTCTCCTCTTGTATTAAGGCAAGGCAACCCAGTATGAAGGAAAGGTTCCTAAAAGTCGGCCAAAACATTAAAGGCAGCTACTACTCCCACTGTTAGGAGTTGCACAGGAAGACCAAGCCATACATTTGCCACATATATGTACAGTGCCTTGGTTGGACCCATGAAGGTTCTATGGCCCAGGTGGTTTATGTAGGTTCATTGTGATGTCCTTGATCCCTCTGGCTTATGTAATCTTTCTTCCCGCTCTTCAGCAGATTCCCTGAGTTTGGGTTAATGTTTGGCTGTGGGTCTCTGAAGCTGTTTCCATCAGTTAGTAGATGAAGGCTCTCTGATGACAGTTGGGATAGTTATCAATCTTTGAGCAGAGCAGAATATTATTGTTAGGCATCATTATCTTGACATTTTTTTTATCCAATCATGTTTGGTTCTTATTTTTTGTTGGTGTGTGAGGGGGATATTAAGCATTTGCGATATTTTAGGGGTGTGTGTGTGTGTGTGTGTGTGTGTGTGTTGCATTTGCCCATGCATATACATGTGAAAGCCACATCTTAGAATCTTCCTTTATCCCTTTCCACTTTATTTTTGGAGAAGTGTCTCTTACTGAACCTGGAGCTCACCAATTTGTCTAGGTTAGTTGGTCAAGCAAGCAGCCCTGGGATTTCAACTGTCTTCATTTTCCAGTGCTCAGAATGCAGATGTAGGCTGCCATCCCCAGCTTGTACATGGATGCCGGTGATTACAACTCAGACCCTCATGCTTGTGCAGCAAGTACATTACCCTGCTGAGCCATCTCCCCAGTCTTCCACAGCCAAGCACTGGGCTGAGTTCCAGGAATCTTGCTGGAGAAAAGGAGGAGGATTGGACAAGCCAGCGGGTTCATGATGGGTGAACTCACAGAGACATCTCACCTGAGCTCACAGGAGCTCATGGACACTGGACCAACAGTAAGGGAGACTCCACAGGACCAACCTAGGCCCTCTGCACGTGTGGGACAGTTGAATAGCTTGTTCTCTTCGTAAGGCTTCTAGCAGTGATATCAGGGCCTGTCCCTTGTTCTTAGCTGGCTTTGGGGAACTGGTTCCCCATGCTGGGTTACCTTGGCCAGCCTTGATGCAAGGGGAGAAGCTCCATACTGCCTCAACTTGATGAGCTACAGCTTTGTTTAAGTCCATGGGAGGCCTGTCCCTTTCTAAGTGAAAGAGTGGAAGGCCTCTACTCTCTGGTATTATTTCCTATATTTCAGTATATAAAAATAAGTTTCGAACTTGCTCCAAAGTTGCTCATGATAAGCAATTGTCTCCAGCTGATAGAATTACCCAGATAAGTATTTCCTAGTGTGAACCAACACTCTGCTACATCTGTGTACCTAAATCAGAGGAAAAGTCTGATTTTTGGGTGACCAGAATGTACTTGAAAAAAATTACAAGAAGATACAGAAGATTTGAGAAGAATGGAATAGATAAATTTGATAGAGCCAAGTCATATAAGAGGTAGAGTCAACTCCTACTTATTTAAATCATAGAGCTAAATAATAAAAATAAGCCGTATGTAAGCACTGTATGGCACATCCTCCAGTTTTCTTGTCTCTTGGCAGAAAAACCATAGATTCCCAAGCTCAGGCTTTTTGTGGTAGACTCCCTTTGTGTGTGTGTGTGTGTGTGAGAGAGAGAGAGAGGGGGGGGGGGGAACAGAGACAGAGACAGAAGGAGAGACAGAGACAGAGAGACAGAGACAGACAGAAACAGAGAGGGCCCAGGTATCCATTATCTTCGCCCCTAGCACTGAGGTTGTAAGCACATACCATCATGCCTGAGTTTTATACAAGGTTTCTAGGGACCAAACTTACGTCCTTGTGCTTGGACAGAAAATAATTTACTGCCTGAGCTGTTTCTCCAGCCACAGAACCTTCCTTAAAGCTGAGGGATGACCATGTGCACTGTTGTACATGAGAAAGTCCAAGTGTGAGTGTTGGGCATGTGTGGGGGAAGGTTTTGAGGAAATTTTATATGGCAGCTTCTCGTGCCAGATGAACTTTCGCTTGACTCACTGAAGCTACAGAGAGGTTAAACCATGTTTAAAGCCACTGACAAAGGGTTCAGAGTCCAATTTCTCTCTTACTAGACTGCCCATCTGGAGTACTCCTTCCCTTATCTGGCCAGAAATGTATTAATAGGGCTCTCACTTTGTAAAACAATACAGTTCCCCTTTTGATGACCACACCACTGACCCATTCTGGAAAGTACATTTCTCAGTGTGGCTCTGGCAGGTGGTGACCTCTCCATTTTGCCTCCCTCCTAACAACAGTGAGCTCAGTTGCTCTTAATAGGCTCTTAATGGGCATTTCAAAATGTTTCTGAAGGCACTCTGCTTCAGAAGAATCTTTCAAGGAAAGAGCTCAACCTTGGAAAGTCAGAACACTTAACTTGGGACCTCTTCAAGCCACCTGTTGATAAGCCCTTCCCCCAGGATACTTAACTTTAAATTTGAAATTATGATCTGTATCTTGTATACACAATAGTGACTCAATTAAATATATATATATATATATATATATATATATATATATATATATATATAAAACATGGTGACTTTTTATAGAGCAAATGCCTGTGCAACAACCAATCAAGGTGTAAATTAGGGTATAGTTCACAGCTCAAAGCCCCTCCCATCGCCTTTTATTCACATCCTCCTTCCCTTGTAGACAGACATAACGCCTCTCATAGCCTTAGTAATACCCTGCTTGAGCCTTGTTTCAAAGCTTTAGTACAGGTATGTGAATCATTGTCTTTCAGTTTTTCTTGTCTGGTAATGCTTATCAAAACTAGTTTGATTTTTTTTGCTTATTCTTTAATGTTACATAGCACATCTTTCAAAGAATTTGCTTCATGAGAATTTTAGATCAACTATCCTCTAAGTTTAGAAAACAACAGATTTTAAAAGATAAATTTTAAGTAATAGCAAACAAAAAGCATTCATAATGCCGTGAATTTGAGAGTCTTCAGAATGGTACCCAGATTTCAAGATGGCTTCCAGTGATCCTTCCCTCCTACAAGTCATGCATCCTACAAGTCATGCTCGTATTCACATTGTACCAGAATCTATACAGGTAACCGACAGAATACAGTTGAAGTTGTAATATATGTCTTCCAAGATGATGTGTCTTTAGTCTGTTTGTGTTGCTGTGACAAAACACCCACAAATGAGTAATTTATGATAAATACCAACTTCCTTCTGATGGTCTGAAGGCCGAGGAACCATCATTTGGTGAGAGTTTTGCTGCATCATTATACAGAATGAGACAAAAGAACAAGAGGGAGGTAGAGATGGGGCAAAATGATTTTTATAAATACCTTATTACTAAGGCAACACATTTACCCTTGATACCAACATTAATCTACCCATGAGAACACAACTCTTTTTTTAAATTAATTATTTTTTTTAAAAAAAGAAAACAAATAATCCTTTTCATTTTACATACCAATCCCAGGTCCCACTCTGTCCCCTCTATCCCTTACTTCTACCTCGTCCCACCCCATCCCCTTCTCAGAGAGGGAAATGTCCAAGGCCCTCCCTACTATTATCTAGGCTGAACAAAGTATCCATCCAAAGAGAATGGGTTCCAAAAAAGCCAGTAAACGCAGTAGGGATAAATCCTGGTGTCACTGACAGTGTCCCCTCAGTCTGACCCAGCCCTACAACTTTCACCCACATTCAGGGGGACTAGTTTGGACCTATGCTGTTTCCTTCCCTGTCCGGCTGGAGTTAGTGAGCTCCCATCAGCTCAGGTAGACTGTTTCAGTGGGTGAACCCATCATGGTCTTGACCTCTTGGCTCATATTCTCACTCCTCCCACTCTTCAACTGGACTTTGGGAGCTCAGTCCAGGGCTCCGATGCAGGTTTCTAACTCTGTTTCCATCAGTTGCTGAATGAAGGTTCTATGGTGACATTTAAGATATTCATCAGTCTGACTACAGGGCAAGGCCAATTCAGGTCCCCTCTCCTCTATTGTTTAGGGTCTTATCTGGGGTCATCCTTGTGGATTCCTGGGAATTTCTCTAGTATCAGGTTTCTTGCTAGCCCCGTAATGGTTCCCTCAATCAAAATATCTCTTTACTTACTATCATCTCTATCCTTTCTCCATCTCAACTATCCTGTTCCCTCACATTCTCCTCTCCCTCCCACCTCATCTTCCCCTTCTGCTCTCCCTAACCCATCCCCCATGATCTGGGTGGATCTATGTATGTTTTTCTTGATGTTCACCTTGTTACGTAGCTTCTCCAGGATTATAAATTATAGGCTCAATATCATTTGCTTTACAGTTAGTATCCACTTATGAATGAGTACATACCATGTTCGTCTTTCTGGGTCTGGGTTACCTCACTTTGGATGGTTTTTTATCTAGTCCCATCCATTTGCATAGAAATTTCAAGATGTCATTGCTTTTTACCGCTGAGTAATACTCTAATGTGTAACTGTGCCACTTCTCCTTTATCCATTCTTTGGTTAAGGGGCATCTAGGTTGTTTCCAGGTTCTGGCTATTACAAATAATGGCTTATATGAACATAGTTGAACAAATGTCCTTGTAGTTTGGGTATATGCCCAAGAGTGGTATTGCTGGGTGCTGAGGTAGGTTGATTCCCAATTTTCTGAGAAACTGCTACACTAATTTCCAATATGGTTATGCAAGTTTGTACTCCCACCAGCAATGGAGGAGTTTTCCTCTTACTCCACATCCTCTCCAGCATAAGCTATTATTGGTATTTCTGATTTTAGCCATTCTGACAGGTGTAAGATGGTATTTCAGAGTTGATTTGATTTGCATTTCCCTGATGGCTAAGGATGTTGAACATTTCCTTAAGTGTCTTTGGCCATTTGAGATTCTTCTGTTGAGAATCTCTGTTTTGACCTGTAACTCACTTTTTAGTTGGGCTATTTGGCATTCTTAACAGACCTTGTAATAACAATATTCAACTTCGTATGGAAAAACAAAACAATACTGTACAATAAAGGAACTTCTGGAGGCATCAACATCCCTGACATCAAGCTCTATTATAGAGTTACAGTATTGAAAACAGCTTGGTCTAGACATAAAAACAGAGAGGTTGACCAATAGAATTGAATCAAAGACCTGGATACTAATCCACACACCTATGAACACCTGATTTTTGACAAAGAAACTAAAAACATGCAATGGAAAAAGGAGAGCATCTTCAACAAATTGTGCTTGTATAAAACTGGATGTCAACCTGTAGAGGAATGAAAATAGATCCATATCTATCCCCATGCATAAAACTGAAGTCCAAATGGATTAAATATCTCAAGATACATCTGACCACACTGAACTTAATAGAAGAGAAAGTGGGAAGTAGCCTTCAATGCATGGGCACAGGAGACCACTTCCTAAATATAACCCCAGTAACACAGACACTGAGGGCGACAATAAATAAATGGGACATCCTGAAACTGAGAAGCTTCTAAAAAGCAAAGGACACAGACAATAAGACAAAAAGGCAGCCTATGGAATGGGAAAAGATCTTCACCAACCCCACATCAGACAGATGACTTATCTCCAAAATATATAAAGAACTCAAAAAATTAGACATCAAAATTCCAAATAACCCAATTATAAAATGGGGTACAGAGCTAAACAGAGAATTCTCAACAGAAGAATTTCAAATGGCCAAAAGACATTAAGGAGAACATAACTCTTATGACACAAATCCTTCTTTGATGTCCTACCTCAAAAATTCCTCCTTCTGATTCATAAATTCTGGGGACACATTTGAATCATAGCACTGGGCCAGTGATGAAGTTACTTTTTCCTCTGTAAAACTATGAAAGCTCATGCATGCTTCAGATGCCATTATTTCCCTGGATTTCTTCCAAACCTTTTGTAAAGGCCTTAGTAATGTTTTTGAATGATTATGAATTTCTATACAAAAGTATTGTAAGTTCATGCACACTCTCCTCTGCTGCCCAGGGAACAATCTGGGGATCTCTCCTTGGACCTGGGACCCCCTCTAGAATCAAGTCTCTTACAAACCCTAAAATGGCTCCCTTAGTTGAGATATTTACTTCCCTGTTCCCATATCCATTCTTCCTCCATCACACCCATCTCATTCCCCCAAACTATCCCGAATCCTCCTTCTCCCTTCTCTCTACCCAACTCCCCTTACGTCCACCCCTCAACCCCCCACCCCCATCCCCCGTGCCCCCAAGTTTGCCCGGCAATCTTGTCTACTTCCAATATCCAGGAGGATAACTATATGATTTTCTTCAGGTTCACTTTCTTATTTAGCTTCTCTAGGATCACGACCTTTAATTATGGCTAGAATCCACTTATGAGTGAATACATACCATATTCCTCTTTTTGGGACTGGGTTACCTCACTCAGTAAAGCATATTCTATTTCCATCCATTTGCATGCAAAATTCAAGATGTCATTGTTATTTACTGCTGAGTAAAACTCTAATGTGTATATGTTCCACACCTTCTTTAACCACTCTTCTATTGAGGAGCACCTAGGTTGTTTCCAGGTTCTGGCTATTACAAATAGTGCTGCTATGAACATAGTTGAACAAAAGTTTTGTAGTATAGTGCATGAACTGGCCTTGTCCCATAACCATACTGATGAATATTTTGCATATCACCATAGAACCTTCATCTGGCGATGGATGGAGATAGAGACAGAGTCCCACATTGGAGCACTGGACTTAGCTCCCTAGGTCCAAATGAGGAGCAGAAGGAGGGAGAACATGAGCAAGGAAGTCAGGATCACAAGGGGTGCGTCCACCCACTGAGACGGTGGGACTAATCTAATGGGAGCTCACCAAGGCCAGCTGGACTGGGAGAGATGGAGCATGTGATCAAAATGGACACTCTGAACGTGGCTGGCAATGAAGGCTGACTGAGAAACCAAGGACAATGGCATTGGGATTTAATTCTACTGCGTGGACTGACTTTGTGGGAGCCTGGTTTGTTTGGATGCTCACCTTTAAAGACCTGTATGGATGGGGGAGGACCTTGGACTTCCCAAGGGGCAGGGAACCCTGAATGCTCTTAAGACTAGAGAGGGAAGGGGAGGTGGGAGGGGAAGGTGGGGAGAGGGAGGGAAAAGGGAGGTGGGGAAGAGGTGAAAATTTTTAATAAATAAATAAATTATATAAAAAATAAAAATAAATAAATAAATAAAACAAAATAAAGTATTGTAAATGGCATGTGATTTAACTGACATTAGCTAAAAATATTGTCTCTGTCCTGACATCTTTTCCATTACTCTTGTTACTCATTTTTAATAGCAGGAGGACAACTGTGAAAGAAACTAAATAAGGAATATATTTAGCCTGGACATGTAGGCTGCAGTTACCCAATTCTTGGTTGCTTGTGTGTGCACTTGAGTTAATGATTGCCATCTTGGTGTAGGAAGACCTTCTAAGAATACTGCTTTTTCCTGCTGACTTGACTCACCTGGTGATAAGGCTGAAGTTTTATCTCAGTGCAGATATATGCACAGCACCTAGGATTTCAAACAGCAAAGGGAAATCCAACTAGAAATAGCTGAAGTCAGAAGTTAGTCTGTGGAAAAACCCTCTTCATTACTCAAATGTGTACGATTGTAGGCAGAGGATTCAGTTCTGATTTCCAGCTACTTAAAATATAACTTCTCTCCTGTCATAATAAACTACTTTACAATTTATTTCTCAGGGTTTTGATACAAAATTATATCAATTAAGCCATAAAATTTATACTATGATACTACCATACAGACATACTAGTCTGTCAATGTGGGGACCTCACCCCACACAATGGTACCAACCACATGCAGGGTAGATCTTCTAAATTCAGTTAGCTTAATCTAGAGACTCATTCACAGAAGTTCCCAGAGGCATGTTTCTCTAGTTATTATAAAACCATTCAGGTAAATGATAACGATTAACCAAATGCCATCATGCCTCACAAATCCGGAACGGATTCGGATAGGCCCAATCAATATGGCTGACTATTGGCTTCTTAACTCTAGCCTAGTGAGGACCACGAACAGAAAGTATCAATATGTGTGCTAGACCTCTTTTAGTACCCCTTATTTGCCCAACTCTTTTCCCTCCCAGGTTACATGACCCTCTAGATGCCAACCAAGTAATATCAGACAAAGGGTCACAGTATCTTTGTTAATGGCTTACTAGTGTGACTAAGATGCTCCTTGGAGGAGTAAAAAAGACATTTGGAAAGACACTCGGGGTCAGAGAGTGGAAAATATAGAAGCCTTTGGACTGTATCATCTGTGGGAATGTAAAATATTTCACTCCAAATATGTTTCTTTTTTTGAAAGTAATTTTATTAAATTATAAGAGTTTCCATTTCCACCCCTCCTCCCACCACCCTCCCACTCCCCCCACTCCCTCTCCTCCTCCCTCTCCATCTCTAAGAGCAGTCAGGGTTTCCTGCCCTGTGGGAAGTTCAAGTTCCTCCCCCCTCCCTCCAGGTTCAGGAAGGTGAGTGTCCAGACAGACTGGATCCGCAAAATCCAGTATATGCAGAGGAAACAAGTCCCAGTGTCATTGTCAATGGCTTTTCAGAAAGACTCCGGGCCAGCCACATTCAGAGAATCTGGCCACATTCAGAGAATCTGGTTGGATCGCGTCCTCGTTCAGTCCCAGTCCAACTGGCCTTGGTAAACTCATTAGATCTGTCCCCTTGTATCAGTGGGTGATCGCATCCCTCGCAGTCCTTACTTCCTTTTTCATTTTCTTCATCCTTCTGCTCCTCATTTGGACCTTGGGGGGCTCAGTCCGGTGCTCCAATGTGGGTCTCCGTCTGTATCACCATCCATCATCGGATGAAGGTTCCCTCTGGTCTTGCCTTCTTTGCTCACGTTCTCTTTCCTTCTTCTTCTCGTTTGGACCTAGGGAGTTAAGTCCAGTGTTCCAATGTGGGTCTCTGTCTCTATCTCCATCCATCGCCAGATGAAGGTTCTATGGTGATAAGCAAAATATTCATCAGTATGGTTATGGGCCTAGGCCGTTTCAGGCACCCTCTCTTCTGTCCAGAGAACAATCTGGGGATCTCTCCTTGGACCTGGGATCCCATTTATAATCAAGTCTCCTGTAAACCCTAAAATGACTCCCTTAGTTGAAATATATTCTTCCCTGATCCCATATCCATCCTTCCTCCCTCCCCCCATCCCAGTCCACCGAGCTTTTCCCATTCCTCCCCTACTTCCTTCTCTCTAACCCTCTCCCCTTCCAACAACCCTCCCACCCCCCCCATGCACCCGAGGTTACCTGGGACTCTTGTCTATTTCCAATCTCCAGGCAGATAGCTACATGATTTTCATCAGGTTCACCTTCTTATTTAGCTTCTCTAGGATCACGAATAATAGGCTCAAAGACCTTTAATTATGGTTAGAATCCACATATGAGTGAATACATACCATATTCCTCTTTTTGGGTCTGGGTTACCTCACTCAGTAAAGCATTTTCTATTTACATCCATTTGCATGCAAAATTCAAGATGTCATTGTTTTTTACCGCTGAGTAAAACTCTAATGTGTATATGTTCCACACCTTTTTTAACCATTCTTCTATTGAGGGGCACCTAGGTTGTTTCCAGGTTCTGGCTATTACAAATAGTGCTGCTATGAACATAGTTGAACAAATGCTTTTGTAGTATGTTAGGGCATTTCTTGGGTATATTCCCAAGAGTGGAATTGCTGGGTCCTGAGGGAGGTTGACTCCCAGTTTCCTGAGAAACCGCCACACTGATTTCCACAGTGGCTGCTCAAGTTTGCATTCCCACCAACAATTGATGAGTGTTCCCCTCATTCCACATCCTCTCCAGCATAGGCTATCATTGGTGTTTTTGAGTTTGGCTATTCTGACAGGTGTAAGATGATATCTTAAAGTTGTTTTGATTTGCATTTCCCTGATCGCTAAGGAGGTTGAGCATGACCTTAAGTGCCTTTTGGCCATTCGAAGTTCATCTGTTGTGAATTCTCTGTTCAGTTCAGTACCCCATTTTTTAATTGGGTTAACTAGAGTTTTAGTGTCTAGTTTCTTGAGTTCTTTGTATATTTTGGAGATCAGACCTTTGTCTGATGAGGGGTTTGTGAAGATCTTCTCCCAGTCGGAAGGTAGCCTTTTTGTCTTACTGACAGTGTCCTTTGCTTTGCAGAAGCTTCTCAGTTTCAGTAGGTCCCATTTACTCATTGTTTCTCTTATTGTCTGCGCTCCTGGGGTTCTGCTTAGGAAGTGGTCTCCTGTGTCTATATCTTGTAGACTACTTCCCACTTTCTCTTCTATCAGGTTCAAAGTGGTCGGATTAATGTTGATGTCTTTAATCCATTTGGACCTGAGTTTTGTGCATGGTGATAGATATGGATATATTTTCATTCTTCGACAGGTTGACATCCAGTTATGCCCGCACCATTTGTATACCCGGGTCTTCTATTCGATTCCATAGGTCGACTTCTCTGTTCTTATGCCAATACCAAGCTGTTTTCAATACTGTAGGTATATAATAGAGTTTGAAGTCAGGGATGGTAATGCCTCCAGAAGTTCCTTTATTGTATAAGATTGTTTTGGCTATCCTGGGTTTTTTGTTTTTCCATATAAACTTGATTATTGTTCTCTCAGGGTCTGTGAAGAAGTTTGATGGGATTTTGATGGGAATTGCGTTGAATCTATAGATTGCTTTTGGTAGAATTGCCATTTTTACTATGTTGATTCTCCCAATCCAAGAGCAGGGGAGGTCTTTCCATTTTCTGGTATCCTCAATTTCTTTCTTCAAGGACTTAAAGTTCTTGTCAAATAGGTCTTTCACTTCCTTGGTTAGAGTTACCCCAAGATATTTTATGCTATTTGTGGCTATCATGAAAGGTGATGTTTCTCTGATTTCCCTCTCTGCTTCTTTATCCTTTGTGTATAGGAGGGCAACCGATTTTTTGGAGTTGATCTTGTATCCTGCCACATTACTAAAGGTGTTTATCAGCTGTAGGAGTTCTTTGGTGGAGTTTTTGGGGTCGCTTATGTACACTATCATATCGTCTTCTAATAACGAAAGTTTAACTTCATCCTTTCCAATTCGAATCCCCTTGATCCCCTTATGTTGTCTTATTGCTATTGCTACAACTTCAAGCACTATATTGAAGAGGTATGGAGAGAGTGGACAGCCTTGTCGTGTTCCTGATTTTAGTGGAATGGCTTTGAGTTTCTCTCCATTCAATTTGATGTTAGCTGTCGGCTTACTATATATTGCTTTTATTATATTTAGGCATGATCCTCGTATACCCAATCTCTCCAACACCTTTATCATAAAGGGGTGTTGAATTTTGTCAAATGCTTTTTCTGCATCCAATGAAATGATCATATGGTTTTTTCCTTTCAGTTTATTTATATGATGGATTACATTGATAGATTGGCGTATGTTGAACCATCCCTGCATCTCTGGGATGAAGCCCACTTGATCATAATGGATAATTTTTCTAATGTATTGTTGGATTCGGCTTGCCAGTATTTTATTGAGTATTTTAGCGTCAATGTTCATAAGTGAGATTGGTCTGTAATTCTCTTTCTTGGTTGTGTCTTTGTGTGGTTTTGGTATCAGGGTAACTGTAGCTTCATAAAAAGAGTTTGGCAACTCCAAATATGTTTCTTTAGCATATTTAATGTTGATGGTTCAGGTAAGCTATATACAACTGAATACAGGAGGGTTCAAAATGTTGTGCTTTTGTAAAAAGAAATGCACATGTATCTCTGCATTAGTAAAATAAACGAGTGTAGATATACTTGTTAAAGGAGAGCCAGGCCGCTTGTTTGTCCTGGACACCTGGCTAGCTTAGCCCTGAAATAACCACAGAGAAATTGTATTAATCAAATCACTACTTGGCCCATTTGCTCTAGTTTCTTATTGGCTAACTCCTACATCTTTATTTAACCCATTTCTATCAATCTGTGTATCACCACGAGGTCATGGCCTACCAGAAAAGTTTCAGCACATCTACCTCTGGCTGTGGATCCATGGTGTCTCTCTGACTCTGCTTTCTTCCTCCCAGCATTCAGTTCTGTTTTCCATGCCTACCCAAGTTCTGCCCTTTCAAAAGGCCAAGGAAGTTTCTTGATTCATTAACCAAGGAAAGCAACACATAAACAGAAGGACCTCCTACATCATATAGTGGTATATTATTTGTGTTTTAATAATGAATTGTAATAAATAAGGCTTGCTTGAAAATCAGCACAAAGCAGTCATATTAGTCAGCCATACAGGCCAGGCAGTGGTGGCACACACCTATAATCCCAAAGCCACACTAGTTAGTCATAGAGGCCGGGCAGTGGTGGTACACGCCTTTAATCAGAACTAGAGAAGAATATAAGGAGGGATGAGACAGGTGTTTCTCTCAGTCTCAATCTGAGGATTTGTGAAGGCAAGATTGCCCATTTTTGGTCTGAGGTAGAGGTAAGAGCCAGTATCTGGCTGCTTTGCTTTTCTGATCATCAGGATGAACCCCAGTATCTGTCTTTGGGTTTTTATTATTCATGCTGCATGTAGATATGAGCTTTTCTTCTGTACGTTTCCCAATTTCTTCCTAGGGAGATCATCCCATAGAAAGAAGAGATTGAGTGTGTGACATCTACTCAGATGGAGATGGCCACCGGTGGATGCTTTCAGGAAATCTTCTGTATCAGTCAATTCTTGCTCAATATGTGTCTTCTTTTCAAGCTTTCCGTAGCCCCTGTCACTTTCCCTAGTCTCAGATGCCAGAGGTTTACATGACAGTCAACTTGGGTGGGAACTATAGTTCAGTATGGAACACTTCTCCTGGAAGTCAAAGCCCTGCATGGAACCCTCAGTACCACAGAAAAAGGTGGGACAATTATTTGGACCCATGTGAATACTCAGATGTCTTAGAGATGTAACACAGTTTGTGTACTCTTACAGTTTTCTGTCTATTGTCCATTTATTTCATAGATGAAAACTACAGCAACATCAGAAGGATATGAGTAAACCTAAAATTTCCTTTGCCAGAAACTAATTGGCAGTCACTCCATGATTTTGAATAAAATTATTCATACACACTTATGAGAAAAAGGGAGTGAAATGTTTCGATAATGTCAAATTATTAATTATTATTTGGAATGGTAGAATAATGCTTTAAATTATATATAATAATGTATTGAAATTCCATGATTATTTGTTATTTCGGTATTTAGTTTTATAAGATGTAGTGAAATTAATTTTGGTTTAATGTTATGGGAGCTTATTTGATTTATTTGACTCTTCTCCGATAATTTTTATATTTGGCCAATATGGTTAATAAATAAAATGACCCATTCTGGGCAGTGGTGGTATGCACCTTTGATCCTAGCACTTGAGAGACAGAGGCAGGCGGATCTCTGTTTGAGACCAGTCTGCTCTACAAAGGAAGTTTGGAGACAACCAAGGCTGTTACACAGAGAAACCCTGTTTTGAAAAAATAAAATAAAAATGAAAACAACTCTATCGCAGCAATAGAAAAGGAATTGACACAGCTGTGTACAGTGAGCGATTCAAAACGGATTCTGAAGAACTCAACAATCTTCCTGACAAGTGATCACTTAAATTGTAACTGAAAATCAAGATGTATTGACCCCAAAAATCAATTGTTATGATAGTCTTAACTTGTAATGATTTGTGTGTTGCTGTAGCAGGATGTAAATACAGGAAAAGATTTAACCCTTCTCAGACCTAACTTAATTTTTATGTCTTCAGTATTTTTTCTTACTGTGTCAGTTCTCAGCATAGTTGACAGGAAACTGACCTGCATGGAAACTGTACAGAGAAACATACTTTCTCCCTGAAATAACATAAAAACACTATTAAGATGACCAGTGGACCATACTTATTATTAAAACATCTGTCTTAACTGCTCTGTGTGACTTCTGATAGAAAAATTACATGGATATTTTTATTAGCATTTGTGTTTCTATCTTAACCATGCTTCTTCCTTATATTTAGGGTTGCCAAGTGCTTTCAGAAATAATCTTATAATTTCATTTATATAAATTTGCTGTGGTAAGGAAGTGAATACACCAAGATACTTTCGCTCTTCAGTTATAGACTACTTCAGTGAACCTCAAAGCCTCCACAACACTTCTCTAAGTTCTACTTAAGAACTTAGCTATCTATTTCTCTCCAGAAGTCTGCCCTTGACTCTTCTCAATAAAGGAAATTCCCAAGGCATCATCATCCCTGACTTAAAACTCTACTCTAGAGCTATAGTAATAAAAACAGCTTGATATTAGCATAAAAATAGACATATGGACCAATGGAATTGAATCAAAGACCTTGACATTAATCCACATACCTATGACCACTTGATTTTTGATGAAGAGGCCAAAATGGAACAACGGAAAAAGGAAAGAATTGTAAAAGGAGCAGCGGGCCGCTTCCCGCCGCCTACCCGGCTAGCTTTACCCCCGAAATAACAACACACAAATTGTATTTTTTTAAACACTGCTTGGCCCATTATCTGTAGCCTCTTATTAGCTAACTCTTACATATTGATCTAACCCATTTCTAATAATCTGTGTAGCACCACGAGGTGGTAGCTTTCCAGGAGGATTCTAACCTGCAGCTGTCTCAGAGAGGAGAGTCATGGCGACTGCCTGCCTCTGCTTTCTTTCTCCCACAATTCTGTTCTGTCTACTCCACCCACCTAAGGTCTGGTCTATCAAAAAGGCCAAGGCAGTCTCTTTATTAACCAATGAAAGTAACATGACCCTTCTTCATCAAAGAATCTTTAACAAATGGTGCTGGTATATCAGGATGTCAAAATGTAGAAGAATGCAAACAAATCTTTATCTATCACCCTGAACAAATCTTGAGTTCAAATGGATCAAAGACCTCAACATAAATTCAGCTACATTGAATCTGATAGAGGATAAAGTGGGAAGTAACACATAGGCACAGGAGACCACTTCCTAAATATAACACCAGTAGCATAGAAACTGTGAAAAGAAATCAACAAATGGGACATCTTGAAACATAAAACTTCTGTAAGGAAAGGTCACAATAGATAAGACAAAACGGCAAACTAAGTGGGAAAAGATCTTCACCAACCCCACATATGACAGAGGGCTGATTTTCAAAATATATGAAGAACTCAAGAAGCTAGACATCAAATACAAAATAATTCAATTAAAAATGATGTACAGAGCTAAACAGAGAATTCGCAGCAGAAGAATTTCAGATGACCAAAAAACATTTAAAGAATTTCTCAACATCCTTAATCATCAGGGAAATGCAAAAACGACTCTGAGATACCATTTTCCACCTGTCAGAATGGCTAAGATCAAAAGCACTGAGGACAGCCTATGTTAGAGAGGATGTGGAGTCAGGGAGTCACTCCTCCACTGCTGGCTTGCTGGAGTGCAAACTTGTACAGCCACTTTGGAAACCAGTATGGCGGTTTCCCAGAAATTTGAGAATCAATCTACCTCAAGACCCAATGGAAAAATAAAAGACCCAACAATGCCATTCCTGAGCATATACCCAAAGGACGTTCAATCATACCACAAGGACACTTGCTCAACAATGTGCATAGCAGCATTATTTGTAGTAACCAGAACATGGAAACAACCTAGATGCCCCTCAACAGATGAATGGATAAGGAAAATGTGGTACATTTACAGAATGTATTATTGCTCAGCTGTGAAAAATGATCTCATGAAAATTGCAGACAAATGGATGGGACTATACAAAATCCATCCTGAGTGAGATAGTGCAGACTCAGAAAGACAAACACAGTATGTATTCACTCATAAGCAGATATTAGATGTAACACAAAGGATAACCAGACTACAATCCACACCTTCAGAGTAGTTAGGTAACAAGGCGATCCCTAAGAGGGATGCATGGATCACCCTCGAATGGGGAGGTAAACGAGCGCTCCTGAGAAAACTGGAGGTGAAGGAGGACAGTAAAAAGGAGGGGTTGGAAGATGAGATCATGAGGGAAGAAGATGGTCAAACCGGGGAGAGGGACGGAGTGGGAGCACAATAAAAGAGCTCTTGATAGAGAGAGCCATTATGGGATTAGAGAGAAAATTGGGGCTAGGGGTATTTGCAAGAACCCACAAAAATGACCTCAGCTAAAACTCCTAGTAAGAGTGGAGAGGGAGCCCGAACTTGCCTTCCCTTGTAATTAGATTGGTGAATACCCCAACTATCAGCATAGAGCCTTCATCCAGCAGCTGACAGAACCAGATGCAGAGATCCATAACTAAGCACCAGGCTGCACTCTGGGAAGCCAACTGAAGAGAGGGAGGAGGGAATATGTGATCAAAGGAGGTCAAGATCATGATGGAGAAATCTATAGCGACAATTGCACCATGCTCATAGAAACTCATGAACTCTAGATTGACAGCTGTGGAGCCTCCATGGGACCAAACTAGGCTCTCCATAAGTGAGAGACAGTGGTGAAGTTTGGACTCTCTGTGAGGTTCCTGGCAGTAGGAGCGGGATCTATCCCTGGTGCATGAACTAATTTATTGGAGCCCATTCCCTATGGTGGGATGTCATGCTTGGCCTCAATGCAGGAGGGAGGGGCTTGGTTCTGCCCCAAATTAATGGACAAAATTTTGTTGACTTCCCATAGGAGTCCTTACACACTGGGAGAAGTGGATGGGGGTAGGTTGGGGGAGAGCTGGGAGGTGGTGGAAGGGAGAACAGTAGACGGAATGTAAGATGAAGTTTTAAAAATGAAAATGAAAAAAAATGTATTTTGATAAGGAAGTTATATTTTTGCTCTTCCCCCTCAACTTTAGTGAAAGACTACCTCGGTGTACCCTCAAAGTCTCCCTATCACTTCTCTAACTGCTACTTAAGTACTTAGGCATCTAATCCTCTCCTGAAGCCTGCACTTGACTCTTCTCAAGGACATCTGTTCTTTCTCCTTACCCAAAAGCTCACTGATTTTGTTTCACTTTGACTTTCAAACATGCATAAGAGGTACTTGAGGCTCCGAGACAGATGCCCCCTCTTTTTCCTCCTGCATGGAGCTTGACTCTCTAATGCCACTAGCATTACTTCATACTTATGAATGCCCCTCTGTCTTCAAAGATAGATTAAAAAAACAGAACAAGCACGGGCATTATGGTGTGCAACTGTAGTTCCAGCATTTGGGGAACTGAGGCAGGATGATCATGTTTTGGTGGCTAACCTGAGTTACCTAGTGTACTAGGATACCTAGGGATATAAAGCAAGGTCAAGGCCAGTTTGGGCAATATAGAAAGTTCAAGACTAGACTAGTCTACTTAGCAAGCCATTATTTTTTTTTATTTTTTATTTTTTTAGCATTGGAGTCTGAACTCAGAGCCTCACACGTGCTAGTGAGTTCCAACTGCAGCACACAGGCTCGCTCTTGAAGAAACCAACAAACAAAACAAAAAAAGGACAAAAATTACACAGAACAAGATAAAGAAAACATATTCTAACACCACAGCTGAGTTTTTCTGAACAGAAACATCCAATGAGAAGAGAACCACAAAGAAGAGAAATGAAGAACAATAGGGAAAATGACTTTCTGGGTTTGTTCATTGCTTTCATTATGCTATGTTATTTAAGATGCTTTTAAAGGTGACCTAGTGACATTTTCTACATTACTGGTAAAATGATAACATCTTATTTCCTATTCACTTTCATTGCACACCAGAAAATAATTCTAAACTATCATCTTTCACTCATAACATAATGATGTGACAAAAAAAGGGGGGCCTGGTCTCCAGAGTCCCACAACCGACTTTCTGAGGATTGGGCAGTAGGCAGGTTCTGACACCTCACAGAGGGGCACCTCCAGTCTCCAGCCTCGAGCCCTGCTATTGGTCAGGTTCTGGTGATCTGGGTCACAAAGGTTGCTAGGTGCTGGGTGGAGAAAAGAGAAAAGACTCAGCTGTGACAATCTATCTAGTGTATGTTGTGTGGGAGTGTAGTGTGACTGTCAATGTCAGGATACCAGCTCTTTTCACCGTGGACCCCACTGGACGAGAATTTGCGATGGCTACGGCACACAACACCTACCCTTTCATCCAAACACCCTTTTCGGGACTCTTATTTCTTACCACAATCCCCTTCTGACCTTGAAGTACAAAGGTGCTTTCAGGAAGTTGCTGTTGTCTTAGACAGCCCACCGGTGGCTAGTGCAGAGAGCCCAGAGTCACCTGGCCAAGCATCAGAGGACCAGACCACCGACAAGAAGAAACTACTGGTTAAGAAACCTGAGCCGATCCGCCTCATTGGATTGGATGCTGTCTTTGGCGGGTCTATTACAGTCCAGCCACCTAAGTGGACTGGAACCTTCAGAGTTTCAGACACATCAGCCTTCTCTAAAGTTGTCAGTAAGAAGCAACAGTGGCCCACAGGACTCAAGGAGCCTCAGATTGAGATGATCATGGCTATGTGCAAGCAGATGCTACGCTCGATCCTCCTCCTGTATGCCATATACAAAAAGTGTACCTTTGCCCTGCAGTACTCCCAGTAATGTGCCCCCATCTGACTCCTGTACTTCACACCACACTCTATACCTGGAGCCTATAAAGATCTGTCCATGTAAATCAATCTGGAACATCATGCTTGCTAATTTGCTCCTCTGTCAAGATGGGAGAATCCAGAAGCTCCCCCCCCCCACCTTTCTTTTCAGAATCAGGGCCAATGAGCCTGATCAGAAAGGTCATTTTGGCTGAACAGACATTTAAACATGAAACTATCATTGCCATGACCGTGTGATAAAGAACAGTTAAATCACCCAAACCAACCAATCTAGTGTGAACATACTCAAGCTCCAAAGATAACGAAGAGCTGGCAGCAGAAACGGACGATAAAAAAGACGGGCATGGAGTTTTCAGTGTACCAGAAGATGAAGAGATCAACAATCAAAATCTATGTGCGGGTTAAGTGCTATTTTGAGATCAGCCTCCCATCATCAAACATACCCTAACTGCACAACCCTACCTAAAACAAACGTGGACAAAAATATTAACAAATATTAATCTTTACAGACTGACAAGGATGAAATTGGTAGCATCTTTAAGACTGGACTTTTTAGTGAAAGACAGGAGAGTCCTCATTTCAGCTCCCAGTGTTCAATCACCAATAAACTACAATTGCTTTATTTAGAAGGAGTTGAAAGTTTCTCATTTCAAACTGTAATTTAGTCCTAAATACAGAATTATTATATAGCAAATAAACAAAATGGTAGTTTCACCCTATTATAACTGGATTCTGTTAAAATTATGAG
Source organism: Myodes glareolus (assembly GCF_982192425.1). NCBI lineage: Eukaryota > Metazoa > Chordata > Mammalia > Rodentia > Cricetidae > Myodes > Myodes glareolus. Next base: position 109,900,706 of record NC_142053.1, on the reverse strand, counting down.
TTTGAAAATTGTCCAACAAAAGTTGCGTGTTCTCTAATTAGTGGCTCCAAGCTCCAAATCTTCAAATGTGAATATATTGCTATAGTAACTATAGAAACCACCAAAGTACAATGGGGCCATTGCTAGAAGAAGAGAGTTGAGGAGCAATAGCGAGGGGAAAAGTAGATTACAAGTGATATGATCAGGGAAATGGGAAAGGGGGTTCATTAGGAGAGGGGAAGGAGACAAATACAGAAGAAGGTTGGAAGAGGGCAAAGAGGAATGGTAGGGATACAGTGATCTGATAGCAGAAATGGGAAGGAGGCACTGTACAGAGAGTGAGCGAAGTAAGTACAGAAGGAGACAGGAGGAGGGTAAAGGGAACTAACAGGATATAAATAATCATGTAGGGGCAAGTTCCTTAGGGAAGGGGAGAGAGGAAGATATAGGAAGATGGGAGGGATAAAATAGCAGTACGGATGACTGAAAAGGCCATAAGAAATCATACTATTAACCATTTACCTAAAAACCCTATAACATATCTAATTAAATACTTATATACATACATAGTTTCGTTGAACTGTTTTCATCTGTGCTGATGGTACTTCTTCAAAGAGCCACAAACCACCTAATACAAAAACTCAATACCTGACATGAGAAGTACTATTTTGAGTTTTGGCCAGGGTTGTCTACGAAACTCATCAAAATATTGCTTACTGCTGTTGTCCTTGGTTATTCCTGAGAGTTGGAAGATAAATACCTATTGCTGAAGACCCCAAAACAGGGCCCAGAGACCCATTAGCTAGAACTGACCAGAATTCACCCTCCCTGAGGACTAGCTTTATGATACCAGAATGTACCTTGTAAACTTTCAAAGAAGAGAGGCAACCAACAGTCCTAACTCACTATAACACCCATGAACCGTGCCACAATGGGCTGGACCTTCTCACACCAGTAATTAAAAAAATACCCTAAAGACTTGCTAACATCCTGACATTATGGAGGCAGTTTTTTCAATTGAATCTTCCTTGTCTCTGATGACTCTAGCTTGTGTCAAGTCGACAAAAAAAAAAAAAAAAAAACTAGCCAGTACAACTGACATCCTGTCAACTTGACACATAAACACATCGTTTTTCATTTAGAAACTTTCCTTTCTCATTCATCTCCCATGGCCCCCATGTTAATATTCATATTATAATATAAAATATAAATAGCTTTAAAAGTCCCGAGGTCCTTACAAATTCAAACATATTAAAACTCCAGCCTTTTTAAAATATCAAATTTCTTTAAAAAATTCCAAATCTTTTAAAAATGATTATTAAAAAAATTCCAACTGAAATAACCCCTCCATCCACTCCTCTTCCATTTCCATTCAGAAAAGCACAAGGCAACCCTCCCATGGATATCAACAAAACATCGCATATCAAAGTTGCAGTAAGATGAGGCATTTCCCCTTGTATTAAGGCTGGACAGGGAAACCCAGTATGTGGAATAGGATGCCAAAATCTATTTAAAAAGTCATAGAGAGCCCCTGCTTCCACTGTTGGGAGTTTCACAAGAAGACCAAGGTATAAAACTGTAACATATATGCAGAGGGCCCAGGTCAGTCCCATGAAGGCTTCCTGGTTGTCCATTTCTTCTCTGCGAGCCTCTCTGAGCCCACATTAGTAAATTCAGTGGGCTTGCTTGTGATATTCTTGACTTCTCTGGTTCCTACAGTCCTTCCCCCCACAAAAGTTCAAAGTCATTTAGCTTTACACTCCTGCAAAACTCAAAATTAAATAACTTCACATTTCAAGAGGGAAGAACCAGGGCACAGTCACAATCCGAACAAACAAGACCAAACTTCCAATGTCTGGGATTCACGTATTATCTTATGGGCTCCTCCAAAGGGCTTGGGTCACTTCTTGTCTCTGCCCTCTGCAACGCACACAACTTGTCTTCTAAACTGTGCCAGGCTCCAATTCAAGGGTGCTGCTGTTCTTGGTGACTATCCCATTGTTCTGGCATCTCCAAAGTGCTGGGATCTTCTCCTGCAATTGGGCTTCACTTTCACCAAGAGCCTCTCATAGGCTCTCTTTATGTTGCCAAGCATAAACTTCTTTCCATGACCCCTTCAGTCCTGGGCCTTCAAGTGCTACTGATGCTGCACCTTCACCAACGGCCTCTCCTGGCCTTTTATAGTGCCAAATTGCAGCTGCTTGCCCTGAACCCTTCATGCCCTCAAAACCACTACCACCTGGGTGATGCTTGGACTATCACAATCAGCTGCCAGCTATGTCTGGAGCACAGATTCTGTGTACTGACTCTCTGGAAATACTTTCCAGAAGATTTCACATCAATGAGGCTGGTCTCTCCTTAATTACTGCTAATTTCTCAGCTTCAGATGACCAGAATTGAGTTTCCCAGCAAAACAAAGGCATCACCTTGGTAGTTCTGGTATCTTGTTAATCACAGCTGATTTTTCAGCCCAGCTGACAAGAACCACAGACTCTTAATTTAAAATAACAAATGACCCAATAGAGTTTTTAAATTTCCTACTGAAACTTCCTAAGACCAGACTCCATTGTCTGTACTGTTCTAAACATTATTTGTGTTCTTTTTTATTAAATCCTTCCCATTTTAATTGGTTGAGTAGGAATGTGCTATACATTTCTCCCCTCCCATTTCACCTTCTTACCTCCACTTCTACCCTCTCCCTGCCTTCTACTATCCCAATTTACTCAGGAGATCTTGTCTTTTTGCCCTTCCTAGGCAGATCCATGTATGTCAATCTTAGGGTCCTCTTTGTTTCTGTTTCTGAGGCACTCTAGGTTGTCCTTTGCTTTATGTCTATTTTCTACAATTATATTTGTATAATATATATTTGTATATATATACATACATATATATATATATGTATGAGTGAATACATATTATATTTGTCTATCTGTATCTGGGTTACCTCACTCAGGATGACTTTTTCTAGTCTTGTCTATTTGCCTGAAAATTTCAAGTCATTTTTACTGCTGAGTTATCTTCCATTGTGTAAATGTGCCACACTTTCCTTATCTGTTCTTCTGTCAAGGAACAGTAAAATATCCTTCTGAGGTCTTTGATTAAGGTGAATAATAGATGAAATAGTTATATTTTTCCTTAGTTATGATAAAATATAAAGTAGATATAAATATTGTAACTATAATTCTTACTTGGTACCTGTCTTGTTATATGTAATTTTATTATGTAAAAGTTAAAACCTTCCTTTTTATTTAAACAGAAAAGGGGAAGTGATGTAGGGTTCCCCTCTGTATGCTGTAAATATCATTGGTTAATAAAGAATCTGTCTTGGGCCTGACAGGGCAGAATAGAGGTAGGCAGGGAAATAAGAAGGCGGAGTGAGGAGAAGCCATGTAGCCCTGCCAGAGACAGATGCCGGACAGAACCTTGCCAGTAAGCCACAAACAAAAGGCATTACACAGATTAACAGAAATGGGTTAAATTAAGAGGCAAGAGCTAGCCAACAAGAAGCTAGAGCTAATTGGCCAAGAAGTGATTTAATTTAATTTTCTGTGTGGTTATTTTGAGTCTGGGTGGCCAGGAAACAAGCAGCCTTCTACAACGTGTTCAAGTGTACTTCCCACTTTCTCTTCTTTGAGGTTCAGTGTGGCTGGCTTTATGTTGAGCTCTTTGATCCATTTGGACTTGAGTTTTGTGTATGGTGACAGGTATGGAAATATTCGCAATCTTCTACACGTTGACTTCCAGTTATGCCAGCATCATTTGTTAAAGATGATTTCTTTTGTCCACTTTATACTTTCAGATCCTGTGTCAAAAAATCAGTTTGTTGTTCATAGGTGTGTGGATTAATGTCAGGGTTTTCAATTTGATTGGTTCAGGTGTCTGGTTTTGTGCCATACCAAGCTGTTTTCATTACTGTAGCTCTATAGTAGAACTTGAGGTCAGAGGTGGTGATGCCTCCGGAAGTTCCTTATTTTTGTACAGGATTGTTTTGACTATCCTGGGTTTTTTGTTTTCCATATGGAGGTGAATATTATCCTTTTAGTTCTGGGCCATATTTTGTTGTGATTTTATTGGGTATTGTGTTGAATCTGTTGTTGAATTGTGTTGAATGGTTTTTTTTTTGGTAAGATTGCCATTTTTACTTTGTTAATCCTACCTATCCAGGAGCATGGGAGATCTTCTCATTTTTTTTGCGTGTGTCTTCTTCAATTTCTTTCTTCAAGGACTTAAAGTTCGTATCATAGAGGTCTTTCCCTTGTTTCGTTAGGGTTACCCCAAGATATTTTGTGTTATTTGTGACTATTGTAAAGGGCGATTTTTCTCTGATCTCTTTCTTGGTCTATTTATTATCTGTATAAAGGAGGGCTACTGATATCTTTGAGTTAATCTTGTATCCTGCTATATTAACTGAAGGTGCTTATGAGTTGTAGAAATTCCTTGGCAAAACTTTTGAGGTCACTTAGATACACTATCATATCATCAGCAAGTAGCAAAAGTTTGACTTCTTATTTTCCAATTTGTATTCCCTTGATCTCCTTTTCTTGTCTTATTGCTCTAACTATAACCTCAAGTGCTATATTTAATAGATTTGGAGAAAGTGTCCAGCCTTGTCTTGTTTCTGATTTCAGTGAGATCACTTTGAGTTCCTCTCTATTTGCTTTGATGTTGGCTGTTGGTTTGCTGTATATTGCCTTTATTATGTTTAGGTATGATCCTTGTATCCCTGCTCTCTCCAAGACCTTTATCCCGAAGGGATGTTGAATTTTGTCAAAGACTTTTTTGGCATCTAATGGTTTTCCCAATCAGTTTGTTTATATGGTGGATTTCATTGACAAATTTTTATATGTTGAATCACCCCTGCACCTCTGGGATGAAACCTATTTGGTCATGGTGGATGATTTTTCTGATATGTTCTTGTATTCGGTTTGCCACTATATTTTTGAGTATTTTTGGATTGATGTTCATGTGTGAGACTGGTCTGTAAATCTCTATCTTAGTTGTGTCTTCGTGTGGTTTGTAGCCTCATAGAAAGAGTTTAGCAATGTTCCTTTTGTTTCTATTGTATGGAACAATCTGAGGAGTATTGCTTTCAGCTCTTCTTTGAAGATAGAATTCTACACTGAAATCATTTGACTCTGAACTTCTTTTGTTTGGGAAACTTTTGATTACTTTTTATTTTCATAGGGGTTAAAGGTCTATTCAATTTGTTTATCAGGTCTTTATTTAATTTTGGTATGTGGCACTTATAAAGAAAATTGTCAGTTTCCTTTAAATTTTCCAATTTTGTAGAGTACAGGTCTTTAAAGTATGACTTGATGATTCTCTGGATTTCCTCAGTCTCTGTTTTTATATCCTCATTTTCATTCCTGATTTTTTTAATTTGGATATTCTCTCCATGTCTTTTGGTTAGTTTGGATAAAGGTTTCTCTATCCTGTTGATTTTCTCAAAGAACCAACTTTTTTTCTCATTGATTGCATGTATTGTTTTCCTTCTTTTATTTTTTTTAATTTTTTATTATTATTTACTTATTCATTTATTTATAAAAAATTTCCACTTCCTCCCCTCCTCCCAATACCCTCCCATTCCCCCCACTCCCTCTCCTCCTCCCTCTCCAGTCCTAAGAGCAGTCAAGGTTTCCTGCCCTGTGGGAAGTTCAAGTTCCTCCCCCCTCCCTCCAGGTCTAGGAAGGTGAGCATCCAAACAGACTAGGATCCCAAAAAGCCAGTACATGCAGACAAAACAAGACCCATTGTTTGGATTCTCAGTCAGCCCCCATGTCAGCGACATTCAGAGAATCCAGTTTGATCACATGCTCGTTCAGTCCCAGTCCAGCGGGCCTTGGTGAGCTCTCATTATATCAGTCCCCTTGTATCAGTGGGTGAACGCACCCCTCGCTGCCCTGACTTCCTTTTTCATGTTCTCCCTCCTTCTGCTCCTCATTTGGACCTTGGGGGCTCAGTCCAGGGCTCCAATGTGGGTCTCCGTCTCTATCTCCATCCATCGTCGGATGAAGGTTCCCTCTGATCCTGCCTTCTTTGCTCACGTTCTCCCTCCATCTGCTTCTCAATTGGACCTAGGGAGTTAAGTCCAGTGTTCCAATGTGTGTCTCTGTCTCTATCTCCATCCATCGCCAGATGAAGGTTCTATGGTGATATGCATAATATTCATCAGTATGGTTATGGGACAAGGCCAGTTCAGGCACCCTCTCCTCTGCTGCCCAGGGAACAATCTGGGAACCTCTCCTTGGACCTGGGAACCCCTCCAGAATCAAGTCTCTTGCAAACCCTAAAATGGCTCCCTTAGTTGAGATATATACCTCCCTGTTCCCATATCCATCCTTCCTCCCTCCCCCCATCCCATTCCCCCAAGCCATCCCCAATCCTCCACCTCTCCCTTCTCTCTAACCATCTCCCCTTACTTCCACCCCCCACCCCCCACCCCCGTGCACCCAAGTTTGCCTGGCAATCTTGTCTACTTCCAATATCCAGGAGGATAACTATATGATTTTCTTCAGGTTCACCTTCTTATTTAGCTTCTCTAGGATCACGAATTATAGGCTCAAAGACCTTTAATTAAGGCTAGAATCCACTTATGAGTGACTACATACCATATTCCTCTTTTTGGGTCTGGGTTACCTCACTCAGTAAAGCATTTTCTATTTACATCCATTTGCATGCAAAATTCAAGATGTCAATGTTTTTTACCGCGGAGTAAAACACTAATGTGTATATGTTCCACACCTTCTTTAACCATTCTTTTATTGAGGGACACTTAGGTTGTTTCCAGGTTCTGGTTATTACAAATAGGGCAGCTATGAACATAGTTGAACAAATGCTTTTGTAGTATGATAGGGCCTCTATTGGGTATATTCCAAAGAGTACAATTGCTGGGTCCTGAGGGAGGTTGACTCCCAGTTTCCTGAGAAACTGTCACACTGATTTCCACAGTGGCTGCACAAGTTTGCATTCCCACCATCAATGGATGAGTGTTCCCCTCACTCCACATCCTCTCCAGCATAAGCTATCATTGGTGTTTTTGAGTTTAGCTATTCTGACAGGTGTAAGATGGTATCTCAAAGTTATTTTGACTTGCATTTCCCTGATCGCTAAGGAGGTTGAGCATGACCTCAATTGTCTTTCGGCCATTCGAAGTTCATCTGTTGTGAATTCTCTGTTCAGATCAGTACCCCATTTTTTAATTGGCTTAATTAGAGTTTTAGTGTCTAGTTTCTTGAGTTCTTTGTATATTTTGGAGATCAGACCTTTGTCGGATGAAGGGTTGGTGAAGATCTTCTCCCAGACAGAAGGTAGCCTTTTTGTCTTACTGACAGAGTCCTTTGCTTTACAGAAGCTTCTCAGTTTCAGGAGGTCCCATATTTTCATTGATTCTCTTATTGTCTGTGCTACTGGGGTTCTACTTAGGAAGTGGTCTCTTGTGCCTATGTCCTGTAGACTACTTCCTACTTTCTCTTCTATCTGGTTCAAAGTGGTCAGATTAATGTTGATGTCTTTAATCCATTTGGACTTGATTTTTGTGCATGGTGATAGATATGGATCTACTTTCATTCTTCTACAGGTTGACATCCAGTTATGCCAGCACCATTTGTTAAATGCTTTCCTTCTTCCATTGTATAACTTTAGCTCCCTTGTCAAAAATTAGGTGTTCATAGGTTTGTGAGTTAATATCTGGGTCTTCTATTGGATTCTATAGGTCGACTTCTCTGTTTTTATGCCAATACCAAGCTGTTTTCAATACTGTAGCTCTGTAATAGAGTTTGAAGTCAGGGATGGTAATGCCTCCAGAAGTTCCTTTATTGTATAAGATTATTTTGGCTATCCTGGGTTTTTTGTTTTGCCATATAAACTTGATTATTGTTCTCTCAGGGTCTGTGAAGAAGATTGATGGGATTTTGATGGGGATTGCATTGAATCTATAGATTGCTTTTGGTAGAATTGCCATTTTTACTATGTTGATCCTCCCAATTCAAGAGCAAGGGAGATCTTTCCATTTTCTGGTATCCTCCTCAATTTCTTTCTTCAAAGACTTAAAGTTCTTGTCAAATAGGTCTTTCACTTCCTTGGTTAGAGTTACCCCATGATATTTTATGCTATTTGTGGCTATCGTGAAAGGTGATGTTTCTCTGATTTCCCTCTCTGCTTCTTTATCCTTTGTGTATAGGAGGGCAACCGATTTTTTGGAGTTGATCTTGTATCCTGCCACGTCACTAAAGGTGTTTATCAACTGTAGGAGTTCTCTGGTAGAGTTTTTGGGGTCGCTTATGTACACTATCATATCGTCTGCAAATAACGAAAGTTTAACTTCATCCTTTCCAATTCGAATCCCCTTGATCCCCTTATGTTGTCTTATTGCTGTTGCTAGAACTTCAAGTACTATATTGAAGAGGTATGGAGAGAGTGAACAGCCTTGTCATGTTCCTGATTTTAGTGGAAAGGCTTTGAGTTTCTTTCCATTCAATTTGATGTTAGCTGTTGGTTTGCTGTAAATAGCTTTTATTATATTTAGGTATGATCCTTGTATCCCCAATTGCTCCCACACCTTTGTCATAAAGGGGTGTTGAATTTTGTCAAATGCTTTTTCTGCATCCAATGAAATGATCATATGGTTTTTTTCTTTCAGTTTATTTATATGATGGATTACATTGATAGATTTGCCTGTCTTGAACCAGCCCTGCATCTCTGGTATGAAGCCTACTTGATTTAAATGAGTAATTTTTCTAATGTGTTCCTGGATTCTGTTTGCCAGCATTTTATTGAGAATTTTCACATCGATGTTCATGAGTGAGATTGGCCTGTAATTCTCTTTCTTGGTTGTTTCTTTGTGTGGTTTTGGTATCAGAATAACTGTAGCTTCATAAAAGGAGTTTGGCAATGACTCTTCTATTTCTATTTTGTGAAATACATTAAGGAGTATAGGTATTAGATCTTCCTGGAAGTTCTGGTAAAATTCTGCTTTGAAACCATCTGGTCCTGGGCTTTTTTCGGTAGGGAGATTTTTGATAACAGCTTCTAATTCTTCGCGACTAACAGATCTATTTAGATTGTTCACCTGTTCTTGGTTCAATTTTGGTATATGGTACTTATCTAAAAAAATGTCCATTTCATTTACATTTTCCAATTTTGTGGCATGCAGGCTTTTGTAGTAAGATCTAATGATTCTCTGAATTTTCTCTGTGTCTGTGGTTATGTCCCCCTTTTCATTTCTGGGATCTTATAAATTTGCATGTTCTCTGCCGTTTGATTAGTTTGGATAGGGGTTTGTCGATCTTGTTGATTTTCTCCAAGAACCAGCTTTTTGTTTCATTGATGCTTCGGATTGTTTTCTGTTTTTCTATTTTGTTGATTTCAGCCCTCAGTCTGATTATTTCCAGTCTTCTACTCCTCCTGGGTGAATCTGTTTCTTTTTTTCTAGAACTTTCAGGTGTGCTGTTAAGTCTTTAATGTGTGCTTTCTCCATTTTCTTTAATTGGGCACTTAGTACTATGAACTTTCCTCTTAGCATCACTTTTATAGTGTCCCATTGGTTTGAGTATGTTGTGTCTTTATTTTCATTAAATTCAAGGATGACTTTAATTTCTTTCTTTATTTCTTCCTTGACCCAGGGGTGATTCAGTAGTTGACTGTTCAGCTTCCATGAGTTTGTTGGCTTTCTGGGGGTAGCATTGTTGTTGAATTCTAACTTTAATTCATGGTGATTTGACAAGACACAGGTAGTTACTAATATTTTTTTGTGTCTGTGGAAGTTTGCTTTGTTACTGAGTATGTGGTCAATTTTTGAAAAGGTTCCATGAGCTGCAGAGAAGAAGGTATATTCTTTCCTATTTGGGTGGAATGTTCTATAGATGTCTGTTAAGTCCATTTGATTCAATACCTCCAATAATTTTCTTGTTTCCCTGTTAGGTTTCTGTCTGATTGACCTGTCCATTGGTGAGAGAGGTGTGTTGAAGTCTCTCATTTTTAGTGTGTGTGGTTTGATGACTGCCTTGAGTTCTAGAAGTGTTTCTTTTACATAAGTGGGTGCCTTTATATTAGGGGAATAGATATTCAGGATTGAGACGTCCTCCTGATGAATTGTTCCTGTTATGAGTATGAAATGTCCATCTCCATCTCTTCTGAATGATCTTAGTTTGAAGTCAATTTTGTTAGATATTAGAATGGCCATACCCGCTTGTTTCTTACGTCTGTTTGCTTGGAAAACCTTTTCCCAACCCTTTACTCTGAGTAGGTGTCTGTCTTTGTGGTTGAGGTGTGTTCCTTGGAAACAACAGAATGTTTGATCCTGTTTTCGTATCCAATCTCTAAGTCTGTGCCTTTTTATAGGTGAATTGAGTCCATTAATATTAAATGATACTAATGACCAGTGGTTGTTGACTCCGGATATTTTCCCTTTTTTGGGGGGGAGGTAGTAGAGTGTGTGTTTCCCTTCTTTGAGATGTGCTTGTGAAGGGTTGCTAGATGTCTGAGTTATTATAGGCAGTATTGGCAATGTTGGATTCCTTGGGTTGTGATTTTCCTTATTTTACTTTCTGTAAGGCTGAATTTGTGGCCACATATTGTTTATATTTGTTTTTTATCCTGGAATATTTTGTTTTCTCTGTTGATGGTGAATGATAGCTTGGCTGGGTATAGTAGTGCGGGCTTGCATCCATGGTCTCTTAGTTTCTGCAGTACCTCTCTCCAGGACCTTCTGGCTTTCATGGTTTCCATAGAGAAGTTCGGTGTAAATCTGATAAGTTTACCTTTATAAGTTACTTGACCTTTTCCCTTTGCAGCTCTTAATATTCTTTCTTTAATCTGAATGTTTTGAGTTTTGATTATTATATGGTGAGAAGATTTTTTTGTTCCAGTCTATTCGGTGTTCTGTATGCTTCTTAAACCTTCATAGGGATATCGTTCTTTAGGTTGGGGAAGTTTTCTTCTATAATTTTGTTGAATATATTTTCTGGACTTTGATCTGCCATTCTTCTCCTTCTTTACCCCTATTATTCTTAGATTTGATTTTTTTTATTGTGTCCCACCTTTCCTGAATGTTTTGTGATGAGAATTTGTTGGATTTGCTGTTTTCTTTGGTCAGAGTGTTTATTTTCTCTATGGTGTCTTCAGAGTCTGAGATTCGTTCTTCTATCTCTTGTATTCTGTTGGTTATGCTTTTTTCTGAAGTCTCTGTTCATTTATCTAGATTTTCCATAGCCAGCCAGACCTCGGTTTGTGTTTTCTTTATTGCCTCCATTTCTGTTTTCAAATCTTGAACTGTTTCCATTACCTGTTTGATTTTTTTTTTTTTTTTTTTTGGTTTCCCAGGGTTTCATTTACGGATTTACTCATGTCTTCAAACTTTTTGTTATACTTCTCTTCCATTTCTTTACTCATTTCTTCAATCATTTTCCTTATACTTCTCTTCCATTTCTTTACGGCAGATTTTCACCTCCTGTTTAAGTTCCTCTATTATTTTCATAAAGTTCTGCTTAGAGTCCGTTTCTTCTATTTCTTCTGGAGTAGGGTGTTCAATTCTTCTAGTTTCGTGATCCTTAAATTCTGGTGATGTCATGTTGCCTTTCAGGTTGTTGGAGGACTTCTTGCATTGGCGCCTGCCCATCTCCTCCTTTCTGGATGGAACTCTTCAGCACTGAAGCAGGGACAGCCAGTACTCCAAGGACACAGGAGACAGAAGGGCGACCCTCTCTGGATAGAACTCCTCAGCACTCTCTGAATAGAACTCCTCAGCACTGAAACAGGGACAGCTGGTATTCCAAGGACACAAGAGACAAAAGGGCGACAGTGGGGGCAAGGAAGCATCCTGTGGAACACTGAAGACCCTGCCACAGAAGCTGAGGGGGGGGGCTGTGCTCTCTTCTGGGACAGTCCGCCCCAGCTAGCACCCACTCACCTCTCTGGATAGAACTTCTCAGCACTGAAACAGGGACAGCTGGTATTCCAAGGACACAGGAGACAAAAGGGCAACAGTGGGGGCAGGGAAGCATCCTGTGGAACACTGAAGACCCTGCCACAGAAGCTGATGGGGGGCTGTGCTCTCTTCCGGGACAGTCCGCCCCAGCTAGCACCCACTCACCTCTCTGGATAGAACTCTTCAGCACTCTCTGGATAGAACTCCTCAGCACTTCCTTCTTTTATTTTTATTGATTTCAGTCCTCAATTTGAACATTTCCATCTGTCTGTTTCTCCTGGTTGAGTTTGCTTCTTTTTATTCTAGAGATTTCAGTTGTTCTGTTAATTCACTATATGTGATTTCTCTACTTTCTGCATGTAGGCATTTAATGCTGTGAATTTTTCTCTTACCATTGCTTTCATTGTGTCCCATAATTTTGGGTATGTTGTACTGTCATTTTCATTGAGTTTTAGAAAGTCTTTAATTTCTTTCTTTATTTCTTCCTTTACCCAGTCAAGAGTCAGTTGAGCCTTGTTTAATTTCCATAAGTTTATGGGTTTTCTGCCATTAGTGTTGTTGTTGAGTTCTAACTTTAAGCCATGGTGACCCAATAAGATACAGGGGATTATTTCAATTTTTTGTATCTATTCAGGTTTGCTTTGTTACCACGTATGTGATCAGTTTTAGAAAAGGATCAATGGGGTGCTGAGAAAAAGATATATTTTTTTCTTTTTAGTGGAATGTTCTATATATGTCTGTTAGACCCATTTGAGTCATAACATTTGTTAGTTCTTTTTATTCATAACATAGAATTTGTTAGTTCTCTGTTGAGTTTCTATCCATCAGACCTGACCATTAGTGTGAGTAGAGTATTGAAGTCTCCCACTATTAGTGTGTGTATCTTGATGTATGATTTAAGCTTTAGTAATGTTTCTTTTACAATTGAGTGTGCATTTGTATTTGGGGCATATATGTTCAGAATTGACGACTTCGGATTTTTCCTGTGACAAATATGAAATTACCTTCTCCATCTATTTTGACTAATTTTAGTTTGAAGTCTGTTTTGTTAGATATTAGGATAGCTACATCAGCTTGTTTCTTAGGACCATTTGATTTAAAAATCTTTTCTAAACCCTATACTCTGAGATAATGCCTGTCTTTGTAATTGAGGTATGTTTCTTATATGCAGCAGAAGGATGGATTCTGTTTTCAAATCCAATCTGTTAGTCTATATCTTTTTATGGGTGAATTGAATATATTGATATTAAGAAATAATAATGACCAGTGATTACTAGTTCTTTTTATTTTTGTTTTTGCTGTTTGGTGTGGGAGGTCCTACTCTCTGTGTGTTGCTTTTATCTGTTAAAGAAACTGTCTTGGCCTGTGATAGGACAAAAGAACAGAGCTAGGGAGGGAAAACTAAATTGAATACTGGGAGAAAGAAGGGATGAGTCAAAGAGAAGCCATGGAGCTACCAGACACAGATGCTGGGGACTTTAGCCGGTAAGCCACAGCCTCAAAGTCATACACAGATTAATAGAAATGGGTTAAGTTTTTATGTAAGAGTTAGCCAATAAGAAGCTAGAACTAATGGACCAAGCAGTGATTTAATTAATACAGTTTCTTTGTGATTATTTCAAGTCTAAGCTAGTCTGGCAGCAGGGAACCAATAAGCAATCTCTCTCCTCCAGCAGCTGTTGGTGGTGGTATTTTGTGTATGTTTACCTTCTTGGTGGTTTGCTGCTGTGAGATTATTATTGTCTGTGTTTTTGTGGATGTAGTTAATTTACTTTGGTAGGGATTTTCCTTCTAGTACTTTGTGTTGGGATGTATTTGTAGATAGGTATTATTTAAACCTCGTCTTGCCATGGAATACCTTCTATTCTTTATCTTTGGTGATTGAAAGCTTTGCTGGATATAGTAGTCTGGGCTGGCCTCTGTGGTTTCCTAATGTCTGTCTAATACTTGACCAGAATCTTTTGTCTTTCTTTGTTTCCATTGAGAAATTTGATGTAATTCTAATAGGCCTGCCTTTATCTGTTACTTGACCTTTTTCCTTTGCAGCCCTTAATGTTCTTTTTTTATTCAGTATGTTTAGTGTTTTGATTATTATGTGGTGAGTGGATTTTTTTTTGTTCCAGTCTATTTGGTGTTGTGTAAGCTTCTTGTATTTTTATAGGTATGACCTTTAAGTTTGGAAAGTTTTCTTCTTTTTTTTTTGAAAGTAATTTTATTAAATTATAGAAAGTTTCCATTTACACTCCTCCTCCCAACGCCCTCCCACTCCCCCCCTCCCTCTCCTTCTCCCTCTTTGTCCCCAAGGGCAGTCAGGGTCTCCTGCCCTGTGGGAAGTCCAAGTTCCTCCCCCCTCCCTCCAGGTCCAGGAAGGTGAGCATCCAAACAGACTGGATCCCAAAAATCCAGTATATGCAGAGGAAACCAGTCCCAGTGTCATTGTCAATGGCTTCTCAGAAAGACTGCAGGCCAGCCACATTCAGAGAATCCGGCCACATTCAGAGAATCTGGTTGGATCACATACTCGTTCAGTCACGGTCCATCTGGCCTTGGTAAACTCTCGTTAGATCCGACCCCTTGTATCAGTGGGTGATAGTATCCCTCGCAGTCCTTCGTCATTTTCTTCCTCCTTCTGTTCCTCATTTGGATCTTGGAGGGCTCAGTTCGGTGCTCCAACGCGGGCCTCCATCTGTATCATCATCCAACGCCAGATGAAGGATCTATAGTGATAAGCAAAATATTCATCAGTATGGTCACGGGCCAAGGCCGGTTCAGGCACCCCCTCCTCTGTCCAGAGAACAATCTGGGGATCTCTCTTTGGACCTGGGATCCCATATATAATCAAGTTTCCTGTAAACTCTAATATGACTCCCTTAGTTGAAATATATTCTTCCCTGATCCCACATTCATCCTTCCTCCCTTCCCCCCATCCCGGTCAACCGAGCTTTCTCCATTCCTCCCCTACTCCCTTCTCTCTAACCCTCTCCCCTTCCAACAACCCTCCCACCCCCCCATGCACCCAAGGTTACCTGGGACTCTTGACTATTTCCTACCTCCTGGCGGATAGCTAAATAATCTTCATCAGGTTCGTCTTCTTATTTAGCTTCTCTAGGATCACGAATAATAGGCTCAAAGACCTTTAATTATGGTTAGAATCCACTTATGAGTGAATACATACCGTGTTCCTCTTTTTGGGTCTGGCTTACCTCACTCAGTAAAGCGTTTTCTATGTCCATCCATTTGCATGCAAAATTCAAGATGTCATTATTTTTTACCGCTGAGTAAAACTCTAATGTGTATATGTTCCACACCTTTTTTAACCATTCTTCTATTGAGGGGCACCTAGGCTGTTTCCAGGTTCTGGCTATTACAAATAGTGCTGCTATGAACATAGTTGAACAAACGCTTTTGTAGTATGTTTGGGCATCTCTAGGGTATATTCCCAAGAGAGGAATTGCTGGGTCCTGAGGGAGGTTGACTCCCAGTTTCCTGAGAAACCGCCACACTGATTTCCAAAGTGGCTGCACAAGTTTGCATTCCCACCAACAATGGATGAGTGTTCCCCTCACCCCACATCCTCTCCAGCATAGGCTATCATTGGTGTTTTTAACTTTAGCTATTCTGACAGGTGTAAGATGGTATCTCAAAGTGGTTTTGATTTGCATTTCCCTGATCGCTAAGGAGGTTGAGCATGACCTTAAGTGTCTTCTGACCATTCGAAGTTCATCTGTTGTGAATTCTCTGTTCAGATCAGTACCCCATTTTTTAATTGGGTTAATTAGAGTTTTAGTGTCTAGTTTCTTGAGTTCTTTGTATATTCTGGAGATCAGACCTTTGTCTGATGAGGGGTTGGTGAAGATCTTCTCCCAGTCAGAAGGCAGCCTTTTTGTCTTACTGACAGTGTCCTTTGCTTTACAGAAGCTTCTCAGTTTCAGTAGATCCCATTTATTCATTCACTTAATATCAATGGTCTCAACTCACCTATAAAGAGGCACAGACTTAGAGAGTGGATACGAAAGCAGGATCCAACATTCTGCTCTCTGGAAAGTTTTCTTCTATGATTTTGTTTAATATATTTTCTGTGTTTTTGAGTTAGACTTCTTCTCCTTCTTCTATCCCTATTATTTTTAGGTTCACTCAGTCTTTTCATGGTATCACAGATTTCCGGAATATTTTGTTTTAAGAATTTGTTGGATTTAAAGACTTTTTGACAGATGAATCTATTTTCTCTATCGTATCTTCAACTCCTGAGGTTCTTTCTCCTGTCTCTTGTATTCTGTTGTTTATGTTTGCATCTGTAGTTTCTGATCATTTGCCTATATTTTCCATTTCCAGAGTTCTCTTGGTTTGTGTTTCATTTATTGCTTCTCAGTTCTAAATCTTGAACCATTTCCTTTACCTGTTTGATTGCTTTCTCTTAGTTGTCTTTAAAAGATTCGTTAATTTCTTCCATTTTTGTTTGTCTTTTCTTCCATTTATTTTAGGTAATTTTTCATTTCCTCTTTAAGGACCTCCATCATCTTCATAAAGTTTTTTTCAGTGTCATTTTCTTGTGTTCTGTGTTAGGATAGTCATGTCTTCTTTCTGTAGAGCTACTAGTTTCTGGTGTTGCTCTATTGCTTTTTGGGTTGTTTAGTGTGTTCTTACCTTGTTGTCTACCCATCTCTTCCTCCAATCAGAATGAGTGGAGCCTGTGCTTGGGGGTGGTGGTCCCTCTTCCTCCAATTTGTGTGGCTGGAGGCTATGGCTCTGTTGAACACACCTTCAGGTGCAGGCAGGGCTAAGCCTCCAGCAATTGCTTCTCTAGGTGGAGATGAGCCCAAGGCTCTCAGATAGTCACTATTTTTGGTGCAGACAAGACAATGGCTCCAGTGGTCACTCCTCCAGGTGAATGTGGGGTAATTTCTCTGGTGTTCCCTGCTCTAGGTGCAGATGAGCCTTAGGCTGAGATTGTAGATAAGGTGAAACCATTTTGGTCAAGTGGTATGTGTGTGGGGTAGGTGGGTGGGTATTTGTCAAAAATTTTTAACAGGACTATATTGAGAATGTTCATTTTAGTTTTGTTTGGAGAAGGAAGTTGAATGTCATGTAGTTGTCCATTATTGGGAGAATAGTAATGATGGTAGAGGTACATGATGAAATATTATACAGTAATTGGAAACCAGTATTCGGCTATGGAGTCCATAGAACAACATGGAATTGAATTTTTTACAGTAGTAATATGGTAGACTTAAAAATTATAATAGTAGAAATGAGATCCATAAGTAATATACATGCACAAAACAACACTGTTTTTTTCTAAGATACATCATAAGTTGTGCCTCCTGAATAAATAGGTTCCTTTTCTTTCATTTCTCTCCTCTGTCTCTTACCTTTGTCTATTGATTTGTCTGGGTGTGCCTATGAATCTTATTAAAATTCCACTGCAAATGTTTTTCTATGTTGTCGTGAAAATAACAAAACATTTTCTCATAAAAATAGGAGTTAAGGGGCTGGAGAGATGGTTCAGTGGTTAAAAGCTCTGGTGGTTAAGTAGCATTGGCTACTCTTTCAGAGGACCCGGGATCAATTCCCAGCACCCACATAGTGGCTCATATGCCTTTGTAACTACAGCTCCAGGGGATCTGATGCAATCTTCTGGCCTCTGTGGGCATCACACATGCATGTGGTACTCAGTTCTAGATGCAGGCAAAACACTTATACCTATTATGTAAAATTACTTAAAAATAAAGGTAGGAATTGGAGAAGAGAGAGTAGAAGTGAATTTGATCAAAATGCATCATATACATTCATGAAATTCTCAAATAATAAGACAATATACTTAAAATATTTAAATATGAGCATGCATATTTAAAAGCACTTTGGTTTGGGTCAGTACAGAAGAATGCTATATAAAATAAATAATTTAAATATTTAATTAGGTATTAGATATATAAATTATACATAATTTTTCCTGGAGAGAGCAATTAACATATATCCATGGCTACCTCTTCTTATATATCTCTTTTAGAAAGTCCGTCAACTTTGGTAGCCTAAATATAAGGACACAGTAAGGAATTGACTGTCAATAGAAGGAAATCCAGCATGATGGATGTAGCCTGCTTTGTGCATTATTTTGATTTTGCACTCCCTGTTGCTGGTTAGCCCCATCCAATGCAGCTGAGAAAGCTGGGGAAGAGTTCCTTTTCAACTTTTGCACCTAGACAGGTATTCTAGTGATACATGTCAGGACAAAAAACACAGCTTCAAAAATGTGTTTTGAAGTCCTTTAGCAGCAAAACATTGCAAACAACATGAATATCCACTAAGAAAAGCATAAATTTACTTTACAATACACTACTCTGAAACAATGAAAATAAACGACTGTGAGTTACGGTCTTCAAAAAGTGTAGACTAATGTTAAATTATAAACTAATATTAAACAATAAAATCAATGATTGAACCTTCCCCTGTGATCAGATTGATGACTATCTTCATTGTCAACATAGAACCTTCATCCAGCAACCTGATGGAATCAGATACAGAGATCCACAGTGAAACACTGGACTGAGCTTCTGGAGACCAGTCCAAGAGAGAGATGAGTTATAATATGAGCAAAGGGGTCAAAAGCATGATGGGAACACCCCCTGAAAAAGCTGACCTGAGCTAGTGAGAACTTACTGACTCTGGACTGACAGTGGGGGAGCCTGCATAGGACAAAACTAGGCCCACTGAATGTGGAGGACAGCTGTAAGACTTTTGCAGTCTGTGGGGCCACTGGCAGCGGGTCTCATCCCTAGTGCCTGAGCTGGTATCTAGGAGCACATTCTCTTTGGAGGGATATTTTCCTCAGCCTAGATATAGAGGGGAGGGCCTTGGTCCTGCCTCGAAGTGATGTTTCAACAAAGTCAGACTTTGTTGACTTCTCATGGGAAGCCTTACCCTTTCTGAGGAGTGGGTGGGGGTGGGAGGGAAGGATGGGACAGGAGGAGGGGAGGGAGTGAGAATGGAGATAGCTATGTATAATGAAAAAGGATTGTATGAAAAATTCTTACATCAAAAAATCAATGATTGAAAGGATATGCCCACTAACATACAGTTTCACAAATATGTTTAAAAGCATTGTACATTGTACATATTAGACAAGTTTTGAGGCATATTATTTTAAGGTGTGTGACTTTTGTTTATGATGCATTTGTTTGACTCTGTGAAGCTGTGATTATTGGCCTGTCTAAAACACCTGTTGGTCCTAATAAAGAGTTGAAGGCAAATAGCAAGGCAGGAGCAAGGATAGGCAGGGCTGGCAGGCTCAGATGAAAAATAGAAGGTGAAACAAGGAAGAGAGGTAGCAAGATAAGAAGGAGAGGAGGACATTAGGGACCAGCTACACAGCTACACAGCAAGCCACGGTGAAAGAAGTAACAAATAAGCCTCCATGTATGATTTACTTGGGACCTTGGTGGAGGGCCCCCAAAAAGTCAAAACATTAAAACATCACAAAACAGACAAGCACATAACTTAATGGGGATTATACAAATAACTAGAGGTAGCATAAAATCAAAACCAAGTGTGTTGATTTCTGAGGAGAGAGGGATAAGCATGTGATAGAGAAGGTGACTCAAAATATTTTAGCTGTGTCTCTGGTGATTATTTTTTATAAAAGCAAGAGCCAAAGCAGCTCCCAGAATCTGACAAAAGTGGTAGGTATAAACACAGAAACTGATGAAGAATGCATGCTACCGCTATGTCACACTACCATCACAATGTGCACAGACACTCCCTGAAGGGGAGACATGAACAGAGTCACCCATGTATCTATGTAAATCTATATCATGGTCCTAGCTTGATATCAATATCGGCCATGGCCACACCACAACTAAGGATCATAAAAGTTTCAGAGCACAACTCTACATGCAAAAGAGGATTTCATGAAAATAACCTACATCTTTGCTCTGAATCAATACCTGTGAATAACTCATGATTTTTATTCATTGAATAAACAGACAATGGTAAGACAGCAAAATAAATAAACAAATAAATGGAACAGAAGGAAAACAATCGAGAATTAAAGCAAGACACAAGCTTCTAAGGGAAAAGTGGGTAGAAAGATTGAAAATTCTAGACTTGAAAACAATGTTTCAAAACTGAGATTACTGAGTTTCTTTTTGGTGAAGATGGAGAATACTAGTAGAATAAAAATAACTCATCAAAGTGATGCAAATAGATGCTAGGGCAATGGCATTCATGTGATTTTTTAATTCTAGAACCCTATACACAGTGAAATTATCAATTACACAAGGGGAAAGCAAAGCTATTTTCAAACTGTAAGAATCCCAAAAGGTTACATTCTGCATAATCTTTATGAGGAAATTCCTTTAGGTAGTACTGGGTATAGAAACTTCAGGCTCTATTCTGAGAATGTAGGAAGGAGACAGTTCCTGCATACTGTTTGTGCAGATTAATACCAGGTTCATGCTAGAAATAGAAGCCAGAAGCTCCAGCCACAGCTTATTTCATGGAACAGATAATACAAATGAAATGCTGGATCATGCTGTGGTTTTGGTGCCTCATGTTGCTCCTGTTTGCCTCAAACTTGCTGTGTGCTAAGGATGACCTTGAACTTCCAATCCACCTGCCTTGACCTCCCCAGTGATGATATTACTGGAAAGGTCTACTATGCCCAGGAAAGTAACACTATGCCCAGATTTATGCCAGGATGGACATGTAGTTTAGTTGGTAGAATGCTTACCTAGTATTAAAAGATATTTGGATTTGTTCTCTTGCACTGCATACACTGTATGGTGATGTATGCCTGTAATCCAGTTGTGGAGGCAAGAGAATCAGAAGATCATGCTCATCCTCAGGTAATTAACAATTCAAAGTTAGCCTGGGTTATGGAAAGTACATATGCGCAATTAAAGATGGCTGCACATTTCTTTCTTAATTTTGTCAACTCTACAGTTGATAAGAGAATCATTTCCTTTTGCTTAAATCTGGCTTGCTTTGATGACTTCGAAAGTTATTCAATGAGTATCTAGACTAAGAGAGAAGCCTCATATCTTGGCATGCTCAGACTGAGATTTTCTATCACTGAGAGCCATTCACCATGTAAGAAACGCTGGTTTTCCTCAATGCTGTGATAACAGAAAGTCCAGCCTCAGGGAAATGACCCCAGGTTTGCTAAGGCTTGATAGACCCAGCTAGTCTCTCGGTCCAATGGTAGCTAGCCATTTGGGAAGAATTATCAGACCTGTGTCAAGCTGCAGTAGGTTCTGACTCCATAATCACCTGATTGCAAGTCCTTGGGAGACTTTATATGAGAACCACCAGTTGAGTCCATTACTACCCCGAATAGGTTAGATAGTAACTGGTTCTTTGTTTCCACATCTTGGACTGGTTTTCATTGGTTATTGCTTTTGTTTTGGCAATGCTGCAGACTTGAATTCAGGACCTTGCATATACTAAATAAATGTTCTATAGCTGAACAACATTTTTGACCTTTTGAGATAGTTTCTAATGTATACATGCACAGTGTATTTTCATGTTGTCATTATGAAAAAGGGGAAATCTACAGAAATACCAAGGAAACTTTAAAAGAAACCTAGCAAGTATTGAGTCAAGTATAGGGAATTCAAACGTGCCATAATTTTGAGAAACTGATGTACTTTAATAAAAAATTAAAAGAGAATTAATTATAATTCAGTTCAATGAACATTATTTCAAATGACCCAGGAAACAGGATTTGATAATGTAGAGAAAATTCTCATAGCCCAATTATTATCATAACCGAAATGTTGATTATTTGGCTAAAGAAACCTAAATCAAAGTAGCAATGACTTCTCTTTGATCAGGAAATGGGAAATATTATTCCATACATGGATACCACCACATAGTCAAACTCCCCTTTTGGAAGGAGCATAAATTAGAATTCCAAAATGCAAATACACTAAAAGTTTGTTAGGTAATATGGTGTGGAAAATTGTCTTGCTATGACATTTATAGATTACACGAATTTCAAATTGTATTCTGTGGTGGGAGCTTGATCCATTTAGCTAATGACATTTGGGATGACTAACCCTGTAGGTGTGGCTTTCTCTAGATACTTGATGAGATAAAATAGAAGGGTCACACACCCTCTCTTGGTTGGTTGAAGCAGGAACAAGCCTTGGGATTGGTATGGATTCTTGTATATTGACACAAATGTAAAATTATTTTTATATTACTGTTTAAGATAATTTGTATATTGACACAAATTCAAAATTATCTTTTTATATTGTATATATGTTTCTACTTCTGTTTAGAATACTTTTGCGCATTGATATGAATGTAAGATTATTTTGTCATACTGTGTGCATGCTTCTACTTCTGTTTAGGATATTTTTATATTGAACAAAATTAAGGATATTTTTGTCATATTGCACTATACAGTTTTACCTCTGATTAAAATATTTTTATATATTGTCACAATTTCAAGGTCATTTTCCTTATACTGTTTATCTGTTTATAGATTGTTTATTTTTATAATGTGAGGCTTTAGTCTTTAAACTTTATAGGTTATTAAATTTACAGGTTAATAGTCACCCATATTTGTCACACTTATAGTTATGTTAGTTAGGTTTTCTAGATGCACAATGATGCATTTCATATAGATAGGTAACCCTCAAACACATCAAATACCTACAGAATATGACATTTAAATATTTTAATAACTTAAAATTCTCTTGCTGTGATACATGACTGCTCCTGGTAGCACCCACCTACTCCAGAGAGAATGATTTGCACTGAATACACTCCATATGGAGCTTGTTTTCTTCTTGGCAAAATTTTCCTATTGGACAAAGGACTGCTCTTGACTAGATTGCTGACACTTAGCATGCTGTCCAATCCTGACAAGCAGAGTCAAGGAAAAATGACTGCTGAACCTTGGCACGACAGTCTTTTAAATTTTCCTGTTCCTAAAAATGGTCTGTCAGGTATTCTAAGCCTACAGCCAAAGTTGGATGCCCCAATGTTGCAGAGAAACTTTAGGTGACTGTCCAGGCAGCCAGTTGTTTCTGTCATTTCTTGTATTTTTTGGAAATTGTTTGCTTGTACTTTCTACTTACTCAGGTAATAATACTTTCATTCTCAAGTCTTTGATGGATTGAACACTGGATAGTTATAGCTACAATTATCTTGCATCTTAGCTAAGGTCTAGGTATAAGACTTAAACTCTTCAGGATAAGACAGCTATTGAACTAAACTCTGTAATTTGTCAATTGCTTATGGTCTGGACATTCAGAATGTATTTCTTTCTTGATGTTGTTCTTATTAGTTGTAGTTTCATTTTTGTTTATGTTATTTCCTTTTTTCTTCTGGACAACTTTATAGTTCTTATTGTATACAGTCTTATGTTAGGATTAGAACTTTCTTTTTTACTCTAATAAAGCATAATTTATTATTTATTTTATGTTTATCTGCAGCATGCTATTGATAAACCCTTTTATCATTAATGAATTTCTTTTTTATGATTCCTTTTATTTTTTTAAATTTCATTTTACATTCCAGTCACAGTTCTAACTCCCACCATTCCCTTGCGTCCTCCACAGTCTACCCCCCGATCCACTCCTCCAAAAGGGCAAGGGATCCCATGGGGATTCAACAAAGCTTGGCCCATTAAGCTGAGAAAGGATCAAGCCCCAATATTAAGGTGAGTGAGCATGGCATCCCACTACAGGGAATGGGCTCCAACAAGCTAGTTAATGCACCAGGGATATATGCTGATACTACTTTCAGGGTGCCTCAGATAGACCAAGCTATACAACTGTTTCCCATATGCAGAGGGCCTAGTTTTGTCCCTTGGAGGCTCCACAGCTGTTGATCTAGAGTTCATGAGTTGCCTCAAACTTGGTTCAGCTGTCTCTGTAGATTTCTCTATCGTTATCTTGGCCTCCCTTGCTCATATATTCCCTTTTCCCTCTCTTGAACTTGATTCCCAGAGCTTGGCCTGGTGCTTGGTTGTGGATCTCTGCATCTGGTTCTGTCAGTTGCTGGATGAAGGTTCTATGATAATAGTTGGGGTGTTCACCAATCTAGCTACAAGGCAAGGCCAGTTCAGGCTCCCTCTTTCCACTATTGTTAGGAGTCTTAGCTGAGGTCATCCTTGTGGATTCTTGGGAATTTCCCTAGCATCAGGTTTCTCCTTGACCCAATAATGGCTCTCTCTATTAAGATAACTCTTCCATTGCTCTCCCACACCATCTCATCTTTTTCTCAACTATCTTGTTTCCTCGTGTTCCCACCCCCATTCACTTCCCTTTACTGGCCTCCACCCCTAGTTTACCCAGGAAATCTAATCTAATTTCCCTGGCCAGTCCACTCCATGTGACCCTCTTAGGGTCCTCCTTGCTACCTAGATTCTATGGAGCTGTGGATTATAGTTTGGATGTCTTTTGATTTACATTTGTTATCCAAGATGAATGAGTACCTACTGTGTTTATCTTTCTGAGTCTGGGTTGCCTCATTCAGTATGTGTTTTTAGTTCCATTCATTTGTCTGTAAATTTCATGATCTTGATATTGTTTTTACAGCTCAGTAATACTCCATTGTGTAAATGAAATACATTTTCCCTCTTCATTCTTCTGTCGAGGGGCATCTAGGTTGTTTCCAGGTTCTGGTTACTACAAATAAAGCTGATATGAATATTGTAGAACAAGTGTCCTTGTAGTATGATTGAGCATCCTTTGTGTATATACCTGAGTCGTATCATTGGGTCTTGAGGTAGATTGATTCCCACTTTTCTGAGAAACTGCCATACCGATTTACAAATTTACAATACCACCAACAGTGACTTACTCCAAATCTTCTCCAGCATAAGCTATCCTCAGTATTTTTTTTTATCTTACCCATTCTGACAGGTATAAGATTGTAACTTAGAGTCATTTTGATTTGTATTTCCCTGATGATTAAGGATGTTGAACAATTCCTTAAATGTGTTTTGACCATTTGAGATTGTTCTGTTGAGAATTCCTTGTTTAGCTCTACTCCATTTTTAAAAATTGGATTATTTAGTATTTTGATGCCTAGTTTCCTGAGTTTTATAAAATATATTTTTGAGATTAGCTCTCTGTCATATGTGGGGTTGGTGAAGATCTTTCCCCATTCTGTAGTCTGTCATTTTATCTTATTGGCTGTGTCTTTTGCTTTGCAGAAGCTTTTCATTTTCTGGACGTTCCATTTATTGGTTGTTTCTCTCAGTGTCTGTGCAACTGGTATTATCTTTAGGAAGTGTTCTCCTGTGATGTTGTGTTCAAGGCTACTTCCCAGTTTCTTTTCTATCAGGTTCAATGTAACTAGATTTATGTTGAGGTTTTTGATCCATTTGGACTTGGGTTTTATGCATGGGGATAGGTATGGATCTATTTGCATTCTTCTACATGCAGACATCCAGTTATGCCAGCACCGTTTGTTGAAGATCCTTTCCTTTTTCCATTGTACCATTTTGGGTTCTTTGTAAACAAATCAGTTGTAGAAGCTTCTCAACAAGAAAATAAATAGGAAAATGCTGTGGAAGCTCAATTCATTTAGCCAATGACACTTGGGGTGTCT
Organism: Myodes glareolus; assembly: GCF_982192425.1. NCBI lineage: Eukaryota > Metazoa > Chordata > Mammalia > Rodentia > Cricetidae > Myodes > Myodes glareolus. The sequence goes on along the minus strand of NC_142053.1, from coordinate 109,875,241 downwards.
AGTCCTATGGGTGTGGTTTTCTTTGGATATGTGACCAGATAAAATGGATAAGCATCACACACACTCTTTCTCTCTGGTGGTTGGAGCAGAAGCAAACCTTGGAATTAGTCATCATAACCCTTGGGAAGAATGGCAGACAACAGCAGTTGGATCAGCAGCAGCATCTACCTCATTCTGTATTCACGAGTCTGTTTTTTCATTGCACCCCTTAATAAATTATTGGCCAGGTTTTGTGGGTTCTTGCTGCAATATTCTGTCTACAGGAATGAAACTTGTTTCTTTCTCTTTCAGCCTGCCTTCCTCAAAATTTATTTATAATGACAACATGAGATGGTCATATTGCCATAACAACGTATTTTCAAATTTAGGGAGAGTTACCTTGTTAAAGGATTTCACACAGTAAATTTATGATGGAACAATATCCATTTTGACTGATTGCCTTATTCAAATATCCAAAATTACCTGGAAGGTTTCTCTATTACAGATATCACACACTTTTGTAATTTTCAGACATTGAGGTTTCTTTGGTTGTTTTGTTATGAGCAAATATAAGTGAATATCCCCCGCCACCTACCACTCATGTTACATTTATTCTGATTTCTCTTGTTTAATAATGTTAAAAATCCTTTTGGAAATGTTTATCAAAGACTCTTTGTGCAGATTTAACTTTTCCAATATAGCTTAAAGGATTTAACTTAGAAGACAATGGATAATGGCATGAAGGGTCCTGGTTCTTAAACAGTAACTGTTAATCACTCAACATGCAAGTATCAAATTTGAGTATTCTTTAGGATGATGTGGAAGATATGCTAAGTTACAGATATCTAGATACTACCCAGTTCCTTCCGTTTTGGGTGAAGCCCAGTGGTTGCCATTTCCACCATGTTTCTAGATGATACTGATAGCTGAGGGGCCTCATTTTGAAATCCACTACCTCACAGTAGTGAATTTAGTTAACTGTATTTTCCTTCCATGCCTAGGGATTTTTGCTTTACTCCATGGACGAGCTCTGGATAACCTCGTGATGTTTTGTTTATTTGTTTGTGTACATGTGTATGTGTGCATGCATGTGGAATCAGAGGTCAACATTAGTGTCTGTCCTCAAGTGATAGCCACTTCATCATTTGGAAGAGTGCCTTTCACTGTTTGGAAGGTTGCCAGATATGCTAGGGTGGACAGCCAGTTAGCCTCAGAGATTCCACCTGTCTCCACCTCCCCAGCGCTGAGATTACCATGCCCAATTTATATACCATGGCTTCTGGGGATTGAACTCAGGATACCTGGCTCTTTACTGAGATTTTTTCCTAGTCCAACTTTGTGGTTTTTTTTGTGAAAGAAGTTGACCATGCTGTTTCTCTGGCTACAGTGGTTTAAATAGATGTGATCAATCACTATAGAAAATATTATTAATAATGACAAGATTAATTATGTAAATGGGGAGAAACGGTGGCCTAGGATAGAAAGGAGTAAAGAAATGGTGAGTGGAGGGAAAGAGATGATAGGGACACAAAGTGCTCCCTTTCTCATAGGTGAAAACTCAGAGAGATTGCCTAAAGAGGATTGAGCAAAACAAAAATGTAACAATACAATATAAACTAAATAAGTAGCCAAGACTATAACATAATGATGTCCTCATGGATCACTTGTTAGGGGATGAGAGGATAAAGTGAGGGGTGATGTAAATAAATTATTTAATTGTTTTTCAGTGGTAGCTGACAAAAAACATTTCAAAGTCAGCAAGCCATGAAGTTGCATTAACTATACCTTTGAACAATTACACAAAAATTCCTAAAGACAGAAACTGGGGCCAGGTTGGGCTGGAGTATGTGCTTACGTTATTATTATGTGTTCCAAGGCAAGGATCACCAAAATAAGCAACACTAAAAAGAAGAAAATAGATGAATTATGGATTATCTTACATGGTGGGATGAAAGATAGTTGTTTTTTGTTGTGAGTTATTTGGCAGAGGTTATTTATTTTGTATGAGGGAGGAATGTGCCGTGGTATATGTGTGGGAAATTGAAGGACTGGTTGTTGGAATCTGTTCTCTCCTTCTACCATGTGGATCCCAAGGACTAAACTCAGGTCATCAAACTTGGAGTCAGGAACTGCTGTCCACGGAATCATCTCACTAGCTGGCCTACTTTTGTGGAACTTAACTGAAAACAACAACAACCTACATACTGCTATTTCTTTAGTAAAAACATGTAAGCAGGCTACTCAGTTTAAAACTACAAAGGAAAAGTGCAATAACATTTTTTTAGACAGGTTCTCACTACATAGATTAGTTGGCCTTAAACATTCGGCAGTTTTCCTGCCTCAACCTCCTGAGCCTGATGAGTTCAAACCTCAAGTCTCACTGACATGTATGATTTGGAGGTAAATTGCTTGGAGTCTCTAGCCTCAATTTTCTTTCTTGAAAGTTGGGAAGATAATTTATCACAGATTATTCTGAGAATTTGATGCAATAATTATGCACAAAGATCATTTAACACAGCATAATAAGCCAATAATTTTGGCCACCATTACTATGAACATCATTATAACCACACTGGCAACAGACTAGCAACTGGATTGTCAGGAGTTATAGACAGAATGGAGGCAGGAAAGTCAAATCTGATCCTGCATGGATTACTGAATGGCGTGTTATCGTACACTTATTTACATCCTGTGTAGTAGCATATATGAGTGTCTGGATTACTTTACCATTGTAAATAAATTCAAGAAGTAATAAAGATAGAGTATTCTTTTTCTGTAAATCTGATTCAATAGTCTGTTTACTATAGTTTTCCTAGGTGTGGTGGCTCACATCTATAATCCTCGCATCTGCAAGGCAGAGTGTTATGAGTTTTCTGGCAGCCTGAGCTACCTAGTGAATTCTAGGCCCTCTTGGGCTACAGGGTGAGTGTAACTTGATAAGATTTTGAAAAATAAAGAAAAATAATAAATGGGCATGGAGTTTATAAAGAAATGAGTCACACTTCATATTCATCTTTGCTAGAAGGCACATGAAGGGCACAACAGCCTCTTAAGATACTTTGTCTGGAGGTTCCCAATGCAATCTGGGGTAGGAGCAAGTGACCTGAGCTGACTTCATCCTCCTGCCCTATACGTCCTTGAGAAAGGCATAGTTACACTAAAGTTCTGCATCTTCAATAATTCATCTGTCAGGTTGAATTATTTCATCTAAGCGGATCCTGACGTTATAACTTGACTCTCTAATGAGTGCAGTGAGAAAAGTCATGTTGCCACCAGAAGCTTACCTATAAAGTTAGCACTAATAAAGTCTTGACCCGCACAGGTCAATACATCATAATTATTGGACTTTCCATCCCCGGGGCAACTTGGCATGTTAACATAGAGATATATCTAGAGAATAGGCCTGCACCAGGACAAAGAAGAACACAGGCATCCCCTGTCGTCTTTAAGGACTCTCACAGGGGCTGTATTTCTGCAGCAGAAGAAACGTCTCCATTATTCCTTCTGACCAGGAAACGATGGAGTTGAGTCAGTAGCTGAGGCAAACAGATGCCAAGGTGGTCTTGATGGTTCCTGTCCCCAGTGTTCCTGCCCTGTCTGGTCCTCTCCCCTGAAATCTGAGCAGGATTTGTGATGTGTGATGTGCTTCAAACAGCGCGCAGTAAAGGTAAAAGTTTAGAGATGAATTAAATTTCCAAATAGGTTAGTTTGTTTTTTTAGAAAATCTGTTTGTGTGTGTGTGTGTGTGTGTGTGTGTGTGTGTGTGTGTGTGTGAGAGAGAGAGAGAGAGAGAGAGAGAGAGAGAATTTAAAAGTGAGCGTGGTTGTCCAAAGGGACCAGAAAACAACATTGGATCCTCTGGAGCTGTAATATAAGCATTTTTGAGCTCTCTGATGTTGGTTCTGGGAACTGAACTTATATCCTCCGTGAAAGCAACAGATACTCTGTGGTGGTTCTTCTTGGTTATCAACTACTTGACTACATTTGCAACTAAAACCCCCAAATGGAGGGCAGACTTGCAATGGGTTTGTTGTTGTTGTTGTTGCATAATCTGAAGATTTACCTCTAATCTGTCTCTCTGAGTTTGGAAGATATACACCTTTAATCTAGGTCTCACATTCTGTTGGAAGCCGGTAAAAAGATATAGAAGAAGGAAGCTTTTGTTTTCTGCCTGCTTGCTCTCACTTTGCTAGCAAGTCCTTACCTTCACTGCCATTAGAGCTTATGTCTCCAGAATTGCAGTGTACGGTGAAGGGAGCTGAGACGTCCAGCCTTGTGGACCGAACAACTTCTGGATTCTTGGACGTTCTGTTCATAGTCAGCCATATATAAGCCATTCTATTCACAGCCAGCCTATAAAAGGAACTCAAAGAATATATATGTATATATATATATACATATATATTCTTTCTATAAGTTCTGTTACTCTAGAAAACCCTAAGCAATACATGCTCTTAAATGCTGAGCCATCTTTCCAGCTCCAGTTTTTGGGAAACGAAAAGGAAGATTAACACTAGCCTGATATAATCAGACAAAAACCCTTAAATGGGGACTGGATCCCCCTTTAAGTCAGAATTCTTTAGGGATATATATATATATATATACATATATATATATGTATATATATGTATATTCCTAAAAAATTCTAGAATATATATATATATTCTACAGAATGGCAAACAGCCTCTATGACCTCCTAGAAGACTCAGTTTTTCTAGTCAGCAAAATGTTAGGACTTCAGGAAAATGATTGCAGGGAATATATATTTTTCCAACACCTTGTGTAAGCTCAAAAGCTGACTCATCCTCCACTACATCTTTGGATGAAATTTCAGCCCAGGTATAACCTTGATTAAACCTTTGTGAGACTAGCTATGTCCAAATTACTGATCCATAGAGACTTCAACACAGTAAATGTATTTCATTGTAAGTCACTACTTTGCTTTTGTTTTGTGGAATGGAACTAGGAATCTAACTGAGAGACTCACACATACTACCTTGGCAAGTACTATACGTCTAACCCCTATGTTAATGTTTTGTATAAGTGACAGGAGAAACAAAGGGGAGAAAGAAGACACTGAGGAAATAATGCACCACTGAAGACCATATTTCAATTGGCATCCACAAAATTATGAGTACATATCCATCTGCCCTGCCTCATATCCTGAAAAACATGTTGGGCTATATTCCGTATATTCCATAAACTTTGGAGTAGTTTTGAACCTAAGATGTAAGTTGGATCCAAGCTTAAGCAGAGTAAAGTCCAGACTCCGAGCTCTGGAGTGATATAGGTTCAGACTATGTTAGGAAGGACGTGTTTCAGGCAAAATGATTTTGAAACTCAAGTGTACACAAAATTCTATCTTAAATGTTTAGATCTTGGGGAAGAATAGTTAATTGTGCAAGTCATACACGACTGGATAAGGCACTGTGAAGTACATTTGAGTGTGTCTGTATGTGTGTGTACATGTATGTGTATGTGTGCCTGCACATGTTTTATTTCTGAGAGTTTGCCCAGATATTTCTTTTTTAAAATTGTTTTTATTGAGCTATATACTTTTTTTCTGCTTGCCTCTCTTCCCCTTCCCTCCCCTCCCCTTTGACCCTCTCCCATGATTTCCACACTCCCAATTTACTCAGAAGATCTTGTCTTTTCCTACTTCCCATGAAGATTAGATCACATGTGTCTCTCTTAGTGTCCTCTTTGTTGTCTAGGTTCCCTGGGATTGAGAACTGTAGTTTGGTTTTGCTTTGCTTTATGTCTAGAAGCCTCTTATGAGTGTGTGCATATTATATTTGTCCTTCTGTGTTACCTCACTCAATATGATGTTTTCTAGATCCATCCATTTGCTCACAAATTTCAGGATGTCATTATTTTTTTCCCACTGTGTAGTTCTACATTGTATAAATGTACCACATCTTCTTTGATCTTCAGTTGAGGGGCATTTAGCTTGTTTCCAGGTTCTGGCTATGACAAATAATGCTGCTATGAACATAGTTGTACACTTGTCCCTGTGGTATGATTGAGGAGCCCAGATATTTCTTAACCTAGGATATACACAGAGCTAAGGAATGGAATTTGGGTAAAATGAACTCATGTTGGATCCAAAGAAAGAAAGAAAAGCCTTTATCTGATGCAATCTTTATTAAATATACCATTGAATGTTTTCAGCATTTCCTATGTGAAATGGGTAGCTAAAATGTTAAGTAAGAACACAAGTTTATGTTTAAATTAATTTAAATTGTATAAAGTTATAAAATCAGTTCCTTGGTCAGCCATGTTCAAAGAACCCAGCAGTCACATGGAATTAATTGCTACCACTTTTAGCATCACAGTTAGAAAAATGTCCATTACTGCAGAAAAATTCTTTTGGATAGTGAAGGATACTAGTTTTGAAGGCTGGCTTAGAATGACATGACTTTACATGTCAGAGTATGACAGTCCTCGATATTCATAGCTTGATAAGCATAATTTTCAGTTGCTATGTTTTATCGGATCACTAGTATCTAGCAACGTGGTTTGAATTCTCTTCCTACAGTATGTTATCTGTCATTGTTTAGAGGACCAACTTTGGGGCAAACTCTTCGATCCAAAATTCAATATGTAAATAGAATATGTGTGTGATGGGTAGCAGCCAATCACATCACGTCTTTCAAAGACTGACAGCAACTGCTCATTGAGTACCCACTGGTCAGTTCCTGCCCAGAGCAGAGCCTGTAGCTGCGCTGCCTCCCTCGGTTCCCCGAGAGATGAGACAGACCCAAGAACAGTTTAGAAAAATGGGACACTGGGATAAAAAACCAGCTAGCAAAGCTGAAAGTGCCACAAAAAAAACCAAAAGTGGCTGTGCTGAAGGTGGAGTAATTGAAGCAGTAGCTGACAGTGGGAATGACAGTGTCTTCATTTGGAACTATCGATGTGCAGTCAGAGACATGCCGTGAAGGAGAGTACTTGAGAGAAAAGGATGAAGCTGTCTCAGAGGAAGTGACAAAAAAAGTCACATTAAAAGAACTCTTTGAGGTATTTCATAAGACTCAAAGCACAAATGCAAAAACGGTTAGCAGCTCATCAAAACGTAGAAAAGTGCATGCCAATTTGTCAAAGCATAGAACTTTTCAAAGTACTTTTGATAAGGTTTTATGGGAAAGACCTGCTTAAGTTCTTTAGTTTCTGATGTTCTTTGCTTATTTCTTGAGTTCTTGAGAGTTTTTTAAAATTTGTGTATATTCAGTATCCATTGTGGATGGACTTGACAAAAACAATTTTTCTAAACTATATCTGAGCACGTTGACCATATCTCCTACCCCAATTCTTTATTTTCTAAGGCATAGTCTCACTAATGATTCCACGTTGTGCCCATACCTGGCAGGAGAGTAACTTAAATAAGTGAGTAGAATCAGCCTGCTTTTTTTTAAGTAGGAGACAGAAAATAGTCGTGGATTATTGATGGGAAGGCAGGATAGATAAACAACTGACACTAGTGAAGATGGAAACAGTAGAAATAGCATTTAGTTGGAGGTTTCCAAGGAAGTTAAGATTCCTGGCTAGAAGCTTCTGTAGCAGCAGTTTTCCATTTGACTTTTTTGAAGGTCTATATAGTGTTTATTATCTCTCTTCATACTTACACCCACTATAGGGGAGTTATCATCAGTCTTACCCTCTTGTGAACCTTGTGACCTGCAATATCTACCGGCCTGGCAGGGTAGTCCCACTTGCAAAAATGTTAAGGAAGTAACCAACCATTTTCTGATTTGATTTTAGGCCCACTCCACAGAATTATGCCAGGTACTATTATTTGGTCCCAAAACTCATGGATTGATATAGTCATAAACTATAAGGAGACCTTAATGCCTTAATTCTGCTAAGAGGACATAGTATTAAACTGACCTCCTCTTTCTTATTTCTATATGTATATATTAGTTCTTCTGTTATTGATGAGCTCATCAGAGGAGCTGCTTTTTTCTGTAGTAAATGGCTATTAATACAGGGATCACAACTGACTAGTATTCAGAAAATAAGATACTATGAAGTGCTCAGTTCTAAATTGAACAGCTATATCACATCACCTCCCCAAGACTCAAGGATCATAGTGAAAGAGGGGTAAGAAATATTGTAGGAGTTAGAATCAGTGGGTGTTTGCTGTGAAACTGTTTTATTGGCTATGAGAAGGCTGCTGCATAGACGAAATTACAATGGCTATGACTATGTACACAAGATGTACAGAAGAAAGAACCATGCAGGCAAAATCTCCCCATGAATTTGGAGGGGGCTCACAAACTCCTACTTCTAGTTGAGCAGCTATTGGCAGTTGATAGCTGGTGAGGGAGGGGTCAGTTTTCTTCAGGGATGAACTCCCTGAAAGGCATCCATGCACTAGTAGATAGTCCCACACTCATTCACATAAAGACAGTACTAAGTAGACTCTGTGGGATTAAAAACAGAGCACATGAAGTATGGGAAAAGAAAGTGATAGGGAGATAAGAGAAGGGCTTTGGGAGAGAATGGGCTAAGGCTGTCTTGCACTGGTAGATAGTCCTACATTCACTCATACAAGGGCAGCACTAAGCAGACTCTGTTGGTTTCAAAACAGAATAAATGAGGTATGGGAAAGGAAAGTGATAGGAAGGTGTGAGAAAGGTTGGAGGGGAGGAAATGGGCTGAATTTGATCAAAACACATATTCATATATTAAACTCTCAAACAGTAAGAAAATAAAGTACAAATACCACATAATCTATGACTATAGTGAATTTTACCAATATATTGTGAATAATATGTCACATATGGCACAGAAGTTTGTTTCAAGCTGTGGGGTGGAAATGAGAATAAACAAGAAGAATGAAAATTTAAAAAAAATTGAAGGCTCTAAAATGATTATGTGAGAAGAAATTGGTGTAATTATAAAAATGGTGGGAAAGACCAGAAGCATATCAGCTGAAGGTTGCAGGTTAATTTTATAAGCCACATGAGATAATTATCTATCTATTTCCCAGCAGGGTAGGTTTTATTTTCTTTCACTATTTTGTGCAGCAACAACATTTTGTAGATAGAATTTTTCCCGTGGATTTCCTATGGGGGGCGTTGAAATTACAAAGTGATCTTTCTCAACCTTCCTTCCAAGGCTCAGAGAACATCCTGGTGGGGGGGTGCGTGAAAAATGTGAGAGCCTGAGCCTGGGTAGGAGTCATAGCACATGCTGGTGTGGGAGAGTTGTCTCTATTCTGTCAATCATATTTTAAATAAACAGTGATTGGCCAGGCAGGAAGTATAGGCAGAAAAAACAGACATGAAGTAGAGGGGATGCAATGAGAACAGGAGAATTCTGGGAAGGAGGAAGCTGATCTGCTCCCAGTCCTTCGCAGACCACCAGAGGAAGCAGGATGTGAGCTGCCCCTCTGAGAAAGGTACCGAGTCATGTGGCTAACATAGATCAGAATAATGGGTTGATATAAGTTATAAGAGTTAGCAAGAAATCTGAGCTAATGGGCCAATCAATTTTATAACTTATGAAGATCTCTGTGTGAGTTTCTTTGGGGCTTGCCAGCTGTGGGGTACTGGGTGAGACAGAAGGCCCAACAAACTGGCCTTTATGTTACAGAATGGCGCCCCCGTGGGTAATTGCGTCCACAGAAAGCCTGAGATAGCTTGGGAAAGACGAGAGTAAAGCATTTTGGATTTCAGCCATAGCAGGAAAAAAGCTGCACTGTTTTAAAATGCCGGCTTTCTGGGCCGTCCTGCCAGGGAAAACTCTGACTCTTTCAAGCAGGCAGGCGGTCCTGACTATGGAGCTTTTGAGTCTTGTTTATGGACACACTGTTGCAACTTGCTTCCTGGCAAGGACCTTGAAATGCCATAGAAGCTTTGAGTGTTGTTTATGGACATACTGTTGCAGCTTGCTTGCTGGCAAGGACCTTAAAACGCCATAGAGTTGTGGCAAAAAACGTGGCTACAATAGGTACCTCCACCATAAGGGTGGAATTTCAAAAGTCGAGGAATGGGCTGGATCTAGTAGTCAAAGCCACAGCTTTAATCTTCTCCATATTCCTTAGAAAATTAAAGACCTACATGGTCAGAAAATAGAGATATACAGTAAAGAGAGATTCAAAGAGTAAGAAAACCTCTAAATGGTTTACAGTGTGCTAAAAATATATACAGACTAAAAATTAAAGTTCTCAAAGTAAAACAGAAAGAAAGAAAGAAAGAAAGAAAGAAAGAAAGAAAGAAAGAGAGTAGCCGGCTGTGGTGGCACACAATGGTAGGATTTGCTTGGGAGGCAGAGACAGACAGATCTCTGTGAGTTCAAGGATAGCCTGGTAAACAGAGGGAGTTCCAGGACAAAGATACACAGAGAACCTGTCTCAAAAAGCCAAAAGTTAAAAGTAAAAATAAAAGAAATAGAAGTTAAAATAAAGCCACATAAAGATGGAAAATAAACAGAGAATCTTGATACTGTATGTTATTATGCTGTTTTTAAATTGTTTGAATGCTGAGGATGGAGCAATGGCTGCTAAAAGATATTTGCTTATAAATGCTGCAGAATTAATCTAAGATAGGTATTTTGAAACTACCTTGACTTCAAAATTGAAGTCAAAAGGTATGTTACTTTGGAGAAGAGATTTTTCTTTTGTTTCCACAGAAAGTGAGAGGCTCTGGATTTATTCAGAGTTAAGAAAAATCAGCTTTGATTAAGGAAGATCACCTGAGAAATCTCTGCAGGAATAGATGGCCCAGATGTCTGAGTTATTCATCCAGAACAGGTTCAAGACTGCTGCCTGAGATGATCAAGACTCACAGGATACTTCAGTCAGGACTTGATCATAACTCTAAATTTTTTTTAGGTCCCCATAAAATTATCAGTGCCCCCAACCAGCTGGAAGTAGCCTGGAATACTACACCCCCCCTCAAATCAAATGGACTATGGATAGTTTCCTTTGCTTTTTTTTAATAGAGCGAAAGTGGTGTGGTAGAATTGTCTGTATTCTGTCAATCATGTTTTAAATAAATGCTGATTGGCCAGGCAGGAAGTATAGGCAGGAAAACCAGACAGGAAGTAGAGGTGATGCAATGGGAACAGGAGAATTCTGGGAAGGAGGAAGCTGATCCCTCCCAGTCCTTTGCAGATCACCAGAGGAAGCAGGATGTGAGCTGCCCCTCTAAGAAACATACCAAGCCATATGGCTAACATAGATAAGAATAATGGATTGATATAAGTTATAAGAGTTAGTAAGAAGCCTGAGCCAATGGGCCAATCAGTTTTATAACTTATGGAGATCTCTGTGTGATTTTTCTTTGGGACTTGCTGGCTGTGGGGTACCAGGCAGGACAGAAACCCCAACAAGCCAGCCCTCATGTTACACATGCTGGTCTCTAATCATCGCCTGGCCAAGCCACTCTTTCCCTTGCAACAGCTGTGGTCACCTGCACAAGAGTGAGCCAACTAAATTTCTTCTTCCAGCATGAGTGATGGAGAGACTTAGGTGGCTCTGCCTTTATCTGAGGAAGAATAAGAAGATGGGGGGGTGCATGTGCTGGGGAGACCTGGGGGGAATTGGAGAGGAGAAATTGGAGTGGGTATTTCAGTTATATATTGTGTGAAATTCTCAAAAAATCAATTTTAAAGTATTTTCAATTTGAGATAGGTAGCCAATGGATAACTGGAATAACTAAGAATACCCAGTTCGGTGATGATGATCAAGTTGCTATAAATACAAACTCAGTTTAAAAAATTGAATTCTTGTTCCTTGATATTTTAATGCTGTGTAGCTATTACTATAATCTGCTTTTGAGGGAGGATTAAACACATTGCATCTAAATTTCTTTTTCATACTTTATGTACAATCAGAGAGAAAAATGAATATTGAAATCCATAAAGACACATTGAAAGCTTGTCTCATAGACAAACAGACACACATACACATCAAAAATTGATCATGTTCAAAGGAAAGACAAAATCAGGCTAGAGAAAAATGTAATATTTATGTGCTTTTATCACCCACAACCATAATCTTCTTTGTCTATCTCTTGTCTCTTCATTTTCCCCCTTTCTTTCTTTTCCCTTTCCTTTCTCTCCCCTCCCCTTTACCCTCACTTCTGGGGATGGAACCCAAGGGCGTACATGTAACTTTCTAAGTGTTTAGATAAGAAATTGGCTGAACATAGCTGATTTGATCTCCTTAGATTTCCAATTTCAAAAACAGTTATCAGGAGCCCAGGGAGTGATGAAGAACAAATTGCCCCATTTCCAAGCAAAATTCAGGAAAAAGAGATTAAAGCAACATTCTGAGTGGCTCCGAGATAACGTTAAGGTATATGACAACTTGCATTGGAAGTCTATGGAACCAGAATGTAAGTGGGTGGAGCATCTTTACCATGAAAGATGGAGTTCTTAGCAAAAGAAATCAAACTCTTGTATTGATATTGTACCTGGTGGTTTCAAAACTTATTTTCAGCCTCTCTTTTCTGGAAAATATTTGCCTGTGTGATTAGATTCATTCCTGTTGAACAGAAAGTTGGTGGCATTTGTGTTAACTTTGACACCCAAAGAAACTGTATCAAATAGTGGATCTAACTAATGCTGCAATTGTTGTTCATGTGACACCTCTCCCTGTCATGCCAACTATGTGCCTTCTGATAAATCCACTTGCATAAGTATGAAGGAAATGGGGTCCAAGTGCTCAGACCACTTCTGAGTTCAAAGTTAGACTCAGAAGAATTGAGGACACTGAAATGTATATAGAAACTGCTGATGGGGGAAAGAGACAGCAATTGTGAGTAATGTCTTTGGAGGCCGGGTTTGTCGAGGATTTTTGTTTTCATTACCATTCACTTCTCTAACACTTGTTTAATGATGTGGAGAAACTGTTCATTTCTGATATGTGAAGTGGTCTGGTTATGTTTACAACTTCTTATTCCCAGAAGATTCTTCCCGAGGTATTCATGGATTAAAAATTATGATGTCTGGAATTTGCCTCTAAATTATACAGGCTGGAAGGAGGTGAGTAGAAATAGAGAAAGTGAAACTGGTCAAGAGGTGATGGACAATGAGTCCCCAATTGGTTCCTTGTATAATTGTGTGCAACTTTGCACACATTTGTACCTTTTATAATGACTGCCTAATAAAAGTGGTGGGAGATACACTTGGGAAAACAGGCTGGACACTGAAAGCTAACAAACTCCAGTGCCAGGTAGCTTTGCTCTCCAGTTCCATGCTCTTCAAACTTTAATGACTCCAACTCTACCTGTGACAGTATTTTGCATATATGCACCAGGCTTATTTGTTTGATTGTTTATTTATTTATTTATTTATTTAAAATTATATACATGTACCACTGTACTATTAGCCATTATAAAACATACACAAACATAAAAAAACTAGATAAAAATAAACACAAGTATCATTCTAGTATGTTCTTCCTATACGCTAATGGACCTGGGCTTCAGTGAGAAGCCCCATGCTTAGTGAAGGGAAGGGGGCCTTTTGAGATTTTTGAATAGTAAAGACTGTTTAGGAGAACAGAAACTTACTTGAGTAGCCACAGGAAATATGAGATTGGCTAGAAAGACCCAGAGCTATTTCCCTGAGGCTTCTCAAAGAACCACAATGGACTAGGAAGTTGTTCTAGCTAGATTTGCAATTTGAAAAAGGACCATCATTTCCTTGTAAGCTTCTTTTCAGTATATGCACTACACATAATGTGTTCTGCACACAGTCAGGATACAATATGCATAGAAAACAAATATCTTCCACATAGTATCTTGGGCAATATATGTAACACAACAATCATGATAATTATAATATCTAACATTGAATACTTATTCTCCATCAGATATTGTGGTAAGAACTTTACAATACACAATTTTACTTAAAACTTGTGAAAACCCTATGGAAATAGATCTCATTACTGAAGTCCATTTCACAATAAGGAAATCGAGACTGCAAAAAAGATAGCTTTCTGAAGATGAAAGGGCTAGGGAATGGCTGGACCAAAATTTAAATCAACATGTTTCAGATCCCAAGCCCCACATTTCATAACTTCAAAACCATAATGCCACCAGAAGGAACTAATATAGTGTCCAAACCAAGAGATCGTATAGATGATTAAATGAGATAATACATGTGATAATGTTTAGCACATTGTCTGACACAGAGCACACGTCCTATTATTGTTTGTATTATAGTACACGGAATATTTACTACGATTTTTCCACAGTAAACACCACTAATGTCTCTCAATAGCAAAACACCAAATATTTAGAATTGTAATGAAATAATGTTTTATAATCAAACATTATTTATAATAACACATGTCTGAATGCCTTTCATTGATTACAATCTACAAATCTGTGGTGTGGCTTTTGCTGAGTCTCTGTAGACCTTGCTAGGTCTCCTGCACGGCAGGCTAGAAAAATGGGAAATATTGGTTCTTGCTATACTACTCTTATTCTAAGAAGCCATTTACATAAATAGAATGGGGAGAGCTTGACTACGGAGTGATCCAGGAACTACATATGTACATATCAATTGAACTTATGATCAAAGAGTTTGCCTTCTTTTGTTTTGACCCAAATATAGTTTTAGAGAGATCATAGTTGAGAACACACCTTTGCATTCCCTTAGTTTCACTTGAAATGATCAAATTTGCCATGTTTCTGTTCAGATTGCATATTTCTATCAGCCAAATGAAGTAGTCATTAAATAAATACTACGTTTTGAACCATGGTGTCAATGATCAGAGTAGTCATTTCTCCTTGATTTATTGGAACGTCCTAGATTTGAACTTTTGTCTCAGTAGTAGGCTGTCCTTCCATGATTTGTCGCTAGCCATAGCTCCAATAAGGGAGGCGCCACAGAAAGCTCTTAGAGCTGAGGGCTGGGAGCTGAAGGCTGACATGTGCTTCGCAGGTGCTGGTGTGTGGTATGATTTACAATACCGGGTCTGTACGTTTTGTGATGATTATGTCTTCTGTTTTGTGTAATTCTATGAATATTTTACTAGGTGCTCTCTAAAGGAAGTCAGAAGCTTCATGGTTGAATCGGAAGAAAAGAATGCCTTTGGTTTATGTATTTTGACGTTGAGTCAAAGCAGATCTCTCTTTTGCACTAAACAATTTAATTTTGGCCTTACTAATTCCATTTATTTTATGCAATTAGATAACCCATACCTTTAGCGATTGCCTAGGATCCTGCCCATCATTTCCTCTGTTCTTCTAGTTGGGGAAGTTTTAAAGTCTAGAAATACTGTAAAGAGCGTTTATGTT
This sequence comes from Myodes glareolus, assembly GCF_982192425.1. Taxonomy (NCBI): domain Eukaryota; kingdom Metazoa; phylum Chordata; class Mammalia; order Rodentia; family Cricetidae; genus Myodes; species Myodes glareolus. Next base: position 109,860,005 of record NC_142053.1, on the reverse strand, counting down.
GACACAATTGAATCTGCCCTACTCCCTGCCCATCTGTAGCATAAACCAAAATTAAATATGTGGGAATTCTTGGAAGAAAGCATCCAATAACAAAACACTATGAGCAAAAGTTAATTTATTATAGATGTTTCCTAATAATTCATAATAACTTCTTGAATTTTAAATATCCTTTTGCTAGCTCCAATGCTTAAAATCATAACTTTTAAAACACAAGAACTGTTTTATATACATTTTGATTTCTTTTCTATTTTTTCTTTTGATTTTTACTTCTAAATATGAATGATAGGGTCTCTAGGTATCCACTTGGAAGGAGAGGGAATAGGACTCATTATTTTCCTCTAATATGGTAGAATTTAAAATTTCACATCATATGCCTGGAGTTTTGACTATATGAAAAATAGCCAAATGCCATCATTTTCTCATATATTCCTTTTACATGTAATATATGTATAATATAAACAGAATACATCTGATTAGGACATTTCAACATTTCATCAATGTAACTTCTATCTCCTATTTTATATAAAAGAACAAAATATACAGAGAGAAGAAAGGAGACATCTGTTCATTGTACACAGAAAGTAAAGAAACGTTCATGTATGGCTTTGCAAAGATAGATTATGATGTGACTTTCATATTTATTTATTTAAAAGCATCTTGAGAGAACGTGTTAGTGTGCTTACAAGAGCGGCCATGGTGGTTGAATGTCGCATCGATAGTCCAATACTAGGATCCCCAGTGGTCTTGCCAGTGGCTGCCTCAGCAGCTTTCAGGAGACAAATATAGTTTATGACCACTTCATCAATCTTCGCTACAATTTCCTGCCGCTGTGTTTCAGAGTTCACGACTTTCACTAACCGCATACATGCTTCTGTTAGGCAACAGAGCACTTGAAAACTGGAACTCATAGCTAGGAGCATCTCTTCTGGGCTTTTCTCGGCCATTGCCATTTTTCTACAGGCACTTCCCAACTGTCTGGACTCAATGGATAACAGTTGCTTATACTGAGAAAGTGTAAGGTCATATGCTTCAGGGCGTGATTCCTCCCTCTTCGCCTTGGTTGCCCTGACAAGGCAGAGCAGCTCATTGGCATCATTCTGGGCTTCAAGGAACCCATCGGGCATTTCATATGTGCTAGCCTTTAGGGCATTTATTCTTGCAATTCGGGCATCAAAAGCCAGACTGCTGAAGTCCAAGTCATCTGGGCCACTGGGGTCTTCTGTCCAGACTTTCAGCACTGGCCCCCTCGACAGTTCTCCTTGTTTCTGCAGTCCAACACTCAGAGATGACTTGCTTGGTTTCTGCATGGCTTGAGTTATCTGTGGTCGATAGAGGCAAGAGACCTGAAGGGTGGTCTCTCCCTCTTCTTCACCTTCATCCCCATCTTCATCCTGCCCTTGGTTCAGAAAACAGTAGCTGAAGGGTCCTCGACATCTCCAGTTGCTGCCCTCCAGCTTCCTCAAGGGTAGGGTCCTATACAGCTTTGAGTCTTTATGAGACACTGGGGACCTTTTGTGAAACTTTCCCTCAGAGATAAAGTGCATTGAGCTTTGGGAAAAACTTTTGGTGAGCTTCTTCCCCAGGGGGAGTTCCGCTCGTCTTTCCGAACTGGCCTCATGTGCTTCTGTGATACCTGGATACTTCAAGCTGACTGCACCCTTGGTTCTCTCTTGGAAGGTCTCCAAACCTACGGGTCCTGAGAGGACACTGCTGCTTTGTCTGAGTGCCCTCTGGCTGGGGGGTGTCCTGAGGCTCCCCCGTCTCAGATCCGCTGGCCACCAGCTCACAGCCTCTCCAAATGCCTGGTTTGCTTGGGAGAAATCATTAGGGTCTTGATTTGGGCTTGGCACCTTGGATTCCAAGTGAATATTTGATGGTAGCAGGATGGGATCAGCTTCAGGATGTTGAGACCAAGCTGAAGGCATGCCTCCTTGTCTCTCCTTCCCAGGCTCTGTCAAAGCTACACTAGGGGTAGTAGAAAAACAGAGAGCGTCGTTAAGCATCTCCTGGGTGAACATTTTCACTACTGCTTTATGTGATACCAGTTATTTTTCAAGGGTCCATTTTCAAAGAACTGCCATGTGTCAGGGCTACCCTGCTTCCCAATGAGTCCTCCCTGACATCACATAACAGCTTCTGATGTCGGTATAGGGCAAGAACTCCTGGAGTCTATTACTCCTGGACCTACTGACCCAGACGAACTTGTCTAGAAATCTGAAACATTTGTATAGAGACAATTGCATTTCATGAATTTTCTTGCTCATTGTATGTTCCTACAAAAGGTTAGACATATGGTTAGTAAATAAACAGCACACTGCATATATTATTCCAACAAAATTGCGATTGAGAAATTTAAGTTCCATCTTAAGGGAGTTGGGTTAATTGTGGCACGGGTTACCATTTTTCAGTGTCTCAATTGAATTCTTGCTAATTAATTCAGCTACCTGTTTTAAAAGGACAATATGAGCTGTGACATTTGCTTGGCACAGGGCTTAAGGTCAAGACACTAGACAAGTTACTCAACTTCTATAGGAAAAAGAAACTGTCATGTGAAGAAGAGCAAGAGGTCATGGAGGAAAAGGCTCTTTGCAAGTCATGTAGGTTAAACGGCACTGTTTGTATTATTTATAGGTGAATGTGCAGGTAGACAATGACTTGGGTAACGTTTATAGACAACTTTCTTAAGGCAGCCAAAGCTAACGGTGAGTTTGGGGGTGAACTAGAAAATCTTCTGAAGACTCTTAAGGATATTTTTAAAAGGTAGAACTAGAAATCGACCTGTATGAGATCTCAGTAACCTTTACTGGCCACTATGAAAAAAAACCCACTAATGTCAGAACAGGAAACATTAAGAGCATCTACTTGGGTCACCTGATGGCCAAGCAAATAGGCCAGAAAGAGGGTAAGCCTGCTGGGTGGTGGGTTAGGGTGGATACAGAAGGTACCTGTGTTAGTAATTCTACTTGATATAGATTTGATTTCAGGGGCTCATCATAACCCTTGGTGTTCTTCCCAACACTGATGCCCATGAAAGCCATGAGACTATTACTTTAGGGAAAGTGTTCCCTAAGGGTGAGGGAAGAATCTATGACTCTGCTGAGACACATAGAATCTTGACAAACCTCCAGCCTCCCTCCGTGTCTGCTCTATATCCTTCCCTAAACAACACAGCAACAAGACTAGAAAGGGGTTATCTCAGCAAGAAGGAAATGAAAGTTCCATGTGACCTTAAGCAATACTATCTTGTAGCCGGGAGTCATATAGGGACCTGTGCACTCAGAACTCAGAACAAAATTTATGACTCCATCAAATCCTAAAGTAAGAGCAAAGCAAGATTATAATGAGAAAACCCTATTTCCCACATTGTTTCAGATTGAGAAGCCACTATTTATCGCCAATGAGTCAATGATTGCTTTTTAGCAGCTCTGTGGCCTCTTTTCTACCTTTTACTCTATATTTTTAGGTTTGTTGTAAATAAGGTTCCCCTGGCACACAAAATAAAACACTAAATCCATCATTGCTGTACCTGTGGTTTCCTTAATCTTGGGCAATCGATGGCATCCATCTCTCAAAGTGCCAAACAGGGGGTCGGCATTAATGGCTGTGTGCAGAGCAGGCACTGACATGCGCGGACACATTCCTTCTGTCTGTGGGTGTAATTCCTTGAAGGTGGCTCCGTGGTTGGGATGGCCAGTGACTCTCTCCTCCGGTGAAATATAACTCCCTCCTTTCCCGGAAGCATCCGGAATCAGGTGCTTCGCCATGGAGGGGCAGAGGGGCGATTCCACAGGCGTGGCGCAGGTACTACTACAGCTGCCCGGGCCACAGCCTGTGTCCACTGAAGAGCCTTGAGAACTCTGTAGAGAAAAATGGCCCTCGCTCTGCAGGGATGACATCCGCTTGGCCAAATGGTAGTCACAAAGGCGGGCCACGCTATCTTCAGTCTCAGGAAGCTTAGTGGCATGGTCACAAGTGGGCGAATCAGCATCTTCAGGGGTTTCTAAGTCTTTGGCTGAGGCCACACAGGCCATGTCTGTTAGGAAGCGGTCCCCTTGGTCAAGTCCTGAACTGTCATTAGCCTCTCCTTCCAGAGTACCATCCTCCTTCCCTTCGGCTTCCCTGTTTCCCAGACCTGGACCTCTGGGAAAAGTTTTCATGGCTGGTGCTTCCACGCCGCTTTTCTCTCCCACCCCACCATCAGAGGCCACATACCATCTTTGGCTGTCCTTGCGAAAGGCAGTTCTCTCCAGGTTAAAAGTGCTGAGGTGTGGACTGTCTCTTGAAGACACAGTGCCAACTTTGCCTTTGGTGTCTTCCTCCATCTCCGCCATTTTGGTTCCTTGCTGTTTTTTTCCTGGCGCATTCCCACTCAGGGAGGCTTTCCCCTCTCCCTCAGCAAGTTTGCTTTTCCTTTTGCTGGTACAGGAATATGCCACTGACCCCATATGCAGTTTGCTAAAATAGTCCGTGACCGACTTGGTCTCCATGGTTTCTGGCTCCATTTCCATGTGGTCTGAGTGAAGGATCTGCTTGGAAGGCACAACTTTGGGTGGGAGGTCGGTCGCTGGGCGAGCAGCCAGGCCATGTGAGGACTTTGGAGGCAAGCCCCCTGAGGGGGCCTTGGAGGTGGGGAACTCTGTCTGCTCTTCTGCCAGAGGGTGATAGCCTTCGTGAGTGGCCAAGAACATGCGGGAGAGACTTTCCGACTGCTTCTGGGCTGCAGCTAGCTCAGAACCCTCTGTCATTTCAGAAGAGTTAGTCTCATTGCCCGAGTCTGATGAAGACTCAGGGCTATAAGCCCGCAAGATGGCTACACCTGTATGCCATAAAAAACAAGAAGCAGTTAATGGCTGGAGCAGAGACACTTAGAGACATGCAAGAAAATGTGACTCATTATTATTACAAAAATGAAAGCAAACAACCACAATGACAAAAATAACAAAATAAAAAAAAACAAGATTTTTTTCCCTTTTCAGTAAGGACTCTGATTTTATTACACAGTTGTTCCAGAGAGGGGGAGGGGTGCCATAATTTATTTTTAAATTAGCAACAAAGGACATCACCTAACACAAAACCCCCATGATGATATATTTATGGATCAGCATATTTATGAAATGGGACATGGATGAAACGGAAAACATCACATAACAGGACTCCAGGGACAAATGGCTCAAAAGGATGATGACAATGGTTATCAGTGAATAAATGTAACAATGGTGAAAGAACCTGAATTGTCACTCTTCTGTTGTTCTTCTGAAAGCGCTTCTAGGGCTTCTAGTGTGGAAACGACAGTAGGGTCCAGTCCCTTCTCACACTTGCCCTCCGCGCTGGTGGGCACAGCATCAATGAGGGACACAGGAATCTCCTCATTCTGGAGGCTGCTGCTTTGCTCCTTGTCCTCCTGGAAGGATGTTGCCTGGCTCTGAGTGTCCTCCTCATCAGAACTGTCTCTAAAGCCAGGCGGGGGAGCAGCGATGGCCATGTTCAGAGAGCGCAAGAGGAAGTCATCCTCATTGTCATCGCCTTCTGGAGGAGGCAGGGTCGTGAGGTCAATGATATCATCGCTTGAGCCTGACAGGTCAAGGATGGCTGGTTGATTCATCTCACCCACCACAAGGTCCTCCTCGCAGCTCACCTCATCTTCATCTTCTGCATCATCAGTGTTTTCTGCATAACAGATGTCATGTAAGAGGGGCTCCTCTATTCCTTCAGGGGCTTCAAAGTTCTTCACATCACCGATGTTCGCATATACAGAATTTGCCACAAACTGGATGCTGTCTGTGTCTGGAGTGAGGTCCAGGTTTTTCATGTCATTGGCACTGCTGATGTAGAGATTCCTCTGCTTCTCCAGCATTTCTGGATTCTCATCTAACAGTCTTTCATAGCCTAGAGTTGGGGGACTCATGCCATCATCCAGGGCAAGATCTCCAAAAATAAAGGACACTTTAGCTCCTCTTGGGGATTCCTGTGCTTTCTTAAGAGTGTCTGGTCCTGAGAGGGTCAACAGGGACCGCTGAGCTAGGCTTCTGTAGTCAGCCTCACAGGGGGCATCTCCTGGCTGAGTCAGTGGTTGGCTAAGTTCATCAGAACTGTATGAGTTGTCAATATATAAATGTCGGTGCTCTTTGGGACATAAGGTGCTGTCTGTCATCTCAACTGTCTTCTGCTTGGAATCTATATATGTGATTTGGGCTTCTTGCTCCCCTTCGCCAATGAAGGTGGTCATCTGGGGCATACAGTTCCAATCAGGGCCAAGGATATTGTGTTTGCCTTTATTTTCTGTTCCTAAAGAGAAAGAATCAGGTAGATAGGTTATTATGCTGTATGGTTTTGGGGATGGTAGAGGTTCTCTCCCTCCTCTCTCTCTCTCTCTCTCTCTCTCTCTCTCTCTCTCTCTCTCTCTCTCATGCAGTATATACATATGTGTATATGTGGGTATGCTCAGCCATGAGTGTGCACATGGAAACCAAACAAATGACTACTATCTAACTCTACCATTTTTTATCTTGTATTTTCCAGTCAGGGTCTCTCACTGAACCCAGGGCTTGGTGATTCAGTTAGGCTGACTCACCAGTAATTCTCTGGGGTCCACTTCTCTCTGCCTTTCCATTGTTGGGGTATAGTTGCACACCACCAGACATGGATTTTCATGCTGTTACTACAGACCCAAACACAGGCTTTCATGTTTGCACAATAGGCATCTCATCTACTCAGTCATCTTCTCAGTCCTGTCTGTGTTTTATAATTTAATGGCTTATACTATCATGGTGTTAGCACATCATCCAGCATTCCAAATAGGGCACTATTTGATGTAAGCTCCAGGTGTTAGATTCCTTGGTTAGGAGATTTGCCCTTAACCAAATTGACACTGCATAAAATAGAGTTGCTAATTAATAACTAGCATCTTGGAGGAGAGGATGATGTTTTAATTCTACCCTTGTTACTATTATTAGGCCTCAATGATCTCTATGAACAGAAATATGTAAAACGACTTTTACAGTCTTTAAAGGTAATATTCCAATGGACAGTTTTCCCAGAAATTATTTTATTTATTTTGTGATGTGATATATAACATTCTCTACTTGGTGAATGATGATAATGGATTTCCTCTTCCTTGGGTTTTGAGAAAGGCATGGATCTTCATAGTTCTATCACATTTATGAGGAAACTAAATGTAGTAAATCTATTTTCAGCCTACTTGTACCTTAGTGGGTATAATATATTCATGTATAAATGCCAGTATTCATATTTATATGTATGTGTATGTGTGTATATAATGCATAAGATAGATCCCTCACAGGACCTCCTTTTGGCTACTTCTGATCATATTTAATATTTGGGCTCATTTCAACGTTTTTTGCATCATGAGAGCTTGCGAAGATTTGTTTGATACTTCTCACCAATTAAAACTGCAAAGCACAAATTTAAATATTATTGTTTCATTTGCTCTTCAAAGATGTTGGAATGTGGAATTTACGTGTGTAGATTTGCTCTGATATTTAACAAGAGAGAAAAGTAGGTCATTCTGTGGCTATTGTTGTGTTGATTCCAGAAGCAACATTCTGAGGAAAATTCAGAGCCCTCCTATCTTTTCCTCAGTCCCATATTTGGGGCATACTGACATCAGGTTTATGTGACATTTGGAAAAGAAAGTCAGTTTTACTAGAGTAGTTTTTGTTCTTCACAAATTATATAATGTTGCGCAATCATACACCGGCCATATTTGCATTTAACTTTGCAGTCAAACTGTCAACCCTGTTTCATCAAAAACAATAACTAGATTATGATACTCTCAGTGTGTTTGTATGTATGCATGTGTGTATGTGTGCGCACACACATGTGTACAGGACTGATTGTTGCCAAGAGACAGAATAATTAGTAGAGCTTCCACTGTAACATGGCCAAAGATTTAGACAAGAATTTGACAAAGCCGTTCTAGAAAGAGGGTCAGATAGTAAATATTTGATGCTTCTTAGACTAATTTTAATGCAATAGTAGTCAGAGGTGATAGATACGTAAACACATGGAGGTATGGGTTAAATGGCAGTCAGCAGTCTCCGAAAGACATGGCCACTTGAAGAATGCTTCTTTAGTGAATGTGTGACCATATTTGGAAAATATTTTTGTATATTTAATTAAGGATCTTGATATGAGATTATCCTGAATAATTTAAGCACTTTCTTAATCCTGTGGCAAGTGGCGTTAAGGCAGAAGAGAAAGAAAAGAATCTGAGCCACACAGGGAACAACTGAAGGCTGTGTGAAGACACAGGCAAAGGCTAGAATCACCGTTCTAACCATAAGTAATGCTGGCAGCTATCAATGATAGGAAATATCTTCACTTAGATCTATTGGAGGAAGGCAAGATATTTTTACACCTTGATTTTAGTCTACAGCTTTATTTTAGACCTCTGGCCTTCAAACAATGAAAGAATCAATTTCTGATTCTTTCTCCAAGTCATTGCATTTACAATTATTTCTTGTCAGAACCTCAGGAAAGTGGCATAATGTATATGACTTCATTTCGATAAAACTTTATTCATTAAGAACAGAGTCAGCACATTTGTCATGGTTTTCTAACTCTTGAGTTTGAATAATAAGTAAACTAAATAGGTCAGAATGCTTAGCACAAATTACACTTATTCAGAGTTTCCTATTGCTAACAATTGCATATGTATGTGGGGTCAGGAATTTTGAAAACGTTTAAAGGTAAAATTTCAAGATAGAATAAAACTGTTAGCTTATAGGTTCTTATTAGAAAGTATTGACTAAAGTCTATCTCAACTTGAGATAAGAAAAAAAATCTGTGCTCAATTTGGGCTTTGTTCTACAGTGTGTACTGTTTACCTTCTTGGAATAGTCCAGGAGACGTAGAAGACTCTGGGATGGGAATTGTGGCTTAGCCTTCACTGAACAAAGCATGAAGTGTAATGACTAATCTCCATTGTTGACTTTCTGATTTTCCAGCCTCTAGGAGACACACTTACTGAAGGTGTTTGCAGAATGGTGTGAACAGAGCAGGGGAGACACAACCTGAATGTGGATGACAGTGTCCCAGAGACTTGGGTACCAAGCTGAACAGTATTGATCAATTGCTGAATGCTATCCTAGCAGTCAGTACTCTTGACCTCCCTACTGCGGATGTGATGTTCCCAGCTGCCTCGGGTTCCTGCCCCCATGCCTTCCCTGCTAGGCTGGACAGTAGCATTCCCTGCCATGTTGGGCAGTAGCCTCAAACTGCTAGCCAAAGTCAACTTTTGCTTAAGTAACTTTGTGCCAGGGATTTGTTCACAGCAAGGAGCAAGGTAACTGATATCAGAATTTTGTTCTTTATCTTTCCTCTATCCCAGGAGACCTTCTGGGAATTTCCAAAGCAGGGGTGGGGGTACTAGCCATTACAGCTCCTAAGTATCCTAGTTCACCTGACAAGAAGTAACTTAGGGCAACAAAGGTTTATTTTAGTTCTAGTTTACACTCCACCACAGACGGGCAAATCAAGGTGACAGGATCTAATGACAATCTATTCACAGCCAAGATCAAAGAGCAATGAATGCATTGCCATTGCTAGTGCTAAGCATACTTCTTCCACTCTTTTTTTGAGACAGGGTTTCTCTGTGTAGTTTTACAGCCTGTTGTGGAACTCTCTCTGTAGACCAGGCTGGTCTCAAACTCACAGAGATCCACCTGCTTCTGCTTCCCAAGTGCTGGGATTAAAGGTGTGTGCCACCATTTCCTGGCACTTCTTCCACTCTTAGACAGTACATAAATCCTGGGAATGGTACCACCCACAGTGGACTCAATTTTCCCATACCAATTAACACAGTCAAGAAAATCCTTTCAAGACATGCCCATAGGCCAGCTAGACAGCTCCTCATCACATCTCGTTGTGGTGGTTTGAAAAGGAACAGCCCCCATAGACTCATAGATTCCAGTGCTTAGTCATTGGGGAGTTTCACTACTTGACAGTCTTGGAGAAAGTATTGCTTGTTGGAGAAAGTATGTCACTGGGGGAAAGCTTTGAGGTTTCAAATACTCAAGTCAGTATCTCCCTCTTTTTGTTGACTGTGGATCCAGATGTAGAACATTCAAGCTATTTCTCCAGTACTATGCCTGCCTGAATGACATCGTGCTTCCCACCATGATGGCAGTGGACTAAACTTCTGAATTGTAAGCCTGCTCCAATTAAATGCTTTTTAAATAAGAGTTACCGTGGTCATACTATCTCTTCACAGCAGTGGAACATTGACTAAGATACTCTCCTAACAGGTTATTCTAGATTATGTCAAGATGACAACTTCTTTTATGTCCCAAGGCCTTAATCCCTAGGCAATCTTGATGCAGGATCAAAGTGTGTGCTAACTGACTGTCACACTAAGTCCCACACCTTAGGCCTAGAGCTTCAACATTTTGTTCTTTCGGTGGCTTGTCTGTGCCACTCTGTTAGAGTGACGAATGTGGAGAGAGTACACATCTGTACCTTCACTCTTGCCATAGCATTGAGCAAGACCACTGAGAGGCTAAACTTCTATTCTTCCTCGCAATAATAATGCCTCTACTCACTACGTCATTTTGCCTCCCACTTTTAACTGAACATCCCATCATGTGTCACTAACAACTGGACAGCACCAAGACTTCTGTCACCATTTTTAGAGTGGTCACTTTCCTTTTCTTCTTGCACCTGTAGAATTTCAACAGCTTATGGGGGAAAAAGGATTTATTTTCTGGGTAAACTTTATGATTTGAAAATAAAAAGCCAGACAGCAGTTTTCCAATGTGAAAAGATTGCACTAAATTGCCCAACTGTTCTTTGGACTCTCAAAGGTCATTGTTGAACGGCTGTAAATCTCCCTCAATGAAAAACATGGTTGTAAAAATGTTCACCACAAGACTCTCTGTATGTACTTACCACTTCCTTTTCATTTTGTCCTTTAAATTTTCTTTTGGTGTTATGTGGCCCAGGGGATGGAACCCAGAGTCCTGTGCATGGTAGGTAATAGTTTTACCATAAACTACATCTTTGGCCCTTTCTCATCATTTTTACTCATTTACATCTCGCAGAGCCTCTCCTCTCTCTTTCTTTGACTTTCATTATTACTTTTGTACCGACCCCCCATGACTACTATTAGATCACTAAACATCACTTTAAGCATTGCACACCGAATCTTTCCTAATTGTTACCTCCCAAGCTAAATTTTTAGTAGAATTATGTGACTGAGGAAACTCAAACTTCAAGAATTTTGGAAACCCATACCACTTAAAGTGGTCTGGAAATTAAAGCTGCCTTCAGAGTATCTTTCTTTCTTCTCTTTATTTCTTTTCGTATGGCTGCCCCTTATCCATGGCTAAAACTCCTTCTGTGTTTCCCAATTATCATAATAAACATTACACAAGACTACATGTACAGATAGGTATGTACATATTACAGTGAAGATTTATGTTTTGGGTTCAGTTTAAAAATAAAATGATGTTTCTTTTTGCCTTTTACAAATAGCGACAATGATTTTGTTCTCAAGAATTCTTTATATATACATACATACGTGTGTGTGTGTGTGTGTGTGTGTGTGTGTGTGTGTGTGTGTGTGTGTGTACACACCATGGTAAGCATGTACAGGTCAGAGGACAACTTACAAATGCTAGTTCTTTTCCTCCACCATGTGGGTCCTGGAGAGCAAACTCAGAATTTAGGTTTAGCAGCAAGTGCCTTTACCCCTTTACCCATTGAGCTACCTCACTAGTCCTATAATTCTTCTTATTTCCTTCTTCCTCTTCTTCTTCTTCTTCCTCCTCCTCCTCCTTCTCCTCTTCCTCTTCCTCTTCCTCTTCCTCTTCCTCTTCTTCTTCTTCTTCTTCTTCTTCTACTACTACTACTATTACTATTACTGTTGTTGTTATTTTGAGACATTCTTCTTATTTAGCTGTAGTTGACCTGGAGTTTTCTATGTATCTAAGGCTGACCTCAGACTTGTGGTGATTCATAATAATTTGTCACTGAGTAAATTCTAGGTACTTGGATTACAGGTGTGCTACTATGTCTAGATGGTAGATCTCATTTTTCTAAAAACAGAAGTGCTATTTGTGGGACCATTGATTCTAATATTTTTCATTGTTCAGTAGTTCTTACTTGCATTGTAGCATCTCTTAGCTATATTTACTGGGCATCCACCCAGTCAGAAAGAAATGAAAACTGTGGAAAAAGTCACGAAACATATTATAACTACTTTCACTCACTGGAACAGCCAATTTAACACCTATGACCCTCCTTGACCTCACTCTGGTATAATTTTTGTCCTATCAAGTGGCTGGCATTAACTTTGTGATATTTTTGCCTTATCAATTCCCATATTATGGCTACAAGATGGTGCCAGGGTAGAAGAAATTCCTTCTGGAACATCCAAGTCCAAACTATGTGTGGTGACTCACACTGAGAATTCCAGCACTATGGAGGCAGAGCCAGGAATGACATAACTTGAGGTTAGCCTGGGACATGGTGAGTTCCAGGCTAGCTTGGGTTGTACATTTTGTCTCACTAAGTAAACACATACACACATAAGTAAATTGGTGACTTTATAAAATGTCAAAGCTGTAGTCTAGGATTTTAAAGAAAGAGAAACTCTCCAGCAGGGAACTTAATTCTCAGGGTCCTGGCCAAATAAGCATGGGACAGAAAAAATATAGTCACAGAACCACGACAGTAGCTTAGTGGCAGAGTGTCTAGTATAGAAGACTAGGTAAGGACCTGGGTTCTATCCCACAAGCACCAAGAATAAAAGAAAGAATGGGAAAAGGACTGTCAAGAGTTCACAGTAATAAAAACCACTGTCTTTGAAGTGAGTACCTGTCATTTCCAAGTTACATTCCAGCTGCAATGGGTAAATCAGCATGTTTGTTTTTAATTGTTATCAGTGCCATCAGTACTTAAAGGTTCCATGTTGTATTTGGATATTACATTTTTTATAGGTGCAACCCTAAATTTTCTCTTTTCTTCATGGTAATAAGGATTGAAACAAGGGTCTCACATATGCTAGGCAGGCATTCTACACAATTCTCTCTCTCCCTCCCTCTCTCTCTCTCTCCATATATATATATACATATATATATTTATGTGTGTATATATACACATATATATATATTTATGTGTATATATATCTGATCATATGTGTCTGTATATGCAGGCGCACATATGTCATAGTATACACGTGGAGGTCAAAGAACAGTTGTAGGTAATGGTTCTTATCTTCTACTGTGTTTAAGGCAGGGTCTCTTTCTTGCTTGCTGCTGAGCTGTATAACACAGGCTAGCTGGCCACAAGCTCTCAGGGATTCTTTTGTCTCTGCCTCCTATTTTGTTGTAGGAGCACTAGGAACACAGACATATATGATATGTCTAGTTTTATGTGAATTTTGAACATTGGAACTCAGGTACTCATGTTTGTGTGAAATACTCTTCCCATCTCCCCAGCCCTTGGAACCAGTATTCTTAAGTATAAGTAAGACTTTACTTTTGAATTCTGTTCCTGATTACTGTTGTTGGGGAAGTCCTCAATAGTTAGGTACGGGGGTCAGCAATTCATGAATTTAGGAAGAAAATACCTGTGTCCTGTGTGCCTGCATTTTTCTTGTTGGCCATGTTAAATATTGATCTCCTGGAGTCCACAAGCAGCCGGTAGTATCCAGCCGTCAGACAGGCCAGGTTCATGGCATCTGATGACTCCATAAGGAGTGTGATGGGCTGCAAAACAAAGAAATGCACAAGAAAGTATTTTTCATTAAAATCTTTCCCTATAGAGTATTTATAAATGCTTAATAACTGTAAGCAAATGAAGGTACTGAGTAAACATTCCGTTGGAGAAATATAAATGAGGGGAGAAACTCAGAGACAACACAAGGTGGTCTCACTGAGAAAACCTTTAGGAGACATGTTTGTTGAAGCCTGTTGCCTTCACAGAGGAGTTGACATACCCGGCAGAAGAGCTCTGAGAGAAACAGGGGACTGACCTAGCCCGAGTCACACTGTCAAGTAGGGAGGAGTGAGAGGAGTGGATTAAGGGTGTTAGAATCAATGGGGAAGATTCTCTGCAGAGCAAATGAGAATGCACCCGTTCTCTGCAGCAGGAAATATGACCATAGCAGAAACAACATAGAGTTCACACATGCTCATTGTGCTTCTGTGAATATATGCACTGAACTTAAAATCCCCTTTCAACTCATTCAAGAAAAAGAAAAGTACCAAGCCCCATGAAACATTGGCTTTCTTTTTATAATAGCTAAACATCTGTAGAGTAATAGTTAAGGCTGCTATTTTACTTACCAAGGATTAAGCCTATGATGTGAAAACATCGGGAATATTAAATTTGAGATTCATGGGGCTGAAGAGATGTCTCTGGTTGAGAGCTTAGTAGTGCTCTTCAGGGGCACTTGAGTTTGCTTTCCTATACTTCTACTTGGTGGCTCCCAAAAGTCTGTAACTCCAGTTGAGGAAAGCCAATGACCTCTTCTGTCCTCTCTCTCTCTCTCTCTCTCTCTCTCTCTCTCTCTCTCTCTCTCTCTCTGTCTCTCTCTCTCTCTCCGTGTGTGTGTGTGTGTGTGTGTGTGTGTGTGTGTGTGTCTGTATGGGTGCACAGACACACACACTTCAGAAAATATCTTTTAAAATGTAAGATCTGTAGTGAAAATGAGTGTTCAAAAGAAATAAAATGCAAGTCAGAATTGAGACTGCAATTGTGTGGAAAGTGTCAAAGAGAGCTGAGAAAAGAATGTTTCTAAAAGAAGTTGTAAATTTACACAAATGTAAACTAGAGCTGAGAGCTGGGAAGAGGCACTGGTAAAACTCGAAACAATGAGCTTGTAAGGGGCCATGTGTCTTGGGTATGGAAGGAAATGCTGACAGGATAATCTTTCCCATTGGCTTGCAAGGCTATGTTCTTGTTGGAAGAATGAGCAAAGGATACAGAAATGTGGGAGCAGAAGAAAGCAGACAGCAGAAAAGATCAAGAGAAGAAAGTGACTGGTCTCTATTTCTCACTCTCAGGAGTAATACACTGGCCAGGAGCTGTGCCTTTGATTACTGGAACAACACTTGCCATCCAAAATTCATGAACTGTCATTTCCACCAGAACGGCAGTCTCTGCTTCATCTTTAAGCCACCCCATCAACATCAGTCAGTCCAGAGAGCAGCCCTGTAGCTGGAAGTATTTTCTGTCCTTTTGGTCCCCCGGACCAGTTTTTCTCTGGCTGCCTATTCCTCAAGTTGCTTATGAAATAACCACTCTGAGGCTTATTAGCAGTTTTATTGTTTAGCCAATGTCTTGGGCTTCTTACTGGCTAGCGGTAACTATCAAATTAATCCATTTCTATTAATCTGTGTATTGCCACAGGCTGCGGCTTACCGGTGCAGCATGTTAGTCCTTTGTGAGCTACATGGCATCTCCTCGACTCTGCCTACTCTCTCTCTCTGTATCTTCGTTTGAACTTTAATCTGCTAAACCCTTGGCTGAAAGAGCTTTATTCATCAACCAATAAAAGCAATACATATACGAAAGGACATCCCATATCATCTTCCCTTTTGTCTAATTAAAAAGGTTTTAATTTTAACATAGTAAAATTATATATAACAAAACAGTTCTGTTCTTGTCTTTGTGGGAAAATAGAAACTACCCATCTTCATTAAGTCAAGAGACCACGGACATCTAGACATCTAAGGAAGAAAAGATAGCTAACCATCTGACTTATGATACCAATATTCTTTGCAGGGTAAAAAGCTCACTACCTTAACATCCATATCTCCTTACTTTTCAATATAGTGGTAGTAGTGACTCACTGAAAAATCAAAGTTGGGTTTGGTGTTATCCTATGGCTCTCTCCTTCTCTAAATCCATGTATGTTGTTAATAGAAAAATGTAGAGTTTCTATATCAGAAGAGCCACCTGGTGTGGGACAGAAGAATAAAAATCTAGGGACTAAGGTTCTCAAAACTCTGCTTTCAAATATTCTACTTTTGCCCTTACCTATTTTTGTCTCTATGGCAACTTTTCCTTTGATATATGTCTATCAAAATTCAAAGTTTCCATTTTGACATTAATAATGCTTAAGTTCTCCAAAATGAACAATACATTTTCCTACAGAAATCTCTGAAGTCTTAAGAAAGAAGATGCGGGTCCCACAGCAATGATTCCACCTGGTTCATATGATACCATTGAGCCAAGAAACACCACTCAAAGACCAGTTTGGGGCTACAAACTGCTCAAGATGATTCCACCTTCACTAACTGAGACAGTACACGTTCTTACAAAACTCTGGCCAGAACTTCAAATAAGAACCTCAGAAAAACCTTACCCACTACTCAGAGACTGCCTACAATTATTCCAGACAGTACTCTTCAGACTTTATCACTGTTTTAGTTTTTACAGGATCCCATAGAAATATCTTTGTCCCCATGACAGCTAGAAATAATTCTAGGAAATGTCATCCCCTCTCCCAACAGATTTTGTCTTATCAGGGCTATAGATACTTGTCATCTGTTAAGGGTTGGTTATAAGTTATATAGGGTTGGGGGTGAAATATGAAGTAGGATCAGGAACCTCTTTTTGAAAAAGAAAAAATTGGGAATGAATGGGATGGGATAATAGATAGATTAGTGATCCATTTGTGAACTATTAGTTATAGACAATATACATTGGTAAAGATTCTTGTATATTGATACATATATAAAATTACCTTTGTATTTCTAAGATAATTTGTATATTGATAAAAATTCAAATCATATTTGTTATATTGAGTACACTCCTATTTCTGTTTACAATATTTGTACACAAATGCAGTTATTTTGTCTTATTGTAAGTATGTATGTTTCTTGCTCTGCTTAAGATATTTTATATATTGATGTAATTTTAGGACTTTTTTTATCATATTGCACTATATATTGCTACCTATGATTAAGATATTTATATATATTGTTCCAGTTCGAGATCATTGTCCTCATTGCTGCACATCTGATTAATCACTGTTTATTTTTATAATGTGAAGCACAATCTCTAAGCTATATAGGTTATAAGAATTACAGGTTAATAGTCAGACATTTTTGTCATGTTTAGTTATATTATTTAGGTCCTCTAGATGCATAGAGATGTACACTGCATACATAGGTAATTTTCAGACAGTTCAAAGAACTGTAAAATATGACATTTAAATAACTCAAGATTCTGTTGACACGAGACATGATTTCTCCTGGCAGCACTGATCTATTTCTGAGAGAATGCTGGACACTGAAGACACTTCACTTGGAGCTTGTTTTCTTCTTGGCAAAATGGGCCTTTGGGCAAGGAATTGCCCTTACCTTGACTACTGACAATATGCATGATGTCCAAACTGGACAAGCAGGATACAAACAAACGCAACTGCCCAACCTTGCCAAGAAAATGTAGGGAAGTCTTTTGAATTTTCCTGCTTCTGAAAATGGTCTGTAGGATACTCAAGGCCTTAGCCAAAGTTGGTTGCCCCAACATTGCGTAAGAGACTTTGGGTGATGATTCAGGTAGCCAGCTGTCTCTGTCATTTCTTGCACCTTTTTGAAGTTGCTTGCGTGCACTTCTTGCTTACTTAGGTAATATTAATTTCCTTTTCATATCTTTGATGGGATTGAAGACTAGTTGGTCATAGTCATTTTTCTCTCTTCACTTAGCTAAGACATTTTTAGTATAAAACTTAGACTCCTCAGGTTAGGATAATTATTGAAATAATCTTTGTTATTTGCTAATCACTTTAGACTGGACATTTAGCATACTTTTTTCTGTTTGATGTTGTTCATGTTGGTTGTAGTTCTATTTTTGTATATGTTTTCGCCTTTTCTTTCTCCTGGACAATACTTGATATTTGTTCTTATTGTATATATTTTTGTATTAGGTTTAGAACCCTCTTATTTAGATAAAAGGAGGAGGTGCTGTGGAATGCATTCAGTCAATAGCCTTTTGGTTATCAGTCCATTAGGGCATGGTCTGAGGTACTATGTGTGAACTAATAAGCACAGACAAAAAGTGTGTTTGCTTTCTTGGGTGGTGGTTGGAATTCTGTTTGCAGCTTCCAGTATCCAGAGAGCAGGGGACCACGGCTCTCTACCCTTATTGCAAGATTTTCTCCAAATAAATATTTGTTATCTTTTATTCTGGGCTCTTGTGGATTTTCCTAATTTTGTCTACAGAGACCATTTTCAGGATCTCCTCACTCATTTCTCTTTGGGACTCACTCTTCCTATTACTAATGACAACATCCAGTTCCCATACATTAAGCATTTTTCCTACAATGTGACTGTTTCTCTCATCATCTTGGATGATGAACTACCAAGAATCTTGCCACACCTGTGTTTGTCTTGGAAGCCAATTGGAGTCATCTGGAATTAAGGTCATCACATCATGTGAACCTCCATGTTCCCTCTATCATGGTAATCTCGTGCTGCAGAGCATGCTAACAGATCCTGATGTGCTTTGCAGAAAATGTCTATAATCACCCCAGTGTCCCTTAATCTTTTTCTCCAAATCTGCCATAGTGGAAGTGACATTAGGGCTGGATATCCCAATTTAACCAAAGAGAATGAGAATGTTAATACACCTAGCGGAGCTCTCACTGATTCCCCATGTGAACATTCTAGTCTAGAAGTCAAATGGGAACACATTTTCCCTGATGTTATATGATCACCAGTATTCTGCAATCAGAAGGGCCTGAGAGATGATGACTTGCTTTTTGTACATAAATGAGGAAACTTTGCTCTAAGAAATATATCAACCGGTCCCCAAATCATATAGCAATTTAATGAGGACTAGAGTCCCTGGACTGGAGTTCTATGGATTTAGTTTTCTTTTTCCTTTTTTTCTTCTTTGCAATATGGCATCTTTGAGACTCTGAGCACAACTCTTTCCTGCATGGTGAGTGTTATCAATGTTATCAGAAATGATCTGTTCAAGCCAGGGCCATGGGTCAACATTTCAAAGACTCACCTTCACATCCAGCACGTGCAACTCCACCCTCACCAAACTCTCCTCTTCCGTAAACATTTCAATCCTGTTGACGTGGCTGAAGTCAGCTAAAAGAGCCACGAGGTTGGTTTTCGTGTTTATGACATGGCTTATGCCATAGCGGGGACCAACCAGAAGAGTCACTTCTGAGCGCTTCTCTGCCTGCTGAGGGAAAGAGAGTGACAGAATATTTCAAAGTCTGGGCTTCTGAAGCACCTTGTAAATCTCAATCTGAGAGTCTGTTTTCATAAGATCACATTGTTTTCTTTACAAAGATTTTTCTGGGTCACACTGTACTAAATCACCCAATTAGAAAGGACTCGGATATGAGTGTATGGAAGCGCTGATAAATTATGAATCGCATAGAAAGTAAATGTTATCATGCTGCAATAAATTTATAAACATCAGAAGCTTTGAGAAGTGAGACTTGTGGATATTTTCCCCTTCTGGTTCAGTGATTGAAAGGCTACCGTTGTTAAGAGTCCTTTGATTTGCCTGTTTCGTTGCTTTTCTTTTTCCAGGGACTGCTACAGCAAAGCTATCTGGTTTGAACAGTTCGCAAACTATCTTTGGCCTGTGATGAAGTCAGTTAGGATTGAAGACTGGGAAAGACTCCCAGCCTCTTTGATTTTGTCATCAGGGACAACTCGAAGAGAGCCCGTGCTGTGGCACCTGGCAGACCTCTGTGACTGCAAACAGAAAGAAAGAAAGAAAATGAAATTACCACTAACGTTGCCTTGAACACACGACCTCCATATAGTCGCAGGTCGCTGAGGAACTTGAGATAGTGAACCTTGGCTTGCAATGCAGACAGCTGAGGAGAGAAAAGAAAACTCAGATGTGGATTCCAGTGGGTGGGGCCCTTTCTACTGTAGAAACAAAGGCACAAGGGAAAGATGCGTTTTTGTTGTTGTTTTGAGACATGGCTTCATGTATCCTCGGCTATCCTTAAATTTGCTATTTAGCCAAGAATGACCTCAAACTTCTGATCATCTTGCCTTCAACTCTAGAGTGTTAGAATCACTGGTGTGTGTCACCATGCCCAGTTTATGCAGTACTGGGGTGGAATTCAGGGCTCTGTGTTCTCTGTCAACTGAGTTTCACCTCCAGCCCCAAAGGATGCTTTTATTGCTGGGGAGATGGGGTGTAAGAAAGACTCCTCAGTAAGAAGGGTAGTAAATTGCTATATCCCGGGTTTTCTGGCGTCAGAATGCAATTTGACATCAAGATTCAAACTTGATGTCTTCTGGAGGTGTGTGTGTGTGTGTGTGTGTGTGTGTGTGTGTGTGTGTGTGTGTGTGTGTGTTGGGGTAGATACATAAGTACGAACACTTGATTCACACCATTCAAAAATGAGAACAAAGTGAGACATTGCTCCCTGAAAATGTCTGCCCACTGGGAGCTTACATTAGGAAAGGAATATTTTCCAACTGTGATTAGGGCCAAAGGAATGGGGCATGTGGCGTGTGGCATGTAAATGCTCTAAGGACACAGGATACACACCTGTACATAAATTTGTGGGAGTATCTGAATTCTATGCAAACTCTTTAAGCAGGCTTGCTCACCTCCCCTCTCAAGCTGTTTCCACTCCTTTCAAGTTTCCAGGGAGAATGAGCTTTCTGAGCTCTGACCACTGGGAATTGGTCTGAGCCTGCTGTGTAAACCCTTGTTTGGTTAATTCAGCTCTGAGATCTGTTAAGAATTCTCTGAGTTGCAATACAAATACCCAGATAGAACTCATCTGTGTAGAGACTTCAAAATTGTAGGCTTTCATATCATTTTAAAAAAATGGAATTTGACTAGAAGTCTGTCTTTGTTTCATATTGAATGCAAAAGGAATATTTCTTCAAGTAAAATTTTCAACAAGGCAGAGATGATCACCATTAAGAGGCAAAGGCTAAAATTCCGTTTCAGCCGTGCTTGACTTTCCAACTCTTGCTAACTTCAATAAGAGATATTGCCCTTTGTGCAGTTGGGATTTTGCACTGTTCACGCTCTTTAAATCTTGCCAAAACCTGAAACAATTTAAGCAAACCACTCACTCATGGCTGGAAATGATAGTTTATAAAACACACACACACACACACACATACACAAAATTGGTACATGATAAATGATAGAACTAACTAAAATTGGTGGTTGCCAAATTATTATGAAACCAGTAGATGAGGCTGGGAAAATAAACCAAATAAAATTAGATAACAGAAATCAATTTTGGGCAAATAAGGACAAAATCCACGAAACTCAAGTGTGCAGGTGTGTGTGTGTACATGTATGTAAGGGTGTGCATGTGTATAAGTGCATGTGTGCATGGAGGACAGAGGACAAACTCAGGCATGATTTCTCAGAAGTCAGTCACCTCATTTTATTGGAGAGTGTAGCTTATAGGTCTGGAGGTCTTTAAGCAGGCTAGACTGGCTGGCAAGTGCCTTCGAGTGAGTTGTTGCAGTGAGTTGCAGTGAGCGTATGTCCATCTTCCCAGAGCTGGGATTGTCACCACATGCAGCATGCAGCATAATTACATGGGGTCCAGGATGGATAGAACTATGTTTTTTTTTGTGTTTTTTTTCTTTTCAATACAGTGTTTCTCTGTGGCTTTGGAGCCTGTCCTGAAACTAACTCTTGTAGACCAGTCTAGCCTCGAACTCACAGAGATCACCTGTCTCTCTGCCTCCCATGTGCTGGGATTAAAGGCGTGCACAACCACCACGTGGCCTGCGGTTCTGGGATTGAATTAAGATCCTCCTCCTTGTGTAGCAAGTGCTTTCCCGACCGAGCAAGCTCCCAGCCCTAGGAATCATAAAACTATTGACGCATGGTATCTTGCTATTTTTCTGAAGCTGAGTGCTCACAAGGAGGTGATGGGGGTCATTTTCCTTTGAAACTGGGAAGGAGAGTGTGGCTGAGAGTGTACTGAAGTTGATCATATGGTTGAAAAAACGTTTATGAGGTGAAACCTTATAAAATGACAGAGAATAGGATACTAAAAGCAAAGGACCACCTGCATGGATGGTGAATTGCATTGGGGTCAGGCAAGTATCAATAGCCCATATCAGCTGCAATGTGCACAGGCCGTTCCCTGTTTTATAGGCTCAGAGATTTAAGACTCCTTGCCTTTCTCCTTACTGGAATTTTTGTTGTGTTATTACTTCTAAGCCATATCTTTCTTTTCCTGACCAACAGTATCCATTTAAATGGACTTTGTGTGTCTCCCACTTAATGAAAACAGAAATGAATACAAGGATTTTAACACCACTGACCAGGGACAGGAATACCTTTGCTCTCTCTTCCCATTGTAGGATTTAATCTAATGGTTGTCACTGGGAATGTTGGTGGGAGGGATTTTGATTATTAGGGCACATTTTTGTTTGTGATAATTAAGGGAGGGGTAACACTGGCATGTGGTCAGAATAGAGCAAGGAAGAATGCTGCTTCATGTTTCACAGTGCCAAGAGTATCACCGTTATATCTTACCAATTGTCCACAGCTCCCTTGGAGAGAATCCCTAAGGACTACAGTAACTGGCCTGCAGGGATTCTTAGTTAGTCTGAGCAGTAACCAGTTGCCGGATAAAAGTGTACAGTTGTCTTGTGATTTGATCCCTGGACAGAATAGTCTCCTGTGAGCACCACTTGCCTCTGGCCCCGTACAATAAAGAGTTTCCAACTTGTGAGAAAGGAATAGATTTCTGGACCAGAACATCCGTCCTTCCGGAGGGGTGAGTGAGTGCTTGACAAGTGGCCAGCCTGACGCCCTGGAAAGGGGAGCTCAGACACCCCCCCCCCATTCCCCTAAACTTTCTGGCCATTCAGCGGGGTCTTCCCCCTGGCTGCTGCCTTACTCTTCTTATCCCATCCCAGCTTGCCTCCCCAAGCACCCTTCTCCATCTGTGGGGTCATAGGATCCCCCAACTCAGCCTGCATCAGGGCTGAGGGTCTGGGGACAAAGTGGTGAGGGAATAGATTTCTGGAAGGATCAACAGTTTTTGTTCTTTTTAGACATATGTGAATAGTGTACAAAGCTCTTCTAGAAATACGGTGTGCCAAGTATGTTCTTTATGGGCTCATCTTAAAAGATGTCTTGAACGAAGGCAAATGTCTCTGCTTAAAATCTAGATTCTATTAAGATGTAACTGGGATACCTTTTTACCCGGTGGTACCAAGTTTTGATTTGCTTTGACAAGGTGGGATAGAGCTTTCTTGATGTTCTTCTCTTTCATGCTCTGCAGCACAGCAGATGGAAGAAATGTCTCCAGGCCCCATTCTTTTCTGCAACAGAAAGCGCATCATTCATTCCCCAATTCTTGTGATGACAACTTTCATAAGACCAAATGTCACTCTGCTATTTGTTGGAAGAAATGGACTCTTGGTAGGACAGAGAAGCAACTTTTCTTTACATGCAGGAAACCCCTTATTGGATAATTGATCCTCATGTTCACATTTCAAAGGAAACATATATATTCCTCACTCTGAAGAGAGAACAATAACAATGAACATTAAAGAGTCATTTTGTTCAACCAATTTCAGTCTCCAAAATACATCCATCCTATATCTAGATACTTCCAATATGTTTCTTTGTCCTCCTCAGTTTGCCCTTATTGTCTTCATTGATTTGCATGCCTTAGGGCTATTTGTGTCTTTATTTTAAAACACACACACACACACACACACACACACACACACACACTCAGACATATGGGGGGCAGTGGTAGAACTCAGAGCTCAGAGACCTACGGTAGAACAAAACATGACTGACCACCACCACCACCACCAAAAACCCAGAAATCAATGAAATGATTCCTAACAATATTCTGCTACTTTCATACTTCAGTGCCTAGACCAGTCTTCATAAGAGAGGCTTTCTCTGGAAGCTGATTGGAGCAGATGAGGATACCCACACCCAAATATTAGGCAGAGCTCAGGAACCCCATGTAAGAGGTCAAGGAAGGATTGTAGGAGCGAGAGGGGTCGGGGGCACCAGGAGAACATGGCCCCCAGAGTGTACTAAGCATAGGTCATAGGGGCTCACAGAGACTGGAATGGCAATCATGGAGCCTGCATGCATCTGACCTAGGTCCTCTGCATATATGTTATGGCTCAATAGCTTGGTGCGCTCTTCAGATTCCTAACTGTGAGAGCGCAGGATATCTCTGACTCTTTTGCCAGCTGTTGGGCCCCCTTTTCTCCTATGGGGTTGTTTTCTCCAGCCTTGATCTGAGGGCTTTGTGCCTAGTCTTATTGCACCTCATTATACTGTGTTCAGTTGATATCTCTGGGAGCCCTGCTCTTTTCTGACGGGAAACAGAGGAGCAATGGATCTGGGGGAGAGGGGATATAGAGGGGGTTACCTGGGAGAATGGGGGAAAGGGAGGCTGTAGTCAGGATGTATTGCATAGATAAGAATAAAAGAAAAATTCAAAATAAAAAAGATAAAATATACACACATATAAAACACATATATATGCATTGGAGGGGCACATCACTAGGGCAGGAAGCCAGGGCCTCATTTAAGCTAGTGATGTGCCCTAGCCCTATATTATTATCTTAGTAAGTTTCCACATCATTGTATCTTTTAAAATACACTTTTTTGGGGAGTTTTCTACAACATGTTTTGATCACAGTGATCCCCACTCTCATCTTCCTAGATTTATCTCCTTCTCTGTCTACCCAACTCTGTGTACCCCCGCTCTCCACTTACCCTACAAATACTAATTCGCAGTGTCTAGATATTCTTGGACGTGTGTTCTTCCACTAATATATCTTTGCACCTCATCTTTACACTCGAATCACAAGGTCCTTGATAGTTAGGATTATATTTACTACAAATTAGTGCTTTCTACTCTCTGATGGAAATACCATGTACAACGCTCAGTCAACATTTGGTAGATGAACTAATCGCTGCCAACACAGTTGCAGACTGCAAGATTGCGAGTGAAGCTACCTATCTTTGAGAGGTTCTGGTCTGCACAATGTTCTCCTTGGGAAGAAGTGGCAAGACAGGAGGGGCAGAAAGGTGCGATAGTTTTCTGATGATAGGGTCTCTCACTGACCTAAATCTCACTGGGTTGGCTAGTCTTGCTGACTTTGCTTCGTCGGTGCTAGAATTACATACACATGCCACATGTATTGCCAGCTTTTAATAGCATGGGTTCTGGGCTCAAATTCTGGTCCTTATGTTTACACAGCAAACACGTTAGTGACTGAGCTGTGTCCCTGGCTCCCCAAATACATTTTAGTTGTCGGAATATGTTTTCTAGTTGTATATAGGTGCCTTTGAAAGTGGCAGTCAGTTTTATTTGTCCCTAGAAACTTTAGATAGCAAGAGAAGGAACATGTGAATGTGTCCAGCTGATTCTGAGACCTGTTTGTGAACAGCCTCTCAGACTACAGCCATTATGCGTATGCCCCAAGGAAAAAGGGATGGACCACTCAATGGAGTGAATCATATAGGAGGGCTTTTCATTATTTAGTTGGCAGTAGGTAAACTTATAATAGTCCGAACAGTAGCACTGGGTGGGGGGGGGGGAGGGAATTGGAGCTCCAGTCTTCCCCATCCCAGGCTCCAAAGCCTGTTGAGAAAAGCCTTCAGGTTGGGTAGTGTGCCATCATGGGTACTTTACAAGCATCCCCTGAGAAAGTGTCTTTAGAGAGTGGGATTATTTTCATGGGTCCTTGTTTTGAGTGCAGATGGGAAGAAATTCCATGCTGTTAACATGGCGTGGAGATACGAATTCAGTCTGGTGAGTTCACCTTTTTGTTACCATAAAGAGCTGCTGGGATGAAGTAAGTGGTGTTTACTTTAGGCTAGAGAATCTCTTGCTGAGAGACTGAGCGCTCCCTCTTAAAGGATGACCCTTAAATAGATGCATCAGCTGGAGGCAATACAAACCACCTATTTTCTAAGAAAAGAGAATTTTCCTTGGCCAAAGAGGGACGCTGCTGGTAAAATGGCATCCTCGGCGAGAGAAGGCGTCCAAAGTTTACAAACAAGATCTGCTTCACAGAGTCAACTTTGTTGCGTGACATCTTTGCCAGCCACTCTACGGCTTTTTTCCCCTATACAGATATCAAGGCACTATGCTTTCTGATTGGGGCATATTTTTAAGATGTATTTTTATTTTACGTGCATGAGTGTTTTGCCTGCATGTTTGTATGTGTACTGAATGCATGCACGGCGCCCACATAGGTCAGAAGAGGGTGCCAGTTTGTGCTGGGACTGGAGTTACAGATGGTTGTGAGTCATCAGATGGATGCGAGGAAGCAAACTCATGTCCTCTGCCAGAGCAGCAAGTACTCGTAACCACTGGCTCATTTTTCCAGCTCACTCTTTATTATATTTTTTGTCATGGTCTTATTATGTAACTTGGGATGGCTTGAAACTTGTGATTCTTGCTCAGACTCCCTCAATGCTAGGATTCTAGGTGTGAGCCACCAGGCCCAGCTGGTCTCCTGCCATGAAGACGCTTCAGAAAATGTCCCTCCGTAACAGTGGTTCTCAACCTTCCTGATGCTGCAATCCTTTAATAAAGTTTCTCAAGTTGTGATAACTCCCAACCACAAAATTATTTCATTCCTACTTCATATCTGTAATTTTGCACTGTTACATATCGTAACATAAAGATCTGTGATTTCTGATGGTCTAAGGCAAACCCTGTGAAAAGGACATTCGAACTCCAAAGGGATTGTGACCCACAGGTTGAGAATCACCCTAGCAAGAGAGGAGGGAGTCTAAAGAGACAATCACGCCCATTCTTTGTTCTAGCAGACTGTTAAGACAAAGGAACGCCTAGAATATGGATTCTTCCAAGAATATCACACTGGAAGAAGGTGATGGCTGAAGTGTGGTACCATCCAGAGGAGGAACTTGCCCCCTAGAAAGAAATACATACAGTCCTCACAATTTATCTGAATACCATGCAACAGAGACCAAACAATGATGAGTAAGTGGTAGGCGGGCCCACACCTTGATCAAGACTGCTGAGTTACATATACCTCTTGCCCTCTATTAGAACCTAAACTCCACAAATCTAAATCTCATGTCAGGACCCTAAAGATAGACTTGGGGCTCAGTATACCCATTTTTTTGTTCCTCTTCTCAATTCTACCCCATGAAATTCATCTTATTTCTTCTTTTCTTCCTATAACTTGTCTCTTTAATTGGTGTATTTTTGAGGGGTGGCCAAGCCTAACTAGACTCTCACAATAATCCTGTCTATCACACAAACGCAGGCACAAAGGGTAGTTCCATTGCTTGAGATTTAACCCTACCCCACCCCTACCCCTATACTGTGAATTGGAAAAGTAGCAAGCTACTTAATAATCTTGTACCTCAGTTTACCCATTTACCTTTGAAGTAAACCCTGGGCCCCAAATGTGCTGATACTGATTTTCTTTCTGACTCTGAGATAGGGGCACAGTAAGTTGCTCAGGTTGGCCTTGCACTCAGTCTTTTGCACCAGAATTTGGGATTCTCCTGCCTCAGCCTCACAGTAGCAAAATTATGGGCCTGCACGATCAGGCCGAGCTGTTTCTTTATGGTGTTTTATGGTATGGACAAAATCTTGTTATGTGGTCCCGACTGGTCTTGTACCTACCCATGGTAAGTAAGCCTTCTGCCTCAGTCCACTCTACCGCTAAAGTTGATGGGATGGCAGGACTGAGCCATCATTCTGGGGCTCACCTGTCATTTTAAGAACTTGCTTTCCCTTTGCCTGCAGTTTTCTAAAGGTGGGTAAAGTGAGAAATGAATCTTTCCTATTATAAAAGACAAAATATTTGTCTATTTTTCCACTAGTGTACAAAGATTTGGCTACGAACAAGATGAACTTTGCAAACAGATACAGAAAAGTAAAAGAAAACCCGCAGCATCTCATTGCACCAAGTGTGAACACTTACTCAATGTACTTGAGGGAGATTTTCTGCGTCTGTTTGGTGGTGACAGTGGCGATATACATTTGTAAGGCGGCCAGCCGCAAGGCGATGTCGTATTTCAGCTCAGGTCCAAATCGCTCCTGAACGACGTCGTTACAACTCTGCAGAGAGACCAGCAGAGGGCGCAGTTCATCAGCGCATGGGCTGCCTTGTGCTCCCCTTTGGAGGAGCAGGTGACAAGCGTTTCCCCAGTGTTTCAACCTTCACTCTTAGAAGTGAAGTACTGAGGCTAAATGTGGAAACGTCTCCACCATGCTGCTTGGAGTCGAGTCAGTCTTTAATTGCACAAACACAGAGACCACACAAGACGTTCAACAGTCATCGACAAGCTGTTATTTAAATATTTAGCTTTTGGTAAAAATAATTAAGAATTTGGGGATGGAGCTGCCAAACACAGGTGCTGAAGCTGAACACGGAAGCATGGTGGAGGAATGTGGTTTTTGCTGCTGGACTTGGAATCCTGGCTTCCAAACTTCATTCATTTCACACAAGTTGTGGCCTTGGGCAAATTTCTAACTTGATGGTGCCTCAGTTTTCCTTTCTCTAAAATGGAGTGATACTGTTTTCTAATTGCAAGGTGTTGTGAGGTCTAAAATAGTTAAACTGTACTTGGAAGCTGTAAGCACACTTCTAAAGATTTATTTATGTCATTCCTAGTCTTTCTTTGTGTGGAACTGGGGTTTGCAGTCCTGGCTTTGCCAACAATAGCTATCATGCTTGAAACTTTACCGTTTATTTGAACTCTTGACCTCAGTTTATTCATCTGTGAGTGGGGCTCATAGGAACCACTTCACTAGAGCTGCTTTAAGGATTACAAGGTGGCGTGTGCTTTATCACCAGGCATTGGTGCATGCTCTAAGGGTAGCTATTAAAATCTTCTATTCATTTCAATGGCTGCAGCCCTCCCATTTCAAACACGGGAGTATGTGAGAGTTATTCTACATCTCTTGGAATCGGTATGTTCAGCGCTTGGGTCAAAATGTAGGCCATGTATAGTTTCAGCTACTTCTGAAGCTGGGGTATGTGAATATCTTAGCTTTTCTATTGCTGTTCTAAGTATCACGAACAAGGCAACTTACAGAAGGAAGAGTTTATTGGGGGTGTACAGTTCAGAGGGTGAGTGCATGACCATCATGGCAGGGAACATGTCAGCAGGCAGGCAGGGATGGTGCTGGAGCAGTAGCTGAGAGCTCACATTCTTATTCAAAGTGAGGCAGAGACCTAACTAGGAATGAAGGCTTTTGAAAAGTCAAAGCCCACATCCAGTGTCACACCTCCTCAAACAAGGTCACACTTCCTAACTCTCCCAAACAGTTCCACCAACTGGAGACCAAGCATTCAAATACAGGAGCCTGTGGGGACCGTTCTCATTCAAACCATCACAGTAACCTACAAATTCAAGGCTAGCCTGAGCAAAATCACCAGACTGCATCTCAATTAGCCAAAGTGCCTGAGTATGTATGGTAAAATGGCCACAGATACTAGACTCGAGTAGTGGATTCTTCTCTCTTGTTAGGAGCAAAGTTGGGAGCGGAGAGTGGAAGGAACATGCAGACTATGTAAGCAGACTCTGTATGTGTGCTGACTGATTTTTATATTGACAATTGGATTCTAGTTCGAGAAAAATGTTCCTGCATCCTTATTGGATTCTTTGCCTTCTCTCAAGTAGGACATTAAAGGGAAACACATGCAGCAATTTATTTTTTGCTTCCTGTCTAAGAGAAGCACCTTAGTAATCACCTCGTATACTGATTTCATGAAGTTAGGACCACATACCACTACGTGGCTTCTGTATGTAATATTTAAACACTGCATACTTAGCACATCATAGGCTTTGTATCTACATATGATGATGCATATTTCTCAGTCCAGCGCTTCATTGCTAACTGAGTCCAGTTGTCGTCCCAATGCATCCCTAATAAGGACTTTTCACCCTTTGTTTCCCAGAAAAACCTTACAGTTTCCTGGAGCACACAGCAGCTTGTGTTTGAAGGGGGTCTGTTCAGCAAGAAGACCTGGGATGGTTGGGTCATACCCTCCAAAACACTTCAAAGCTGCAGCTTTGGTGGTTTTTATTTTGATTTTAACAATCATGCCCAAGTGTTCGAGGCAATCTTGGCCCCAACATGTTAACAGTCTAGGTAAGATTGCTTCATACAGTACAGTAAGAGAACTGGAAGCCCAGAATGTGGTGTGTGCCCATGTGTGCTCACATGTGTGTATGGGTGCACAGGCATATGTGTGCTTATGTGTCTTAGGGTCAAAGGACAATTTTGGATGTTGGACCTCAAAAGTCATCCACCTCTTTATTGCTATTTATAGTTTGACAGGATCTGTCACTAGCTTGGAATTTATCAAGGCTAGGTAAATTCCCAGGCTAGGCTAGCTGGCTGGCAATCCTCTGGGGTCTACTTATCCGTCTTTACTTCCTAGATGCTGAGATTGCAAGCATGTGCTTCTATGTCTTACTTTTGCTTAATGTGAGCTCTTGAGATCAAACTCATGTGTTTATGTTCTTTAAGGACTGAGCTATTGCCCCAGTCCTAGAATCTGGTTTGTGAGAAGTTATTTTGTCAAATAACATTTTTGAAAACTGCTACTGCATAAGGATTCAAAACAGATGTGTGTGTGTGTGTGTGTGTGTGTGTGTGTGTTTGTGTGTAGAAAAAAGACCCAGGTTTGACAGTAGGCTATTTAAATTACCAATACAGTTACTTTAGCCATGACATGTTAGTTTTCTTATGTAAAAAAATGGTTGGACTCTGAAGAACAACTAACTTGAGAGCTAGCTAATTTGAAAGGTTGTTGTGATAGCTCTAAGGTGATCATTCATAAATGGAATGTGTTATAGAAACACGAGTCATTACTTTTACTTTTCCTAAGACCTCTGGCTGGCCTAAGTCCTTTTTTCCATTCCTGTTTTACCTTGATGTGGTGGTTTGAATAAAAATGGTCCCTATAGGCTCATATGATTGAATGCTTGGTCTCCAGTCAGTGGAACTATTTAGGAAGGATTAGGAGGTGTAGCAGTGCTGGGGTAAGTGTATCATTGGGAGTGGGCTTTGAAGTTTCAAAAGCCCATGACTTTCTCAGTTATCACTTTCTGCCTTGTGATTGTGGATCAAGGTAGAAACTTACAGCTACTGCTCTAACAAAATGCCTACCCGCCTGCCACCATACTTCCCACCACGATCGCATGAACTCTCTGAAAATATCAGCAAGCTCCAATTCAATGCTTTGCAAAAAAAAAACATCTGGAAAAAGTTGCCTTGGTTATGGTGTTTCATTACAGCAGTAACTAAGATACTTGCATTGCATTTAAACAGACTTCTGCTTGAATGTTTCAGCAAGGCAATTACTTAGTCACTTAATTATTATATAATTAGTCAAGAATGACCCTGGAGAGTTGGTGTGCAATATGAATTATACACACACGTGTATGTGTGTGTGTGTGTGAAAGAGAGATTAATCATGCTTTTATTACTCTTAAATCTATTATTTAAAATACAGTCTTTCAGGTGAATAGTGTATGCTTATAAAAAGTTCATTTGTAATTAATATATGCTTAAGAGGAAAACAATACTACTATTAACATGTTTGTAAAGATTTTGGTGGCTCATGGGTTGTATCCTGTTTACTAATTGGTATAAACAACCTTGTTTTTTCTGAACAGAGAGTGAAGAGGGCAAATATCAGCAAGCATATAATCATTATGAATTACAACAGTCTAGATCATTAGAGTTTACTGCTAATATATATGCTAAAATCTGTAAAAGACCTCATGGGCTATTAATGACTCAGAGATGAATACATGTTATCACTCCTGAAACCAGTTTGCATCTCATGCTTCATCTGGCCAGTGGTGACTGTCCTCATTACGAGTCTGCTAAGTTAAATTGGTTTTGGTCTTGTAAAGTACTATGTGCGGCTTCTGTTTCCTCTCCTATTCTCCAGGCAGTTTTCATTGTGTCTTTGTAGTAGCTTAAAACTCAACACAGGCTCACAGGAGACCTGTTGACTTCTAGTAGACAGATGGGTTATTTTAGACACACCATACAGTTTGTGATACAGTCATTTCCAAGTAGAGACTGAGGCAAAAAAAAAAAACCCACGTTCATTTCTTATTCTCTGAGGGAGAAATATAAGATGATAGTCACTTGATTTTAGTCTCCATTGCTCATAGTATATGGCTATCCATCTCCCCTGCAGCCTATTCCTTTAAGGAGTAGATACCCCCCCCCCCCCATGAAAGGCAAGGTAGGGAACCAGAAACAACATCAGCCTTTCTCTTCCAGTCCCCAGGCAAACTCTCCAGACAGTTTGTCTTATTTTGAGGCTGGTCCTCTGGTATAAAAGATGTCTTTCAAATGATAAAACTCTCCATGCATTTAATTTGAGCAGACATGCCTTAAACAAAACACAATGAGCGTTAGAGGTACTCCTTGTCTCCCTTCCCCAAGACAAGCACAGCCATGTTTTTCCCCTTTACAAAGGCAGTAGACTTCTTGTGGTGTTTAAACAGAAGCTGAATGGTTTGAAAGCGCCAACCTGTTCTCAAGATGAGACTGTAATTACAGAGAACAGCCTGTACCTGTATTTCACTGTCTAAAGCTTTAGACTATCAGGTACCTGGAGCTATTCATTTGCTGCTAACTAGCTAATAATTGTAGCACATGGTCTTATCATAGGTGACCTAGCCTCTGAGTGATGCTCAGCTGGAGTATGGTGAAGACACAGTAACCAAAAAGCTGAGAATCAAACTCTTCATTTTATACAGCCATAATCGGCTAGGTTTCCTGGTCCCTTGGAGGAACAGAGGTCATTGTTGCCAAGTCAGGGGTGCATATGACCTCATTTAACACTGAGAAAACCCAGAACACGATAGTCTCACTGTTTAGGTTGGAAAATCAATATACATTTAAAATTATTTTTTTTTATAAAAGGTTGTACATACTGAACAGGATTAGACTTATCTTGGAGGAGCAGAGCTATCTTCATGAACATTAATCAACCTCTTGAGCTAAAAAAAAAAAGTCTTGTTCAAAGACCACAGAGATGGGGAAAGTTACTGGGGTCTTTTCTGAGGATCCTGCGTACTAGAATGTTCTTGTACTTTCTGCTTCTTTTTCTCTTTCTGGCTTCTTTTCTGATCTCTAGGGCTTATTGCCACTTGATCCCAATATAAATAATTTGTCATATCTATCTTGTTTGTATCTCTCTTTAACCTAATATCTACTGTCTTTTGACTTGTTTTTCTCCTGTTTTTGTGAATGTGATAGTAAAAAACATGCTTCCAGACACTTTGGGTGATTATATGTACTACATATTAAAGAAATGGATGCTTCGTTGAGGTTTTTTTTATTTTTATGTGTATGAGTGTTTTGCCAATAAGTTTGTCTATGTACCATGTGCATTCAGTGCCCATAATGGCCAGTAGAGTTCATTAGATCCCTTAGAACTGGAGTTACAGGTGGTTGTTAGCTGCCATGTGGAGGCTGGGAATCAAATTCAGGTCCCCGGAAGAGTATCCAGTACTATTAACTCTTGAGCCATCTGTCCAGACCCAATAAATAGATTCTTAATGTTTACTCCAATTTCTTTGGAAAATTTAAGTCAGAATGATAGGATGGATTCACAAAAATATAGGAACATCTAAATATTAAATCACCTAAAGTTACCCACATATATATATATATATCTCAATACATTTCCTCTTAGATAAATTGTTCCAGACACTCATCTCTGGAAGTTTTATTTTGTGGGGAATTATACCTCATAATAAAATATAAAATAGACCATCTAGAGAAGATATACGTATTTTTACAAAACTTAAAATTCTGAAAATTATTAATTCTAATATTAATCATTACTGTGGTGTCTCGGAGAAATTTAAGTACCAAAATGAATGAATAAACATACAGAGAAGGAAAAACTTTTACAGTATGCCAACTGATCAACAAAGAAGACATAATGAGATTAGACATGTCATTTGAAATCATCACGATGACAATAGATTCAAGCAAGAATCCCCCATTAATACTATTAATAAAAATTAGTGGGTGACAATTTGATGAACTATAAGATGATAAAAGTCACAAAATGACTTGCCACAAATTTCATCATCATTACAAAAGAAACGTTAATAATTTTTACAAGGACACTACCCACATAAGGGGCAAAGTTAGCCTCACAATTAAGGGCATAACCTGGCAACATGTTGCTCCTCGTATGCCAGTCTGAGAAGAACACAGTCACTTATGCCATTCCTTGCGAACTCATATCTTCAACCTAATCCTGAGAAAATGCTAGAGAAACCCAAATGGAAAGATTTCTATGAAATACCTGATTAGTACTTTTTAAATTCAATGTCACAAAAGTGACCAAAGGAGGATAAAGGAGAGACTTGATTCACAGACACCAAAGAAACTTGACAACCAAACTACGTGCAAAATTAGATTCCACAGTGAATTCTATTCTGGAAAAACTGATGGTATAAAGGATATTTGGGGTACAACAGGCATCATTTGGATGATAAAAGATGAGATAAGGGACATGCATCGGTGCCCTATTTCTTGATTGTTTTATTGAAAAGAGTTTATATAAGTAAACATCCTTGTAATTGGCAAATACATGGCATATTTAATACAAAAAGAACACATGATTCAAGCAACTAGCTTTCTTATGCTGCAGAATAAATGTTTGTGTGTGAATTTCTGTGATAAAAGAGAACAGGAATATGTACCTGCATTAAACTAAAACACAAATGAGATAATACTAACAACTGATGAATCGGAATGGAGGGTGGAGATTCTTGAAACTTTCATGGGAGTGTAAAATTATTTCAAAACCAAATATAGACATGTAAAGAGTATCACACACTTATTTTATGGTTTGTTGTGCTTAGGATGGATGATGGAAAGAAAAACAATGACAGGGTTGATTTATGTTCCATCTCAACATTTATATAGAACAATCTAAACATTTACCTACCTGAACATAGAGATACTCAAAAGCGACCGGATCTCTCCTTAACAGGTCAATGGGATCCTTTGGGACAAAACTGATCCGGAAAAGACACCTCATTTTATGGGAGCTGGGTCTCTGTGTCACCTAGAAGAACAAACACATCATTTAAGAATTCACAGGTGCTGACTGATAAAGGACTGAGAGTCACAGAATCACAATCCCCTTTCTTTCTCCGTTAACAAAATCTTCAATTTGGCCTT
Source organism: Myodes glareolus (assembly GCF_982192425.1). Taxonomy (NCBI): domain Eukaryota; kingdom Metazoa; phylum Chordata; class Mammalia; order Rodentia; family Cricetidae; genus Myodes; species Myodes glareolus. The sequence goes on along the minus strand of NC_142053.1, from coordinate 109,824,847 downwards.
TGCACAAGGCTGGGGTCCCCAGAAGCAGACTCTGAGTCTAGGGGTTGTACATAGCAGACTTGTTATGGGAATGTTCAAAGGAGAGGCTGGGGAAAGAAAGAGAAAGCATCACGGGAAAGGAGAGACGATAACAAGAGCTCATATACACAGCGATATCACACCAATTCTTATCCTGCTCTGAGACTCTAACAGTTTCGTTGTACTGGACAGTTCAAAAGGGTGGAGTTGCTTTGTTTCAGGCTATTTGGCCCATTTTATTAAGTTTTAGATATGTAGTATCACAAAAAGTTTTGATTCTTTGTTCACCTCAACCACCACAATGGTTTTCTATAAGGTCCGTGCAGTAGAACTGTAAGGGAAAGATAAAGTTGTAGAACTTCCGTTAGACTCAGAAACTGGTGGGCTGTCCACATCACTCTCACGTACAGCCACAAACTGAAGGCGGTTTATTACATGTGCCTGTGACCATTGAATGGGTCAGGGAATTTGAGGAGTCATCAGGCATAGCTTGCTACCAGTGACAAGCCAACTGCCTGCTCAGCGCACTCCAGGTAAGTACCACTGACACACGTGTCTGAGGCTGCCACTCAGAGCCCTCTAATTAGATACAGCTCCAGGTCCAATGCTGGAAACTGGCTTGCTGAGAAATTGCTGTTGGCTCCCAATTTACCCCATTCCTATTTTCCACCCCTCTCCCAGTATTGATCATGATCTCTCAGGGAACTTCCACACATTCAAGTGTTTGGCTAAGGTTCTATTTCCAGGGGAACTTGGATACACAGTGAGCTTTCACTTGGGGGGTTCTGAATATAAGTAATGGTTCCCCTACGACATTGCATAAAATAAGTCACATATTTCTCAGAGTGCTTTGCTGTGAGTTATTTTGCAAGTGATTTTAAATATGACTATGTAGATTTAAACCTGATCATAGGTCAAATTCGATACAGAAGTGGCAATCAACATGTGTTGCAACTTTCCTAATCCGTCACATCCTGTTGGGATGCTGTCAAAACAAATAGGGCTATTGGAGGGAATTGATGTGTAAAATGCGAGGTGTTGATTTTTGTTTAAAGAATTATTTTCAGTTTTAATTATGTGTGTACATGTGAGCTGCCGGTCCCCAAAGAAGCCGGAGGCGTCAGATCTGGAGCTGATGTTCTAGGCCATGGTGAGTCACCTGATGTGGGTTCTGGGAATTGAACTCAGGTCTTCAAGAAGAACAGTACATGTTCTTAACTGCTGAGCCATCCCTCCAACCCATCCTAGACAGTAGCTTTTAATTATGCACCCAATAAGAAGCACTTTATCATGGCGATGCTTCCGGTCATTCCATCCCTTGGTGGTATCTTGCTGCTTCAGCTGATCATGCCCCCCCCACCTCCTCTTTTTAGGATTATCTCTTCCTCGAGCTTTCCTGTGCAAGAGGACTTAGTGGATGCTTAGACACTCGAGCAAGAGGTTTAGCTTGTTTCGAGTTGAGACAAGTGAAGGTGGTATGCAGGCTGCAGCAGTAAGCAGTGGGCTTGTCTCCCCAAAGAACAGATGGGGTGTCACCTTTGGAACCAGGAATTGGGACACATCAGTAGATCACATATTTCTAGTGGGCGGGACTGGGGCACTGACTGCAGGCTCCCCAAAATAGTCAAGAGTATGCACCCAGAGCGGAAGACTACATAGATGGCTCTGACTTCGTTTACATGCGTTTGTGAACAGTTTTGTTTTTAATGATCAAAACAAGCAGAGAAACCATTGCAGTAACATAAAATGTCACCCTGCAGAGCTACATTCCAGTATCTGCTTGGCCTCTGAATGACAAATCTGGAGAACTACTGAAATCCTATGACAGATTGGCCAAAAAAAAAGGGAGGCTGTCTCCTTGAGGTGTCTGAGAAATGCTGAAGGTAGTGCTTCCTTCAGAGAGGGCCTGGGGGATAGAGAAGCTCCAATGAGGGGGCTGGAGGGAGGGCCTCCTGAGCTACCACAGGCTCTTCTCCCACCGGCATTATCATTCTTGGGGTTACTCCACAGACCTGGGTGAGTGTCTCCTGCTCATGAAGCAACAGCAGCTTGGTCCCAGCCCCTTCGGTTCTCTGCTCCAGCATGAGGGAGAAGTGTTCGATGCCTTTGATAGACAGCTTCTCTTGCAGGGTTAAGATGACATCCTTACAGAGCAAAGAGTGACACGGAGAGACCAAAATCAACACTGTTCTTTGTCGTTTTTAGAGACTATCATGACCAGAAAGTGTTACATCTATGTAGGCTTTACTTTCCGTAATGGAATACTGTCAATTGGTACGGAAATCAAATAGCATTAAGAGTGAAAAGCACAGAATCGAGGCTCTCTTTTCTTGGCCCTTTATGGCTTCCAGCATCACCCAAATTTCCTGTGGATTTCAATACTGACAGGTAAGATACACAGCTGGAAGAGGAGCTTGGTGTTCATATAAGCTTCTTTTTCTTCTTCTTTTTGTTTTTTAAACGTATTTGGGTGTTTTGCCTGCATGTGTGCTGTATATAGCACTCACAGGTTTGGTGCCCAGGGAGGCTAGAAGAAGGCCTGGAATTGGAGTTACAGGCATTTGTGAGCTACCATGTGGGTACCAGGAATCAAAGCTGAATCCTCTAGAAGAGCTGCCAGTGCTCTTAACCACTGAGCAATCTCTGCAGTCTTGTGTAAGGGTTTAAATTAGAAAGCTTTTTAACAGATAGAGGTCTAGCTTATGTCTCCCTTTTTCTCAATGAGAAAACAATTAAACCAACACTGAAGGTATTCTACATCAGGGACTGGGAAAGTATGGCTTGCATGTCAAATCTAGCCCACAAACCATTTTGATAAATAAAGTTTTAGTGGGACTGAGTCAACCCATCTCTTTATTGTCACGGTTGCTTTATTGTCCATACACTTCATGAACAGACTTGAGCCTGTGAGGCCTGAAATATCACCACTTTAGTCCTGCCCCCAAATAGTATGTGTGCCTGAGACTGTCATTCTGAACGAGCACCACGTTAGTAAAGAAGCTTCTGAGAATGTCTGCTCTTAACTTCTAGTCCTCATGCTTAAACAACGTCCCAGCGCTGGGAAGTTATTCGATTTCTCAGTATCTCAGTTTCCCTACCTGTAAACTGGAAGTGATAATAATGCCTGCCTTGGGATTGATATAGGAATCAAATGAGTTCGTACTTACAAGGCATTTATTATAACACCATTTGCACAGAGAGCACGCCACAGCAGTTTCTGTTTATTTTACATCCCTGGGGAAGGTGAAATGAGCAAGCTATGTCTGTAATCCTTCATAGGATTAAACATTTAGAGTCAGAATGTGTGGAGTAAACAAGGGAAGACTGTACTGAAGGCACAGCTAGTCGGCTCGGCCTTTCATTGGCTCAGAGATTCGAAACTAGCAAATTATCACTCTTTAAGGTAATTTTTAGTCAAATACCAAAGTCTTGTAGACTTGTTCTTCTCAATGCGAGGAAATGGTGTCCTAGAGCAACATTTGGACATTTTTTGGAGACACCCTTTGGTTGTCACAGTAGGGTTGGAATTGTCATGGAATTGGGTGGGTAGAGAGTTTTAGCAATGCACAGGATAGTCACAGCAAAGAATGATCTATTCCACAACCACAATAGTTGGTTGCTAAGGTAAAAAAAAAACCCTTCCCATCTATGAAGTTGGTTTTTGATGGACGGTTTTGCTATTTGAGTCTACTTTATGTTCCTTTGCCATTTCTTCAGGCCTTATTAAGACAAAATCCACAAAAGCCAACCCTACACATACACACCCCGAAAGAATAACTGTTCAACCAAAATGCCTTGATTGTGTTGAATGTGATCTAAAATATTTCCTGCTGTATAATCTTTTTGCAACAAAATCCAAGAAGGAAAAACACAACCCAGGTTTTGCAAGGCTATGTGAACTCTACGTGACATTTTTGTAAACCAGCGGGGGGCGTGGAAAATGACCCTGACAATTGCTCCCTATTATCTAACTCTGTAAGAAGAGTTCTGGCAAGTCGCAATCAACAGTTGTCAGCTTCCTTTCATCACTGCGCTCTTTCCGTTTTATGCCCATCAACCAGTGTCTGTCCTGCCAATAAGGCTATTAGGTCCAAGATAAGATAGCTTGAATTTGATGTGAACTCTCCACAGTGCCTAATCTCCTCCTCGTCACCTGTAATCCACCAGGAAATAAACTCAGACTAGTGTGAGTTGCTGTTATAAAGAAGTCAAAAGGATTAGCAGCAGAACTGTTCTTCAGTTTAGACTGGTTTCCGGTAAGAAATGTACTCAAGTCTTACCATGTGTCTTCAAGTGAGCTAGAAGGTATAACAGCAAGGAGCTGAACAGTTGAGAACAAAGAATGGGTCCAAAAGGCCAGAGAGATTCATAGTAATGTATTTCTGTGCATGCATTCTAAGGTCTGCAAACAACAGCCCATGGGTCCAACTGGGCATGCTCATTTGCTCATGCAAAGTGTATGCAGGAACGGATTAGCACTACCTAAAGCAAGACGTGGCTCTGTTGTGTCACTCTTGGGAAAGGACCTTTTTGCTCTTCAGTGGTCTGCTGGGCCGGAGTCATTATGCTGTCTCTAAAGCGCAGGACTATAGCATACAGTCTTTGCTAACAGTAGTCCACAAGTCTTGGGTCATGCAATATCAACTTGACCTCTAGAGGGGCGAGTTCCTAAATCCACCCATGCAGTTGTGTCTGTGTGACCAACCTCTAAAAGTAAACTCTGGACACCAAGACAAAGGGGAGTTTTCTTAATAATACTCTGTGTATATTGTTACATTATTTCTGGGAGACTATAACACTGTCTGTAGGTGTCCATAGGAAGGAGACTCTGGAAGCTGTCCTATGGGCTGACGTCCCTTGTTGAATCTGGCTTCTCACCCTCTTCTATAATGAACTAGAATGTGGAAGGACAAATGGTTGAGTTCTCGGTGTTCTTCAAGAAGATCATTCACCTAAAAGGTGATCCTGAAGTCCTCCCAATACCACCTCTCTGTGGCTGCTTTTCTGGTGCAACAAATAATCCAATAATCCCTACAGACAATGAAAGACCCCAAAGCCCAAATTCTTTACAGAAAGAATTTTCTGACTCTCCTTTTAGGTGACTGATTATTAGATCAACTATTGTTCCATCATATGTTGGTGCTGAGTGGGAAAAGAAGGAAAAATCTTTTATCAGCCATCACCATTCCAAAGTAGCAGTCTTATAGGAAGGGAACTAGTGTTTCATCTGGGGCAATTAAGGAAGACTTAGTGTTCCTACACCCATCTACCAATATTGTGCCTTCCACTGCCTACTGAATCACCATGTATTTAAGGCAATTTAAACCCAGCTGCTTGCTGGTATTATGAAAATAAGAATGCACAGCAAGTAGGCTTTGTAGAACCGCTTGCACAGGTGAGATCTACTCTGAGTCCTTTCAAACGCACAGAATTAATGGTTGACTATTGATAGACATTTTAAACACAGACTTGATAGTCTCTTGCTAGATTATGGTACAGATCATCACTAGGTACATTTTTACCTCCATAAAATCTTTCTGACTGTGCCATTTGAAGAAAGTCTATTTTAGGCTGATGAGACATTAGGGAGCAATCAATTTCTGAACATACTTTTGTACAATAAGAAAAAGAGGAGACTATGCACTTTTCTTTTCTAGGAAAAAAGCATGGGGGGAAGCCATATGCTTTGCTTTGAAACCCAGTATGTAAAACTCACCTGTGGCTCAGAAATCATGGGATTGCATGGTGGTTCTTCCTTTAACCTCCTTCTGAGAAGTAAACTCAGGTCCAACTTGCTATATAGCATTCTCCAGCAATTGGTTAAAGCAATCAAAAGTAAATGTTATCTTTAAATTATTATACCCCTTGCTTTTGCTGGACACCAAAAGTGGCAGATATTCAATCAATAGTTAACATCCTAATCTTCTTGGTGGCTGAAATTGCTGGGAAATCCTGTTGACTTTGGGCAGGGCGCCAAACCTTCTTGGTGACAGTCATGCAATTTTAATTAATCTGGAGTTGCATTAAAATCACTAGCCCTGGTGTTTCTTCATAGGCAGCATGTTATAGTGTTTGTAGAACCAAGAGTGACAAAAAGCCCAGAGCCATTCTGTTTCTGCACTCCGTCTTGGTTTGATCTCACATATTGAGTACAGGCCCAGAGGTTCGAATGTCATCTTACCTTGATGGAGGTGCTGCAGTCAAAGCGAAACGATTTGGTCTGCCCATTTTCCAAATAGACTTTCAAAACATTTGGCATAAAAAGAAGTGAGTTGTCTTTAACAGTTTCCTGTTTAACAACAGAAAATAGGCATGGTGGCTGCAAAGGTCAGTCAAATTAGAATTTTACTCTTGGCACTAGCAACTTATGTCTATTGTTTATTCTTCTCACAATATAATAAAGGATAAGTAACCAGATGCTCAAAGACCAATTAGGTATCCCTTTGGTGGTAACTGAACTAAGGTGTTCATAGCAATATTGTTTTCCAGCTACAAATAACTCACAACAATCTAACAAAAGACATTTTGCCTATCAGAAAAATCAGATGCAGTCTTTTCTTACAAAGCAAGATTCCCAATGGAAAACGTTATTACAGACATAATTCCTTTGTAGTCAAGCATCTGTGTTTGGGAGCACAAGTCCTGACTTTTGTGGCTCAGGATTAAATGAACAAAATGAAGACCATCAATGGCGCTGTCTGACGGGAGCCTGCTGGTCTCTGGTGGCTGTCATGCAAATCAGTCACAAGTCTAAAGGAGCGCAAGGGTAAAGTTATTTTTTGAAATTCTTTGTAACCCATTTAGGAATGCTTTTCAACTCAAAAGGGAAACGTAAGAGGTGAGCTAGTGAGCTAAAAGAGAAAAACACAGGGTCAAGGCTTTCAGCTCCGTGGCATAGCACTTGCTTGATGCCCTAGTTAGCTCTTTTGTTGCTGTGATAGCACACCAGGACTAAAAGCCACTGGGAGAGGAGAGAGAGGAGAGGATTTATTATAGCTTACAGGCTACAGCTCATCTTTGGAGGAAGCTAGGGCCGGAATTCAAGGTAGGACCTGGAGGCAGGGCCTGAAGCAGAGACCACCCAGGAATACTGCTCACTAATTTTGTTCCAGGCTCCCATTCAGTTGCCTTTCTTATACAATCCATGACTAGAGATGGCTTGCCCTGGGCCCTCCTCCATCAAGTAGCAATCCAAAACAACCCTGGAAACAGGCCCAGAGGCCCACCTGATGCAGACAGTTCCACAACTAACTTTCCCTCTTCCCAGGTGTCTCTGGTTTATACCAAGTTGACGAAAACTAACGAGCAAACCTGGCATGTAGGAGGGCTCTGCATTCCATTCCCAGTGCCACAAAAAAAGAAGCAAAGTGCTAAGTCTAAGCGATAATGAACAGCTCATAATATAATCTAGAAATAACTCAAACAGGATGCCAATTTGAAATATGACCAAGAGTGAACCTGAAAAACACATTCCTTAGGATCTTTCTTTAATTGGAAAGCATGAGAAACAATGAGAGAGATTAAGGAGAGAAGTAGATGTCTTCCTGTAAGAGTCATGCGTCCTTGGAGGAAGCTGTGTTATACGCATGTATTTGGTGTCACAGAGTCACGAGGTTTTGGGGGTGGGGGACTTAGAAATAGCAAAGCCATATATGTCCTTTGGCTTCAAGATGAAGGAACTGAAGACCAGATGCACAGATGTTTCTAAGTGTTTTACAGTCGGAGCCGACTCGGCCCGTGTATAAGTCATTAACTGGTCCCTTGGTTTTCACTGTTCATTTCGTTCTCTGAATTTCTTCTCATTTCTATTGCCGCGGCTTTCCACTGGAACCTTCTTGCTTCCTGTTTCACTGAGTAAGCCCAGCTTTAAATCAAAAGACAAGGCACCTTGTGACTGAAAAGAGCACGTTAGAAAGGGTGAGTTTTCATGGGCCTAGGGTTAGATACGCAACTGAAGGGCCTAACTTTAGAGAATCGTGGCAAGGCAGCAGAGACTGCAGGAGACCACTGTCCCTGCAACAGTGCCTCACACTCCAGCTGCCTCGCACGAGCCCTGTTATAAATGGGGTTGAAATGACATGGTCACAGAAGCTTCTAGACCACTATTCTCTCTTTAGATGCCCAGTCACATGCCGAGAAGCCCTGGTGTGGAAAGGTAAGTTTCTTATGAATTTTTGATGTGATGCACTTATTTTTTTTCTATGCCTGGATTCTTCTGCTCCCCCAGTGAGACAGAGTTCTGGTGACATGTGGGAAACGTGTGCCTAGATTAAGGGACATCCATTGCAGCGAACAGAGCGCATCAAGTTTACAGGGCAGTACAAACTGTGCCCAGGATAACAGTGACAGCCTCAGACCTTTCCCCAAAAGTGCCCCAACAGTTTGCCAGATTGACCAGCCATGATCCTTATTCTCGATGACCAATTAGCTTTGACTGAGAGCCAACTAGAAGACTAGGAAAGCATGTCTCTGTGAGGACTTTTCAAAGATGATTGACAGTGGAGCGAAGACCTGCCTGAATAAAGGGATGTCATTAAATAGGTGGAGTCCAGATGCAAAAACAGGGAAGAAAATCTCAGACCCTCTATGTGCATAGATTTTCCTTCTCTCGTCCTTATTTTATCTGTCGTATCTATCTCTAGCTCAATTTCTCTCTACTTCCTGGATGTTTCGGGCTGAGTACCCTCTGCTACATTCTTTTGCTGCTATGATGTTCTGACCAAAGGTCGCAAATCTTTGCCACTGTGAGGATCCTTCCCCCATTAATTGGTTTAGCCTTGGTATTTTATCATAGCTGAAAGAGAATTATCACATACTTCAACTTGCTGCTCTCCAAGCTGGGCAGCCTTAGGGAGGACTGGTCATAAGCAGACTCAGACGTGCCTTGCTCAAAGCTTGTAGACACATGCCCACAGTTTCCAATCCAGAGCCAGGGCTAACTTCAGGAAAGAGTGTGTGATCCGCAGCAAACTGCCCACAAATGGCTGTCTATCTTTAGGGATTCATTTAAATAACATCAACAGCAGCCAACAACTATCAACAATAAAAATCTGAAATTTCCAAGGCCCCCAAACTAGTAGTACCCTTGGAAAAAGCTTCCTAAAACCTAAAAAAAAAAATAAAAATGAAACAGAACCCACTCTTTGAAAAGTGTAGAAAATGAAGTATCCTCTTGATGTCGGCATTATCCATGTGGAAGATTATGAAGCCATGCTTTTCATGAAGACCTATTTCTACTGACCTGGGGGACAATTCTTCAGCTGTAGCTCTATATACAAAATCTGTTCTTTCAATGACTTTCATACATGCCTTTCATACATGCACACACCATGCAACTCAAGAAAGACATAAATCTTTTTACGAAATACATAAAAGGCTATTCTGTGGAAACATAGCTAATTGACACAATGTAGTAGAAATTTCAAAGGAAGCTTATTTTACATAATATAAATAAGGCAACCTTAGTGCTCCCAGACCAAAATAGTGAGGGTTCTAATACATCAAGTATCATCAGAATCTCTGGGCTAGCTCCTATTCTGGTTGTGTTAGCTCTAACGACAGTGAGATGGTGGTTGTTGTGATATTTCATTTGTATTTTAATAAATAAAGCTTGCCTGAAGATCAGAGAGTAAAACAGCCCCCTGGTTAGCCTTACAGACCAGGCAGTGGTAACACACAATTTTAATCCCAGTAACCACACTAGCTGCCATAGACACTGGGCCAGGCACGCCTTTAATCCCCAAACTAGAGAGGATTATAAAATGAGAGAAGACAGTTCTCAGGCTCAGTCTCATTCTGAGATTCCTGGAGGCAGGATCGCCATTTTGTACTGAGGTCAAGGTAAGAGCCAGTGGCTGGGTGCTTTGCTCTTCTGACCTTCAGGTTGAATCCCAATATTTGTCTCTGAGTTTTTATTAATCATACTTCAGTGGTGAGTCAAGTCCTTTGCAGTTAAGATTTGACACCCCCATGAAAGACAAGATCCAGGTCCAGAATGAGCATTCCAATAGCATTACTGGCTTCACTAGAGTACAGAGTCTCTGCCTCAGTGATTCTCTGCAGAACAACACAGAGAGATGTGAACTTACCGACACTTGGCCATTGATGATGACCTCTTCAGAAAAGCGCACTTTGACGGGGTTCGACTTCAGTCTTGCCTTTTTTGCAGCACTAATAAATGCTGATTTGGGAGACTAGAGGAAATGGAAAGATTTTTATCTGATTACCGGCATGCTAACACAAACCTTGCGACATTGGTTTCTCATCTTTATCCTCAAAGGTATATGCAACACGTTGCTAAATCAGTACATACACGGTTCAAGGACAAACTGCAAATTTTGGGTGTGATTGAAACACTGTCACGACTGCAAATTAATAATCTTGATTTAGCGACCAGACCTATGTTCTTTCTAAGTACAATCCCAAGGATTTTCAACCTTGTTTGAATGCGGAGCTCTGAACACAATTCAGTTGCGGGAAGTGATTCTGCCTTAAAACACTATGCTTTAGGTCTCTAGAACCTGACTTTCCGCTTCATGTTGGTAATCTGTGGATCTTGGATCTTAGTGGGCAGAGTGGGAGGAGACTCTGATTTAACATTAAGAGTTGAACTCCGGAATTCAAGGTCTGCCTATCTTACAGGTGCATTGTATTTTGTGATTCTTCCATGTTTTTCTTGGAATTGAGGACCGAATGGCACAGATCCTCCTCAGAAACCGTAAGAGCAATAGGAATGTTGTTTAAAAAAAAAGTGCTGGGACAAAGGGGAGTCCTTGCTGCCTGGCCTTGCTCAAGTCAATTCATCTGAGAATGATCATTATGTAATTTTAGCACAGCTTAAAGACAATTGAACTCCCATCTATTGAGAGCATCACTGGTTAAAAAACAAAGACAAGTCAGACAGTGGTGGCACTTTGTGCCTTTTTAATCCCAGCACTCAGGAGGCAGAGGCAGGCAGATCTCTGTGAGTTTGAGGCCAGCCTGGTCTACAGAGTTAGATCCAGGACAGTCAGAGCTGTTACACGGAGAAACCCTGTCTCAGAAAACAAACAAACAAAACAGGACGAAAACAACCTTCATTCTCTATTGAATTTAGCAGAGAATCAGATGATTTCTGGTTCATAAACTAAAATGGTCAAACATTGACTATTCCCTACCGTACAGATTGATTAACACACTCCTTATTCTGCAGGCATTGAAGCTTTTGCACAACATGTTCTAGTAACTGACCCTTGAATCTACATAAAGGCTTAATATGATGGATATAATGTTACTTTCATGGCCCCCAAACTAATGATCATAACCCATACTTCTCTTTTTAAACAAAAATAACAAACAATTTAAAAGACTCCCAACCTTGCCAAATATGCATATTCTGGAAATCAATTAAATAAAGAAACCCCAACATGATGAAATGGATCTATAAAATGTGGTATGTCCATACAAGAGAATGTTGATTGATGTTATAATCTTGAAAACATGGTATACATAAAATCAGACAGAAAAGATCAAATATAGTATAATTATACTTACGTGAAACAAAAAAGACAGAAAGTTTTGAACAAGGGCAGAAGAAAAAGGAGGAATAAACGTTTAATAGATATGGGATTTTCTCTATGAGTGATGAGAAGGTTTTACTATGAGATAATAGTGATGCTTAATGCATCACAGATGTACTTAATATTGCTGAACTGCACAGTTAAAATGGCACACTTTATGTTATGTGCATGTATTTTATCATAATATAAAATCATTATTGAGCATATGCAATGACAAATATAAATGTTTGGGGGCACAGATTTTTGTCTTAATATTAGGAGAATACTATTTTTTGCTTATTTTTGAGACAGGGTTTGGTTATGAATTCCTGGGGCTTGGAATTAGAAAAGTAGTTCAGGGTGGCCTTGGCTTACAACCCTTCCAGCTCACCCTTCCTGGCACCGGAATTACAGGTTTGCAGAACTATGCTAGGTGATATTGTTTCCAACACTCCTCTGCACACCTTTCTGAACCTATCTGAATTGGAAGCAGTATCTTAGAAGACTTGTCAGATGGATGATTTTATTATGAAGTTTCAATTTGCCCACTTATATAAGCCATTTAAAAGAGAATGGCTGTCCTCCTTTTTTTTTTTTAAAAAAAAAAACTTCAAAAGGACTCTGAATGAGTGCTCCTCAAAAGATGCCTGTGTTCCGTAAGCTCTGTGTGCGTTTTAGAAGTCATACTGGGATGCTGGAGCAATGTGACAATGTATGTTCTCATAGTGTCTGTGTAATTATAGGCCAAGTGCAGTGATGATTAACGAGCAAATCATACAGTGGTGAGTTCATTTGCTTTTGATATGCCATTTTTTTTAGCTGAAGGAAAAACATTATTCTCCCTTAACGATTCTGAGTGGCAGTATTTACATTGACTCAATGAGTTTAGCACGAGTGAAGTGGCTGTAATGAAGATACCAGAACAGACCTGACTCATAGGATGAGATGTCACAAAGAACGCATGATTGCTCTAGCATTATTTGGCAATAAAATGTTCAACTCGTGTGACCATATTCTCAATTTCAACTTCTCTACTGCATTCTGGGTATTCTATTTAATAATTTACTATATTTTTCTAGAATGTTCTACATAATTCTTTACCTCAATAAAAAGATACACATATTGGAACTGACTTTTGAGATGTGTATATTTGATATGATTTTAGAAACAGTTCATCAGCTTCATTGAAAACCTAGAGTGATTTGTCTAAGTTATGGTTTGAATATGAAAATTTCCCCATAGGCTCATGCCTTGAACATTTGTCGCTAGCTAGTGGTGCTGCTTTAGGAGGTGATAGGAACTTAGGAGCTAGGTGGAGGAAATGGGTCGCTGGGTAGGATGCTTAACATCACTTGTTAATTTGACAGGTTCTGGAGTCCCCTAAGAAACAAACCTCACAGCCCATGCGAATGATTACCTAGATTAGGTTCACTGAGGCGTGAAGGCCCACCTGAACTGTGGGCAATATGATGGCCATGAATTGTGGTCTTGGACTAAATACAAAGACACAGAGATGAAAGTGAGCTGGGCACCTGCTTTCCTCTCTGCTTCCTGTCTGGGGATACACTGAGATCAGTTGTCACAAGCTCCTGACGCCATGATGGTCGGTATTTTCAGACTGTGAGATGAGACAAACCCTTCTTTTCTTAAGTTGCTTTTATCTCAACAACAGTATCTAATACACTAGGCCTGTGCCTCCAAAGGTTTGACCTGGTTTCTGGGCCCTCTCATCTCTGTCTGTTTTCTGTTTGCTATGAGGTGCAGAGTTTCCTTCTCTGACACACACTATTACGCCATGATACTTTGTTTCACCACAGGCCCCAGTCAAGGACTGACATCTGGGGACAGCAACCTCTGAAACTGTGAGCCAAACTCAACCTTTCATCCTTTAAGTTGTCTCGCAGCTACCTTGTCCCAATCAGTTTTCTGTCAATTTGATAGAAGCTAAAGCTGTCAGGGAAGAGGAGCCTAGATGGAGACAATGTCTACACCTGATTGTCCATGGTCTATTTTCCTCATTAATGACTGACATGGGAGGGCCCAGCCCACTATGGGTGATGTCATCCCTAATGGTTCTGGGTTGTATGAAAAAAGCAGGCTGTAAAGGCCATGAAGGAGAAATCAGTAAGCAACATTCATCTATGGCTTCTGTTTTAGTTCCTGCCTCCAGGTTTCTGCCCTGTTTGAGTTCGTGCCCTGACTTCTCCCAGTGATGGACTGTGATATGGAAGTATAAGATGAAATAAATACTTTCCTCCCCAAGTTTCCTTTGGTTGTGGTTTTCATGGCAGCAATAGAAACAGAACCAAGGCACTAATGTAGTTTATAAAGTCAATGACTAGAGAGAGCAGGATGTGTCATGCTGGGGATGCTTCTCTTTTCTTTGTAACTTTAGTATGTATACCCTGGCTAGGCTCTCATTACTATATTAAACCATGTACTACTGACTAACATGGGAGTCGGAGATGATCAAAATAGAAATTTGAAGTCATTAACATGACTTTTTAGGAGCGGTAGAGATGGCTCATCACTTCAGATCAGCAACCGTTCTTCCAGAGAAAACAGGTTCAATTCTCAGCACTCACATGGCAGCTAAAAAACCATCTCTAACTCCAGTTCCAGAAGATCTGATGCCCTCTTTCGGCCTCCATGAGCACTGCATACATGCACGTGGTATACAGGCACACAGGCAAAACGTCCATAAACATAAAACAAAACAAAAGGAATCAAAATACCTCAAAACTTTAAAACTACTTTTTGATGATTAAAAACACAAAAAGTCTCCAAGAAGGCTATCTAATGAGAATTGGCCACATGGCACCTTGCTTACTTTGCTAGCTAGAGTGTCAGGTAGATAGGATAGTGCAAACCAATTATGAACACAGTTTTAACTTATAATCCCCTTTGTTAGTCAAAACACATATCCTGTACAAGCTCAGAATCCTGGCGAATTAGCTATCAGCAGCTGTAAGTGCTAATCCTATGCATTTTATATCACGTGGCAGAGCTGACACGCAATTAACACTTAGAATAATGAAATTCTCCTGCTGTTAGTTGATTTTAACTCTATCACGCCCCTAATCAATTTCTACATTATTTTCCACATTTGCTATTGCTAAGATGGGCCATAGGATAGTGACTATTCCCCAAAGGCCTTTAGAAATGACCAGAACAGTACTTGAAAAAAAAATATACACAGAGAAAGGGCTGGAGAAATGGCTTAGTGGTTAAGAGTACTTGTTCCTTCTGCAGAGGATCCTAGATCAGTTCCCAGTAGCCACATCTAGCAGCTTACAATCACTTGTTAGTCAAGTTCCAGGGGATCTGACGCCTTCCTTGGCATCCTTGAGCACCTGCACACACACACAAACAGGCTCACACCGAAACCAGTAAGTAAAAATGAGTAAAACAGTTTTAAAAGCACAAGTAAGACTGATTTCGGTAACTACATAATATGGCTTTGAACTTGTAGCCTGGGAGTAACCTATAGCTACTAAGTGACTTGTTTTGTAATCCTCACAAGCGGATACTTGGTTAATGCTTCATAAGCTGGTAGCTAGTCCGGGAGGTGCTTCTAAGAAATCTGAGCAGGTGAGTGGGAAAAGGAGACGGGAAGAGGAAATACGCCACTGAAGTTTTCATTGTTAAGTTGGCACCACCCCAGGCAACTGGATCTTATTCCTCCTGAGAATCTCTGGGAAGCAAGGCTGACCACATTCTCCAGCGTTACATTGTTCAAAGGACAGAGACGTTTATCTGCCAGCTCTTGTGATCACAAACTGAATGGCTACTCGGATAAATTTTTAAAGCTTTTGCTTTCCTGAAGTGTCAGCACCCCAGCAAACAGCCTCTGAGCACCCAGTCTAGGCAAGCGGGTACACTAGTGTGAAGAGGTGGTCCTACCAGAAATTCACCTTCATATCCACCCCTGACTTTGACCTATTGACGTTTAAAACCATCTTACAAGTTTTCTTTCTCTTCTTCCTCTTCTCTTCCCTACTTCTTATTCTTTGACAGGATCTTGCTAAGTATTGTCTAGACTGGCCTTGAACTTTTCATTAGGAAAATGTTGTTGTCATCCTGTGTTGTCATCCTGGGTGCTACGATCAAAGGCACATTCAATCAGACCCATCTCTCCTTAACTTTTGTGTATGTTCGCCCCTCACCCTCAATACATGGACTTGTCCACAGGTCCCCCCCCCCTCTCTGTTCCTCTCCTACTAGGTTGAACGCAATCCCTTGGTGCTCCCTTTCATGTGACCCTCCTCTCGATACCTAGAGACTAGGTCTCCTTAGGACCTGTGAGTGTAACAATGGTGCTTTCCTGTTCCTTTTCTGTGTCCTCTTTCGTGAATGTTCTGACTGATCATCCTCATGAAGAACACAAAAATATGCCCTCCAGGACTGGATTCCTTAGCACATCCAGCTGGCTTCATGAATATCGGCCATCCTGGGAGTTTGACTGCCATGCTTAGCAGGGGATGCGGCTTATGCTGTGAAACCACGCGCTAACCCAGGAAACTGTGGCAGCAGAGTGTCCAGGAGAAAGGCTTAGCTTCTCAGGTGCATGGAACACACTTCATTGGAGCCCATCAGGAAGCAGCAAGGCAAACGTCTTCAGAATTTCTTGCTAGCCAGTTCCAAAAGAAATGTAAGTGCTCTAATGGTCTTGAAAATTCACAGATTTTTCTCAGACAGAAGCAGAATCTATGGATCTTCTCTTGTTTGGCTGGGTTATTTGTCATTTTTAACCTATCTTGTTTATAACAATTTAAACCTTGACTTTTGCTTGTTTGTTTATTTTGTTTTGATACAGGGTCTCACTATGAAGGCCAGGTTGGCCTAAAACTCACTGTGATAGCCCAGGCTGGCCTCAAATTTGCATCAACCTTGTTACCTCAGCCAGCCTCGCAAGTGTTGAGAATATAGCCTATACCCAGATTAAATTTTTTTAAAAGATGCAAACTAGAAGGGGAAAAAAATCCGAATATAAAGATACAAGTAAAATCATTACAGTCTCTTCTGCCATCTGCTCTTCTCCGTCTATCCAGTTTACCTATTTCAGTAGCTTCAGAATATGCACATCCACGGTTCAGAGGAGGAAAAAGTCATGTTGGAACAGCAAGGATGGGCATTAGAGCAGTACAGTGGCTCTCTGCTGAGAACAATTTTATTTTGAAGAGACACTTAGCAAAATCTGCAGATATTTTTGCTCGTCATAACTTGGGTGAAAGGGTGCAATTCGAATCTGCTGAGCAGATGTTAGGGTTGGTCGCAAGCGTCCCCTCTTCTGCAGGCCCACCCCCAAACAGGAAACTCTCCAGCCCAAATGTCAGCAGGGTCATTCCATAAATGAAACCCTCGGGCAGCATTTAGAATCAGGGCAGAACCTTGAAAGACTGGAGGATTGGACTGATCAGAGGGAATAGGAGTATTGGAAAGCCTGGCCGGCATCTCAGGGAGGAAGGGGAGTTCAGGGTGAGGGTACCCTGCAATAATTGGCTAGGGAAAGAATGGAGTAGAAGAGTGGCTACTGACAAGAAGTGTGTGCGGCGAGCTCTCCTGAATGGATTAACTCTCTGTGTCAATGTAGAAAAGAAGTCCCCGGACTCTGGAAAACAACTGAGATTATCAAATCCAAGTACCTGGCTTCAATGACAGTAAGGAACACTTCTGTACCAACAAGTCATGAATACTCTGCTGGACAGGAGAGCCAATCCCTAAGCCCTTACCCTAACCTATTAGGTTCCGTTTGAACTTGAATGCCAAAAGTCTCTTTTTAGTTTTCCTTTCTCTTTTCTGCATGGGCTAAAACAACTGCACACAAGGCAAGAAATGAAATTAGTCTGGAGTTATAAAGGTTCTGATCATATGTTTTTAAGCGGTTGCAAAGTAAAGAGAAAATTCAGGTAAAAGAATGCAAATTTGGGAGACGGGAGGAAAACCAGCAACCAACATCACACTTCACTTGGAAGATACATAGTACTCTGTGAGGAGAAAACATGGAAGCTATGCTGGTTAGATTCTCTTCCTGTCTATATAAAGGCCCAACAAGGTGGCTGGCCAGAAAGCCATTTTCTTTGGTATCTTCTGAATGTATGACGCTTACAAGTCAATGTCAACAAGCCTGTAGAAAGAGGTAGATGAGCAGTTGCCTGGGGTGGATGGTGGGAACAGGGAGTAACTGGAAATGGGAAGCAGAGAGTGGAAGCGTGATGATGGATCATTCTGAAACTGGACTGCGGCGGTGAATGTGCACTTCCCTGTGCTTTGCAAAGACCTCTGCCTTACATGTGGAAAATGAGTGACTTCCACACCATGAAGGTTATACCATCACAGAACTGTTTTCAAAAATCCTAAGAATTGGGCTTGACGGTATAGCTCCGTTGGTAGCGTGCTTGGGGAGCACATGCCAGGCCATGGGTTCAATTTTCAATACTTTATTAACTGGGAGTAGCGAGCAATGCTTGCAAGCACAGCGCTAGAGGAGGAGACGGGAGGATCAGAAGTTCAAGGTCATCTTTTGGTCACTTCCTTAGACACATGCAACTGTGTCACAAACAAACCAACAAACAAACCAGAAAGCAGAGGAAATGAAAAGAGTATGATCATAATCAGTTCCTCCCTCCTAACCAAGGTATCTGAACTCGAATTCTGACAGTGGTGTCCCTCGCACGCCTCCTTTGAATCAGGCTTAATTATCCCGTTCTCGACCAAAATAATTAGATGGGGACAAGAATAAAACTTTCACACAACTTCCTGTAATTAGATATTCCCATGAGACTTGTGACTTGGAAGCTGGCAAACAAGAAAGTCTTGGGTTTTGTATTCGTTGCAGATGTGGAGCGCTCCCAGGCCGGCAGAGCCGATTGTCTTTCAGGATATTTAGGGAAGCGCGGTAGTTTCCACGCCAATGAATGGTTTTGGCAACCCAGAACACAATAGAAATGATCAAGAATTTTAAGCTCGCGTTTTGAGCACATGCAGTTTGTCTCCACTGTTATGCACCCCGGTGGATTTCCTGGAATGGGTTGAGGGGATCAGAAGCTCAAGGACATGGAGTGGCACTTTTGCTCACAGAACACTTACAGGGTAAGGCTGGATGACAGTGAGCAGGATCGATTCTTTGCAGCTTCTGAAAGAGAGAAAAACAAACAGATTTACACACTGTGCAAAGCGCAGACTCAAACAGAGACGGCTTGCTTTTGAGAAGAAATGTGAGTAGAGTGTTGACAAATGTTCCTTGGGCTTCCAGGGCAGGGAGAATGAAACAGCTCAGAAGAAGGCTTCAGACCACAGAGCAAACCCCGATCAAGGGTTTTCTGACTGCAGCACACCATCCGATTGGCAGATTCATAAGCAGATTCTATCAGCCATCTGAGTTGTATGACCAAACAACCGGGCGTCTGAATCAGACCCGGTGAGGGAAGAATGATTTCGAAAGCACCAAACTCAGTCAGCCTCTAGACTGTTCTTGGCTCTCAAAATTGATTCTCCCTTTCTGATTTTCATATAGCCTACTTTCCTCTGCTGCTGGAAAATTTCTGTTGCTTTCTTAGAGGGGAGAGATTTTGGAACATTTTATCAATGCATGAAATGTGTTCTCAGGGAAAGTATCATGGAAGAGAAGTGTCCTTGGAAGTTGTTTATTTTCAAATGGTAACATTGGTAACCTTGCTCCCCACACTGTGCAACTCAGTACATGCCATACCCAGGACTAGAGCTGCTGAGTATTTCTGACAGGCAACAATTGGGACATAGTGTTCACAGTAGGAAATGCTTCACAGCTAGAGCAGAACAATGGACTAGAATTGTTTATTTAATTTCCTCCAAGTAACCAAAACCCTTGAGGAAAAATCATATTATGGCTTAGAATATTCTCTTCCCTCTTTCTTTGTTCCTTTTAAATCCTAAGTAAAAACCACTCGCTATTTTTCTGAAGAAGAGCTATTTTTACTTTAGGTTTCAAGGGGTTACTTGTTTTTGTGATTTTTGGTCAAACGAGTGGGGTGAATTCTGTTGCCTTGGAGAAACCACTGTAAATGCCATTTCTTTCACTTTGGTGGGTCAGCATGCTCACTCTGTATGGTCAGACTGTGATCTACCGACTCCTGGAAGAGTGTGCGTCCCTTGAGCCGAAGTATGGTGGCGACGTGAGGGTTTGTCGGGATTAGAAGGGACTCTATCTAGATCTACAACTCAAGGAAGAAGCAGGACACTAAGGATAATGGTGATACTGACAGATGGATTGCACAATGCTATCGGCGAGACCACCCACAATTCCTCAGTTTCCGGGCTGGCAGAGTACCCCAAAACTGCAGTAGGCAGAGCGACAATATATAATGACGGTTTCAGTGGGTATGAGAAAGGATTATGTGGTTGTGGCTGTGGGAAAGGTCATTGGGCATCATTAGGTTAGTTCAATATTTAAAAATACAAAAAAATACTATTACCTAGCCAGTACATCCTGATTTTATTTCTCAAAGAATCCTGCCTCTTTCTCTTAAGGAAGTGTAGATAACAATGCTCTCTGAAGCTGAACGTGTGGGGCTGACATGTTGGAAGCATGTGGAATGTCCATTTCAGGGGACAGCAGATAAAAAACAAATAGGCAGGAAGAAAGAAAACAAAGAGAAGAAAAATGATGCAACTTAGTTTTCACTTCTTGTCCAAATGAAAAAATACATGTTCTACAGATGAAATACAATATAGGGCCATGCAGGCAGCTTAGTCAAATAAAGTGTTGATTCTATAATCCTGAGGACCTAAATTCAATGCTCAGTAACCACACACACACACACACACACACACACACAGAGAGAGAGAGAGAGAGAGAGAGAGAGAGAGAGAGAGGTTGGTGGCACATACTTATAATCCTAGGTCTGGGGAAGTAGAGACATGTAGATTCCTGAGGGTCACTGGCTATCCAGGTTAGCCTTCCTGGAGAATTCCAGGCCAATGAGAGACTTTATCAAAATGAGAAAAGGCATTTGAGAACACCTGACCTACACACACACACACACACACACACACACACACACACACACACACACGTACAACACATTCATATGTTTTACCCACAAGAGCACCCACACACATATAACACACATATGTGTGCACACAAATCATGAAATAACCACCATAGATCACTGTATCTCTCAACCCTTATTAGAGAAGCTTCACAGTAGATGGCAATTAATTTAGAGACCTGCAATCGGTCAGTGTGCAGAGAAGAAGAGTCTGGGGAATGCTCAGCTCTGAATATCCCGTTCAGTTTCCCCCGCCACAAAGTCTCAGGATTCATTGCAGAAAAGTGGGAAGAAAGATTGTAAGAGCCAGAAGGGGTGGGTGACCAACGTGAAATGGTGTCTTCTGACAAAAGAAGGTTTTGTACACGTGAGCTCCTAGTAGTTGTGACCGCATGAGCGAGACCTGTACAAGATTAAGCTGAACAAAATCGCAGCCTGGATGATCGAGGCGCTCATGAAGCCCCACCCTTACCCGAGGAGCTATTGGCAGTCGATGGCTGGCAGGTGGGTAGAGAATCAGTTTTCCTCCAGGATGTCACCCCTGGGAGGCTACTCATACTACAGTAGATGGCATTACACTATGCACTAAGGACTAAGTCGATTCTTATGGTTGAAAGAGTAAAGAGCACCTGAAGCTGGGACGGAAAACATGTTCGACCAAAACATGTTATATGCATGCATGAAGTCATCAAACTATAGCAAGTTAAAACTGTACATATGCAAATAGCTTCTAAAATAGTTATTCCATTCTCTTATATAAACAGAACAAAACAATGGAATGCTGTTGTCGAATATATTTTTAAAAGTGTAACATTTACTCTTGCAGTGGCACATTTGTTTAATGATGCAAAGATGTGTTGCATTCTTTCTCTTCCCTTTGTTTAACTCTGTGAAGCTTTGTTACTTCGTCTGTGGAAAACACCTAACTGGTCTAATAAAGAGCTGAATGGGCCAAAGCCAGGCAGGAGAAAGGAGAGGCGGGGCTGGCAGGCAGAGAGAAGAAATAGGAGGAGAAATCTGGGAAAAGAGATAGAGGAGCAAGAGGAGGAGGAGGAGGACACTTGGGGCCAGCCTCACAGCTGATACCAAGTAAGAAGTAAATATATACAGAAACAGGAAAAGATAAAATCCCAGAGGCAAAATGTAGATGGAATAATTTAAGTTAAGAAAATCTGGCTAGAAAGAAGGCAAGCTAAGGCCTAGAATTCGTAAGTAATAATAAGTCTTTGTGTGTATGTATTTATTTGGCATCTGGGTAGCAGGTTCTTCAAAGAGCCTAACAGGGGGAAAAAGCAACCAATTGCAGAATGCTATTCTATTTAGTTTTAAATTTATAGTCTATTAAGAACCAAATACATTCATTTAAAATATAATATAATGGAACTCCAGAGTGTGGCAGCCAAGTCAAACTTATCTGCTCAACATGGCCTATTTTGCCCAAATTTGCTCCCAGAGACTTCAGTAGTAGGCAGTGGATCCTGAGGACTCATCCTCTGGGACAAGGTGATCATATGAGAATGTTGGAACGAGCCAATCAGATTTCTTCTCTCCCACAATAGAATGAGGAAACATGGAGACTAAGAAGGACTAGGAGGCAGGGTACCAGAGTACAGGATAGAGATGGCCTGAATCCCGAAACAATCTTGACTCTGTCTTTCCTGAGGGCTGCTTGTTCACTGCTCCATTAGAAGTAAAATAATTGATGTAAAAATTCTCAGTGTGATATCTATCATCATTCTAGGGAAGAGCTTTTACCTCTGTTTTCTCTCATCTGTAAGTACTTAATCATCACCTGCCAGACAAGAAGAATTAACTCCATTCTGTTTTCAGATCCCTTAGGATTCTTAAGCCAATCTTAGAAAGAAAAAGACAATCAAAGCCATATGTGTTCATGTGGTATAGGATGCTAAAATGGATTTAGACAGCTTTAGTGGGGCCCCACGCCAATAAACACCAGTCATCTCCACAGGTGAAGGGAGGGTGCTGTGAGATATTAACAAGAGACATTGGAAACCAGGATTTGTAATATTAACTCTTAACTCACTTTCAGGTCTATCTCATATCTTCCTACAACCCCCAAATAGGCAACAGGGAGAAAGAGTCAAAGCAACACACCCCCAGAGGGTAGAAGCTACATTTGTGAAATGTCTGCCCTTCCAACTGAGGTGGATCCAAACGGTGTGCTTCCTGGGGAAACTAGTAGAAGGTACGGTGGAAATGTGGGATCGGACCATTTTATGAGGGCTTCCTGAAAACTAACTGCTTCCAAGGGTGAAAAGGACTTAGCAGCAATGTGTGGAAGCGGAGACATTCTAGCATAGCAGCATAGTTCATTCTGACCCAAGGAGGCTAAAACTGCGGCCTCTCCACAGAGAAATCATCCAGGCATCGGCAAAAGCACCCACACAAGAGAATCAGTGATGGTTCTTGGCAGTGGATAGAGGAAATGAGTGCTGAGTTTTACCGGGCACAGTTAAGGGAAAACTTTCTTTTATTTCATCACTCTGGCCAGACTTTTTTACAATTCCAATGTGTCCACAGCTAGAAAAGAATGCTAGAAAGACAAAGAAACCATTGATGACGTTCCTTGATGCTCTGCAGCTTATCCAAGTCCTCGAAAGGGGACAAAAGAGAACTTTGGTGGAGTAGGGAGTTTAACTATATCACAAATGAACACTTTAATTATACTGTGCAAATTGTTGTGATTACAAATGAACTAATGACTGGAGGACATTTCTGAACCTGTTGAATGCATTTTGGAGACCATCTTAAGGTTTTGTTGAGGCTATAATTAAACACGTGGAGCTGTTGTGAATGGATAATGATAGAAAAACAAGATTGCCTTGTGATTGCACCCTGTAAGATCTGTTTGCCACATCCCCACAAAAAAAATCTTTAATTATGTAGTCTTGAATAGATAGATGATTTTCTTTGAATTCAAGAAATTGACTTACGGCAGGTAGCACTCCAAGAGGGAATAATAAAAACATGAATATACGATTCAAGGCTGAAGATTCAAGGCTGGAGAGATGGCTAAATGGATAAAGACGTGTGTTGCACTCATCTGGAAGCCTGAGTTCAACACTGGAACTCACATACCAAAGTCAGATGCAATGAAGCAAATCTGTGATCCCAGAACACCGATGGGAGTTAGAAACAGTGGTCCAGAATTTGGCGTGACTGCTAAGCATGGAATACACACTGTGTAGCAGTGGAAACAAAAAGAGGGACCCTGGTTCAACGCACGAAAAGACAAGACTCAGGCCACCAAAGTTGTCCTCTGACCCTCACACATGCATTTCAGCATGCACACGTGCACGCCTTCCCTGAAAAATGTTTTGAAAGCAGGGCGGTGGTGGTGCATGCCTTTAATCCAGCACTCAGGAGGCTGAGGCAGGTGGACCTTTGTGAGCTCGAGGCTAGCCTGGTCTACAGAGAGACCCTGTCTGGAAAAAGAATGTTTTAAAAGATCAGTGTAGCTCAGGAGACAATGGATGCAGTGGAGGACATGAAAGTGGGTGTAACCATAACATTTGAGATATGAGTTTCTTTACTTTTGAACAACACTCAGTGTCTCTAGTTTTCTTTATTCCCTTAGGTCAGTGGAGCTGCCCTTCACAGACCTACTGCAGTAGTTGCTCGGAGCAAATGGACTCACTAAGCAAGGTACTCTATTAGCTTTCTTCTGGTACTGTGACATAAAGGATAAAGTTAGTAACTTAAGATACAAATTTACTGTCTATATCTCTGAAGGTCAGACGTCATATAAAGGCACAGAACCCAAGGCAGCATGCGCAGGGCCTTGAGGGGTCTGCATCAGATGGGGTCCTAGAGCAGAATGTAGAGATGGACACAGGCCCCCAGTCCTGACCCAGAAGCTATCTCCAATTGCTAACCACTTGCAAATGAAAATTTAGCTTTTGTCTCCAAGGGAGTCTCCCTGGAGAAACAAACTACTCTCAAAGGTAGGCCGCATGCCCAGCGGTAGGTAAGCAACAGAAATGTCCTCGATGGGACTTTGGGTGGTTCCTGGTCTCATAATATTATTTCAGTGCTTTTCCATTTTTGCTTTTTTTTCCTTTTTAAAAATTATCTTATCATCATTTATACATATATATATTTTCTCTTTTTACCCTGTAGGTCCTTTGTGTACATATTATGGCTTCCAGTTTAGCATTTTTATGGGATTCCTGAGCGGGTAAACAAGTGGATTTCTGTTTCTTGTGTCTTGTTTGGGGGCTCTTTTCCTTCTTTTTGTTTGTTTTGTCCCATCCTGATATATTAGATTCTGTTTTATCTTATATATTTATTTTATCATAAAAGAGATTTTCCTTTGCTAAATCAAGGGGCCAGAGCTCCTGACACTCACAAGTGGTTATGGGAAAGATATAATTTGCCATGCAGAAAAAAATGAAGCTAGAACCTAACCGCTCACCCTGTATAAAACTTAAGCACAGTGGACCACAGGCCTCTACATAAGACAGGATAGTCTCGAACTGCTTGGGGAAAAAGCAATGGGTACATGTTGACTTCCAGGCACAGGGAAGAACTTTCCAAATAGGACTCAAACAGCACAGAAAATAAGACCAACAACTGACAAAGCAGATCTCATCCTAAAGAAGCGTCTGCCGACACAGCAAAGGGAATTGTCAATAAGGGGTGGTGTAGCAAGCAGAATGGGAGAAAATATTTTCCAGCTGTACATCTGACAGAGGGTACGTATAATATTCTAGACGCTAACATTATTAAACATCAAGAAAACAAGCATCCTAAGTAAAATCAGGTTGTAGGTCTAGAAAGAAAGTTTTCAAAAGGAGAAATGCAAATGGCCAGTAAACAGCGTTAAAAGTGGCCTATTTTCTTAGTTATCAGGAAAGCACAGATGAAAACTGCTTCAAGCGTCCACTTCACCCCCAATTAACACGTAATCTAAATGGCAACACATGCTGTCATGGATATGGTGAGAGTGGGCGTCTTACACACTGCTGGTGGGAGTGTAAACCAGTGTAGCACCTATGGAATGTGTATTGAAGTTTCTCCAAAACAATGAGAAATAGAACTACACTATAAGCCAGCTATGGTACTCCTGGGCGTAGGCCAAATGCTTTTCTATCTTACTACTGAGGCACTTGCACATCCATGGTCACTGCTGCCATATTCACAATAGCTAGGAGATGGAACAACCTAGATGTCCATAGGCTGATGAATGGTCAATGAAAATGTGATTCATAAACAACACGGAATATTACTCAACTGTAAGAAAAAGTAATTAAATTTTCAGGTAAATAGATGGAACTATAAAGAAATTATACTGACTGACGTCATCTAGCACCCCAAGGACAAACACTACATATTATTTCTAACAAGTTTTCTTTCTTCAAATCTTATGATCTTAAGTTTTGATTTGGTTTGTTTTTTTTCAAGACAAGGTAGCTTTGGAGCCTGTCCTGGAACTTGCTCTTGAAGATCAGGCTGGCCTCGAAATCACAGCTTCCTGAGTGCTGGGATTAAAGGCGTGCACCACCACTCCCAGCCAAATCTTATGTTTTGTGGGTTGAAATTGGCATGTATGGAAGCTAGGAACCTAGAATTGAGCCATTTGTATGGAGAATGTACTTAGGGAGTAGAGGTCGTAGAATATACGTGGAACAGACCTAAAGAGGGGTAATAATGAAGGAAGATGGGTCAGTCAGGTAGTGGTGATGAGGGAATGACGGGATAGAAGTGTGGACCAAAATGAAGTAAGCATGAAGAAGCTGATGGTGACCTGTGATCTTGTAAACCAAGTGAATATAATAAAAGATGATAGTAGAAACACATGGGACATGAAAAAAACAGACATGGAAAATACTGGAAGCTAAAAAATTAAGTCAAGATGGGAGAAATGAGAAGAGGAATGAGTTAACCCAAAGAAAGGTTTTATGAAGCTTTATGACAGCCTACTAGTTTGTGAGTTCAAGTACTTTTTAAGGGGAGTTTAAACAGAGGTATCACACATGGACAAACAATGCTGCTCCCAGAAGATATAGATTATTAAATGAAAATCTCAGTGCCCGGACCAGGTACAGGTTACCTCTCTGAGTATTGGTAAAGGAGGCCCCCAGGGACACCCAGAACAAGACAGGCTATTGTCATGTCTTTTGGTTGCCCATGTACACTAGATGGTAAGATCCTATTGTTGAAGCTACCTCACATTTTAGGAGATAGAGAAATCAATTCAATAGAACCTCTTGCTTCATCAAAATCAAGAAAAGACAGCCCATTGGCATGATAGCTACAATTTTATGTAACATAATTATGGAAGTGACTTGACCTTTACCATATCCTGTTGCTTAGAAACAAGTCATGGACCCCAGTCATGCTAAAAAAAAAAGTGGGGAATACACAAAGTTACAAACACAAAGAGGCAAGGATCTTAGCCGGCCTTGCATTCTGCCTGTCACACTGGGTTAGAGGGACTGTGACCAAGGGTCTTAGTGACTTTTCTGGTTTCTGTGACAAAATGTCACAACAAGGGCAACTTATAGAAGAAAAAGTTTATTTGTATTTATGGTTCCAGAAGGATAAGAGTTTATAATGGCAGCCGGGCAATGGGGGGTGCATGTCTTTAATCTCAACACTCTGAAGGCAGAGGCAGGCAGATCTTTGGGAGGTTGAGGCCGACTGGTCTACAGAGTGAGTTCCAGGACAGCCAAGAATACACAGAGAAACCCGGTCTCTAAAAACAAAGCAAAACAAAAGTTGGTAAAAGTGCTCATCGTGACAGGGGGGCATGGCAGCACGGGACATGGCTAGCTAGCATGGCTAGCTCCCATCTAGAACCACAAGTAGGAAACCAAGAGAGTGAAGTCCAAATGACATGAGTTCTTAAGCTGTCAAAGCCTGTCTTCCATGACATACTTCCTCCAGGAAGTTCACACCTCCTCAACTGCCGAAACAGTGCAATCAGGGACCAGGTCTTCAAGTACAGATAACTAAGGGGTACATCCCATTCAAATTATCATGCCGAGGGAAACAAGAATTTATTGTGCATCACAGTTCAGGTGCACACATCCAGGGAAGATTGTGGCAGGGAAGGGAAATATCAGACAGAAGCTTGAAGTGGCTGGTCACATGGCATCACAGTCAGAAACCAGAGAGCAATGAAGAATGTGAATGCTCTGCTTTTTTTTTCTTCCAGTTATCTGGTCCAGGATTCCGGCCATGGAATGGTGCTACCCACACTGGTTAAGTCTTTTCACTTGAATTAATGCAATCAAAATAATGCCCATAGGCAGGCCCAAAGGCCCTTCTCTCAGATGGTTCTAGATTCTGGCAAGTTGGCAGCCCTAACCATCAAACTTAAATATCTCAAAAGTGGTTTCTATCCATGGCTTCCCCATATGCAGATTTATTTTCCTACCAACAACTAGAAAAAGTATTGATCTTTATACCTTGTAAATTTGACAATAGGAGACATTAAAAAATGTGTTCATTGTTGTTTAAAATTGTCTTGCCTGTTGTAATGTTCTATAATTTGCCTAAAACATAACTTAGATTGATTTTCAATTTTACAAATTAGGGCAAGAAGTTATCTGAATTGAAACACAGTATTCTAAAATGATATTTGTCATTAAGGCAGGAGATATGCTTCTCTTGTATTTTCTCTCATCTAGTCATTATTTAATTAGAACCTGCCAGGAAGGAAAAATGAACTCCGTACTATTTTGTGTTCCTTAGTATTCCCAATAATACACTCCTAGGGCAAAATGTAAGGCACTTTAAAATTGCTTCAGCAGAAAGATAGAATCAGGAATAGAAGAGCAAACATTCAAGCAAGCAGATAACCTCTTTTTAGGAAGGCCTAAAATAACTTGAGGCTTTTAAACATCTAGGCAGAAGCAAATTTAGAGAAGTATTTCGTAATAAATTCCAAGTAAAATTTCTACTTTTGAGAAGTAATTTTAAGTTCAGTGCCAATATTTTTTACATCTGCATTTGTTAAAATGTTGGCTTGCCAATGTGGGCAGGGGAGACTCCACATAGCCCAAGCCCTAGATGAAGAACTCCATGGGCCAATAGCTGCTGAGAGAGAGCGAACTGGGGAACAATGCATTTAAGAGACTCAGGAGGGGATTAATGGGCTAGGGAGGGCTAGGTGAGGTAGATACAGTGCTTATATACAAAGTTCTAAAAATTATAAAAAAAATCATTTGAATTCCTAACTCATAGTGTTGAGTGGCAGGGGAAAATTAAGTCTAACAGTCCTAGATGACCTTTTCCAAATTTACTCTCAGTTCCTATGTTTTCATTTCTTTGACAGAAGCCTTGTGTCAGCCTTTCTTGATGGAGGCTCCCTTGAGACCTGTTTGGGACACCCAGCACAATCATATGGTTGCCCAGTTTCATTGGACATGATTCTATATATGTAAGCAAACAAGGGGAAGAAGAAGCTCACATTTTAATGAGGTACAATTTTCCTGTGTTAAATTTTTCTGATCCTTTTCTACTTCCCATGTAGATTAGATCCATGCATGTGTCTCTTCGGGTCCTCATTGTTGTCAGGTTCTCTGGGATTGTGAATATTATAGGCTGGTTTTCATTGTTTTATGCCTAAAAGCCACTTCTGAGTGAGTACATATGATATTTACCTTTTTGGGTCTGAGTAGAAAACGACAAGATCTCTTGAGTATACTGAGAGCATGGGGACCACGGGAGAGGGTAGAAGGGGAGGGGAGAAGAAGGGAGAGAAGCAGAGAAAAATGTATAGCTCCATAAAATCAATAAAAAATAAAAAAACAGTACTCATTCCATAACCACAACAATAAAATCTTTCTGACCTAGCCCCACAAGCACTGGGGACTGAAATCTGAACCGAGGACATGCTAGGCGGGTGCTCTGCTGCTAAATTACCTCACTACCCCTAAATTCCCTCTGAACAATGAAGCTCAGCTGGTACTCTCAATTCCTTAGAGCAACATGGTCTGGTACCTTTCTTTAACTGCCTTTCCCATGTTGTAGTTAGACTATTTTAGCTCTTCACCATGTAATCATATGAGCATGGGAAACTTCTACACCAACTAATTAGATCCCTTGATCCAACTCAGAAACTGTTATGAATTTAACTGCACCTCGATTTTCCTCAGAAATTGTGAAAATGAATGGAAATAAAACTCAAGCAACAGAAATCAGCAGCAGAAGGACATTGTTGATAAAAATTTAAATGTCTTTCTTTAAAAAAATTAAATCCAGACAAGTAAACAATTGGACTTTCAACCTGAAAAGAAGTACTCAATCTGGGGAGGCTGGAAGGTTAAGTTTTAAAAGGCAAATAAAGAGGTAATTTAGGACTGCGGAAGGAAGGGATTCTGTAAATTATAAAATGACATTTAAAAATAACTCAAGAGACTGTTCTGTAGTGTTGTTATTTGGAGGGCAATGTGAGACACAGCAAGAGAGATTTGATCTTGCCCTTCTAAGCTAAGCATGTATACACACAGCATTCTTCTTCTCATACTTCAGAGTTCTTAAAAGAGATTAGAAAAATTATTCTTTCCTGCAAGCTAGTACTTGCCAGCCCTTGACCTCCCAGCTTGTGGGCAGCCACTGTTGATGGCAACAATAACCAACCAACAGGATTTCTCCAGTGACCTGGCTCAGGAGGGGCATTCTTTGGTCCTGGTGTGTTTTGATGGGGCGCGGTGCGATCGGTAATTAATGATCTGCCAGACTAGCTTAATACAAAATATATAGCTTCAATAAACAGAAGGAAAACTTACACCAGAATCCCAACGATTCGTCGAGATGCAGGAACCAGGCAAGAGAGCTAGGGGAAGTGCACCCACCAGGTTTATAGGTAAATTTTTGCCTTAGGGCAACACGCCCCACGGACAGAATGTGATTAGCTGAACTCCCCTATCAGTGTTTTGCAATAGAACCTCTTACTTTGATTCTATTTTCTCTATTCGAACTCAGACATGGGAAATAAACAAGAAGATTCTTTTGACCAAATACCCAGTCATAGGGCAGTGTCAGCCTAATCAGTCACTGACAAAGTTGGAGGAAGTACTGTTGTCACCGGCCACTTTCAGAAAAGTCAGCACAGACAGAACTAAACCTGGAATGGGTTCCAGTGCTCCATCTCGTCGATCTCTGCAACAGTCTGAGCAGAGATTGTAATTATCCACCGAATCAATTCCTAACGGGTACTGAAGTCATTTCTCGGAGATACTGGGGATGTCCAGAATATGAGTGCGCTCTCAGCAAAGGTCAGTCAGTTGAGGCTGTACTCTATCTTGGACTAGATGAACCGCTGAATCTTCACTTATTGCTGCAGAAGTCAGAAGTCTGCCATTACAGTGATACCATCCAAGGAGAAGAATGGGGTTATTCATCATTCTCAGTTACCTTGTAGGGTTGCTATGGAAGAAATTATGCACAAATGAAGCCACCGTATCCGTATGAGTAGTAAAGGCAGACAGAAGCTGGATTTAAGAGTGATTGTGCTCTTTTGTTGATCTTTCAGATGACCCAGGTTTGATTCCCAGGACCCACATGATGGCTCATTACTGTCTGTAACCCCAGTCCCCGGGCATTCAACACCGTCGTCAAGCCTCTGCATTCACTTAGCACTCATGGGGTGCACAGTGCATGCTATAGGCCAAACACTCATATACATAAATTAATAAAATAAAGCTTAAAAAGACTCCTCTTATACAGCAGAATTGTCTTGCTTTTTATGAATTCTTCTGACAATGTCTCTCCCATTATCACTTTCACTCGAGTGAGAAGTTAGATTGCCAATTAAAAACACCACCAGTTTAGTTATCAATGGAAGAAGTCAGGGGAATTTAAGAAAGCATCTGTATGAGGCAGTATGTTCTCCCAATACTCAAGGCTTGTCCTGTTTAGCTTTTTCCATTAGCAACACAGAGGCTTTAAAGATGAGCCTTAGACGTATCTGGTGTTCATACCTTCCTGTGGTCTCTATCTCTTGACTCTTAACTAGCCCTGCAGTAGTAGCGTACAACTTCCAGGTTGCATTTGGAAGACTTCGAGAAGCCTTGTATCATCCACATGGGTACCTTAGAATGCTCAGTTTGGAAGAAGCCAGTTGCATGTGCATAGTCCAACAACCCTGTGATCTCCATGCTGTAAAGAAGTTAGCCATGTGAAACAGTGTGGAGAGAGAGAGAGAGAGAGAGAGAGAGAGAGAGAGAGAGAGAGAGAGAGAAGCCTAGCCAACCCTAGTATGTCAGATCTCCAAGATCAGAAATAGTTGTGGATGCCTGGCCCAATCAAGCCTTTCGACAGGGCCTACCACAGCTGTCGTTTAACTGCAGTCGCACTTGAGGCAGCCCACTGAGAACCATCTGGACGAGAAGAGCCACTTTATGCAACCAGGAGAGTAATAAATGGTTTTATTAAGCCATTATGTGTGTTTGCTAGACAGTAACAGATAACCAGAACATCATTTTCCCCCAAAGAATGTGAAGAGTATATATTTAAAACAATAGACAATCAAAGGGGCGAAGTGGATTTGAAACGGAACATGTTTCTATTATCAGGCAAGGAAAAATATCCGAGATAATGACTCCCCAGGATGTTGTAATTATGACGTACACTACAACAAACAAAACACAAACCAAACAAATGGGCAGAAAAAAAAACAAACCTTCTTAGGCAAACATAATGTCCTTATTGCCAGGGGCAGGGTTAACACAACTGTAACATTAATTACGGACTTTTGGAGATTGGTGTTGAAGAAGAAAAAAACTAATAAAATTAGGAGAGAGGACAGGACTCCATTAACATCTTGGCCAAAAGTTGTCCTCAAAGAATAATTTGGAGAGCACAAGTGCAATTGCACCGTGGAACACAGATCTGAATTATAAACAGAAAGGAGCGAAGTCCATTGTAATTTTCAGGTTCAATCTAAACAGCTTACATACAATCAGTGCCTTGATAGAAGCACAAGAGAAACAAGATTTGTTTGCACTGAGGTCACACTTTTAACGATTTCTTTTTCAATGAGTGTTTTGCCTGCATGTGTGTATGCATGCCTCATGTAAGCTTGGTGTCTGTGGAGATCAGAAGAGGCTGTCAGAGCTGCTGGGACTGGAGGTATAGATGGTTGTAAGCCATCATGTGATTTCTGGGAATTGAACCTGGGTCCTCTGCAAGAGCACTAAGAACTCTTAACCTCTAAGCCAACACTTTATCCTCTAACTCACATTTTACTTGAAGATATTTTCTACTTAGGCTGTGATTTTCTTTGTGAAGCATATTAGGGTATTAAAGTTAAAATTCAGATAACTGGTATAGTGATTATCAAAATTAACATTTTAATGAAATCATTTCAAACACTTTATTTTATTGATTTTTTTATACTCTTGTAATAAATTTTAGGAGCTGGCACTTGGAATTTAGAGACTGCTACTCAGAGGGCTTTGTTTACATGTGGTGTGTTTTTGGCTTGGTGTGATTGTTTTGTTCATTAAATTTATGAATGAGTGCTGTCTTTGACATTTGAATTAATTTAATTAATGGAGGGAAATGGAACTTACATTGAAGATTTAATAGAGAGTAGGATCTTCTGAGGTGTTACACATGTATGATACTAAATGGCTCTCACTTGAATGATCCCTATAATAAATATTTCTTGAATACCTACCTCAGACCAAGAATTTGAGAAACATCACTGATTCTCAACAAGAGATGATTTCTACTACAGGGCCTGGGCATTTAGAAAAGTCTGGAGACATGTCTGTCTGGCTGTTTCAACTAGACAAAGTGCTAAAACATAAGCCAGGAATGCTGAAAAACATCTTCAAATTCTGAGTTTGGAAGTGGGAAGATCATGCTTTGCAAGCATGAGGGCCTGTGTTCAATCCCCAGAGTCCATGTGCAAGAAAATTCCAGCATGATATTGGGTACTTAGAATCATGGTGCTGAGAGAGGGAAAAAGCTCCCTGGGGCTTGTTGGCCAATCAGCTTAGCTTACTTGGAGAGTTTCAGGCCAGTGAGAAACCCTGTTCTACAAAATATGGGGTAGAGCGTGACTGGGGTACCTGAGGAAAGACACCAGAGTTTGTCCTCTGGCCTCCACACCCATGAACAAAAATGTACAAACATGTATGCATGTTTACCCATACAAACAGACATATACACATACCATTAAATATTTACAAGAAAACGCCCACAACAAAGTATTATATGTAGCACAATATACCAATAACAAGAATGAAAAGTCTTTGAGCAATATCATGAATGAAAATAGACAATGAAATGTCTAACTTGACACACTTAACCTTCTAGAAAAGGAAGACATCCATTCAAAAATAAATAATGGAATATCTGAAAAGTTTTTTCTTATTTGTTTCTTTTCTTTTTTAGTTTTAGTTTTTTTTTTAAGAAAGTGTTTCTCTCTGCAACAATCTTAGCCATATTGAAACTTCCTCTATAGACCTGGCTGGCCTCAAACTCATAGAGATCTGCCTGCCTCTGCCTCCCAAGTGCTGGGATTAAAGGCGTGCGCCACCACCTCCCACTCTCTTCCCTTATTCTTGACAGATGTTTCAATTTCCCACTGGATGCTCAAAACTATGAGAAGTACAGAACTTTATACTTCCTGAACTTGAGCTCCATATAACCTTGACAATGTCTCTGATAATCAAGACAGATACTGTTGTGATTTGAATGAGAAATCCCTCTCCATTTGGTGGTATTATTTGACAAGGTTTAAGTGGCGCAGTTTCACCTATTGGAGGAAGAACATCACTTTGTCAGTCTTTGAGATGAAAAACCTCCCAGCACTTCAAGTTTGCTCTTTCTACTTGGTGCTTGCTGCTATTTAAGATATAAGCTCTCAATTTCATGTCCCTGTATCCATGTTTCCTACTCGCTCTCATGCTTCCTCCATGATACACTCTTGTTCCTCTGTAACTGTAAGCACAAATGAACTCTTTCTTGTATGAGTTGCTTTGTCATGGTGTTTGATAACAGTTGGAAAGTAACTAACTTTCCTACTAGGTAGGTATCTCATACAGTGTAGCTACGTGGGTCAAAAAGATGATTTTATCTCTCAAGGGATGTGAGCAGGGCAATGGAAGATTTCATTAAATTATGCAGAAGCGTGCACAACGGAAATATTTTGAATTTTAATTTTGTAATGTTCCATTTCATATGTTGAGACCGAGTTGAGCACAGGCGACCGAAACTATGGGAAACAAAACTGGGGGTAAGTGGTCATGCAGTGATCTACATGTAATGACTCACACTTAAGATGATGTGGAGAAGAGAAAGATAGGATGCAACTTATTCCAGAAGTCGAGGATACATTAAACAAATCTGAACATGCTCATGTCAATAGAGCAATATGCTAATAGATGCAGACTTCTAGGAGGATACTTGCTGTCAAAAAAGATTAGCAAATTGTATGCCTTATTTCATACTTAACCAGCATGAAAGATTTACATGTAGATCAAATGCCATTTCTAAAGCAGAACACATTCTATGTGCATTTGTGCATTGGTTTCTTTTGTTCAGTTTTTAATATTTCCATTAGAAACTAACTATCAGGAATGTTTCCTTTAGACAATTTGGTAAAGTTTAATGTTAATTGGGCAAATACTATACAGTCAATAAAAATATAAAGATTTTGCGATGTTACCTAGTATAAGAACAAGATGATGTGGGAATAAAACAGGCCATTTGTGCACGTTCGATAGTATGGACAAGTTAGATCCCATTCTCATTAAGAGGTGTATCCGAGTAGCAATTTAGGAACGATGGCATTTGGCTACGCAGATGTCTCAAGAATGACCCTTTCAGGAATATAGGCATTGCTGCTACAAAGACTTTAGATAGAGCGATAGCAGAGCACTGACAAATGCATCTGGGCATTATCATGTATTAGTTACTTGTCCTTTGTTGTCACCAAATATTTGACAACAAACAACCTAAAGAAGGAAATGTTCATCTTAGCTTGTGGTTCGGGGGAATATGGTTCATCATAGTGGGCAAGGCATGGCAGCAGGATGCCCATTGAGAAGATGCTCATCTCAGGGGGACACAGCGTGGGGAAGGCTTTGCTCAGTAGGATTTCTTCCTTTTGCTTTGTTACTCAGTCCACAGGAAAGCAGCCGCCTACATTCATGACCACCTACAACCAGTTAATACTTTCAGAGAAAAGGCCCTTATGGAAATACCTAAAGGTATAGCCTGGAGTGCTTTTTTCTAAAGAAAAAAATTTAAATCAATCTGACAAAAGAAACTAAATAGCGCACTGCTAATTGTTAAACCACTAAGTGCAAGACCCCATAGAGGGCTCCCAAATGAACCCTTTTTCTTGCCACCTCTTCCTTTTTAATGTCATTGATAAGACTGCTAAAGTCAACGTTCTCCTTTTAAATTTTATTTTATCTTATTACTTAAAAAAATCTTTTAAATTAAAATAGAATCATCATCTGGTTTTGTAAACAATGTTAGAAGGAACTGATGGAACAAACCGAGAGCACAGAGAGTACTTGGGAGAAAATGAGTGGGGATGGTTTCTTTAAATGCCTGTCATGGACAAAGGAAAGTGTACACCAGGTGAAAACCTGTCACTGCACTCTATGACCAAAGTTCAGAATGAGCAATGGGAAAAATGGGGTGGCTATTAAGACAGAGCCACCAGGATTCATTTCTAAAGACAAATTCAGTACATTTGAACGTGTATCTCATTTGTGAATATTTCTCAAATTTACATCACCTAAGACAAGATTTCCCTTCCTACCTCGTTCTTTTCTATTGTCCCTAAATATAAACAGTGACTGAAAACAGGCTGACCCTGTTTAACCTATTTATGAATGGTGTCATATAGCAATTATTCTGATATTTATTTAAGGAAACTTCAGCTCTGGTCCTTTTAACATACTTCATTATTCGGGCTAACTTTAAAGCGAGCAGCATTCTTTAGCATCCTAGAAATTTTCCTGTTCTGGTAATATGGCCATCGATTTTGCCCAGGAAGCCCAGTGAATGTATTAATTCAAGGTGTGTTTGTTTTGTGTTTTGAAACAGGGTCTTATTCTGTGACCAAGGACGGCCTGGAATTCACTATGTAGCACAAGCTGGCCTGGAACTCATGATAAGCCTCCTGTTCCAGTGTTGGGATTGCAGGCATGATCTACCATGTCCAGTGTAGGACCCAGCCACAACAAGCTCAATAGAGGCCTGAGTCTCAGTGGCTTACCCTAAGGCAATACCTGGTTCTAAGAAAGACCACACACTGAAACTACCCAGGTACTACCCAGGTACTACCCAGGTACTACCCAAGAACAGACCATCCAAAGGAAATTTCTAACATTCCAACCATTGTAGATAGGATCACCTGCCAGCACATACCCGTTGCTTTCCACCAAGACACCCCTAGACAAATGTCAGGAAATCAGGGGTCCTGAACCTTAGAAATTCCTCACTTCCACCTTTGCTACTATAAAAACCCAACCCTAACTGGGGCTCTCCGATCACTCGGAAACGTTGAATACTTGTGTAAGAATAAAGACTCTTTGCTTTTACATATAGTATATAGTCTCCTAGTTGGTTGGGGGGACTTCATGATCTGGGCATAACACCCAGTTAAACTCAGGTTTTGATTCCATCACACGGGGCTGCCTTTCTGTTCTTCAATGTTAGGAACACTTATTCCCTTGCCTATCTAACGGTAAAGAAGCCTTCAGCACTCCAATAATCATGGTTTTCCCGAGTGATGGTAACTACAGCTTACACTATAATAAAGTAGAAAGCAGAGGGAGCAAAACAATGTCAATCCTGCAGCTTCCCTAGCTAGCAGAGGTTGGGATGGAAGAAGGGACTTTGTTTCCTGAGACCAAAGTTCATTTAAGAACTTCTAGGATGATACAATCGATATGAACACAGGCTCTAAGATCCCGAGAGCATGCTAACTAATTATTTACTCAATTAAACGTTTAAGGCTAAATATGGACATAGAAACCTATACAAGTCTGAAGAGTACAATGTATTAACTATCGATAAAAGGAAAGGCCACTTGATAGGCAGACATCAAGATGATTTCCAGCTCTCTGTTCTTGTGGTGTTCAGACTTAGTCTGCGGAATAAGGGAGGCCCTGGATGACAGTCATTAAGGAACTGGGGTCTGTCAGTCTATGAAAAACAAATGCCTGTCTAAAGTAAATCCTCTGAACACCTGAGTCAAAGTGGAACCCGGCCCTTTGTCAGTTGGTTCTCAGATGAAACTACAACCTCAGACACTTCCTGGATTACAGTTATGTAAGGGAACTTGAGCCATAGGTGCCCAGGTAAACAGTACTCAATTTCCTTATCTACAGAGAACATGAGTTAATAAAGAATTATTGTTTAAAAATGCTAGTTTTTAAGGTGATTTTTTTATGACAGTAGTTAATTACAGGATAATTCAGTTAGAAAAAACAGAATATTATCAGTACTCCAGAACTCCCTATGCCTTTTCCAAGGTAACTATGTAGAGTAATCTGATTTCCACAACCAGGCAATAAAATAATTTCATTTGAAATGTCATTTAAATGTTACCATGAAGTATAAACTATTTTTCTTTTTGCTTTCCCACAGGACTGATTCTGAGATTCACTTGCGTGTCGTGTACACTGACGTTGTAACCACTGCAGAAAGGTATCACAATTGATGTACTCTGCCTCCCACTGGCATCTGAGTATCTCTCAATCTGGGGTGCAGTGCTGCATGCTTGTAACTATCTCATATGTATGTTTGGGTAAATGTGCATATAGATTTCCACATCACACATGCCTTATATTGAAATAAATATGCTGAAGGATTTGAGTGTGACCCTGTTTCATTTGGCTATATCATTTCTTCCCAATCCTGTGGCTTGTGTATATCTAATTGTGCGGACTCTAATAACCTTCTTTACATTACTCTTCTATGCTGCTTAGCATCTTATGGAGCCCCATTGATTCCACTGGCTATTAGAACGCATTGTAGTCCATCAATACAGACTGTCATCTAAGCACTTCTCTCCGAGTACATGTGGAGATAAATGCTACTATTACTGAACGGCATCATGTTGAATAAATGGTCAATTTGTGTTCCATAAAGAAGAGGCTGGAGAAGAATGTCTGTAAATTATGTAAAGTATTTAAAGCTTTGTCAGCTGACCCAGGGGTGCTGAAAATGAGTGTGTGTATCCTATGCAACACACTCCAGGTAAATAGCAAAAACTATATAAAAATTACTGTGATCTCCAAGCCCCAGTGTGCAGGTGGATTAATAGCTCATGCTCTCCATGCAGAGTGATTTACACAATGTCATTCATTTGGGGGATGCTGCGATACTTTACAGTGATTGCCAACTTGATGAGATCTAGAGTAACCTAAGAACAAAGCCTCTGGGCATGCATGGGAGGTTGTAGATTAGGTTAATTGACGGAGGAAAACCCATCCTCGAAGTAGGTAGCTGCATTCATGGGCTAGGATCCTGAAAGGAAGAAAAGGAGAAAGGGAGCTGATCAGCAGCGTTCATCTTTGCCTCTCCCTGGGTCTTGACTGGGGACATATTATGACTAGTCCTCCAAGCTCCTGCAGCTGGGCCATTTCCAGTAGGGTGGATATAACCTGGAATTCTGAACAAAAGCAATTCCCCTTTCCCTTATGCCTTGGTTGGAGTATTTGATCCCAGCAACAAGAATCTAATCTAAGAGATTCTGTGACACATTTCTCATATGAAGGCTTCCTATCTTTGCACCAATGATCTTGAAGAGTTATTTCAATAGTTGCATATCAAAGTTTCAAGTAACATTTTCTAGAACAGTCAAAGATGCTTCAGGATCTATGTCAACTAAAATCTATAAAATAAAACAATAATGTAACTGGAAGTTTCTCTCCTTCCCACCAGTTCCCAAATAACCACTCTGAGGTTTAATATTAATATAAACTGTTTGGCCTAGTAGGTCAAGCTTATTATTAACTCGCTCTTACAACTTAAATTAGCCCATTTTTATTTTTTTTATATATTTTACCAAGAGGCTCATGGCTCTTTACCTTACATCTTGCTTCCCTGTTGGCTGCCGCTGTCTCCTGACTACTACTTCTTTTTCTCTGTTCCTGTGTGGATTTTCTGCCTAGCTATATTTTGCCCTGCCATGGGCCAAAGCAGTTTCTTTATTAACTAATGGTAATAAAATATAATCACTGCATTCAAAAGGGTGTCCCACATCATAATAAATTCCAGGTCCTCTGTTACATGAGTTACATTTGGGGTGCCCAACTTTCCTATGTAGCTGGAGGCTACCATATTCCATCATTGCAGAATGCTACTATAGATGATATTCTAGAAAGAGTGTCTCTGGAAACAATAAGGTGTTCCTATCCCCATAGATTAGCATGCTTTCTCCCTTATTTGAGAAGCATCGTGTGTGTGTGTGTGTGTGTGTGTGTGTTGTGTGTACGTGCACATGCATGTGTGTGAGCAGCTAGGAACACATTACTATAATGCACAGAGACACAGAAGTGGTACCCAAAAGCTGGGTCTAGAAGACTCATGTCTGTGATCCTACCACTCAGAAGTTTGAGGGAAGAGGGTTGCCACAAATATAAGGAAAACTTGCCTGTAATCACAACACTCAAGGGGATGAGGAAAGAAGAGTGCCGTGTGTGCAAGTCTAGTTTGAACTACAGAAGGACATCTTGTCTTAAAGATAAAAAGAAATGAGGGAGGAAAGAAAGGAATGATGTGAAAGAGGGAATAATGGAGGAAGGGAGAGAGGATAGATGTGTTCACTTGTTCAAAGATAAGGAATTGCCCTGAACAATCCTCCCGGCATAATCCTCACAAAAGCCCATTCTCTTGGTGGAAAACCTTAAATAATTTCTCCCTAAAGTTAAGACAGGCTGTCTTTTGTAAAACTATAGGATGCTTTCTATGGATTTTAAGTACTGATGTCTCACTTTCCACCAAATATATTCCCCTTTGTCTGAGTAGGTATAAAACTGAGAGAAACTTGAAATATTTGTAAAAAGCACTCCATAGAAGAATATGCATTTTCCACACTGCTTAGGACTCCCAGTGAGTCAGTTTCTAGGTACTGGAATCCTCAGTTGGAGACTAGAAAGCTGAGGTGCAGATAAATTGATTTGAGAACTTCAGTTTCAGCTGGGCAATGCAGAGGGAGTACATGGACCCATGATTTTCAGACTCCACAACAGAAACATTAATGGTTAAGTTATTATAAAGAATTCAGGATGGGTCTTCTAGAAGAACAATATAGAAACTAGCATGGTGGCACTTTGACAGTGGTACTGATGAAATGACCCCAACATGATTAGTGTTAATGATACTTAACAGAAGATTCTGTGATTTTCCCTACATTCACGCTTAGAACATCCTATAAAACTAGTATTAGCCTCTTTCCACCCAGAGGACACTGACCTCAGAGATGCTAAGGATTTTCTCCAAATCTCTACAGCTACTTAGTGAGTGAGAGTATGGACTTGTATTTCATGATCTTCAGCTGTCAACTAGAAACAAATCTAGGCATACCTGGGAAGAGGGACTTACAACTGAAAAAGTGCCTCTGTCAGATTAGCCTGTGGGCATGTCTATATGGGATTTTCTTAATTGTTAACTAATCAAAAAGGGCCTAACTTATTGTGGAAGTTGCCATCTCTGGGCATGTGGCTCCGGGTGGGATAAGAAACTAAGCTGAGTAAACCATGGAAAGCAAATCAGTGAGAAGTGTCCCTCCATGGCCTCTGCTTCAGTTCCTGTCTCCAGGTCCCTGCCTTGAGATCCTGCCCTGGCTTCCCTTGAAGAAGGATTATAATGGAAACAAACTCTTTCCTCCACAAGTTGTTTTTGGTAATGGTATTTATCACAGCAACAGAAACTAATCTAGAACAAGAATATGGAAGTTGTATATATTTGTATGCACATGCATATATATGGATAGTTGTATACGAGAAGTTATATATATATTTATTATATATACATATTTATCATATACATATAATATATATACATATAATATATATATATTCTGTTCATCAATCTCTTTTACTTTTATGTTATGCAGACAAGCCTCCTTTCAGTAGTATATCTGAGTTCCTCACTTGGGGTTAATCATACCTGAGAACTATGCGTATATCCTACTATGGTATATATCTGAAGCAAGGGATAATTGAAGATGCAGACAGGAGAATAGAGTAAACCAAAGAGATTATCACAGTCCAGTAAGGCCACTGAAAGTTTTCAGAACTCAACACAGTATGAACAAGGAGTTGAGAACTTCCACACTCATCTTGGCTCCAACATTAATTGGCCATGTGATTTGACAATAAATCACATAAACCAAACAGATTTGATTTGATTTTGAATATAGAAGAACAGAGACCTTAGGCTACACTAAAGATTTTCAAGTAGTGTTCCATGTAACTGTTCTGAGGTAGATTCACAAGTGGCCAATCCATAGATATCCCTGTGGCCTTTTAGACAGATTCCCCCTCTACTTACTGGGATTGTGATATCTCTTGAAACATTTGGAATAGGCAGACTCATAGAGACAAAGTATAAGACGGTGGGTTACTGGGTGCCTGCAAAGGAGAGAACGGAGTGGCAACACTTAATGAGTTACAGATGCGGTTAGAGGTGACAAAGAAATTTTAGAAACAGTGATAACAATTATATAATATTGTTACTTTAAACAATGTCACCAGTTATACACTTTAAAGGAACTAGAGTAGAAAATTTAACCACACACCCCGCCACACACACACACAGAAAAATAAATGTACAGGAAGTCATTGCAATCTTGTCATTATCTGTTAGAAGAAGACAGCCGGCTGGTACAGCCACCGCCTTATGGGACAGCTAGTACATAAAGAGAAT
The DNA here is from genome assembly GCF_982192425.1 of Myodes glareolus. Classification (NCBI taxonomy): domain Eukaryota; kingdom Metazoa; phylum Chordata; class Mammalia; order Rodentia; family Cricetidae; genus Myodes; species Myodes glareolus. The sequence continues at coordinate 109,782,384 of NC_142053.1, read as the reverse complement.
GACACCAAATACAAAGAAGGAAGGCAGACATAGGAGTTGTAGAATTCAACATCTGTCCTGTTGAATGAAATCTATCTATCAAAAACAAAAAATCAGTAGTGGTCCAAAGGAAGAAGTGACTGTTAAGGCAATTAGAAGGGATCATTGGCAAGTGGCTCTTGTCAAGTCAGGACATTCCCATGGGGAGACCTTGTATGTAAAATGACTACAGGAATTCAGAATGCAGGAAATATTTTTGAGGTATGAAAATGTGTGAGCCAACATAAATTTGGAGGCCGAACTGGTAGAGATTCAAAAGAGACCGATAATGTCACCTGCAAAGTTGATATACAAAGTCATTAAAAATATATGCTTATGCAATTCAAATCAAGTTGCCTTGACAGTTACTTTCCATTTCCTTTTGAGCTTGGAAGATGTTTCTGTTTGATTCTGTTCTCCCTCAGTGTTCCCTTTGGCTCCCATGCAGCAATCCTGCAGGCTCTCACAATACGGGGATTTAATGCATTTTTAAATGATAAAATTAAGCAGAGGTCCAGAGATTATAATGGAATATGTGGCACAATCACAAATGGGAGGTGTAGGTAGAAGTCTATTTTTTGGACTGAGAATAAGGGGCTAATATCGTCCAAGAAATTAAGTGTTAGCTAAAAGACTCAGCAGCAAGACACGTGACTGCAAAATGGAAATAATAATAATGAGGGGGTTAATAATAATAACAGGCCTGCTCAGGGGACTGTTATGAGAACAAATTATAGACGGGTGAACTGCTTTTAGTGTCTTAGAAGGAAGGTATTACATAAATTCCAGTTCTTTTTTTCTTCTCATTATTTTTCCTTGAAGAGTGCCAGAAAGAAAAAGTCTTTGTGGGTGGATGTGGATAGGAGCGAGAATTGAGGGAGGAGAGAAAATATTTCAAGGAAGTAGGAATAGTGTGTTTGAAGTACTTCTCAGCGAGTGCATTTGCGGCAGTAAACTTCATCTACTTCACCAAATCCCTGCTACCCAGACACACTGCTTAGAAGGAGGTAGAATGATGGGGAAAAGGTTTTCTTTGCTCACTCTGGTCCAGCAAGTGTCTAGAGTCTGTACTGCAGAGAGGATCCCTTTCTTGGTAGTCTGACTATAGCCATCGTGACCATCACCATGTCCTGTAATTTCAACACGCACAGAAAATGTTTTACTGAGCCACGTATAAACTGGTCTCCAGGGTAGGTGCTGATGCTTTAGGCTGAGCAAAAGAAAGTATGCAAAGGACGGTGTGTGTTTTGAATTGAATATTGAAAAATGTAGGTTGAACATCACTGTTTTGCAATTTTTAATGACAGACATTCAATTTCTATTTTGATTCTATAAATAAGAATCTAAGTGAGATGAGACGAGAAGCTTATGGTTTCTGTGACAACTACATTATTTTTGAAATTAATTCATCCAGCAACTATACTTGGAAAAACAATTTTTAGGAAGAAATGGAATGTCTGTCTTGTTTTCCTCCGGTCTGTTTAGAAACAACTGATATGTTGTTCTTAAGACATTATAATGAGAGTCCATGTTCTCCAGGGTTGCAGCTTCTGAAAAGTTACCCATGTTCCAGTAGATGGTCCAACACATATGCACACACAGGCAGCACTTGCTAGATTCAGTGAGTTTAAAAAAGGAGAACATAAAACTGAGGGGGGAATCATGGGGAAGGATGGAGGAGAAATGGCAGGGAAGAGAGGGATGGTTGGTTTGATTAAAACACTTTTATATGCATGTATGAAATTCTCAAACAATAAACATTTATTTTTACAAAATACTGTGATGATTTCCAAGTTCATCATGGTTTCGAACAATCCTTTATCTTTCCTTCCATTAGGAGTCATTCCCTGTAGTTTTCCAATTACTTCCTTTTATCTACCTACACTTTAAAAATTATTAAAGTTCATTCCTCAAGGATTGAACAAGTTCACACTATCCACCAGACCGTTTGAGACTACTTGGACACACTGTGTAGCTTAAGTTATTTCTTGCCCATCCCGGGATGCCATTCCAGGAAAGTAATTAGGACTCAGTTGATGGAAAAGAGGATCCCCCAGATGGCTGGAAATATCTCTGGATATTCTCTTATACGACTTAGCTGTCTTGGTTCTCATCCTGAAGACAGAGAAATTGGAAAATATTTTAAACTACATACATTTGCTTCTTCTAGAAACCCTTCCAATTGCTGCGTGCCCTATAGTAGTCAAGGGAAGGGTCTGGAGAGATGGCTCAGCGATTAAAATCACTTATTACTTATTACTCTATTACTTATTACTTTAGCAAAGGGTGTGAGTTTGGGTCCCAGCACCAAGAAAGTGGCTCCCAATCACATGTAACTCCAGTTCTGGGGTGATCTGAAGCCGTCTTCTGATTTTCACTGCCTCTTGCACTCATGTGGTACACACACATACACAATAAGTATTTTAAAAAAGAAATTTGTATAAACATGTTTCAATGATTTGATGTAGTTTTCTTTCAAATGTTATGGTGCTGGAAATGGGATACCCAACACTGTCAGGATAAGGTAGCTGGATCTCACAGAAGGGAATCGGTAACTACGTCATAGGTGTTTCATGAACAGAGTCATACTATCTCATCAGAGAAGGCTGGTAGAAACTTAGGCTACTCCATGCCTTGGTCACCCTTTGCCAAGATATTAGGCAGTGATGTTTGGTACTTCCACCCACCAGAACTAGAGATCAACTTTTTCTTCTTTTGTTTCAAGCACACACTCTCAGATACTTTGTTACAATAACAGAAAATGGAGTAAGATGGTCATTCATCTAAAGTATTTGGCTAAGTGGTTTTTTTTTTTCAAATATTCTTTGGAACACTATCCAGAAATCACTTATTTTGACACTTCCAAGATTACCCCATCTCTTCTTTTTCTTCTTAGAGCAGAGAGAAAAAAAAATGGGAAAAGAGAGAGCAAGTTTCTTGGACCATTTGTGCCACAATACAATACTGTAATAATACCTGAGAAGAGCAGCCTAAGGAAGGGTTTATTTGGGCTCACAGTTTGAGGATACAGTTTATCATAGCAGGGAAGTCATGGCAGAAAGAGCTCGAGGCAGCTGGATGTAGTACACCCATAGTCAAGAATGGGAGAGAGAAGAACGCCAGTGTTCAGCTCATTTCCTCATTTTCTCTCAGTCCAGGACCCCAGCTCACGGAATGGTGTGGCCAATAGTTAAGGCAGGCATTCCCATCTCAATTAACCTAATGTAAACAACACCACAGAGGCATGCCAAGAGGCTACCCTCATCTAGAGAATCCTTCACGGGTGTGTTTGAAGGCATGGCACCTAGGTGATTTTAGATTTTATCAAGTGCACAGTAACCATTACAACTACAATGTCTGAAGCTTCATTATAAAAACATTAAGAGGTGTTCAGAATCCATGCGTGGCTAGCCAAAGTTATTCTCAGAGCATATTCTTGTATAAGCAGCCATTTATCTCATGTCTGCTGTACGCTAGGTACTGTGGAAAATACCTCATCCTCATGAAGTATTTTTATGTCCTCCTTTGTATATCGGGATGTTGCTGTTAATACTTCAAATAAGAGTTGACTATCAGAGGCTCTGGAGTTTAAAATGTTTTTAATATCAGATGCCATAAATAAAAAAGAGAGCAAATTTCTTCATTCCTTCTTCAATAGCAGGGGCCTTGCTACCATGATATAATCACAGATCAATGCTATGGAAGGATCTGGGTCCAGTAAGGAAGCTTTAAGGAGGGTAGAATACGGGCAGGGCATCATACACAGCCCTTCAAGGAGGGCTTTATAAATGCTGGTGTCCACTGTTGTTGTTCGTTATTAGTAATTATCACTAACTCTTGCCCCTGGAGCTCCACAACACAGCATGTCAGCAGATCCAGGGGAAAGCCTAGCCAAGTGATAGAGTTGGCTCATCTTATTGCCGCATAAGGAATGGCTCTTCTCCCTTCTCCCATGTGGGATGCACATTCTCAGAGCTTCTTTCTGAACCCGCCATCCTTGAGGTTCCCAGAATAACTTCTCAAGAAGCTGAGATGACACTCTAGACTGTTCTCAGCCATGACTCAGAGAACCCTGGGGTGCACTGAGTTGCAAAACAGGATTCTAAAGTAAGATCTTGACACTTGTCCGGGTCAGCAGTATCACCTCTAAGGATAGAATTCTGTCTCACGGGTCTGACAGTCATTTTTTCTCAGGCCTTGTCAAGTCACATAATATTGTCTCCCTCCTAGGGTGTGAGTCTTAGTCTTTCAGGCTCCTACAGGAATGTTGGGAACTATTTGGGGTCCTGCTATCAGAGCTATGCCAGCTTCCATTTATAATTCTTCATGGCTAAGCCAACCTGAGTCAAGCTGCCTAACCCTCATCGTTTCTAGTCTTTACAATAATTCTGTAAGGCGGGCTTTGCTATTTCCACTTCATCTGTGAGGAAATAGACATTCTTCAAAGATATTATGCACCATGTTAGAGGTGCAACAATTCATTTGAGCTAATGGAAGGAGTCTAAACCAGGCCATGAACACCAATGTTTTTTTCATCTGTCCACGACGAAGTCATCTTCCATTTCGAAAGTAGCCACAACCCAGGAGTTTGTTTTTATTGATTGCTTTGTAAACACTTTGTATTAGAGCTACATGCAGAATTAGTTTTTACAAGTTCAAAAACAGATTCTTTCGATCTCTACAGTGCAACTGAAGGGTACCAATCATTCCTTCAATTTGGAGTTCATTCAACTGAGGTGTGGAAAGGTTAAGTAATTTGTTCACTTCGCCTAGCAGGTTGGATTTGAGAGCTACAAGACAGATACTACAGATATCCTGTAAGCAATAGTTAGGCAGGAGAGCGATAAGCAGGACTGCCAGACAGAGAGAATAAATAGGAGGAGAAATCTAGGCTTGAGAGAAGAAAAGAGAGGAGAGGAGAAGAGAAGAAAAGGGGAGGGGAGGAGAAGGGAGGGGAGAGAGAAAGGAGAGGAAGAAGCCACGGGCCAGCTACTCAGCCACACAACCAGCCACAGAGTAAGAAGTAAGGAAAGGTATATGGAATAGAGAAAGGTAAATCCCAGAGGCAAAAGGTAGATGGGATAATTTAAGAAAAACTGGCTAGAAACAAGTCAAGCTAAGGCTGGGCATTCATAAGTAAGAACAAATCTCCATGTATTTATTTAGGAGCTGGATGGTGGGAGACCTAAGAGTGAAAAAACAAAAACAAAAACCAACTAGTTATGTGGGAATACTAAGACTGACGATAACACAGTGTAGTCAGGGGTGGTGGCAATGTGCTTAACACCATCCTAAAGGATGGCATGGAGTGAGGATTGCAGCCAAGTCAGCATGACCCTGATCACAGTGAGTTTTTAATCTATGGGATTAATATAAATTTTGTTTCTGAAAACAGTGCATTAACCCAATATGTTAAGTCTCTGAGTTGAGTGGAAGATAGGGAGACCAAGAGAAAGGCCAAAGGAAGGGTCAGAGAGCGTGGAGAAAAGGGCTCAGGCAGAGGCAGTTCAGGAACCAGGAGTTTGTGACATTAGAAGAGATCCTTTGTAAGTGTCCAAAAAAGTTCAAGGTGTGGAGATAGGAGTTCTTGCTAAACATAGAACGCTGAAAGAGGGGAGAGTGAAGGAGATGGAGAAACTGAGATGGCCTTTACCCGTTGAACATTTAAATGTTGAGATTAACCCAGCATATGGAAGAGAACTCAGAAGGTGCCAGATCTTAAATACATCTAGGGAATATCTTTACACATGGAGAATTTGTGGTGGTACTGTTGGAGAACCTAAGTAGTGAACAGGAACAAATTTTGAAGAGGAGTGAAAGAATAATGGCCTATGAATTAATAATGAGAAGCCAAAAGAATGGCAGGATAAGGTAAGAAAAGGGCAGATCTCAGAAAACAGCAGAGATTAAATATTAAGGTTTGTTCATTTTCAACAGAATAGAGATTCCAGAGGCTACAGTGGAAAATGTTCAGAGCTATGGCAGACAACTGGAGTTCCTTTCCCACTTCTACTGGCCTGTGAGATCACTCTGCCAAAGTCTAACCTATGGTTCAGCAGAAGGGCCAGGGAATTACCTCCCAGAGAAAAATTAGACAGGATTCAAAGTATAATTACTCCAATCAAGTTGATTCTCAGTTGAATAACTAAGGTATTTCACTTAAATTTTAAAAAAGTTCCACTCCAGATGATGAAGTTGCATTTCCCCACAATGGTAAATGGTTTTATAACTTGCCATCTAGGCTAAGCATGGTAGTGCATGCTTTTAATCACAGCACTCAAGAGACAGAGGTACGCTGATCTCAGAGTTTGAGGCTAGCCTGTTCTACCTAGTAAGTTCTATTTTGCTATCTATTCCTTTTTCCTCCTTTTCTCCATTTCTTAGAGAAGTTCATACATGAGTATAGCATTTCCACCATTTCCACCCTTTTATCAGCACTCTCCAACTTCCTCTCACATTTACAACCTCTTGTTCCAAAATTATTGCTTTCTACACACACACACACACACACACACACACACACACACACACACACACACACACCCTAATGAGTCCATTTAGTTTTGCTCGTATGTTAGCCATTTTGATGCATGCCAAGGAATGGCATAACTGGATCATATGCAAATCTATTTTCAGCATTTTGAGAACTCTGCACAGTGATTTTCATAGTGGCTGCACCTGTCTGAAAACCCAACAGTAAACGAGGGTTCCCTTTCCTCTGAATTCTCACTACTATTTTTTGTCAGTTGTCTTGTTGATCTTCCTGCCACTCTGACTGCGATGAAAACTCAAAATAGTTTTAATACATATTTTTTAACTGTTATGGATGTGAACACGTTTTGAGATACTCTTCAGCTATTTTTTCTTTCTGCCTTTGAAAACTCTGCATTCACATTCATAGCCCACTTTTTAATTAGATTATTTGTTTTCTTGATTTTGTTTATTTATTTCTTTAAATATCCTGGATATCAATCTTCTACTGGATGTATAACTGATAGAGATTCTTTCTCCCTCTTTGGGCTCATTCACTCAATTGATTTCTTCTGTTGTGTTAGTTTTATGAGGTCTCACTTGTCAATTGCTAGTCTTAATTTCTGACCAAATAGAGCCTTGTTTAGAAAGTCCATATCCACACCTGAATCTTGTAGAGTAGTGCGTATATTTTCTCATAGTACTTTGTGTTTCAGGTTTTACATTGAAGTCTTTGATCCAATGGAGTTATTTTTATGCAGCATTATAGATATAGTATCATGTTCATACTTCTACATGTGGACACCGAGTGTTTACAGCATTGTTGAAAATGCTTTTCTTCATCCAGTGGACGATTTTGGCATCATTGCCGAACAGCAGATGGTTGTTGTACCATGTATTCATGTTTGGATTTTCTCCGCTGTTCCATTAGTGTGCATGGCTGTTTTGTGTCGGTCTCACGCCGTTTCTGTTACAGCGAACTTTGCTAGCCTTTTCATCTCTTTATCTCTATTCCTCACTCTCTGAATTGAATTTCTTGTGAGTACAGTCGGAATTAACTGTGTACACAGAAATGCTTTCCTCAGAATTGGCTTGATGGGGGAATCAAAATTAACACAGAGGTAGCTACAGGGAGACTGCCAAGTCACAGTAAGGATGGACCTGATGTCATAGAGATGCTGGTATCCAGGGAAATCTGTTGGAAAAAGGCTGCCTGTTTGTTCCCTGGCCTCCTGGCAGATCAGACCCGAAATAACCACACAGAAACTGTATTAATTAAATCACTGCTTGGCCCATTAGATATAGTTTCTTATTGACTAACACTTATATCTTAATTTAACCCATTTATGGTCACCTGTGCATCACCACAAGGTTGTGGCCTGCCAGCCAAGTTTCAGCGTGTCTGTCTCTGGTGGAGACTCCATGGCTTTTCTTTACTCCGCCCTTCTTTCCTTATTACAACAGAAATCTGCGTCCAAAAGTCTCTCATTTGGAGTGTTACTTAAGACTGGGCAGGTAAGAGGCACAAACAGAATTAAGTGCTAATAGAAAAAGGTTCTATTTTCTGGACTTAGTGGCCCTACATTCTGAATGTAGAAGTAGTGCAGGTCTCAGGTGTTTCTTAGGGTTAATGGTCTACATCCAGAAATTGGAATGATGTAGAGAGCTCTGCTAGGATTGGTCCTGTGCTTGAATATTAGCCATAAAGGTAGAGTTGGGAAACTCTCACCCTAGTTGGAAATGTTCATTTACATGGGGGAAGTGGAGCGTCAAAAGGGAAGTACTATTTTAAATGTTGGCATGGGTAAAAATAATGGCCTCAAAGAAGCTTCAATTAAAAGATGATAACATGCAGATATTTATAAACTTTCATATTTATAAACAGACTGGATTATCTTATCAGAAGGTGAAATTCAGGTTAAGGAAGAATGGATGTATAGTTCAAACATGACTATTCTGAAATAAACCTCAAAATTGCAGAAATCCTAGCAATGTCCTGATCCTTCTTAAAAGCTTTGCAGTAAATCACTATAGGATTTTCCCTGAGGGGAGGATGGTGGTGGAATTACTACTGTATTTCTAAAGTGTGCCTCTCGTTTGAGTTTAGTCTCACCCTAGGAAAATTCCTTATAAATTGGTCAATGGCTGTACTTTATCCACAGAAAGGCAAAGAGAAATCTTGTTTTCTGCTCTGTTGGGAAATCTGCTTTGAACATGAACTTGAGCTACACAAACTGAGAACTTCCCATTTTATATTTAGAGAGTTTGTAGTTTGCATTGGGGCTGGCTATGTGAAAAATGAAAGGGTTTCACTCCCCAAAGCTATCCATGTACTACATGAAAGAATCACAGGAAGATTACTTCTCCACAATAGATACCCACTGGGGCTAAAGAAAAAAGATAAAACAAGTAAACAAACACAAGTAGAAGAAGAGCTTCCTCACTACAGAATCCAAGAGCATAGCTTGCTCTGTTCCTTTACACGTCCCTTAAGATAATAACACATAGATTTCGGTAGTCTTGTTATCTCTTGCTCTTTCCACTCTCAAGGCTATATGACACAGACAATCGAGGCTGTGTCGTCCAGCTTTAGTGGTGCTGTAGTTTTCATTCTTGCTTCCAAATGGAGTTTTAAGTGGAAGCTTAGATCCAGAACTAGAGTGGATTACAAAGGATGTTGGTCCAAGCAGAAACAATAACCTTTTGAAAACCAGCTGCTAATTTTCTCACCCTAAACAAAACATTTTTTTCTTGAGTTTGTCAGCACCCAAGCAAGAATCAGTCCTTAGATCAGTAAAAGAGGGAAATGAATTCAAAATGAGGCAAGAAGAAAATAATTTTTTTTAAAAAAGAGACTGATTGAAGCTTCTAAATATTATCTGGTTTGTGATATAATTTATTTTACATAAAGAATAGTGTAAGCGCTTGACCTGGAAGGACACACCTGTATCCTCAGCACTTGGGAGGCTGAGGAAGGAAGGCTGAATCCAATTCAAGATCTGACTAGGCTGAGTAGGATGTTATACTATATGGATCAGGCAGGGAGGGTGCCCTGTCTCAAAATCAAAAACACTAAAACCTAAGAAAATGAATAAGTAAATCTAAAAATAAATACATAAGCAGCAAAAAATAAAAAAAAACAATGAGGTCCCAATGAATGACAATATGAAGGACTATTTCACAGTGATATACAGTAAGTAGAAGAATATTACTATGTGAATTTTATTTGGATAAAACTGTAAAGCTCTGCTGTTTTGTATCTGCTGCCTGCACTATCAACATTTAAAAGTGTTGTGAGGTGTGATAATAAGACACACATTAGAGATTCTTTTAAATTTTTTATTTGCCCAGATGAGATCATAATAGTCCCTTTATGACCCATATGATACATTAAAAATTTATCCTCAGAGTTTGGGGGTCTTAGATTCAATCCTCAGGATAAAGGGTGAGGGAAACAAACCTCAAACAACTCCACACAAACAAAACTCCATGTCTATCAAACTGCTAGTGAAAATCTGAGTAGAACAGGTAGTTACTGGGCATAATTAATAACTAACCATTTACATGTGATTTCTCCATGATAATCTGCTGTGTTTTCAAAAAAGAAAAACAGGACTCTCCATATATGTCCCCAGAAATGATTCTGCATGAGTAACTATTCAGACTTTTACACTGTATCAAATTCAAACCAGGGCTGTGCTGTGGGACAATGGTTTGTACCCTGTCAATTGTATTTTAATAAAATGCTGATTGGCCGGTAGCCAGGCAGGAAGTATAGGCGGGACAAGCAGGCAGGAAGTAGAGGTGGGGCGATGAGAACAGGAGAATTCTGGGAAGAGGAAAACTCATTCTGCAGTTTTGACCCAGCCTTAGAGGAAACAAGATGTGACTGTGTCGCCACAAAACATACCAAGCCACGTGGCTAACTCAGACAAGAATTATGGGCTAATGTAAGTTATAAGAATTAGTTAATAAGAAGCCTGAGCTAATGGGCCAATCAGTTTATAACTAATGTAGACCTCTGTGTGATTTCTTTGGAGCTAAATGGCTGTGGGACTTGGAGGGACAGAAAACCTCAGTCAAAAGGGCTGGGCCCATTACGTAACAGATGTGTGAATTTTCATATGCAACTCCCAACTTCTAAATTTTTCATGTGTGTATTTATATGAATTGATGTCAGCAAACTAGAATGGGGTGTATGAGAAGGTAGGGTAAAGACTTAAAGGAGGAAGTGGGAAAGATAACAGGACATGTGTGTTGGTACGTGAAAAGGGGAATATTGGCAGTCAAATTACAGATGAGGAAGAGGGTAAGGAAATGGGAGAGAGGAACAATTCAATTGAAACTATATATGAAAATGCCATAAGGAAGCTCAAAATGGGAAAATTGATAATAAAAATTGGGGATGGGGATTCTATTCACCTTGGCTGGAGTAGAGCAGACAGCCAGTGAAGCTTCTGCCTATTCTCTTAGCTTAGATGCTTAGATGAGTTAACTTGATGTAGGATACCTTGTTAGGGCTTAGCATCCTCAGAGAAACTGTTTCCCACACTAAACACAGTACTGGAATCTTTTGATATAAAATAGGACCTGAGAAATATTAGTGTTTGGTTCCCCAGGCTACCATTAACAAGCTAAATGCTATGGTGGCAACAACAACTCCATACCTATGTGCAGTATCATACATTTAAAAATGTTTTAAGATCTTAGGACTTTTCATGACAATGAGACATATCTGTTTCTGGAAGCACCAATCTGCTTCATGAGGATGATGGGCACTGAAGAGGCTTCTCGTGGAGTTTGTTAGCCATTTGGGCAAGAAACTGCTCTTGCCTGGACTGCTTTATGCTATGATGTATGAACTGGACATGCAGGACCAACAAAAAAATGACTGATAAAGCTGCCTAAGAAGGTGAGACAGTCTTTCAGGTTTTCTGCTTCATGAAAGAGTCTGCCAGACATTCTTCAGGACACAAAATAAAGTGACCAACAAACTGCCAACATTGGTGGAACTGTCTTTGAAATTTTCTGCTTCATGAGAAAGTCTGCCAGATACTATGGGCCTGTAGGCTGAAGATGGATGCCCACAGTGTTACAGAAGAACTTTAGGTGACTGTCCAGGCAGTGAGATGTCTCTATCAATTCCAGAGTTTTGGAAGTTGCTTATAATGCACTTCCTGTTTACTTAGGTAATATTATATCCTCCTGCAGTCTTTGATGGAGTTGAAGAATAAATAGTTATAATTTTCCTTAGTTATGATGAAAGATAAAGTAGATATAAAAATTGTAACTGTAATTCTTGCTTGATACCTGTTTTGTCATATATAATTTTACTATGTTAAAGTTAAAACCATCCTTTTTTTAAACAAAAAGGGGAAAGGGTGTGGGAAGTCATTCTGTCTATGTGTTACTTTATTGGTTAATGAATAAAGAAGCTGCTTTCAGTAAATGGCTTAACGGAGTGTAACCAGGCTGGAAAAGCTATCTCTCTCTCTCTCTCTCTCTCTCTCTCTCTCTCTCTCTCTCTCTACATATAGATATACATATACATATACATATATAGATAGAGAGAGAGAGAGAGAGAGGGTCATAGAGCCACCAGAAGGAAAAGACACAAGCAGCCAACTGGAAACTTGCTGGTAGGCCACGAGCCTTTTGGTAAGATATAAAATAATGGAAATGGGTTAATTCTAGATGTAAGAGCTAGCTAGCAATATGCTTAAGCTGTTGGCCAAGCAGTGATTTAAATAATATAGTTTTCTGTATGATTATTTCAGGAGTCTTGGCAGCCGGAAAACAAACAAGCAGTTTCTGTACAACAATACAGTATGTCCCAAATTTGTTCGCTGAACAGTTCATGCCAAGGTACATATAACTTACTTTTGGAAGCTTTTCATTAGTGATCTCAGATACTTGTAACGTTGAAAATAAAGCCAAAACTTAACTTATGTGTATGCATAATACATATGTGTGTGCATAGAACGCTGAGGATTTTCTTATACTCTCATGGGCTCATCTCAGAGTCCAGCATTATTACATACTCAGTGGTCAAGCTAGAAGGTCAGGGGCTTCGTTCTATTTCTTGATATCTCTCATTCTCTACTTCTGTGTACACAGCAAAGTCCTAACGGTTATGCCCAGATTTTCTTTGCACCAAGAGCACTGCTCTAAGTCAGTCTCATCCAGACTCTTTTAAGAAGTTTTAATGGCTTCTTGCTTCACCCTGGGTTTCCATTTTCCACAAGGTATATCTAGAATGAAATTATTTTTTATTTCATTATTTCATCATTTTTTAATTTATTTCCTTGTTTCAAAATTGCACTTTATTTATTGGGGAAGGGCATGTGAACATAGTAGCACTTGTGTGTGGAATCTAGAGGCCAACTTACAGGAGCCAGTTCTATCATGTGGTCAGACTTGGCAGCAAGAGCCTGTACCTGCTGAACCATATTGCTGACTTGAGTTTCCTTCCTCAATTCTATTGCCTAAAACTCTTTTGACTCCTCTCTTGCCTGGAATAAATCGCAGACTTCTTTTCATGATCTAGACAAGGGGTCAACACTCCTATTCTGTAAGGAGACAGTAAATATTTTAGATGTTGTGGGCCAGATAGTATGTTACATTTCTTGCACTATATAATCATAGAGTAGAGATAGCCAAACACAATACTTAATTGCAGGACTGTGGTTGTGTTTCAAGAAAAGTTGACTTAGAAACATTGGCACCTGGCTGTTGCTCATTTGTCAACTTATATTCCCAATTACCACCTCTTACTTCATGAGTCATTATTTCTCATCTTTTCACACCATTTTTTTTTCATTTGGAGATCAAGGACCTCCATACAGCTCTTCCTTCACTTCCCTGAAAGTCAGTCAACCTCATTTCCTTCCTTCATTCTTGGCCTGATTGCCTTTTCTCATTTAAACTCTAGGCCACAACTAAAACATCATATCCTCATTGAATCTGAATCTCTTACTCCTGTACCAATATTATTTTCTTTGGTATTCAATCTTTGTTTTTATGACAAATATAATAACTTGTAATACTTATGTGTTTTGTTTCACTTTTTTAAAAAAAATCTATCTTCCACACTAGGTCATACCACCATGAAAAGAATGAACCAGATCCATTTTTTTTGTTATTTCATATAAACAGCACCCACCCTGAGCCTGCAACACAGTGATTATATAATAGCTATCAGTTTCATCTCTTTGAGCCTTAATCTCCTCACCTGTAAAATAAAAATTAACAGTGTAATTTTATGCCAAGTAATAATGTTTCAGTCAAAGATGGACTACATAAAAATGAAAACAAAAAAAAAAAGGCTGGAGCTAGGTGCGGTGGCACACACATTTAATTCCAGCATTCAGGAGGCAGAGGTAGGAGAATCTCTGTGAGTTCCAGGACAGCCAAGGCTGTTACACAGAGAAAACCAGTCTTGAAAATCAAACAAACAAAACAAAAAACAAACAACAACAATGACAAAAAAGTACAACACCACAAACAAGATGGACTGCATACACAATGGTTGTGATTACTTTGTCTAGTGATGTCATAATTTATTTTGCATAGTTATTCTCTATAATGTTCACCCAATGAAAAAAATGTCACCTACTGATATACTCTCCAGTACATGTCCCCAACATTAAGTGGTGAATAAACATTTTTGCCTTAAAGGAGTGCTATGATGATTAAATACACCAAATACCCAGAGAAATGCCCGAGACTCAGACACTTTCCTTGTTCTGGATTTTCTTCTGCATAGATATAGTATTAATGGATAAGGTATTTCTTACCGGTACCATCCATTCTTTTAATTGGTATTTGAGTGGCTGGTGATCTATCACCCCTGTCAAAACTTTCAGGCTATTCTGTTTGCATATTTATAATTTGAGTTAAAGATCAGAAGAGCAGACATTTGACAGCAATTATATTTTTTCTACTTAATTTAGTCCAAAATAGTTTCTCTAGAAATTATAGTCAGTGAAAGTGGAATCTTGCCTATACATAAACTTTAGACCTAAGTATAGGTGGTCTCCATTTTTAGGTTTGGTACATTTCTAGAAAATGAACTAGAATCGGACATTCTTTTTTTGTTTTTTCCTTTTGAGTCTTTGGAGCCTATAGAAGATCACACTAGAAATAGGGGGAATAGACTTCATGTAAGCAGAGAGAATGTACCACAGGGCAGTAGAAAGATGGCACATATACGAAACTAGAGTCCTCTCACTCCCAGCATCCAGCATCTAATTTCGACTCTTTACATAAAATTTTCTCAGATCACTGAGTCTGTGTTACCTAAATATGTGGTAGGTATATGGTGAACCTGCAGGCAAGTCTTTAACCAGTGAGCATCCTTGAAAACACTATCCCTGATGGGACTACTCTTAGATGGCACTCAATGTATCTAGAATTCTCCTGCAGACTCATACCACATCTTTGTTCCCCACCATGTCCTTCTTCTTACCTTCCTAATTCAGTTTTCTTATGAAGTCTTCCTACTGGACTACTTATACACTTCTTATCTTGGAGTGAACTCAGTTCATTCCAGAAGCTTACTCCAGAACTTAAGGCACTGAACACATGTTTAATGATTGAAAGCTAACACTCTTAGTCATTTCCCTCCCACGTCTACACTTTGGGCAAATTTTTCTGGAAAATATACATCACCACACACACACACACACACACACACACACACATATATATATATATATGTGTGTGTGTGTGTGTATAAACCTAAGTTTGGAAAGTCTTAACTTAATGCTCTTCAATAATTCTTAACCAGAAAGAAGAGAAGAAAAAGTAAATAACAATACAACAATAAAAGAGAAAGGAATGACTGAGTTAAAAGTGTAACCTCTCATGTCAGGGCCATACTGGGTACATCTTCTCTGTATTAAAATATATTGAAATAAGCGTCACTAATAAGGATCATTCTATTCAAGGCATGACTGGGACTGTTCTTCTAAACCAAAGAAACGCCAATCTGCATTAGGCTTACATAAAGATTTCTCTGAGCAAAGAGGTAATTACAGCTTGGCAGATGCCTAGAATAGCCTTGATTCTATGTTTCTTTTTCAATCTAGAGGTGGGCAGATAACACCCTAGTGCCTCTCTGAATTAATAGCTTATAAAAGTTAGAAGAAAAAATTTAATGAGTTCTAATGTTTAGAATATATAAGTCTTGCAAGGACCTTCTTACCCCTTCTCCCAAGGGGACTGAACCCTTTGCCCACAGGCTGAATGTAGCCTAGGACAGCTATGAGAGCAGGCCAACACCAAATCATAAGCTGACTTAAGATATAATGATTCTTTTGTGAGTTTTTTTTTTTGTAACTCATTTGCGCAATTCTGGAGTGTGAGCTTCGTAAATGACAACATTGTGTCAAAGCGTCACAAGACTGGACAGCGTGCAAGTTATAACAAATGGACAACCTGCTTTCTTCTTGAATAGTAATGGGTAGAGTCACAGTGACTTCCAGTTCATTTTCCTCTGTGAGATCTTGGGCTCTGGGCCCTGCTATTAACCGAAAGCATAACTGTAAGAAAAAGCACCACTTCTTGGAGTTCCTCAATCCCAGGTGGAAGTTAACAAAGACCCTGTGGGTGAATTTACTATTTTGAGCAGGCGAACCACGTTCCCTACTCAAATCTATTAATTATGGAAGCCCTTATTTGTTGAAAAATAATAGTGACAGACACTACCAATACAGGAAATAATTCCCATGCTATTTTACAGAAGCTTCACGTTGCATAAAGTCAATTAAAAAATAAGATAGGTTTTGTCTGATGTTCACAAGTGTAAAATTCCTGAAAATTAAAATGTATACAACCATTACATGTGCATTGTAACAGGTGGGTTGTTACTTACTTTCTGGGCGGTGGGGGGTGTCTCTGTCAGATCAGCTAAGTTTTATGTTTCCATAGTGGATGATTAACTTGTTCTCACTAAGCTTTTGAGAATTACCATTTGCTTAGAATTCTCTGCTCATTGCTAATCATGCTAATTAAAGTTTTAAATGATCATAAGAGCAATTTAGCACTTATAAACAATTCTTCAAGGTATGCTTTTTTTGATAAAAACTACAGCCATCCTAGAATTATGGAAGGTTGGAAAAATAGGTTGGCTCACTGGACTCCTCCTTGAAAAGATAAGGCATTTCTAAGATACCAAAGGCAAACATCCAGGAATAAAAACACTGGCCATAGGAGCTCGCAAGATATTCCTACGAACTGATGGAGAGAAACTACAAGCACTGTCTGTGTGGAAGGAAATGGGGGGGGGGGCGGCGAGAGGGTCTTGTGGTGTCTTATGAACCAGAAAGCTGCTGAGACTGTTTACAGGTCCTTGTAAGAAGTAGGCAATTCTCGTGATGGCAATCCACCAGAATGCAAGCTCCAGATACACACCTTAACCAGCACAACAGCTGCTGAACCAGAGTGGGGAGACTCAGGCACACATTTGCCTACACAACCATGACTACCACTATATGGGAGACAGGAGACAACTGCATCAGTTTGATTCCGACAGATGTGAATATAATCCACACAGGGGGAGGAAGAAAAACGTTTGAGAAGCATAGAGTGGGAAGCTGCCTGGCTTGTATATATATTAAAGTCAACTGGGAATAAAAAATCCCTGCTTCTACTCCACTGTTCAGAAAGAGAGGGATAGGAGCTAATAAAAGCTTATTCTGCTAATTTCCATAATATATCATAGGAAACAAGTAATCACTTGGGAGAAAAGGTATAGACAGGGTAGGGGACTAAACTATTATATAAATGTATTTGTTTGATAACCACATAAATCAAAATGTGAATCTTTGAAATTTTTAGAAGCTACACTTGTATACACACAAACACAACTATTCACAACTCTGTATGTGTGTGTGCGCGCACGTGTGTGAATGTGTGTGAAGACACAATACAGTGGGTGTTAAGTATAAATTGCTGCAGGAAACATCACGAATAAACACTTGTCTGGTATACCACTGTTTCTAAGAATGGAGAGGGGTTAGATCGCATACTCATATTTAACAATGAGAGATGGAGGATGGAGCTGAGGTGCATGGTAGAGTCCATGGCTAGCATGCACAAAAGTTCTGAGTTTAATCACTAGCAACTTAAGACAAAACAAACAAAAATCCACAATGGAGGATTTCATGGTAAAATTAAATTTTAAAATGAGTGAGACACATAGTGAAGAAAGGAGAATAAAAACAAGGGCCTGATTTGTGTTTCTTTGAATATAGATGTTATAGAGTGGACTTAGGAGTCATGGAAACATTATACACTATCTAAAGGTTCAATTAAAATTTAAGAAGCAATTCCCAAAGATTGCATTCCAAATGAAATGAAGAACTTCCATATCCAGTTGGTGTAATGGTTATAGTTACACATGATTTTAGAAACAAAATTAAATGAAAACGCTGTCCCTGGGAACTACACGTAAGACAAAATAATTAGATCCCTTAATCCAGTTATTGGCAGAGTGACATAAAATGGAGCTCTCCCAAGTGACTATGCAACAGTCACATGATATCCTTGAAGCATGTGCCACCAAGACATACTGATCCATCATTTAAAAAATTAATGAATGGTTTGGTCCTTTCCTTTTTCTTTCAGGTATATGTGTGTGTGTGTGTGTGGTGCACATCCATATATGTGTGTTCACATGTGTGGGAATGCCTACATGTATATGTACGTATGAATACATGTGTATATATCTTTGTATGTATGTGTAGACCCAGGGTTGGTGTTGGGACACTTCTCTGATAATTTATTCACCTTAATCACTGAAGTGGGCTCTCTTATCAGCAAATCGGCCTTGCTGCTATGGCTAGTCTCATTAACCAGCTTGTTCCAGCAATTCTCAATCTCTCCCTTTGGGGTTTGCCATTGCAGGTGAGCAGCCACACGCAGCATCTGCCATTTCCATGGGCTCTAGAGATCTGAACCTTATGGTCCGCAGATTTGGGCAGCAGGCGCTTTAACCAAAGAGACACCTGCCAGTCTGATTGCTGTTTTCATTTGTTTTGGTTGGTTTGTTTTGAGACAGAGTCTTGCTAAGTAGCTCGGGTTGGCCTAGAACTCTCTACAGCCCAGGGTGGACTCAGACTGAGTGACTGTGATTCTCCTACCTCTGCTTCCTGAGTGCTGGGATTACAGGCCCAAGTTACCAGCCTTGGTTAATAAAAACATTTTAATGTGTTCTGTAGTTACAATATTTGTGGTATTGTTGTTGCTCAGAGGCTGCTGTGTATGTGTGACATACGATGCAATCAAAAAATGATGTTGTCAATGAGAACTGGGATTTATCGTTAGAAGACAATGAAATAAAAATTTAAGATAGGGCTGGGATGTATCTGAGTTATCAGAGTACTTGCTTAGTTTCATGAGGTCTGGATTCCATACCCAGCAGCACTTAAAATTGCACTTGGAAGTGGAGGCAGGAGAATTTGAAGTTCAAGGTCATCCTAGGGTATGGGCAGAAGCAAGAGTTAAGATAGGTGAAGTTCTACAAAACCTTTTTTTTTTCCTTAAGATTTTATTTTTTCGAGGTCTGTGAAGAATTTTGCTGGGCATTGCATTGAATCTGTAGATTGCTTTTGGTAAGATTGCCATTCTTACTATGATAATTCTACCTACTCGCCAAAACAATCCTCTACAATAAAAGGACTTCTGGAGGCATCACAATCCCTGACTTCAAATTCTACTATAGAGCTATAGTACTGAAAACAGCCTGGTATTGTCATAAGAACAGACAGGAAGACCAATGGAACTGATTAGAAAAGCCAGATATTAAACCACACATCTTCGAATGCCTGATCTTTGATAAAGAAGCAAAAAATATCAAATGGAAAAAAGAAAGTATATTTAACAAGTGGTGCTGGCATAACTGGATATCAATATGTATAAGTTGATACTCAAGTCCAAATCTATCAAAGACCTCAGCATAAAGCCAGCCACACTGAACCTTATAGAAGAAAAAGTGGAAAATACACTTGAACGTATTGGCACAGGAACCACTTCCTAAAGATAACCCCAGCAGCACAGACACTGAGAGAACAATTAATAAATGGGAGCTTCTGAAACTGAAAAGCATCTGTAAAGCAAAGGACATGGTCAACAAGACAAAACGACAGCCTACAGAATGGGAAAAGATCTTCACTAACCCCACATTAGACAGAGGTCTGATCTCCAAAATATACAAAGAACTCAAGAAATTGTACACCAGAAGAACACATAATCCAATAAAAAATGGAGCACAGACCTAAACAGAGAAGTCTCAACAGAGGAATCTAAAATGGCTGAAAGGCACTTAAGGAAATGTTCAACATCCTTAGTCATCAGAGAAATGCAAATCAAAACAACTCTGAGATTCCATCTTACACCTGTAAGAATGGCCAAGATCAAAAACACTGATGACAACTTATACTGGAGAGGTTGTGGGGGAAAGGGAACACTTCTGCATTGCTGGTGGGAATGCAAGCTGGTACAGCCCCTTTGCATGTCAGTGTGGTGATTTCTCAGAAAACTAGGAAACAGCCTTTCTCAAGATCCAGTAATACCACTTTTGGGTATATATCCAAAGGATGCTCAATCGTGCCATAAAGATATGTGCTCAACTATGTTCATAGCAGCTTTGTTTGTCATAGCCAGAACCTGGAAATAACCTAAATGCCCCTCCACCGAAGAATGGATAAGGAAAATGTGGTACATTTACACAATGGAGTACTACCCAGCAGAAAAAAATAATGACATCCTGAATTTTGCAGGAAAATGGATGGAGCTTGAAAACATTGTTTTGAGTGAGATAACCCAGACACAGAAAGACAATTATCACACATACTCACTCATAGGTGGTTTTTAAACATAAAGCAAAGAAATCCAGCCTACAAACCACAATCCCAGAGAACTTAGACAACAATGAGGACACCAAGAGAAACTTACATAGATCTAGTCTACATAGGAAATAGAAAAAGACAAGATCTCCTGAATAAATTGGGAGCACGGGGACCTTGAGGGAGGGTTGAAGGTGGGGGAAAGGCAGGGAGGGGAGCAGAGAAAAATGTAGAGCTCAATAAAAACCAATAAAAAAGAAAAGAAGGTTTTAGTTTTATTTTAAATTGTATGTGCACACATGTGTGCATCTCTCTCTCTCTCTCTCTCTCTCTCTCTCTCTTTCTTTCTCTCGGTGTGTGTGAGTGTGTGTGTGTGTGTGTGTGTGTGTGTGTGTGTGTATGTGTGTGTGTGTGAAGTTGAGTGCAGGTGACTGGAATTCAGAAGTAGGTTTTGGGTACCCTGGATGTGGAGTTATGGGTGATTGTGCCACCGTATGTGTGCCTGGAAACAGACAAAAGTGCTCATACATTCTCTCCCTCTCTTTAAAAATAAATTTTATACAATTCATTCTGATAATGACCATGGTTTCCCATTTTCCAACTCCTCCCAGATCCTCACTCTCAATGGCTGAACCATCTTAAGTTCTGAATTAGAATTGAGTACATCCATGTGAGTGAGCTCATGATGTATTCAACAGCATTTACATAGTCTTTTATTTCTGCCCTTATCAGTGAGCATAATGGCATTCAGATCACTGAGCAGTATTTCCCACTAACGGGAATAATGGGTCCTTGGAGAATTTACTGATTTCAGACATGAAACAACAAACATACAAGTTGATCCTTGTTATAGTAACAAAAACTACTGGGATTATTTTGAAAGGAAAACAGTCAGTTTGAATAGGCTCCTACTTACTGAAAGTGGGCAAATTGAGCCTCAACACAGAAAATACCAATGGTCTTAAATGCATTCCATATACTTAAACACACTGTATTTTATTATAATGCTGTTTTTCCTTAAAACACCTTTTTATGGTTCTTTGTTGGTACACTGTTTTGCAAAGTGGCAAATAAAGTCACAGTCAAGCACTTTTTTTTGTTTTTCACTGGAATTCTTCCTCCACGTATGCATATAGTTCTTCTTCACAGAGTTATTCAGCTAATAATTGCAGAAGAAATGATGGAATCAGAACAATCCCCTTTTGCATGCAGTCATTAACAAATGGATGGACCCTATCAAGGAGTATCAAACGATGTTTATGTCTCAGCTAGTGACACCTTGTACCACAACCCACTCCATACAGAAGTGTATCAGACTCTCGCAAGACTAATGTGAAATGGCCCTCAGAGATGCAATGCACAGAATTCAGTCTCTGAGACAGTCTATGAGATTAATAACTCTGGTAGTTTGAATAAGAATGGCCCACATACACTCATATATTTGAATGCAGTCGCTAGGAAGCAGCACTATTTCAGAAGATTAGAAGGATTAAGAGGTATGGCTCTTTTGGAGGAAGTATGTCACTGGAGTGGGCTTTGAAGTTTTAAAAGCCCATTAGAGGCCCAGCACCACTTCTATCTGCATGCTCCTATGCTCCCTACCATGACAATAATGGACTAAACCTCTGAAACTCTAAGCGAGTCCCAATTAAGGGCTTTCTTTTATAAGAGTTTCAGTGGCCATGGTGTTGCTTCACAGCAATAGAACGGTAACAAGGATAATGACCTATAAAAAATACAAAAATGTTTTGGAAAATCAAAGAAATGAAAACTGAAACCACAGATTAAAATGATCTTTAAAAGGTTTAGCAACAATCATCACTTTATATAGATCTGGGCTTACATAAACTAAGAAATTATTTTTCCGAGACCAAGGAAGGGATTTGACTGCCTAGATATTGATTCTTGTTAAGGAGACCTTCATTTGTAAGGTATGATTGTAATGCTGTGGGAGTATCTTATAGAGAGGGCTTAGGTCCTCTTCGAGATCGAAAGCAAATTACTGCAGAAGGAGTGATGTGACACCTAGAGATTCTTACAGTGTTACCTAAGGTTGATGAAGCTCCATAGCAAGGGCTTCTGAGCTTAGTGATGAGAGCATAGGTTGACCATACTATTCCCTGTACTTACGATTCTTTTCACAGTTAACCACAATAAAATGTTTCTAGAAAAACCTGCAGCCACAAAAGATCAAGAACAGTGACAAATGTTTCTTTGACTTAACCAGGATCCTCTCCATTCTTTTAAAATGCATTCAGAGTTCCTTTATCGAGCAACCTTCCCCACACAGAGGTGATGGAAACCATGGCAGAGTTGTTCTGGACCCCCTTTCCCAGTGACAAGCACAAACTATCTGTGGTTAATTTTGGGTGCCAACTTCACTGGACTTAGAATTTCAAAGTGTTAAATATATTTGGGGGTGTTTCCAGAGAAAAATGGCATGTGATTATTGAATAGAGCGACATGGGCACCATGCAGCAGGATGAAGTATAGTGGGAAGAGAAAAGGCTCTCATGTAGCATCTGGAGTGGGATCTTACCTCCTCCTGTTGCGCCAGCAAATGAAGCTCCAGGATCTTTGACCTTTGCACTCCAGACTGGTACCAGAAGCCCTCTTGTGTCTCTTAGGATTTCACTCTTAGTTTGACACTACAGCTTGAGTCTACCTACCGCTGAGGCTTCTAGCTTATTGAACTGTGTTAGGCTACAGACTTTAATGACTTGGTACCCAGCAGACAGCCTGCCATGGAACTGACTACCTCTGTGGTCACAC
Source organism: Myodes glareolus (assembly GCF_982192425.1). Classification (NCBI taxonomy): domain Eukaryota; kingdom Metazoa; phylum Chordata; class Mammalia; order Rodentia; family Cricetidae; genus Myodes; species Myodes glareolus. The sequence goes on along the minus strand of NC_142053.1, from coordinate 109,759,276 downwards.
ATGCCTGTTTTATTGCTTCCATTTCTTTGGAGAATGCCATTAAACCTTTCTAGGATATTCCACACCAGAGTGGCCCTAATTTATTTGAATGTAAAAATCACCATATTGGGCCAATAAATGCTCCGAAGAATTGATCTCGTGGATTAATTGAGAAATGTGAAGTTGATAGAACGCAACCCCTGAATTTGTGAATAATCACAACACGACTTAGAGATTGCATGGGGATGGGGGGATGAGACAAACATAGGAAGAGATGGATAATGAAAAGTGTCTCACCGAGTCAAGTCTCAGCAGTCAACTTTCCATTTGCCTGGCCATCTCTGCCTTTCATCTTTTTGCATTGCCAGTGAATACATGGCCTTCATGGCTTAAGGCGCCTTTAATAGTGTTTCCTTCACTTTAGACCTACAGGCTCTTACTAATCGCAGCTGGGCTACTTTAGGAAACACTGTACATTTGAGAACCCAAAGAGAGGGGCCTTGTGGAGGAAATTATAGGGAAAGGCTACTTTTAAGGACCTCTCATATATTGTGTTGTTTTGTCAAATAATGGAAACTTGTAGATCATTGTGCTGAAGAAACATAATGCAGGCAGGAAATTAAAGGGGATCAGAAACATGTTCTCTAAAAAAATCTGCACTTTTAGAAGCGTTCCCTAAATTGTGTATTTTATTATAAGACCCAAGAAAGGTTTTCTTTGTTACCATGTTAGGTGATTCAGTTTTGAAATTACCAAGAACCAAGCTACCCAGATACCCTGATGTGCTTCACCAGAAAGAACATTCCAAATGTTATTTCTGGAATTCAAAGTGAGCTGATTCTGTTGATTGTACTCAATGAAGAACAATCTGTTCCACTTCTAATATCCTTGATTTAACATTAAATATAAATGAAAACACCCCGGGGTAGAGTTTCAGAGCGTGTGATGAAAATTTAGCTTTGACATGTTTCTTGTAAAAATCCAAGAGTGCTCAGCCCACAAAGCAATCCCATCTATTAGACACAGAGATGGGGGTTGTTCTGTTCATAAAAATATAAATAGAACAGCAGCAAGGCGCTACAAGGGAAAGATAAATTTTAACATTGGTAAGTTCTTCTATGGATGAAGAATAACAAAACTTTTATCTTATGGATCCTTCAGTATTTGACAAAGATGTGGCAACAGATCTGCCCCTTAAGCTGTTTTAAGTTTGAAATAAGACCAGAGTGTAGCAATATGAAGTAAAATGAAAGAGATAAGATATAAAAGGCAAAGGTAATGTTATTAAATGAAATCTCAGTGGGAATAATTATATATCACAATTGCTTCTTTCAAATGTCAAGATGCACAACTTTTGGTATGTTTCTGTCCCACGTATCACTGCATGAAGGAAATGAGTATAGGAATTATCTTTTCTGTTGCTATCAAATGGCTTATTAACTGCTTTTAAGTATGTGCAATATGGTGGTATATTACTTGGTGCACTTGAAAAGGACAGATTTAAAATGTGCAGATGGCTGATAAGTAAAAATGTTGAAATACAAATGAAGTTATATCTTGAATAAGAGCCATTTGATAGACATGATCGCCTATTGTTGTACATGGACTCAGAATGGATTTAGAGAACAATAGAATCACTAATGGAAGACTTCATTTTCTCCATGTTCTCCATTTTATCTAAGACTAAAGCAAAACCATGTAATATTTATAGAATATTTACTTTATATTTCATTTATTCTAAATATCATATTCCATCTCTTAACTTTTTATGTGTGTATGTGTGTGTGTGTGAGAGAGAATGTGTGTGCACGCATGCTGTGTGTGCATATGGGCTCATGTATGTGGGCATATAGGCACATAGGTGTGCATGCATGTGCAAGCGTGAGGTTGATGTCAAGAATCACTTTCGATTTCTTATCGATTGAAGCAAGCTCTCTGAATCAAACTCAGAGTTCACCAATACTGCTAGTCTTGCTTTGAGGATCCTGGTTTTGTCTTCCAAGCCTGGGATTGCAGGTGTGCTAGCACTTTAAGTGGACTTTTGAGCATCCAAGTTCTGATCTTCATGCTTATATGGTAAGTATTTTAACCTTTGAGCAACCTCCCAGTTCTCATGCCTTTATTTTTCACTGGACTGTGCTCTATTTGGGAAGTGTTCCTCCCATGACTAGGTCATTTGAAGTTCTCAGGAGATGTTACCTGCTCTCACATTCAGAATCAGCTGTCTAGTGGCTCATCCCAACCAATCACTTCACACTGGTGCCCTCACTGAAATTTAACTCAGGCTGTTTCCAACAAAAGAGCCTCTCTTTTTTAACTACCTCTGGAGATGAAGCCCAGTTCTTTCCCATACTCTACCACATTTTTATCCCTCTACACAAAAATTTATACCCAAAATGGCATATGTATGGATATAAGGTTTACTTCATGAGATTATTCATATTGTCCAAGTGTCCTTGAAAAAAATTTCAAATTCCAGAACATTTCAGTAGAGTATGGAGGTCTTTACATCACTTGTCTAATTCTGTTCCCTCAACTGTAAAGCAGTCCAATTATTTCCACTCACAGAGATGTGCAAAGACCTGGTCCACTTTGCCCAAAGGATCACTTAATAAATGATGGGTACTTCTTTTCCTGCTCCTCCTTCTCCTCTTTCTCCTTCTCATTTCCAAATTCAGTTCAAGTGCTTCTTTCAGTATTTGTTTACACACACACACACACACACACACACACACACACTAGCAAAGGACTGGCTTGAAACCACAAAAATTCCTTTGCGCGTCTTACTTATTCAAAGAATAATTTTGTGCCTGAGTTTGCAGATATAGAAGCTAATACATGCTACAGGTCTCATTATAACTAAAATTCACTTCTTCCCATTTAGTTTATAAACATGCTATCATACTGTCTCAGTTCCCAGTACGGAAGGATCAGATCTTGGTCATTGCCACCTCTTGCTCTCTGTTCCATTGCTTGGGTACAGGGACAGAACTTGCCTAAGTATCAAATATCTCTTGAATATGCTCCATCTTGGAACATTCCTACCCACTAAAGAACTACCTACCTTTAGGTGAGACACTTCTGATATCAATCATAGTATGTTTAAAGTGCAAATTGGAAGTAAGGGGGTAGGGAGAGGTGGTAGGAGAGTAGGGAGGGGAGAAGGAGATCCAGGAGGAGAACATGAGGCATCAGGAAGATTAAGTTGGGTAAGACAGAAAAGGAGAGCAAGGAAAAAGATACTTTGAAAAAGAGAGCCAATGTGAGGTTAGTGAGAAACCAGGCACTAGGGAATCTCCCAGGAAACCACAAATAGGACTCCAGCTAAGAATCTAAGCAATAGTGGAGAGGGTACCTTTTAATTGCCCTTCCCTTGTAATCAGATTGATGACTAACTTAATTGTCATCGTAGACCCTTTATTCAATAGCTGATGGAAGCAGATGCAGCGATCCACAGCTAAGCAGTGGGCTGAGCTCCTGGAGTCCAGTCATAGAGAGGGAAGAGTGATATAGTGAGCAAAGGAGCTGAGACCATGCTTGGGATACCCACAGAAACTGCTGTTTCGAGCTAATGGGAGCTCCCTGGCCCGGGACTGACAGCTGGGGAACCGGCATAAGACCGAACTAGGCCCTCTGAATGTCAGTGACAGTTGTGTGACTTGGGAAGTTTATGGGACCACTAACAGTGGAACCAGTATTTAGCCCTAGTGCATGAACTGGCTTTTTGTAGCCCATTTCCTATGGAGGGATACCTTGTTCAATCTAGATATAGTGGGGATGGCCTTGGTCCTGCCTTAAGTTATGTGTCAGACTTTGTTGACTCCCCAAGGGAGATCTCACCTTCTCTGAGGAATAGATGGGGGTGGGGAGAAGGTGGGGTAGTCGGAGGGCTGGGATTGGTATGTTAAATAAGATTATTGTAAAAGTAAAAAAGGTAAAAAATAAAAGTTCTAATAACACTCATCTGAAGTAGTTCTCAATGGGGTGAGGGCATATTCTATTAGTGGAGAGCACCAACAAGATTTAATGAAAGGGGTCCCAGACTTTCAAATGTTTTCCATGGAAGGACAGATGTGTACAAAGAAGAATGATCCCAGAGAATTAATAACTAGGATATACAAAAAATTCAGCTAAACATCAGGAAATCAAACAACCCAATCAATTATCAGGCTGAAGTGAACAGGTGCTTCTCAAAAGATAAAACACAAATGTTTAACAAATAATAAAAAATGTTCAGCCTACCTACCAATCAGAGAAGTTAAAATTAAACCCACACTAATATTTTATCTCAGCCCAGACAGAATGGCAGTCATACAATAAAATCAGAACAAATGCTGGTGAGGATGTAGGGAAAGAGGCATCTTTATACATTGCTGGTAGGAGATTTTTCCAGCCAGTATGGAGGTCGGGATGGAAGTCTCTCGAAAAAAAAAATTCAACTAAATGTTCCACATGACCCAGCTTTAAACTCCTGGGTATTTATCCAAAGGACTCTAAACTGACATATCACAAAGATATTTGCCCATTAATGGTTACTGCAGCAGCACTCCCAGTAGCACAGTAGCTACATTCTGGAAGCAGCCTCTGCAACAAGAGAAGATGGAAAAAGAAAATGTGATTGTATACACAACCATTTTTTAACTTTTCAGCCATAAAGAATAAAGTCATATCTTTTGAGGAAAATGGAAGCAACTGGAGATCATCACCTTAGGCAAATTAAGCCAGTTTCAGAGGGACAAATATATGTTTTCTCTCATTTGAGGTTCCTAAATACTATGTATGTACATAAAATCATATGTGAATATTTGACATGAATGTAGAAATGAAACTGTCCAGGGAAACAAAGGGAGTTATGGTGTGGGAAATCAAGGGGAGGGAGGCATTGAAGGAAACAGTATCTTGTGTCCAGTGAATATACAGAACGAAACATTTAGAAGTAGATAATAAATATTCATGCTTTAAAAACAAAAAAAGATAGTGCTTTCACATAAAATGCCTGTAATGTCTCTTTCCAGCTGTTGGGAGCACGAGACTCTGAAGGTATTATATGTAGTCGAAAAAAGTTGCTCAGAGAATTCCTAGTATAGAACTGGAATCTTCTCTCGCCTAGAGGCAAGTATCTCCTGAGCATAATGGCATCTCTGCATAATGACAAGTGGATGAAGGGAAATTATACAGCTTAGATAGTGATTCAGTTAGTGGAGGAGAAAAAGGTTTAACTGCATATTGATGTAAATGATACATATTACGGCATAAATATAACCCCCTAAAAGTCCTCACAAAAAGGTCAAGGAATGTTTCTGCCCCCGAGGAATTGAATTTAGTGAAAAATTAGACTTCAGTAGAAATCCATGGGATTCTGCTTATCCTGTGCATGTGATTTGACACAGAATTAGGACAGCAAGCACAGGAATGGCTGAATTTAGGAATGATGATTTCAAAGACTACCAAACACTTCATTTAATGAATGGAGCCTATGGAGACATGAAGAGAACATGAGGACAGGAAAAGTGAGGCAGATGGCGATCGTCCAGTGAATGGCGCTGACGAAGTGATGAAGAACTTTGGACCATATGTTATGTCAAGGATAAAATCAATGGAGTCAAAATCAGGAAACTTGCAATGGGCCTGCTTTGGAGTACAATGTGGATCAATTAAATTTGATTTGATTTCCAAGATAAATTGCAGTGATCTTTTTAAAGATGAGTAGTTTTCAATTGATTTGGGGGTGTTCTTTCTGCAAACATTTCATTCTTTCCAATTTAGCGCTGAGCACCAGAATAGACCCAAAGGCCAATATAAGTGATTAAAATAGGATCAGAGTAGAGCACAGCTGTGTGCTTGGAAAACCTGATCCCCGAACTCAGGGGCCATTTAGGCGGGCTACACGTAGCTTCCTGAACAGGTCGAGTATGGCTGGTTTCTTGTCAATGGAAAGGCAGTAAAAGTCTTTTCCACCCCTTCCACAAGTCTTTGTATTCTTTCCCCTCTGCCAAATGGCAAGGACTAACTGGGAGTTTTGTGTTGACAGTAGCTGAGCTACAAGGTGGCCAGGATCTGGATCACGGTCCGGTATGTTTCTCTTTGAAGGAGAGGTATCTTTCTGCAAGGAGAAGCTGTCACAGACATTCCATTCTCTGTGTCTTTCAGCTGTGACGGAGCATTCACCTAGTTTGGGGTTTGCAGCTCTGATGCTGCCCCCATACTGGTTCTTGTCAGCAAGAATTACAGAAAGCAGTGACAAGGAAAGACAATCTTGCAAATAATAACAGGTGTAGCACAGAGCATAATGACAGTGTATTTACCTCTCAATGGGTAAAGAGATTTCCCTGTAACAACCAGGGAAACCAACAGAGAAGTCTGTGTTGTTTTCCTGCCTGTTTGCTTACTGTCTTTCCCACTTGACTACTTTCTACAAAAAGACTTTAGGTAATAGCTGCTTTATCTTTATCCTTCTTTCAAACACAAAGTCTCCACTTTATTTTTTGCGTCTGTACTCTCGATTCTTCAGCTTGGGTTTCAGGATGGTCTGAGTACTAAATTTGGCTCATTCATCTCTTTTTAGTTTTTATATTGCTGTGTTCACTTAATTTTGAGTTTTTAATTATATTTTGAACTCAAATAGAGAGTTATCAATTTTTCCTTTCCCTTGTTTCTCTTAAGCCCTTCTTAGGTACCCCCCATCAGTCATTTCCACTCCCAGCCCTGATGCAGGATACCCCTTTGTATTTTGTGAATATATTTTATTACCATTGGTTAATAGAGAAGTTGCTTTGGCCTGTGGCAGGTAAGAATACGGCTAGGTGGGAAAGTCAAACTGAATACAGGGAGAAAGAAGACAGAGTAGAGGGAGATGCCAGCAGCCGCTGGAGAAGCAAGATGTAAGGTAACACCACAGCCATGTGATAATATATAAATAGAAATGGGTTAATTTAAGATGTAAAATCTAGTTAGTAACAAGCCCGAGCCATTGGTCAGTTTGTAGTTAATATGAAATCTCATAGCAGATATTTGGGAACTGGCAGACTGGAGAGAAACAACCAGTTCTACCGCTCCTACTTTCAAGTTGATAGACTCTTCTTTGATTATTATTATACATACATACTTCTTTTTTATTGATTTTTATTGAGCTCTACATTTTTCTCTGCTCCCCTTCCTGCCTATTCCCCCTTCAACCCTCCCCCAAGCTCCCCATGCTCCCAATTTACTCAGGAGATCTTGTCTTTTTCTACTTTCTACTTCCCGTGTAGATTAGATCTATGTAAGTCTCTCTTAGTGTTCTCATTGTTGTCTAAGTTCTCTGGGATTGTGGTTTGTAGGCTGGATTTCTTTGCTTTATGTTTAAAAACCACCTATGAGTAAGTACATGTGATAATTGTTTTTTCTGTGTCTGGGTTACCTCACTCAAAAAAAATGTTTTCTAGAATGCATACTTCTATGTATGCACAACTCTTTAAATATAACCTTCCAAATCCATTTTTGTTGTTGGCCTTCAATTTATAGAGATCACCTGCCTCTGCACCCTTGGTGATGGGATTAATGGTATGGTCAACCAGGCCCAGCTAGCATACCCATTGAAAATGGCCTTGTTCTGGTCTTGTTTGTCAGCTCTTTCTAGGACAGACTGCTTTTATAGCAAACTTACTCATACTATGGCTCTTATATTCTCTCTACCCTTTCTTCCATGATGTTTCCCGAGCCATGGATACAGGAGCTGTAGTACAGATGCATCCAATTGACCTGGACTCTCCATGATCTATTGATCTTTGCACTGTGCCCAACACCTTGATGGATAACCTGCCATGATGGTCACTATTGTGGGTCATAGGATGCTGCAGTTGGGTAGGACTACTACCTGCTTCATTCCCTTGAAACCTTGCGCAGTATTTTTTGGTACCGTGGAAGCTAGAATGCAGAAAGTCTTTCAGGTCAGATCCAGCTTGAATCATCTGATCATGTGTCCTAAGTGTGTGGTGTCTTTAGCAATAGGGACTTACCTTAAATAGCTACTATAGCACTAGTCAATATTGTTTTGCGAGTCACTTGGACTAACCTAGCCAACCATTCAGAATGATGTTTCCCTCCTTCTCCTTCTGTACTGACTTCCCTCACACCTTTGCAGTGGGAGCCCCTCACCATTATTCCACTTCTCACTTCATATCACTGGTATCCAGTTATTTCCCTTCCAAGCCTCCCTCCTCACCTATGGTCCCTTTATACTTTCCTGGTTTCTGTGGTTACTCTGTGTTGTATAAACACATCTGAAGATTTACAGTGAGAAATCTCAAATGAGAGCAAATATTTTGTGTTTGTTTTTCTTGGCCCGAGTTACCTCTCTCAATATAATCTTTTCTGGGGCCACCCATTTACCTGTACATTTCATTATTTTATTTTAGTTACAATCAAACTGAATTCTACTGTCTACATGTACTGCATGCCCATTATCCACTCACCAACTGAATGACATTTAGGTGTTTTCATCCCATGTTTATTGTGAACAGGGTGACAATAAACACTGTTGAGCAAGTATCTGTGGGGTAGGGTGTCAAGTCCTTTGGGCATGTGGCAAGGAGTCATATGGAATATTTATTTTTAGTGTTTGAGGATTCTTCACACCACTTTTCAGAGTGTCTACACCAATTTGCATTCCTAGCAACAGTGAATGAGGGTTTCTATTTTCCCGCACCTCCTTTAAAATTTGTTGTTATTTGTTTTGGTGATCTTAGTCATTCTGACTGGGGAGAGATGAATCTCAAAATTGTCCTAATTTGTATTTTCTGAATGCTAAGGACGATGGGTACTTTTTGAGGTGTTTATTGGCTATTTGCTGTTCCTTCTATTGAGAACTTGTTGTTTAGATCCCTAGCCCATTTTTTAATTGGGTCATTTGTTTTCTTGACTATTTGGTTTTGAGTTCCTTGTTGACAGCCAACAAAAATTCATATTCAACATATGAAGGCTAAACAGAATACTGGAAACAATTCTTTGAAGTAAAGACAGGAATAAGCACAGCCAAGAGACTCTGGAAAGAAAACAAATGCAGCTGTAATTTAAGGAAATACAAAGCATAACTAAGAACACAAACCAGCAAAGAACAGCAAAATAACTTCAATCTCCACACCTTTCAATAATAACTAACTCTCAATGTCAACGACCTCAATACTGCAATCAAAAGACCAAGGTTAGCAAAATGTTTTAAGAAACAAAATAAATCTATCTGTTGTCTACAACAAACTCATTTTAGCTTTAAGGAAAGGTATCACCTTAAAGAGAAAACATGGTAAAAAAAATATCTCACACATATGGGATTAAGAAGCAAGAAGACATTGCCATTGTAATATCTGAAAAAATATAATTGCACTTTAAAATTAATAAGCAGATACAAAGAAGGAAAAATCACTTCATTCTAATCAAGGGATCAACTAATCAAAAAATATCACAATATAAAACACAGCTACATCAACCTCTGGTGATTCAAATTTTATAGAAATCCTACTAATGGTATTAAAGATCCATATTAACACAAACCCCCTACAAATAGTAGATAATTTTAACACTATACTTTCTCCAATCGGTAGGTCATCTGGACAAAAAAGTAAACATGGAGACCTTAGAATGAAATGACATGTTACATCTAACAGATACCTACAGGATATTCCACCTAAATAGCAAAGAATATGCATTCTACTTAACAACATTGTCTTAGTTAGGGTTTCTATTACTGTGAAGAGACATCATGACTATGGCAACTCTTATAAAGAAAAGCATTTTATTGGGGTGACTCGCTTACAGTTCAGAGGTTCAGTCCATTATCATCATGGTGAGACATGGCTGTTTGTAGGCAAACATGGTGCTGGAGAAGTAACAGAGCATTATACAACTTGGTATGCAGGCAACAGGACATGTACTGAAGTACTGGATGTGACTTGGGCATATATGAGATCTTAAAGCCCATCCTCACTATGACAAACTTACTCTAACAAGACCATACCTATTCTAACAAAGTCACATGACCTAATAGTAATAGTGCCACTTCCTATCAGCTTATGGGGGTCAATCACACACCAACTACTACAAAGGCATAGAATCTTCTCTAAAATAGACCACATGTTGAGGTACAAAACAAACTAACACAGACCAACTGAAATAATCATATGTAACCTATCCAATCATTAAGCAATAAAACCTAAAAAATGACAGCAAACAAAACTCCAGTAGGTACATAAACTCATAGAAATTAAAGAACTTATTACTCAATGATCAAAAGGTCAAAGAAGAAATAAAAAAAATCAAACTATTCCTGGAACTAAATGCAAATGAAAACACAACACAAAAATCCTTGGGACGTATTGAAAATAGTCCTCAGAGGGAAGTTTCTGACTCCAAGTGACTATATTCAACTATCTAAAAGAGCACAGATAAATGGCTTAATGATGCAAACCAAGAATTTTGAAAAATTAGTACAAACCAAACCCAAGCCCAGCTGATGATAAGAAATTAAAAATGTCTACATATGTATTATGTTTGTGAGCAACATGTTGTATGTTTGTGTGTGTGTGTGTGCATTAACAAAAATCATGTTTTTATATGTGTGGTGTTTCTGTATATGCAGATGTATATGCTGTATGTGTGTATGTGTTAAAAATCTCTCATGTCTGCATATGTGTGGTGTTTGTGCGTTTACAGATGAATATGTTCTCTTTCTCTGTGTGTGTGTGTGTTTTTTACATGTGTAGGTAAGAGAAATACCCATCTCAGGTGTCATTTTTCAGGTGCTGACCATTTTTTTAGATAGATTCACTGACCTGGTATTTATCACTTAGGCTAGACTGACTGGCTCCAGAGATTTGCCTGTGTCTGTCTTTCCAAGGCTGTGATTACAGGCACACACCACCACACCAGGTTTTCTCGTGGGTTCTAGGGACAGAACTGAGGCCTTTACACTTGCAAGGCTGACACTTCCCCAACGGAACTATCTCTCTGGCCTGTTACCTTTGATTTGCTAACTAAAATTGTATTTGAACCTGGCAACAAATATTTGTTATATACCATTTATGGCTGCTTTGTTGTGCTCCAATCGCAGAATGAGGATGGAGACACGATCACAGAGCTTTGCAGAGGCTGAAAACTTTCCCATCTGGTCCTTTACAGAGAAAAAGATTTGTTGGGCTTTGATTTTGTTTGTTCTAAACTGATTCTTCATCCCTGCACAACAGATGCTGGGATTCTTGTATCTGTATAACAGAACACTGAAGTAACTGTTATCCTTGTCACCGTGTTGCCCCATTGCTTTATTTGTCTTACTACCCTATTTTGTTCCCAGCGTCATGCTCAACTGCCAAGCACTGGGTTCCAATACCACAGTGGTGAGTCCTGGGTGCCTGCGTCTCAGAGACTTTTAATCATTACTCAAGTTATCTCTATCCTAAAAGGCTAGATTTCTGGCAGGTTATTTTCTTTGGTTTGATTGGATGTTCAGGCTTGTGCTCACTTGCCCTATCCTTCAATTTCAAGAGTAGTAATGGCAGGCCTCTCCTGCAATGACTTAACTGATTACAAGTCACAAAGTGCCCTCCCATTTGATCCTTAGACAAAGGCTTAGAAATTAGGGGCACATTTACAGATGAAGGGACTAAGATCCAAAATTTAAGCAATTTGCTTAAAAGCACCAGCTCTAGTGATGAAGTTGATGAGAACTTTGATGAGGACATCAACAGTCCTGATTCATTAAGTGCCGATCACATGCTCATAGTCTGCCGAGAGCTTTCTTCACTGTGCTTTAGCTAATCTGTGCAATAATTCTGTAAGCCATATCTTTATCTTATAGGCAAGAAAATCAGAAACTATAAAAATCAAGTTCTTCGTCCAAGGTCACAGAGAGTCAGCACGTAGGCATAGGATGCAAGTTCACAGTGTTCTGATTTCTATAACTAGTTACTCTTGGCTGTCAGCCTAACTGGATCTGGACTCAGCAAAAAGACGAAGCACAGAGGACACTTGTGAAGGATTTTCTTGATCAGGTTACTGGTGGGAAGACAGAGTCTAAACATAGGCTACCACCAGAAGCCAAAAAAAAAAAAAGAGATGGAAGTAAAGAAGTTTTGACTTTGCCTACTTGTGATCCTTCTCCCCAGCCAGTTCATGTACTCTGTTGCTGCCACGTTCATTTACTGACATAAGAACCCAGCTTACTTTGGCTTCTAATATGTATTGCAAACCAGAAACCCCCCAAAACTCCTTCCAGCCTTCAGCAGTAGATTATTGCTACTGTCGCACCCAGCCTTAGTAACTGAACCACTAATGAGTTCCCAGTTCTATGTCTAGGGAAGCCTGGCTGGTACAGTACCAGGTGTGTGTTCATTAGGTTAGTAGAATGGTATTTTGAAATACTTTATATAGTTCTCATCTCGATCTCATTATTTTTTGAAAAAGAAAACCAACAACTCTGCTTGGTACTTATATTTTTTTGCCCATTTGGTCAGCTGGATCTTACAATATTTACTGTTTGAGGACTAAGTACTTACAGAAGGAAGTAAAGGGCTTTCTGGGTTTGAGAAACTTGGGGTAAATGTGGGAAGTAGATCCAATGAACCAGAATAAAGAATGCTGATCGCTACAAAGGGACTAATCCAACATGGGGGAAATTGGGCATCTCTAGGGCAGACACAAAGGCACAGACTTCGTGCGGCCTATGAAAGGATAGGCGAGCTCTTCGTCTTCGCAGAAGCCATTTCTAGAGAAAGAACTAATTAGGAATCCCCAGATAACCTTGGGGAATTAAAAAACCTTCTTTCCTAGTCAGATCTCTAAGATCTGTAGGTCCTGGAGGAAATTAGCTCCAGAGGTGATTATATGTCTCAGTCTGGCTCAGGAATGGTGGTTATATCTGGGATGACAGAGACATGACTGAGAAAGCATTGAAAGCAACAATTAAAGGACTGGCATCATGGCCCCGTTCTTCTGTGAGTGACTAAAGACAGACTGACTAGGCACAAGGATATCTTGGGAAATTCTGGAGGGCAGATAACCCCAAGGAATAGATCATTGTAAATCTCAGCTCAGCACCGAGGAAAACAGAATGAATTGGTTGAGCACAGGAATGTGGATATGAAGAAAATGATGCATTATTATGGATTGTTTATAGGTAACACACTTTAATATTTCATCAGACTGCAAGGCAGTGAGTCTTGCTCAACAGTTCCACCCATTGTGCAACGTGTAAAATGAGCTTCCACCTTTGAGTTCCTGAGAACTTCTACTAAGCATCTCTTGGAAAGTAGCCCTATTTGCTTATCTGTGGCATCTTCTTTATATATATATATATATATATATATATATATATATATATATATATATATATACACATATATATATAGTCAATTCATTTTCTTTTTTAAGTTTATTATTTTTAAAAGGAAAACAAACTTCTTATTTTTCATTTTACTAACCATAGCAAAAAATGTGTATACTCTCGACAGAGGTTTATTAATCATGATGGGTGATCTTAATAGGATTTAGAGCCACCAAGGAGATTCATCTCTTGGGGTGTTTATGAGAACTTTTCCAGAAAAGTTTAACTGAGGGGGAAAGTCACACCCTTGTATGTGGGTTGCACAATCATATGGGTTGGGTTCTAAGACTGAATAGGAAGGACAAAGTTAGATGAGCATCAGAATTCTTCTCTCTGCTGCTGCAGTGTGACAAGCCATGTCCAGTTTCTACCAGCAAAGCTGGGGCATATTTCACCACCAGACCATCATGACCATGATGAGCTATATCTTAACTATGCAGGTCAAAATAAACTCTTTCTTCCTTAAGTTGCTTTTGTTGTGTACACAGCAATGAGAAAAGTATTTTATGTACTTATTTATATTTTGTCTTCTTTTCAGCGACTTAGAGAAAGGGCATGCAATGAGTTATAAACTTACATAGTTCCAAGTGATGACAAAATAATAATTATCTTCTATCATTTTTGCTTAATACAAGTAAAATGTTATGACAGTCCGTCTTGGCAAGTATACGGGATCATTGAAAATATGCCCTGATTTAAATTAGTTCTGGTTCTTCAAACCTAAACATTCATTTTATACACATGAGTTGCTCAAAAGCTCTCATAATAATAGAGAGATTTGATGAGCGAGTGGGAGATGGTCATTAACAAAATCTATGAATATTAAAATAATCTGGCTGAAGCCATTTGCATCCTGATTTTCACCATTATGGGTTGTTATAGCATTTATGAACTATGAACTCAGGTTCCTTTTCCTCCTTAGTCCTCAGGAGAATGACTTCTCAAACTTTGCATTTTCTGGACGTACTGACCTCTTTCTCCTTAGGCTCTGTAATTTGCAATTGTCCGAAAACATGTATACTGCAAGTATGGATTAGGAGAAACCACGATCTGTAATGTCAGCATAGCATGGGGCTGTTTCTTTTGTGTGTTTCCTGAAAGTGTTTACTGCTCTTACTCTAATAAGGTCTTATTATATCATACAGCACCATACATAATTTATGGGCAGGTTGTTCAGTAGAGATCTTTGCTTTGTTATTTCACTAAGTGAAACCATGATGCACCTCAGACCGGCTGAAATTAGGCAGGAAGGTGACCTCCTTAATGTATTCTGTAGACACAGTGCTCCTAAAACACAATGCAATTTGACTTTCCATTATACTCTTCAGGAAGAAGAACTGATGAAAAGGAAGACATGCTGAGAGCTGATCTTTAGATGGATCCCTTGTCAAGGTACCCCGCCTTAATAGTCTTGCCAATCTCCCACTGACTGCAACCAAAAAGTCCTCCTGAGTACTCTCTGTGCTTAGTGAACCTAAAATAGGAGGCAGGCCCCTTGTATCATTAGCCCCAAATAGAGTGCATTTATGTGTCTTCTGAGATAAAGCTAGATTATAAAGGCCAATCAAAGCGCTAGGGTTTAGCATGATTGGCCTTCTTTAAAACACTAGAACCTAACAGTTTGCACTGGATCCCTCCATTCCTACCATACCTTCCCCCCTTTCTCTGACCACCAGACAAGGACTGGTACCTTGCCCAGCTTTAGGATCCCCCATTTTCATGTAATCACAATAGACCTTGCTCACATAGCAGCTGTTAGGAATGTGTATGGCAAAATTTTGGAAAGCCTTCACCTAAGAGCAGATTGGATTGGAAGCCATAGGTTACCTTCTTTGGAGTTTTGTGAAGGCCTTGTATCATTCTGTGCTTCTGTTATCTCATCTCCAGATTATGGTTAACCTGCAGACCCATACACCATTGGTGAACACTGAATGTGTTAATATATCAAAATATTTAACATATTAAAATTAGCTAGTCTCAATAAAAGGAGGTAGCAGGTTTATCACAAAATAAGGATGTTGATTCTCAACATACAATGATATCAATATTTTTCTTTCCTTTCTGATATGTCAAAAAGCCATCCTTAAAAATTATACACAGCTTTGACTTTAAACGTGGAGGTGATTTGGTCCATTGTTTTATGGTAGGCATGTATGTGTTTTAGCCATACATGAGTTCTCCTTTTAAGCATTCTTATTAGAATTATTAGACTAACCTTCCTATTCTTAAAACAAACTTTGGACACAGGAGACAGTGTGCTAGCTAGACACAACTTGACACAAACTAGAGCCATTGAGAGGAGGGAGCCTCAAATTGAGAAAATGCCTCCGTAAGATCCAGTTGAAAGACATTTTCTTTTCTTCTTCTCTTTAAAATCTGGTCTTCCCTCATACAATACATCCTGACCACAACTTCCTCTCCCTCTACTCCTCTCAGTCTTCCCTCACCTTCCCTTTCCTGTAGATCCACTTCTCCCATCTCCTCTCAGAAAGAACAGGCCCCCCCAGGGATATCAACCCAACATGGCTTAAGAAATTACAAGACTAGGCAAAAATCCTCATATTAAGGTTGAACGAGGCAACTCAGTGGGAGTTAAAGGGTCCCAAGAACAAGCAAAAGAATCAGAGACACCCTCCACTCCCATTGTCAGGAGTCAGAGTGGTACAGTGGAAAATGCCTGTAAGGCATTTTCATAATTAGATGCTGATTGGGGAGGACTCAGCCCACTGTGAACAGTTCCATTCCTGGACTTTTTGTTCCTGGGCTTTATAAGAAATCAGGCTGCAAAAAGCCATTGTGGGCAAGCCAGTAAGAAACATTCCTACACGGCACCTCCATCAGTTCCTGCTTCCATGATCCTGCCCTGTTTGAGTTCCTGCCTTAACTTACTTTGGTGATGAACTGGGAATCTTTTACTCACCCCAAGTTGCTTTTGGTCATGGTGTTTCATCACAGCAACACTAACCCTAACAAAGACAGGTGGTGCATTCATATTAAATGTTCAACTTAAACAGTCAGTAGAATAATGTTTTGGTCTCTCATGAACTAAAGTAATAGTCAATAATTCATCATTGACTCCCTTTTTTCTCACTTCACTAAGATCTATTTGATGCATAAGCACATACACATTGTGAAAACAATATTCACATTCAAGTTAGTCTGCACATCCATCACCTCGCATAATGATGAATGAGGGATTGAGAATAATAAACTTCTATTCCTTTAGCAGATTTCAACTGTATAGTATAGCATTGATGATGCCTATAATCATTATGGGTTCACTCTGCGCTAGTTGTAGCAGACGGACATAGACTGCTTAATTAAGAATGAATACACATTTATTGGCCAAAATGTCTAGAGAATGGGAAGTCCAGGATTGAGGAGACAGAATCCAGTGAAGTCCTTTTTGTTGCACCACCCCACAATAGGAGAAGAAAATGCAAGAGAACTCACGATGGGAAAGACCTCTCTTAAACCTTTGGTCATTTCACAAGGGCCCTTTGTGTCCTCGCAGGAGGGCTTGCTATTATGAAGTAAGTGCTGTTTAAAGGCCTTAGTTATTAATATTGTTCATTATGTTATGGATTAGGCTTTATCTATTAATTGTGGAGGGACAAAAATCACTTGAACATAGCTTTCTGTTCCTGGTCCCTCATTTTCCCATTTGTTATGTCAGTATTGCTGTATACTAGGAGATCGAATATTGGGTGCATATATACTTAAAACAGGATCTTTTTGATAAAGTATGTTTTCTCTTAGGAGACATTTTGAGTGAAACTTTACTTTTCCTCATGGAGGTATAGCCATCTCTCCTCTCTTCTGATTTCCATGAGAATAGAGTATCATTTTTTTCCCATCCCTTCACTGTTCAGCTCAGCCTGTGGATGAGGAGCTGATATGACTTTCTTTGTACATAGAATCTTGCTACATCATGTTTTCTTAACCACTCCATACCCTATCTTTTGACTGGAAAACTGAAACTGTTTGCATATATACTAATCACTTATTGGTAAGGACTTATTGATAGTCTAGTCTGTTCATTGGTTTCAGACTTTTTTTTTTTTTTAGATATTTCGAGACAGGTTTTCAGACTCTTTCATTGTTCCTTTGTTCCTTTCTTCCTCTGTTTCTGGCATTGCTTTTGATTTACTGATACTTTTTGATACTGTGGTTTTATTTCTATCCATTTATCCTTTCTATGTCTGCTAGAAGCTTTTCTTTTGCTATTGTCATATGGTTTGCAAAACCGTATTTTACAATTATAATAATTTATTTCAAACAGATACTTGACTTCAACCTCATAGAAAACCTCCACACATTTACTTCTCTCAGTACCCACAATTTTCTGCTACTTCCATCAAACTTTTTCTTTTGTTATGTAATCCATTAGCATATTATTATGGATATACTTGCTGGGATTAAAGGCACGTGCTACCATGCACAGCTTAATGCTTTCATTTTTGATTAGCTATTTTTTGTATTTTAAAATTTATAGTTAAAAGCTATTTATACAAATCATCACAGTGTGTTTTAAATTAGAATTTAGTTATGTTTTTATCTTTACCTGTACAGTTTCTACTTTCACAGATTTTCATGAAGTTTAGCTGAGAATCCTTTTATGTAAAGCCTTAAGACAGGCCGGGAGGGAATGAACTCCCTTCCTTAGCTTTTGTTTATCTATGAATAGCTTTATCGCTCCGTTTTTGAAGAAGAGCTTTGATGGGTATAGTATTCCTGGTTGACAGCTTTTCTTTCAGCATGCACAATACAGTGTCCATTCCCTACGGGCCTGCAAGGTGGCTAACGACCAACTTACTAGTATGATCATTGAAATTCCCTTGGATATCACCAACTATTCTTGTCCTTTTGCTTTCAGACTTCATTGCATTTGTCCTTTGGTATTCCGACTCTGATGTATCTCAGAGTGGGCTTCTTCGGGTGACCTTGCTTGGTATTCTTTGAGCAGCCGGAATCAGGATGTCTATGTCCTTCCAAGGATTTGGAAATATTCACATTCACTAAATAATTTATTGACTAAATATTTTTCTCATCTTGCTTTCTTCTCATATTCCCATAATCTATATTTTGATTAAATTTATGATATGCTATAGGTCCCATATGCTTCCTTTACCCACTTTCCTTTTCTTATTGTTCTCTTAACTGGCTAATTTGAAACAACATGTTTTCAAGTTTGCTTGTTCTTCTGCATAGCTGTATTATTACGTTGCCTCCTACCCCCAAATTTCTGTCTCAGTGTGTCATTCCTTGTTTTTCTTTTGGAGGCAGGGTCTAACGTATCCCTGGTTGGCCTCAAACTTCATATAAAACTGAGACTTGTTTAGAATTCCTGGTACTCCTGTACCCACCTCTTCAGTCCTTGGGTTACAGGTGCTGCCATGGTGCTGCCATGCTCACTTGTTTCATGCTTTTTGATAAAATATTTGTATATTAAACTTCCCATTTTGCTCTTGGATCATTTTCCCGGTGTCGTTTAGTTGTTTGTTTATGATTGCTTGCATCTCATTAAGATCCCGCACGATGACTATTTTGAATTCATTTTCATGCAGTCCATAGAATTCCATTTCCTGGGGGGTTGCTATGGAGAGCTTCATTAGTTTTCTTTGATGGTGAATGTTTGCCTGATTCTTTATGATTCTTATAGCCTCGAGTTGGTGTCTGTGCATTTGAATGAGCAAATACTTCTTCTAAGTTTGAGATCAGTATTTAGGCTTCAGTAAGCAAAACCTTTTCTTGTTGGTCCTGCAGGCTAGCTGGATTTCCTCTAGGATGACAGTCAAGTGGCCCTGAAAGCACACCATTTGGCTGCTTCAGGATCTTCAGTGTGATCCACAGCAGTCCTGTTATTAGGGTCTTTGGACAGTTTGGGTTCCATCTAGACACAGACTGAATTTATTGTCCCCAGGATCTTGGTCAGTTGGGCTGACATTTAGAAAAGGTCATTCATAGCTGAATTTTCAGATGATGGGCCCTGTATAATGTATCCTACTAGGTTCATGGGATGGTTCTTACAAGGTCACTGGACAGGTCCTCAGATGAGAAGTAAGGACCCAAACTATTCTGAGAGAGGCTGAGATTGAAGCACAGGATAGCCTTTTAATTCTCAGCAGAGACTGAGATCCTCAAGTTAGCTTCTGGAGACATAGAAGGACATGTTATTTATTAGGCCACTGGGTAAGCAGAGCTGCTCCTGGATCATAGGAGTGTCAAGAGAATTCAGGGGACACCGTTTATCAGGTTTACCTCTCATGATATGCATTCTTTTGTCTACTCCTGATAGACCCTGTGCAGTCAGAGCTTAATTTGGGGATTGGTTAAGACAGGAGGAAGATCAAGTCAGGGATTATTTCAGAATTCTCATCTGGGACTGAGGTCAGCAGGTATGGGATCCAAGGCATGTACAGGCATAACTCCTAAGTAGCCTGAAAGATGGTGCTAGTGGAAGGACCAAGCTCAAACAAACAAAACTCTGGCTAAGTCTATAGAACATGGGCATCTCCAGATCAGTAGCCATAGTCAGTATGATATCTGACTATCTAGGCATGAGTACATTATTTTTTTTAAATCTTCCTCTTCAATCCTGAGCTCCACTATTGTTTCACAAACCCTATCTGTATTCCAAAGCTCCCATAAAAGTACTTCAGGTTGGAGATGATGACTTCAGCTGGAAAAACCACAAGACCTCTTATCCAGCTACTTCACTAAGTCCTGGCTAGGGAACTATCATTTTTATTCTTTCCATTACAATTACTTTTCTTATTAAATTAATCCTACTGCATTTGGGATTTTTTTCCAGTCCCAGGGTAATAGTTTAGCAATCGTGAATGCCTCAGAGACCCAAGTTGCTTTCTATAGCTAAACGGTCATGGTTATAGACCAGCAAAAATAGTCAGCATAGCAAATGAAATAAAGCAGACGAAGGAATAGTTAGCTTCCTTCTTACAGAGGCTGGTACAAGCAGGGATATGTACCCTATTCAGCCTTTTGTCTTCTTATTTTGAGATTGGTATTTCTCCTTTTCTACAGCTGTGTTAGAGAACTGAGTTGCTCTGTGTTTGGCTTTTCCGTGCTACCTTCTGGTATTCCATATGGGGAAGAAGAGGGAAATGATTTTCAAAGTCCGATGCCTAAGTTTTAAAACTGGGATTGGAGTTCAGGGCCATGATATGTTGTATTATATGAAGAAATTTTGTGTAGATTTTCCTGCCTGGAAGGAGAAGTCTATGCCATTTTCAGGCTCTAAAATGGATCTGTAATCCAAAAAGACTAGTGATCAGGTCTGAGATAAAAGAGTAGTTTTCCAACACTGCCTTGAAGGGGCAACTTTTGAGGTTGTGCTTCAGGACAGCCTCCTGGGTGATAAATTTGTATCTGCAGGCTTGAAAAAGAAGTATTAATTGAAAGGGGTTGAGGTTTGCAGGAATAAAGGGACATGATTTTTCACAACCATTTATCCATGCACAAAGCTTCCCTTTCACTCAATGTTGACGGCTACTCTTCACCCCCAGAACTCCATTCTTGAACCTGACCTTTTAGCATCTTCATGAAACATTTGTACCCTCTTGCAGGTACAAACACAATCCAACCAATCTGAAGTCTCCACCAGGAGGGCAAGGATCATGTCTTCTGTATCTATACATGTTTAGTGCCTTCCATGGTGTACATAGTCAGCGCTCAATAACTGTTGAAGTCCAATAAATGTAACTAGCTTGGCCTTCTTTGGGAGAATGAGGCAGGAGTCACACCACTTCTATGAGCGATTATAGAATGTACTGCTTTCAAAAGTGTAGGAGGTGTTTTTAAGTTGCTCTTAATTGTGAAGAGTCAAAGAAAATGACCTGTGGGTACTACTTCTTTAAGGGAGGATATGGTAACTTGTAGAGGGCATAGATTCCTCAAAGATTTGTCTCCTCTATGACTATAAAGCATACGTTAGTGTTAGCAGCTTAGAAAACTATAAAACGAATGGCACTCATCTAATTTCAGTGCAGCAATTATAGCACTTCTTGAGATGACATAAAAAAAGAAATGTGGTTACTATAGCAGTAAATTGGTCTCCAAGAAACTCTTTCATTTTCTTAGGAAAAAAATAATAAATGTCTATAACAGAGTAGCCAAATGATAATGAAAATAATCCACAATGAAAAGAATCTATCTGAAAACCAAGGAAAAAAACCCATAAATAAGTGCTGTAATGGGGGGGGGGTTGGGATAAAGAAACAAGACTAAACCACTTAGACAAGCAAATAGATGCCAATATTTAAGGAGAGAATTTTATAGTGTTATTAAAATGATGAGTGTTTTTCTGAATTTCCTTAGTGGCTAAGAAAATGGGATATTTTATTAAACAGAAGGGGAATTTATCTTGTGTAAGATACAGACATTAAACCACATACTGGCTGAGGAGACCAGTAAAAAGGGGATTATTTTTTAAGAGCTAAACTTTTAGGTCAGTACACATTATGGCAGACGGATGACTAAACTTACGGCAAGGCACAGGAAAGTTTCGTAATGCATGAACACTTTCATTATTGGGAAATCCACTAGTTCAAATGTTTGGTTTAATGAGTTTTCAGATATAAGATGGCACTGTGTCATCATACTTGAATTATTTTGCTAAAATAAAGCATCCCAATACTTCTATAAAGATAAATTGATTGTCTGATGATTAGAAGGCAGCATTTTTTAGGATCACATTTTTACTTTTTCAATTTTATTCAGATTCCCTGGCTTATAGCCACTAGAAGAATTCCTTTCAAATAATCTTTCTTTGATGTGTTCAATGTTGGGGCTTGTCTGTCTTAATTAACAACTTTAATTGAAATCATTGCTCATAGTACTCTAGATTGCAAGTGCACTAATAGGCTCAGGTTTATTTCATTGATTCCTGCATTACCATTACCTGGATCTCTGTATTATATAGATCACAAGCATGGCATACAAATACTTCATAAATGAGTGAAAAATTGTTTAATGGGCATGTATTCAATAGGTGCTATTCAAATATTTGCAGAATTTTGAGTTGAAGAACTTGGAGGGGACCACATAAGTCTAATTTTCAAAGGGTGCTTTAAAAACCCATCAATACACTATCAAACACAGATCATGAGCCAAGCATTGCACAGGGAGGAAGGTATTTTTTTCTCATGGAACTTGTAGTTCAGGTCAAATGGCCTTCCACATTATAATTGCTTCTCTCTCACATATCCATGGCATACACACAAATGAATACATGCATTACATAATAGAATGAAATTTAAGTGAATGGGAAACCCATACATTCCAAATAGGAGGGAAAATGGACTCTGATAACTTCCATCCACCTGCTCAACGTCTTTGCCTCTACTTCCTCAGTTTTTATGAAAAAAAATGGTAAAGAACAGAAGAACACCTGTGATGTTATCAGGTATTTGGTTGTCTTCTGTGACTTAGTGTTTTCTCCTCAAGTAGCTATCTTGTTGAGTAGGGAGTTTTGTGGTCTCTGAATAAGATGATGATGATGATGATGATGATGATGATGATGATGATGATGAGACACACACACACACACACAGAGAGAGAGAGAGAGAGAGAGAGAGAGAGAGAACACTCAATTCAGACCTCCAAAGGATGGCACCATAAAATAGTTCTATCGGCACCCCTGTTTTTCTTACGACTAAAATCTTCATATCTGAGCTTCATAGCATAGGCAGTATGTAGGTGCGGGCAAGACAGAGGGGCCCAGGAATAAATAGTAGTGAGAAGAGCACCACAGCTTCCTCAGGTGATCCTACCAGGAGTAGTGAAATCAAAATACATCAATATTATTTTCCAACCTGACCTTCACTTCAGAGGGGGAAGGACTTTCAGAGGGGAAAAAGTGGTTTTGATTTATCTCATTTTTATTGTCCAAATTCTATTGCTGTATCAAAATATCTAAGAAAGATAACTTAGAGGGGGAAATACAAACTTTGGCTCATAGTTTCAGAGACTGTAAGCCATAATTTGAATTTCCTGTTGATTTGAGTTTGTGGCAACATCATACATCTGATAGGAGTACTTAGTGTAATGGAGCCTATTTACATATGCGCGACTGAGAAGCCAAAAGAGAAGAGGATAGGGTACTAATAATCCACTCAAGGGAATACTTACAGTGATGTAATTGTTTCTACTAGGTTGTAAGTAGAAGAGATGCCTAGGGTATCAGTAAGTCATGGTTTTGGGGTATGTCTGTGAGGGCACTGTCGTAGGGAATTAATTGAGAAAGAAGAGGCTAACTGGAATATGAGTGGATTGATCCAATGGGCTAGAATTCTGGAATAAAACAGAGAGAAGTAAATATCCAATTGAGTTTCCACAGGCATGCCTCTGCTCTGCTTTCTGATCCATAAGCCTTTCCCATCGCCGCAGATCCCTCATAATGATGGACTACAGCATCACAATCCATAAGTCAAAATAAACATCTGTTTAAGTTGCTTCATGTTCGGTATTTGGTCATATTATTAAAAAGAATAACTATAACTAAGAGACACCCCTCATCCTAGCAGTGCCGTGGACTAGTAAACAAGTATATACGCATAGCTTGGTGGGGCACATTTTGATCATCGCTTTAAAAAGCAAACAGAGGATGTGGTTTTGTAAATCAAAATCCAACCCTTTTCTCTTCAATTCCTCATGTTGAGTTTAGCTCTTTTCTAGAAAGAAGAGGAGATGTAGTTTAAGTGACCATATTGGAGCTTCAAATTGGTCATTCCCAAGTGAGAGTGTTTATGGGTTCTGCCCCAGATAATGTTAATGGTCAGGAAAGGACAACTTAACAGCACACAATTGAAGCCAATGATAGGAGAAAAATAGACTAGTCTCAGTGAATTGAAATTGCTCAATAAATACACATGGAAAGTGGGAATGTCTTTCCGATTGCAGCCTCAGGATGCTGTTCTAGGAGGACCATGGTACAGTTAGAATGTGTTGAATGGTGTGGCAATAGGTTAGTGAGGGCTTTAAGGCCCTTGAGGAGAACTCCCACAGTCATCTCAGAGACTCCAGTCCTTGTCAACACTTCGTTTTCACTTGAAGTGAGGAAGCTCGAAACATGGACAGGGATTTGATAGCTTTTTGATTGGTGATGCGTATGTGCTGATGTATCACACGTTGTTTATCTAGATCGGACACCGGAATAAAATACTACATGGTGAGAAAAAGGAAGGGAAGAGAACCAAGAATAATTTGTTCAAGCATGTCCCGCACCTTTGCCAATTAGAAATACTGACTAAGAAACTCTTATAGTCCCTTTCCCTGTCATTTTCCATGTGAGAATGACTTTGTATGCAGTGTGTGCGTGTACATGTGTGCACATGCTTGGGAAGGCCCAAGGTTAACATTCCCAGGTCTTCTTGGATCACTTTTCACCTTATTCGTTGAGCAGGGTCTCCTGACTGAACCCAGAGTTCACCCATATCACTTGTGTGGTTAGTTAGCTTGCTTTGGGCATCCAGTGTCACTTTCTTCTAAGTGTGGGAATTACCGGTGGGCAACCATGCCTACTTAGGTCCTAGAGATCCAAACTCCAATCCTCAGGCTGACTGTTTACATGTGAAGAGCTTTAAAATTTCTGAGTCATCTCCATAGAATCTTCTCCCATTAACGGGTCATCCCTTTGCTGTGATTTCTCCTAATACAGATTATTATAAGGCTCTATGGCCCCAAGTTTACTACGTGAATAAAAAAATCTTTCCCCATGTTTCCAGCATAACAGAGACATGGAACGCACACATGGTTCCTAGTTCCGTGTCCTGAAAACACCATCTCCTCATCAAGTGTGTGAGAGAGATT
The DNA here is from genome assembly GCF_982192425.1 of Myodes glareolus. Taxonomy (NCBI): domain Eukaryota; kingdom Metazoa; phylum Chordata; class Mammalia; order Rodentia; family Cricetidae; genus Myodes; species Myodes glareolus. Next base: position 109,734,117 of record NC_142053.1, on the reverse strand, counting down.
ACAACTGCATTTTGGAAAAAAAGTCTTTGTATATTATTTAGGGCTTCAGTCTAAATTACGCTTAACCAAAGAAATGAAATCAAATCAGGTTATCCTGTAAGAGTAGACAATACTTTTCTGGGGAGGGCCTGATCGAAAGCACTTTAGACTTGGTGTGCCACATGATGCCCGTTCATCTCAGCTAGGGAGAGAGCATCCTTAGATAATATGGAAATGAACGAGTGTGGCCGCTTCTACAGTAAAACTATATTTACAGACTCAGAAATTTGAATTTCATATGATTTTCATATGCCATAAAGCATTCTTCCCCTTTCTTTATTCCAACATCAAAAAATGTTTCATTTTAAAGGAAAAAAAGCACACTGCTATCTCACAGGTTTTTTTAAATTATGTGGCAGCCCGAATTTGGACTTGGAGCCATTGCCTGCCATCTTGTCTTTTTAATTGGTTCATTTATTCTTTTACATATAAAGTCAGATAGGGTTTACAGTTATGTAATTTTACTCTGACAATGCATTAAACGAGGAGGAAAACAAACAACTTTCTTGGGGGGAGGTAAAAGGAAATGTTTCTAAATGCCCCAGGTAAGATTGCTAGGAAGTGATCACACTTTTAGATAGCTTTTTCTCCATCTCTATCCTGCAGCCAGCAATGCAGGCACAGATATATTATTTCTTCAACCCTTCCGCAAGCGCAAGAATCAATAGGACTAATCACAGAGGTATATACCCAGAGGAAAGCAAAATGGGACTTCTGCCGTTAGACATCAAGATAGCCCCCCAGGACACAAGCTGAAATAATGCTCAGCTGGATGAGGCATGTCCCTTCTGACATCCACACACATCCCAAGATATTAGTGATCTGAAATGGCCTCAACCCAGAGGTTCTAAAAATAGCCTTTCCATAGTTCTGCCTTTCTGATCCACAGAAAGATTGGAACCATTCATTCTCAGGGCAGATCTTGTTCCTGATACAGGTGAACGTGACGTAAGTTTCAGTGTTTGTCCCCATGGAAGAATGTTTTTTGGAGATCTGAATACTCCCTGAGTACAAGCATGAGCTAGCATTCTGGTTGAAGGCTGTCAGTATATTTGTCCCAGACGAATAAAGAATGATCTAGTCTGTTGAGGCTACTATAAAAAATATTTTAGACAAAGTAAATTATAAATAATAGAAGCGTGTTGCTCATGGGTCTGTAGCCCCTGAAGTCTAGAACACAGGTACCAGCATATTTATAATTTGGTAAAGGCTTCATCCTTAAATATAGCACCTTTTGGCATTCTTATTTGGCAGAAGGAGCCTGACAACCTTTCATAACGGCATATGTGAAGGAAAGTTCCCACAACGATGCCCCCTGCCACTCTTCGCCAGCAAGTGGACTTTCTGCAGGGCTGATTAGCTGATACGAACATTAATGGCTGTGGAAAGGTTGGGAAATTGCAGATCTAGAGCCAAATAACATTTTATCTTCGTCTATCTTTAACCTCCTAAATAGCCCTTTCTTGTCTATCTCTGTGTCAGACCTAACATTTTGTAACTAACAGATAAAAATCTTTGGAATGTACTAACTTAATAGAGCACTAGCTTCCATCACCCAAAAGCTAAGAGAGTCATCAGATAGTATCTGAGGCCACTAACAGAGGTTTCCCCATTGTGTTACAACTGCTTCTCTGATGTTTCCATCAATGTACTTGCCTTGATTTATGACTTTCTTTGTTCTATTAGTACAAAAACTTCATGAAACTACTTCCACAATGGAATTTAAGGTGATGGAAATCTCTGTTCCTGGGCCATGACCAAGTGATATGTGTATATTTGGCTCCAGAATAAACTGTTATCCCCTTTGAGGTGAAAGTTGTGCTTTTCCATTTAAACATGTAACGGTACTAACCCCATTCCTGAATACTCCTCCCTTATGACTTAATAACTTTCCCAAAGGCTTCATCTCCTGAAACTATTACAATAGATATTTGGCTGAAAAATATTAATTTTGATCTGCAGAAGGCACAAAGGTCCAGACCATGGCAATGACTAACTGTTTGGGGACTGGCAGAATTTTCTTAGCATGTGGACTTTTTTTTTTTTTTTTGCTCATGTTAAGACTGATAGTTGGTCACTCTAAAATGACCACCCCCTATTTTTCTATTTCTCTGTCTTCTACCCATTTCCAAATTCTTCCAAGGTCACTTAACCATTCATGCATTCACTGTGAAGCAGAAACAAAATTTGAGACCAAATGGTTTCTTCCAAAATTTTCAAAAACACATAATACATTTCTTAAATGCAGAGGGTTTTTTTTTCTGAATGAGCATACATGTTGGGAGATTTTTTGTTTTGGTTTAAAGTGTTGTGATAGTTTTAGCAACTCAGTGGACTTTAAAGCAGACTCTTGACTAGTATTTGGAAGGTCATATAAGATGTGGTTTCTGGTGCCCAATTAAAAATGTCACATAATAATCTTTGTCTGCAATAAAATTAAACTAATAAAAACCATATTTTTTTTTACATCTTGGCTTTGACCTAATTATACTTTTGTTTCAGTTGATGATTTCAAAGTGAATCACTCAGGCAAATATGGAAAAAAATCAGTGAACTTTGTGTATTCATGGAATTATGTATATAAAATTATTCATCACTTTATGCTTTATTTAGCCCTTGCATTTTAATCTCCCTGATTACAGAAAAATTGATGTGTTAGTAATTCCGGAAAGAAATGAAATGCAACCTTTGGCTATAGTAATGTAAATAGGAGTCTTTAAAAGTTTGAAGCTTTCTTTCTTTTTTCCTTCCTTCCTTCCTTCCTTCCTTCCTTCCTTCCTTCCTTTCTTTTTCTTTCTCTTTCACCAGAGGTTAGCATCACTGAATGTTTTATAACATGAACATGTAGGCTCAGGATTCTGCCCTTCATTGTCCCATAGGAAGTTCTTTCTCTGCCAGATAAGGCATAAAACCTGTGCATCAGTCTTTGTAAAAAAAAAAAAAAAAAGCATAATGAGGAACAGGTGGACGAGCATGTCACCTACCTGACCAGGTCGATGACCCGCTCTCTGGGTGCAGCACTGACTGGTTCATCATTAATCATTACAATCTGATCTCCTGGGATCAGTTTGCCTTCTGAGGGGCCGCCTGGAGACAGACAAGAGCAAAACACACAAATGAGAATTCCTGTGGCCACTCATCTGAAATTCCTTCTCCCTCCATGGCTCATTATGAGCAGATGATGCTTTCAGCAAAGGCAAGCCTCACTAACACCAGGGTGTTCTGTGGGAATATATGAGGACCAGGTTGTACCCTGACTTGTCAGCTTCTCTAGGAGTGGACTTGAGCATCATTGGCTCTCTAAAACTTCAACAGCAAGACTGCTTCTACTATCAGTGTTTCCCACATAGTTTCCCTTTATTTTGTTTTATTTGTGTGGGCGTTTTGTTTGCACATATGCTTGTATGCTACGTGTGTACAGTCCCATCAAGTGCCAGAAAACAGAATCCGATGCCCCTAGAGTTATAGACAGCTGCGAACAGTTATGTAGGTGCTGGGGATCAAACCTGAGACTTCTGCAATGGTAGCAAGTGCTCTTAACTTTTGAGCCATCTTTCCAATCACCATCGGTGGGATGGGAGCCAAGATATGTCTTCACATACACACTTCTAACAAACCAGGTACAGCTGGATTTGAACAAAATTGCATGCGTTTGTCCATTTCAAGAATGGAGACAGCACACTCAACCATAGAGTGCTAGGAAAAGACTTCTTATAGAACTTGCTTGTGTGTTAAATACTCTTGGGACAGGTTAAACGAAATGGGGTCTTCTGTAGATTTGATGCTAATTGGATGTGGGAGTAGTTTCGTCATAAACATCGAAATGATTTGCTTATGAGGTTAAATGAAGGACTCATGGGTTTGGGGGGATGGCTCAGTGGTTCAGAGCACTGGCTTCTCTTCAGGAGACCCTGGTTCAATTCCCATCGCCAGCTCACAGCTGTCTGTAATCTCAGTCCCAGGGGATCTAGTGCTCTCTTCTGGCTTCCTCCAAGGGCCCCAGGCACACAGGTGGTATACAGACAGACATGCAGGCAAACACACACACACACACACATACACACACACACACACACACACATATAATAACAAATAAAATAAAATGTATGAAGAAAGCAGACCTAGCTGTGATTAATATTTTAGAAATGAATTTGTTCCTATGTCCAATAGCAAAGGGGTGTGGTTGGTCAAATTTGTAACTTTAAGCATATTGGATGTTTGTGTCTATGTTCACAGGTTCTGGTTCATCATGGTTAATGGCATTGCCTGCTGTTGACGTTTGACATCTAAGTTCAGAGTGGCTCACCTCTCTTTTGAACTTGTTCTCCCAAAGCACAACTGTTTCGAAAATTCAAGCAACAACCCAGATTATTCAACTCTTTGAATTATTTTCACTTGTACAACTGGGTTACCTCCAAAATGCAAACGTGGTGCTGTCTGGTACTGTATCCTTCTCACTGTGTTTCTGGGGACACAGCTCTGGGTGCTATGTGCTGTTCAAATACAGCCTTTCTAATAAGCTTTTTACTCTTTTGTTTAACAATTAAAATGGATGTTTCATGATGAGAACAAGAAATTAAAAGTCGTTTGGCTCTTCTCCAGTTACTGAGACACTTGGCATATTTGCTCCTTGATCTGTATTATCAATGTGTTTTCATGGGAGTGAGAGAGTAGGGAACTGTAACAAGCACCCATATAAGTGATGGAAAACATTCATTTGGGGGATCTGAGAACTGAGCGTCAGTGTTTGCACATACGGAATTCAGACTACGTGCAAACAGTCACACCTATTCAGTCAAGCAGGTAGTTACAAGTCAAATGCTGGTTAAACACAGAATCAATCCCAGAGAAATGGATATGAACTTTTTGGGAGAGAACACCACTCTCAACATAGTCTTAAATTTCACCTAACGATTTTATCTGCTTGTTTGATGAGACCAGGTCTTGCTCCATAGTCCAAACTAGCTTGACACTCACTATGTAGCCCAGGCTGGCCCTGAATTTACAGTTATCCTCCTAAATCAGCCCCTCAAATTTTGGTAGCAATGGCATGGCTTATGCTTTTAGATCAAATGGGAACATTCTTGGTTAATCAACTTGAATCAAGGATTCTAGAAGCGGCAACACAAAACTCCTTCCAAAATATGAAATCATTGCCTTCTTCAGAGAAGTGCTTTATGTCCTTTGCTCTGATGACTGGTTTGTCTCCTATAGAAAATCTGCTCACATCGCTGAAATCACCTGGGACTTGAGCACAGTCACTTTCATGAGCGTTTATTTGACCAACATCTTCACTTACAAAAATAACCAGAAGGGCCCTTTGTCCTATTTTCACGTCCTTTCTACTCTCCTCGAAAATGTTTGCCATGACGTGTTATAGTGTCTCTGAAGCTGAGGGGAGTTTCGGGGCACAGAAAAAGAGAGGGCGGGAAGTTTCTGATGCTTACAATGTCTGCTCTGGACAGCCAGAATTCTGTCTGTGCTCTGTCTATGGGAATGCTGGTTTCTATCAACATGAGTTCCGGAATTCTCTTAGTTATCTTTTCTATAGTGCCAGGTGTGTGTGTGTGTGTGTGTGTGTGTGTGTGTGTGTGTGTACATGGATCTATTTTATAAAACATAAGAAGAAGCAGTCATATTTGGAAAGTACAATCCTCAATGATTTTAGACAGTATTCACAGAGTCCTAAAATAGGATTCACCTCTAACGGATTACAAAGTTCTAAAGATCAAGTAAGAAGCTGCGTGTTGGGACAGCGTGGAGTGAAAATAGTCTTTTAAACCCCAGTATAAAGTGCTCAGTTGTATTTGTGGTGCTTGCCTCGGGCAGGTTATGTCAAAATAATGGAAAATTAAAAATTTAATTAACTTTAAAAATCTATATCACCTCACTAGTCAACTTCTCCTTCTCACCGTTGCCTGACTAAAAGACCAAACCCTTGAGAATTCAATCATAATAATCCAGAAGCTATGGAAACATCTCTATGTACCTCCCTCAGCTTTCTAAGTTAGATGCTATGAAAATCTCCATAACCTGGGTAACACAGAGAAGCTGTATCCAGCTGATAAAGCAAGGGCTGAACATGGATATTACCAAGCCTAATAAGGGCCAGAGACAAAACTCAAATTTAGGTAACATTATGCCAGAATCTTTGGTCTTTCCTAAATGACATCTCCAAGTTTTGTGTTAATGTATCTTGTGCCTGTGTGTACATGTGTATGTGTCTGCATACACATGGAAGCCAGGAGATGATTGATGTCTAGTGTTTTCTTCCAACATTGCCTACCTGAGTCTCTGAGAGATGGTCATACCTTATGGCAATGACATAGTTCAACTATACCCATGCCCCCTACTGCTTAGATAGTGTTAACCAATATGTCATTGGCCAAAGTCATTTACTTGGTCCATGCCAACAGCAATGGGGCTGGAAAACTGTCTGCCTCTAGTGAGAAGGAAAGGGTGTGTATACTTATAAAATCATTCAACTGTCCCATGACTAAATAATACTGTAACTTGAAAGCGCACTGTGTTTCCCAGCAGACAGTACATGCACTGTGGTGCCTGCCTGTCATTATTTGCAGTATTACACTCAGAAATGGTGCCATGGCTACCAACGATACATGACTGCTCTCCTCAAGGCAAGGGATAGGATGGACTGGGCAGTCTAAAAATCTCCTTTGGAAGCCAAGGACAATGGCACTGGGTTTTGATTCTACTGCATGGACCGACTTTGTGGCAGCCTGGTTTGTTTGGATGCTCACCTTTATAGACTTGGATGGAGCGGGGAGGACCTTGGACTTCCCACGGGGCAGGGAACCCTGACTGCTCTTAGAACTGGAGAGGGAGGGGGAGGTGGGGATGGGAAGGGGAGAGGGAGGCGGGGAGGAGGTGGAAATTTCAAATAAATAAATAAATAAATAAATTTTAAAAAAATACTAAAAATAAAAATCTCCTTTGAAATCAGGCACGGGATGCAGGTCTGTAATCCCAGATTTGTGTGGCTGAGGCAGGAAGAGCGCCATGAGCTTTAGACTAGGCTGGGTTGCAGATAGAGTGCCAAGAAGATAGGCCAACACAGCAAATTCTGTCTCCAAAACTCCCCCAATGCACACACACACATACACACACGCACACACATACACACATACGTACGTATGAAAAATCAAGTCCATTTTGATGACACACCTCTGTCTTTTGTTGTCACTCTCTCTGGGTATGGGAAAGTATTGCTTGGTATTCACAGCCTGAGCACCCACAGAACCCCACTGAAGCCACTGCGACCAGCTGCGACATGAAGATCAGAGTTGGTTTGGACACTTACCTGGTGTCACTGAGCGAACAACCACGGGCTTCTCACTCCCTGCCACGAACCCAAAGCCCAGCACAGGGTCTCTCCTCATCTCCACCTTCCGTGGAGCTGGAGGGATGATTTGGCAGCTGGCAAACCGAGGGTCATCAAATGGGATTGCCTGTGTCATGTGACTGTAGAAAACATAGAAAAGAGAAGGAGGTATCAATGTGGGGATGAAGCATTGGCCTTGAAATCACATGCTTCCTTGTTGGAAACTTATTATCTCGGGCAGAGAATGGGAAACATCTAGAACCCAATGTCATCTTTTATGATCTCTGTATTGTCCCTTGGGAACACTGTAATGTGCACGTTAGGGCTTTGCATTGACTATTCATTCGATGTGGAATGTTTGTCCTGCAAATATCTGCAGGTCTCGCCTCTGCCTCTGTCAAACTTCTGTTCACATATCACCATCTTATAAAAACCTACCTTACAATACTATTTTAATATGGTTTTTCTAGTTCAGCACTTCACCAAGCCTCCTTACATTTGTCTCCCCACCATGGCACTACTTACCTATAAATATACTACAAAAAGCATTTATGTTTATAACAATTTTATTGCTCTGCTCTCCACAACAAAATGTACAGTCTTTAAGGATAAAATACTTACTTGTGTGCATAGACATGGGGGGGGATGAAACCAGGGCCTCATGTATGCTAGCTAAAGGCACCATCATTGAATTATAGCCCTAGTCTTCTAAACTTAATTCCAGTCTCTGATTTACTAAAGGACCTAGAACTGTGTCTGATCCACGGCAGGCTCAACAATAAATTGAACTAATAAGCAGGGGAAAAGTTACTTCTTTGTAAAACACTCTCAAGTTATAGCTGAAATGCTGACCAACCGTCTCATAAAGTAACAACCAGTTTTGTTGGCAGGTAGTATATAGGGCACTTGAACCTAGCAAATTTAAAATAATATGGATGATGTTGGTGGTGATAGGCTATCCTGCTACCAAATACATTCCCCACTCCAAAGAAACTGCTAATTTAGCTTTTGGCATTTACTTTAAGGAAAAAGGTGTGAATGATTTAAATGAACTTACTCATTAACACCTCCATTTATGAAGTTGTAGTAACAATTCAAAATTGAATATTCTATAACATTTGGGATGTATAATTCTCTTCAGTGGTGTAACCCCTACTAAATTGCCCTTGTTCCAAAAATAGCCTTCCACCCACATGTGGGTAAAAAATTCTAACTAAACTCAGTGATCCTGCAGAAAGAAGACATGAAAGTACAAGGGGAGCTTAAGAAAAAACTGACTCCAGCAGGAAAAGGAGGGGCATGAGAGAGGGGGGCATAGAAGATGAGAAGGATTAAGATTCGTGGTATAAATGTATGAAACTGTCAATACTCAATAACACTTAAAAAATAAAAATACAGCCAGGGGGTGGTGGCACACACTTATAATCCCAGCACTCAGGAGGGAGAGGCAGGCAGATCACTGAGTTTGAGGCTAACCTGGTCTACAGAGTGAGTTTCAGGACAGACAGGGCCACACAGAAAAACCCTGTCAAAAACAAGTAAATAAATGAACAACAAGAACAAACCAAACCAAAACAAAAACCCTTAAAGTGCTTTTGCCTCATAGTCTTCTCACAGAATAAGGGGATAGAGCAGTCATTGATATCATCCTTGTCAACAAGAAAATTAAGATCAAAATCACGAAGTATCATCGCTCAAGGATCCCTGGCCAATTGGCCAGAGAATCTATCTGGTCAAAACCCGGCTTCCACAACTCCTAGTGAAGTCTTTCTGCACAGCATTTGTCCAAGGCAGCTTTCTTTTAAGGAAGAGCTGTTTGCTGGACAATAGCAATCTCCTTCAAGAAATTCTAGCGACATAAATGACTGACATGGGCTTAATTCAACTTGATTTCATTTTACATTTATGTAATTATTCTGTATGCATGCATATGTGGGTGCACCATGATGGACATGTAGCGGCAAGAAAGCAATTTGAAAGAGTTGGTCCTCTCCATCTATCATGCAGATCCTAAGGCTAAAACTCAGGTCATCATCATGCTTGGCAACAAGTACCTTTATCCACTGAGTCATCTCTCCGGCCCTTAATTCACCTTAAAATATTTGTCTTTAATAAGTAACAGAATATCTTTTTAAGTACCTTGGATGCTGCTGTTCTATATGTAGTCCAAATGCAATAAAGAAAGACAGGGAAGGAGGATGCATGCTGTTCTTCAGCACAATTAATAAGAGTTAGGGAAGATCAACAAAACCTCTGGCATCTGTCCTTTAAATATATATCTGTGCTGGTCAAACACAGAATCCCCTTTAAACAGAATGTAACTGCTTGAGACATGGAACACTGGGAGAAACAGAATGGATAAATGTGTCATGTGCTTTGTTTTAAGGCCGTCTGTTTCAGGATTTAACTCTTAAAGATCTTTCTGTGACGGAAGCGGTCTGACTCTCTTCACAGTCTCTTTGCAAAAGCAATGACAGGAAAACCGCTGAACAGAGAAAGGGGCCATGACAGTGTATGCTCTAGACAACGGGAAAAGAAGACACAAATGATTTGGCTAGCTTCTTTTGTAGTAGCTGTTGGCAATTAAATTGGAATATTCTAAACATCTGTGACTTGATTAGCCTCTTTTAAGGAATAACAATAAAGTAACCGTAAAGGTTCAGTACAGCATCCATTCAATAACTCTTCCATTGTTATAATTTAATAACATGACAGCTATTAAACATCAATTCCATACTAAGCATTGTTTACTCTAAATGCTTTCCGTATGTTAGTTTTCTTAATTCTTCAAGACAACTCCATAATACAGTTATTTATTCATTTAGTCAATTTATCAAATACCCACTGGGTTCTCTAGTCTGGGAACACAAAAGGAACGAAAGCAGACAAAAATAAAATGTTCATATTAGGTTATGGTTAATTCTAAGGAGAGAATCAGCAAAGGGAGTGTAGGGAGACAGCTGCTGAGTGAGGATGCTGCAAGATGCTCTACCAAGGGTCAGGCCAACATCTGGGTGAGGCTGTACTCAGGACACAGGGACCTTGAAGTGCAACACCTAGAAGTACAACATGCCTCCAGGGAAGAGAACATGCCTAGCAACTTGTGCAGTCCAGTGAAAGATAGAGTGGGAATTTGGAGCAGTGATGGATACGTAAAGTAATGATGGTAGCAGTCCTATAGAGATTGCATAGGTTCGTGCTTCTGTTAAAACATGAAGTCAATGGAAAGTTTGAATGTTAGCAATGGACTCAGCTATTGCGTGAACAACATAAAGGAAAGTACATGAAAAAGAGAACTCAGGGCCCATGGCATTCCTTTTGACAGCTCATAATGGCTCATACTTGGGGGAGATGGATAGATATGGCAGAAATTGTGGGACTTTTAATAATATCAGAAGCCATTCGGACAGATCTATGGTCAGCCTCCTACTCTGGACCCTTTCTTCTGCACAGACCTTTTCTCCACATGACTACATGAGTACATGAGACCATGAGTACATGTCCTAATGTATCTTCACTATTGGAGACATGTCTCCTTCCAGTTTGCTTAGGAAACAGGTATTTAAGTCTAGGGTGGACATGGAAACCAGCATGGTTGTTTGTAGTAAGAATTTGAAGCCAGATGACTTGGCTTTGGGTTCTAATTCCACAGAGTCCTAGCAGTATGTCCTGCTTCCTTCCTTCATGCATCATTCGGAAACTGATGACAGTAGTTATAGCAATCTCATTGAAGAGCTGTGCAAACCAAACAAGACATGAAAAGCACTTTCAAAATGTTGGGCATATACTAAGTGCTCAGAACACAATAGCTTTTATTTTTACCTCTGAAGATCAACAAATAGAAGGGAACAAATTTCTCATGTGATGAAAGCATTCCATTGGGAAATCTGAAAAACAATTGTGCTGGCTAGTTTTATCACAACTTGATACAAGTGAGGGTCGTTTTGGAAGAGAGAACCTCAACTGAGAAAATGCCCCTACAAGATTGGTCTGTGGGCAATTCTGTGGTGTATCTTCTTGATTGGTGTGGGAGGGTTTGTCTCACGGTGGTCAGTGTCATCCTTAGGCCAGTGGTCCTGGTTGCTATGGAAAGCAGTCTATATAAGTCAAGAAGAGCAAGCCAGGAAGCAGCACTCCTGCATGGTCTCTCTATCAGTTTCTGTCTCTGGAATTATGGCCTGCTTGAGTTCTTGCTTTAGCTTTTCTCAGTGATGTAGTGTGACCTGGAAGATTTAGATGAAATAAACCCTTTCCACCCCAAGTTGATTTTGGTCATGTTATTTTATCATAGCAATAAAAACTCTAGCTAAGATGCTGGCCTACCATTTCAAATATTTGTAACTCAACTCTTTGAGTGAAATGCCTCATCAATCTCAGGCAAACTCCAAGGCTTTCAATTAAACAATTTAGATCAACTGTAATGACAGAAGGGATACAAATAGGACTTGCCATACCCAAGGCAATACTAGACCAAGGACACAGAAGAATAAAAGAAGATAATCAGAAAGCACTAAGCTTCCTTGTCTGTGTTTCTTGGTCACTAAGAACCATGAACTACCAGGATGGGGGCTGAGCTGAGTCTTGAGAAGTGTTCATTTCTAATCTAAATGAGAGCCAATGCAGGAGGGAGTCTCTTTTTCTTAGATACTGCCTTTCCCTGCGTCAGCACTGTGTCCTACTTCACTGCTGCTTCCCACCCAAACAGTTTACAAACTCAGTCACATGCATATTTTCTGTTCGCTGCTAGTTTTAGCTTTCGGTATTTATTAAAGATTTTTGATCCGCTTTATTTTGCATGTACGTTGAGGAAGATCTTCTGATAGAATTACTATTTTCTTACTCATAAGGTTTCATTTTTAGATTTTAATGATCTAAAACTTATCACTTTCTCTTTTTCAGTAGACAGATCTGCACTAAAATATCCTCATGCCATAAAATGTCAATCTGATCTTTGTAGCAAGGAAAAATTGGGGAAACCTGAACTTACAAGATTGTGTGTGTGTGTGTGTGTGTGTGTGTGTGTGTGTGTGTGCATGTGGATGGTGGAGAGTTTTTATAAGGAGCTAAAAAGTCACATCGTTTCACCCCTTGAACATGCTTCGGTAAATTCTAATGCTGAGACTAGAAGAATGCAAGCGATGTGCTACATAAACCTTCATTCCTGCGCCAACGTCCTCCAGTAAACGGGTATAGATAAGTCAGGAATCTATGACCTGAAAAGAGAGGCTAATAATTGAGGTGGAAAATGGGCTTATCAGGATTAACCAAAGAATCTTGCTATTTCTTGGGGATTTCATTTCTAAAGGGACAGTGGGAATCTTGCTACTTGATTTCCCACGACAAAAGGAAAGGAGTTTTCTTGAATTCCAGGTGCTTTTGCTCCTCAGCAACAATGAAAGAATCATAAAAAATTGCATTGACTGGAAGAAAACCTGTAGTCTTTTCCTGGACTTGATAAGCCCATTTGAGTCAGCAAGATCCTTTTGTTGAAAATGTGCTGAGATGGAAGATTCTAGAAGGGAGAACCAGATTTAGAAACATCACCTTTGGTGTGAATATTAAGGTATCTGACCAGGCACGTGATAGCAGATTGGTCTCCTGGGAGGTTAAAACTTGAACCAAAATGGATATAAATAAGCATCTGTGTCTGAGTTTAGCCCAATAAGGTCACTTTAGTACCAAGAAAGTCCAGTGGAGACTTCAGGAGAGCACCAGTCCACAGCATTTGTATTCTGTCCTCATCTCTGTCCTAGCAGCACTGGCCTGTGTGGGAGAGCAACTTCATCGCCCTTCACTCAGCAGGATGTGCCTTGCCCACCAGATGTCACCATTCTTTCCACTGCCTTCCATTAGGGTTAGTGCAATTTTGCCATCCCTTGACTTTAATATCCCTTTGCCCCCGAAACATTACATGGGTGAACCTAGATCTGACAAGCAAAAATCCTTTGTGTATTTGTGTAGGTGCTTTTGCTATCCTGTCCCCATACTGAAAAGAGCTAACGTGAGCTTCTGTCTCTTCAACCTGGTCTCCAGAATGTACACATGAAAAACAACCCAGTGTCCAAGCTTCATGGAGCAGCCAAGGGGAGCAGAGCTGCCTAGTCCATTGACTACATTAGTCATGTGAATGAGGGACAGTCAATAATAATTGTGTCATGACACTGTATTTGGAAAGTGTTTGTTATGCATCAGAAACTGATTCCTACCATCTTATAGTCATTGCTTTCAATAGCATTAAGAAATCTCTGAAGTTCTGCCTTTCAAAGGGAGTATCTCTATGGACCCATTCCTCTCATCCTTCACAAATAAATATATGGTAGCTGGCAGTAACAGCAGACACCTGTAAAAGAAACCTATCTCCTGACTATCCGTGCAGTGAATTTGTTGGGAACTTCCAATAGCCCTGGCAGGCTTTAGGTAGTCTGTCTTAGAATGGAAGCTTTCACTAAAAGTGCTAAGCTAAACAAACCAGACTTCTCCAACACCGGGAAAAAAAATCAACCTGGAAGGGACAAAGCCGGCAAGGTATGCATTGTTAAAGTCGATAGATTACAACAGAAATCATGATGTAGAGGAGACTATATGACAAGGTCTCCATCACGTCAACATTACAGCAATACTGTGGCAAAATAATATATCAAAAGTATTTCGTTTGCTCCTTTTCCTCACTGAGATTTTGTTCGACCAGGTCTGAAACAGAAGATGACGTTCATTTCAGTTCAGATTTGGAGAAGATGATTTTATTGGGGCTCAAAAGAAAAGCTGACTGCAGACCACTCTTTTCCGACCTTTTCCCCCTGAAAGTATGAATGACGACTTAGTGGAAGAAGATAAGGCTGAAGAATCTAATGAAGCATTGGAAGGATTAGAAGTAGTTTGGTGCTTTGCCTAGGAAGGCAGCATGACCCACAGGTTGAGTGAAATGAAATGGCAGAATCAGTAAAATTTAAGCGACCACACAGATTACCACAGAAGTGGGCAAAGGGAAAGAAAGACGTCGAGGTCTAATGGAATTTCTACTCTGCAGGAGATCCTCGGACATTTTGAATATTTGACATGATCATATCCAAATGGCCAGCCTATAAGAGTTCAATGCAATGATGACATTAGAAATGAGAGTCAGATCATGTGAAGCTAAGGAGATATCACAGATTAGAAGAAAGATGACTAAGTGACCATACGCTGACGGGACAAAATGTTAGGGAGTTCAGGAATTCCTGCTATTGAGCAACCCAAATCTGCCTGTATCCAGAGCTAACACTGGCAGCTGGTTTTCCAGAAGCCAAGGGACTTAGCTATACACTTCTGTTTCCATGTCCTTGGGATCCATCTCTCTTACCATGTACATGTACATGCTTTCATATTCAACTCCCATGTTCTGAGCAAGTCACAGTCCTTGGGGATCAAGGGAGCCAAAGCACATCCCTCCATTGGAGATGAATTAAATGTTTTTCAACAAACAGAAATACCTGCAGCACACAATGGGTTGTCACTGCACGTAACAGTGTGTCTCCTGCTTTTTGCCTGCATGAGCATGTATCTCGTGGGCTCACAAGAATTTAACCTTCACTAATCAATTCCACAGGCCACTGTCAATCAATTCCCACAGTGTGTCAGGAGCACTTAAAGATTCAAAGCTGTTTCGTCAAGCTTAGAAACTTACATAGTTCTTGAAAGCCCAGAGAATCCAGCATGATTAACCTTAAAATCACAAATAAAAGACTTTTGTTGGAGAATTTCAGCAGGCTTTGGAATAAGCAGGGCTTCTCTGCAATCGGGTAGGCTAAATATGAAAAGTTCAGTTCATTCCAAAATAAATTACAGATTTAATGCTGCCCAATAAGGAGATGTGAACAGCCCTTTTTAAGAAATTCAACGAAATGAATTCTAAATTTTAAATGGTATTATAAAAGAACACTGAGTGAGAAAAAGTTATGTGTAGTCTGTTATAAAATGGCAATTCTTAGAACGGTATGATACTAGCAGAAATAAAGAGAAAAGAAACAGTCAAAGGAGTTGAAAAGATAAAGTTCTGTGCAAACATGGTGACCTTGGATCCCAAAATTGTACATCAAAAATTGTTCAATGTGATTCAAAAGACTGCCCAACAGTTCAGAGTCCTTGCTGCTTTTATAGGTAAGACCTAAGTTCGATTCTCAGCACGTACACTAGGTGACTGACAACTACCTCTACCTCTAGCTCCAGAGGATCAACACCCTCTTCTGGCCTCTGTGGGAACTACACACACAAACACACACACACACACACACACGAATTAAAATTAAAATAAAATCTTCCAAAAATATTGGCTGTAGATGATGGCGCAGCCTTGTAGTCCTGGTGCTGAGAAAGCAATTTCAAGAAGACTGCTGGGGCTTACAGGCGATCCTGTTTAGTCTGTGTGTTGAGGTCCAGGTCAGTGAATGACCTTGTTTTATTTAAGAAGGTAGACGGCATTTGAGAATCAACACCCAAGGTTGATCTCTGGCTCCTACACACACATGCATGTTACAACACCCCCCACCACACCTACAAAAATAATGCAGCTATGCTGCAGCAGCGTTGACCACAACAAAATGAAGTTTCCAGGGTAAACTTAGAGGTGGCCACTCCTGAAAGAATTCAATGAAGCTTAGGGTAACAAAGAAACCTAAGTGATTTCACATGCCAACCATGTAGTTGCTTTTGGAACAAACCAGTAAAATGACTATGGAAATTTATTGTCCTCCAATAGAGGTTGTTGGCTACCAGCCGACAAGAAACTTTATAGAGTGGTCTTCTCAGAATAATGGAGATACTTTAATAATGAGTAATAAAGTATTTTTTTTTACAAATAAACTTGGTTTGTGATGAGCATACAGGGAAACAGATGTTTGGATGTAACAGTTGTCTAATTGTTTTATTGAAAATTATGCAAATATGTACAGATAGAAGCTGCAGTCTTTGAAAGCTTGGAAATGGATTTTTCTAACCTGTTTAAAAATCTTCCAAGTGAAGCATTTCAGTGGATTGTGAAATCGTTTGTTAAATATAGGAAAAGGCAGCATTTTCCATATGGTTTGTGAGAACAGTTGATTGGCTTCAGAGAAGTTTCCAGCTGAATCCCAATAAACTCCTTTGTAGAGACGAGAAGAAAAACCAAGCACCAAGTGAGAAGCCCAGCACCACCATTGTTTTCTGTGACTCCTATTCTTTCCCCAATGGTCTGGCTCAACTCAGGGAAAGAATGAAGCTACACTCACAAGAACCCCAAAATTTCGGCAGTGAAGTGATGAAACAAGAGATTTATAAATATTGTCTTCAGGCACTTTGCTTGTCACTTAAGACACTGAATAACTGAATCCAGCAGTGGTACCAAAAATGATCTTAAATGAGGACAAAATGTCTATCTCACTTTCATTTTCTCTCGTTTTGTTTGTTTTGTTCTTCATGTTTCTTTGGTTTATTTAGAGGCTGAGTCTTGCTATGAAGCCCAGGTTGGCCTTTAACTTAAGATCTCTCCACCCCAGCCTCTGTCTGGTGTTGACATAATAGGCCATTCCACCGCCCTAAGCTTATTTCATTTTTAATAGCATCTCATTTCAATATATTTTAAAGATGCTTTCGAGTCCTCAACACATTCGTGGCATTACTTATGTGGCCTGGAGAGATGACTAAGTAGTTAAGAGTATCTGCTGCTCTTTTAGGGGACCCCAGTTCAACTCTAAACATATCCAGGGTAGCTCACAACATTTCTAATTTCCAGTTCTGTAGGATCTACTATCAGGAATGCACGTGGTGCGGAGACATCCATGCAGGCAGGCCCTTATAAAATAATAAATACATAAGAGAGTAACTAAAAATGTAAGTGAATATATATCTGTAGTTGTGTATACTCAATAAAGGTATGAAAGTGAATTAGAAGATTTTGTTTTGTATGTTTCAGAGAGTTCCTGGCGTATGGTGCAAGTCCTGAGGGTGGCTTACATATTCAATAGTGGGCAGACTCATCTATCTTACAGAGACCACTACAGCTCTTCAAAAGCCCAGTTTTCACATTACAATCCAGGGGCATTTTTAGGCACTTAACAAATGAGGGTAGAATCTTATGGGAAATGATGCATTTCCATGGCTTATCTAATCCTACCACAGCAAGCAAAATGAGATAGAATGGCCCCAGGTTTGAGTCACTAAGGAACAGACAGACTGATGGTTCTTATACACACGCTTTGCTCTGGGCTCCAACAGACTGAGTCCTTTGAGGGTTAAAATTCCAATCATCCCAAACATTTCTGAAGTGTCAACATCTGTTGCTCACAGAGCATGAAATGCTGCATGGCTGGGAAACCTTTTTCTTCTTGATTGATTATCTGATTTTTAACCCATAGGAAAATATGTTTTTTGAACAAAAGATTTGATAAGAAGAAGAAAGAGTTTCTTAAGCAAAGCCTTGAAACTTGGTAATAAAGAATAAAGCATTTCTCAAACCAATTAAAATCATCACTTCAGGTCTAGCAAACTGAGTTCCAGCTATATTTTAGGGCAGGAATAGGGTGAGGGTTTAAAGAACAGATTGCTATATTGTGTGTGTTATATTAATATATACAATATATATGTTATATTGTTATCCTTCCCATGCCAGATTGTTATATTATGTTTCCTATGGTACACTTGTATTCTTCAAAAATTACATTTTATACTTAAGATATGATGGTTCAAGCAAATACAAAGTAGAGAAATATGTGATGCAGAGACATACATCGATTTTGACCAGAGATATTTTAAAGAGTTGTCTATATTTTTATAAATGTCCCCATTTTATAATCTGCACAGAAGGCTTTTTTTAAAAGTGATTAACTGATTAAGAGCCTATTTTGATAACTAAATGCTTCTGGAGGAAGTGAAAAGCAGCTGATAAGAAATCCCAGAATCAAAGTTTTGAGATAATATCTGTTTGAACTTATTTTAATTCCTTAGCTAGGCATGTGCCTGGAATCTCAGTACTTGGGAGGCTAAAGCAGTAGAATTTCTCTGAATTTGGAGCCAACCTGGTGTACAGAGTGAGACCTTTTCAAAAACAAATAAATAGGTAGATAAGTAAAGCTAACAAAAAGATATGCCCTTTTAGCCTTTTCCGTATTAAAATAATTATTTCTAGTTGTCACTTAGAGAATTCACTCTTCCTGGACGGAAAGTTTTATTACTGTCTGATTTTATCATCTTTTGTTTGTGTTTCTTTTGTTGTAGTTACTACGCCTGCGAAGTTAATTTCACCCACTACTCAAGACACATTCCCAAATCCTTCTGTGTCTCTCTACCACTGAAGTTAATCCTAAAGTAAATCTGGATTTACCTGGTTTTCTATTGGCTCCAAAATCATGAAGCACAAGCAAGGAAACTGGGTAGAAGGACAGAAAGATTAGGGTCTGAAATCTCTTTGCTGACCTGGCTTCAAAGCAGTTGCTTCAACCATTGCCTTTCATTGCTCCTTGAGGCTTCGTGGTGCTCACAGGTCTCAGCTGCATTAGTCTTTGGTACCCCTGGGTGACTTATTGGCTTTCTTATTGATGTTAACGCCTGTTTTCTTTTCTTGTCAAGACTCTGAACCCTTCACCATGCCTCTCTCTTCCATGGAACAACTTCGATCCCAATGAGCCAGTTCTGCTACTGATGTCACCCAAAGGGCAGTTTCCTTGCTCAGGCTTACAACTGCAGCTTCTTTCCTGATTCTCACCCAACAGCAGTAAAGGCTTTTCCATAGAAAGTAACACCGACATCAATTATTCAACTAACTTAAGTCAACCCTATTTGTATACGCAAAACCGGTCATGAAAACAAACAATAAACAAAATCAGCTCATCCTTATAAAACACACATCCCTCTAAACATGGAGCATTTCCATATATAGACCTTAATTATTGTTTATTATCGTTTATTTTGTCTATATTAATGTCTACATTCGTGTGTCCACGTCATGTCTGTCCATGTGGAAGCCAGAAGTTAATGTTGTTGTGCCTTCTACCACTTCCCTCCTTCCTTTGTTGAGACAGGCTTTCTCTTAGGCCTAAAGGTCCTTGATTAAGGATGACTCATGAGCTCCTAGGTTCCCCCACCTCCACACCCCACGACCCCCAGCCTTGCTAGGATTACAGCTGTGTAACACTACATCCAGGTTTACACCCGTGTGCCGAGCATCTGAATGTAGGTCTTCATGGTGGCATCGCCAGCACTTTACCCTCTGAGCGGTCTCTTCAGTCTATTGTGTTTTTACATTGGCCACTACGAAATTCACATCAATTTAGCTCATTCAAAGGAAAGAGACTTCCGGTTTATCCCAAGGTAGACATTTCTTTGATTCTCTATCAAACTTTTCTCAATAAACTTTTACCTTTAAAGTCAGTATTCCCTACACAGCAAACGGAATAGACTTACAGTACACTTTACAAGAGTGATAACATCACTACATTTCAAACTTGATGGGTCTCACACTTTAGAAGAACTGATATTCTTATTGGAAGATTTTGGTCTACCATTTTCACTTGACTTGGTAGAAATTGGCTTTTCAAATTATGTTCAGATTAGTCTTTTTTGTTATAGTGAATCAAATTCATCCACCATTTATTCAACAATTGTTTAATGAAACTTTCTTGGTGCCTAACATACAATTGTGATTTAGACAGACAAGTAAATTTATATTATCATGCAAGGGCCAGTAAGCGAAAGTTCACAGGCCAAATCTGACATTGAAATAAAGATTTATTGGAATCCAGCTACTCACACTTATTTGTGCAATTCAGTTGCTTTCATGCTACACTGGTAGAGTTGAGTGGTTGTCACAAAGGCTTTGTAGCCTTTGAAACCTAAAATATTTACTAATTTGAACGTTATGGAACTTCACAAACCTGACAGCCCCCACTCTTGTAGAAGGACTGAGACAATAAAAACAGACTAAACATAAGACTACACTATGAATTTTAAGGCACAATAAAGTTGTTTGGGAAAAAATGGTTCATAATTAGCCCATGTTGGCTCAAACTTTTGATCCTTCCGCCTTAGCCTTCTGAGTATTGGGATTCCAGGTAGGCACAATCACAGCCAGATTTTGGGTTAGAGAGAAAAAAAGCTACATCAACAAAAATTGTGGAGGAGGGAAAGGACTGTTGTAACGTGTGAGACTGGAGACTTCCAAAGTATACTAGAGGCAAGATCAAATCATTGTCAAAGACTGAGGAAAGAAAATACCTTCAGGCAGAAAAGCATGCCAGGGGGATTGGATCTTTAGCCAAGGGACTTGAGAGAACTCTCTGCCGGCTCTTTATCGTCTAGTCACACACTCAGCTCTTTACCCAGAGAACCCCATCTTCTCCTCTTCCTTTCCTCCAATATTTTACAAGGTTAGGACGAGAGCCTAGCCTTGGGCATGTTAGCCAAGTTTCCTACTATACTACTGAGCTATAGCAGCGGCCTTCAGGAAAGTCGAATGATTATTAATTTACTATTTTCTGCTTCTGTGAATATAGTGACTTGCAGTATTCATTCACTGCCCTCAAAGAAATTCCAGCTCAGTAGGGGGAGCCAGAGCTATCAGTATCCAAGTATAGCAGGGTGATAGGGAAGCAGGTCCTAGAGAAGGTGGTTTGATCCATGTGGGACAAAGGCAACAAATCGGGGCTAGAGAAAGCCTGGAGAAGGACAATGGGAACTGCCAGGTGGAGAAGGAAAAAAATGGCATCTCAATACAAGAGAAGAACAAAAAACAGTCATAGAAGGATAATAGAAATGGTGTTTAGAAAACTATGCCTTGCTGGGTACTGGCCAGGATAGAGGCTGGGGAGCGGGGAGGTGGGGGGGCAGTAGCATAGCAATGAGCTTGGTGTGGAAAACAAGGACCATGTTAGAACGCTGTCTAGTATCTTCAGTGTTCATTTGTGTAAGCAAGAACACAGCATCCCTAGAAATCCCAGGGACTGAAAAACTACCAATTGACTAGGATCCAGTGCATAAAGAAATAACAATTTTAAAAACCTGAATGTTTTTAAAATTATAGGAGATAAAAGGTGAAGTATTTCAGAAAGCAAGTTACTGTTAACACAAATGCACATGTTAGGAATTGTTTACAATCTGATGATTTTTAGGATTAATCATTTTTAGGATTACAGTTGAAAGGATCATGGTGTTTATGCAGAACCTAGTCTGACCCATTTTTTTTCTCACTCATGCTTCCAGCTTTAGAAACTGAGATGCAGTAAATCAGGGATCTATTAGGGTTTAGAGAAATTAATGCCCAGAATAGGTTCCATTAACTTGTAATCAAATTTATCCTTAACAGCCTCAATTCCAATTGCCAATATCACTACTGCAAACCATTTCGACAATTAGTCTTTTGTCAACAGAGAGATCTTTGCCATCGTTATAGACGATGAATTTGGAGCCTGGGACATGCTTATTGACTGTCACTTGTGAATCTAATTGTAGGATCTAAAAGGGCAAGATGTTTGTCAGTTTTCCTAAAGCTGCAAAATCCCTACAGCTAGGCTGGTAATCAATTACGCTAATTGAGTTCAGTTCAATGTGTTTAAGAGATGACTTTTATGTTAATGGCATGCTAATGTGCAGAAGGCAATAATAATAATAAAGCCATGTCTTTGGGTTTGTTGAGATGGTGAATGGAGATGCTAGCTCTTAACCTTATCTTATACCATCAGCTTCAGATATGTGTGATGCTGACGTGCTGAGATACATCAGGGTGATGTGTTTCAACATGCAACATAGTTTGAAATGAAAGCCATTGGAAGGTTCTGGAAATCACAGAGTCCTTCTGTCCTCCTTTTCCTTTCTTCTCTCCTCACCTCCTCTTATGTCATAGAAACTGGATCTCATCTTCTCTAAAGTTAGCCACAAAACCTAAGCAGAGCTTCACTAAACTTTTGTAAGCTTCCTGTGTAAGAGGTGGCTGCAATGAAATTCAGAGGGGCTAGAGCAATGGTTCCATGTTTGAGAGCACTTGTTGCTCTTGTAGAGGATCAGGATTTGGTTCCCAGAATTCCCATGGCACTTTACAACTGTGGAGTTACAGACATATCCAATGTCTCCTCTGATCTTCACGGACTCCTGTACTCGCATGGTGTATGTAACATGCATCCAGGCAAATTGCTCTTGCACATAAAGTAAAATTAAATACAAGAAAAAACTAGAGAAACTCCCTGAGCTGTCTAGTCTGACAGTAGGTCATAGGAACCTCGTTCCAAAAGAAGTCTGCCCTAATCCTGCTGTAAGGAATGTCATACAGAAAGACTGCAAAGAATTGGAGCACACGTGTCTTGCCTGTTTTTTTTTCACAGCATCCTTTTTGTTTTTCCTAATTTTTTTGCTTTTGTTGTTTTGAGACAGGGTTTCTTTGTAGCTTTGGAGCCTGACCTGGAATTAGCTCTTGTAGACCAGGCTGGCCTTGAACTCACAGAGATCTTCCTGCCTCTGCTTCCTTAGTGCTGGGATTAAAGGCATGGGCCACCACTGCTCGGCCATCCTGTGCATTTGATCACACTGCTTTGCTCAGTGATACTTCTTCAAGTCTATCGATGCTTCATTAAATCTGAGCAAAACAACAGATCATTCTCCTTAAGTCTTTTGGTGTTTGCTTCTGAAGGTTCCACTGTCACATTAAAAAAAGTAACAGAGACAACAATAAAGGCTTCTGTGTTCTGTTTAGTGATATTCACTATAAAGTGTGTTATTTATTCAAGTATCAATATGAACTGTATTCTAGGGGAAGCTGTAGAAGACTTCACACTTCACTATTAGGACTATTCCCAGAGGGTAAACCAGCACAGTCATGTTAGAAAGCTATAAGTAAGCGCAAGCCTGTTTTCTTCAGCTTGAGTACAAAATCATCGGCCAATTGTCCTTTCGTGACACTTGACTGGCAGTGTTTTTATGAACATACTCCAAAGGCTGTGGGTACAGGTCAGTGATGAAGACACTTTCTTATCATGTATAAGGCAGGCCATGGGTTTCCAGGAAGTGATCATGCACACGTGTGCACATACATGCATGCATGTGCATACATGCACACACCCACATACACAGAAGACAAACCAAACAACATCAACAATTACAAAAGAAAATGTGGTGGTTTTTTTGAAAGAAAATGCCACCCCCACCCGAAAGTGGCCCTATTAGGAGGTATGGCTTTTTGGAATAGGTATAGCCTTGTTGGAGGAAGTATGTCACTATGGAAGCAGGCTTAAAGGTTTCATATATGCTCAAGCCATGCCCAGGATCTCAAATCACTTCCTGTTGCCTACAAGTCAAGATGTAGGACACTCGACTACTTCTCCAGGACCATGTCTGGCTGCATGCCACCATGTCACACCATAATGACAATGAACTAAACATATGAAAATGTAAGCCACCTAAAATAAATGCTTTTCTTCATAAGAATTGCCATGGTTATGGTGTGTCTTAGAAACAGTTGTAATAGAAACTCCAACTAAGATACTAAAGCAAGGTAAAAACAAAGCAAACTGAATATACCAGCTTGAGGTGCTGGTGATCAAGGGGAAAATGTGTGAAAAGAAACTGGAAGATAAAACCAATCACACTGAACCTCATAGAAAAGAAAGTGGGAAGTACACTTGAAAGCATTGACACAGGAGACCACTTCCTAAATAGAACCCCAGCAAACACAGGCACTGAGAGAAACAATTAATAAATGGGACCTCCTGAAAGTGAGAAGCTTCTGTAAGCAAAGGACATGGACAACAAAACAAAATGGCAGCCTACAGAATGAGAAAATATCATCACTAACTCCACATCAGACAGAGCACTGATCTCCAAAATATACAAAGAACTCAAAAAATTGGTCATCAAAAGAATAAACAATCCAACAAAAGTGGAGTACAGACCTAAACAGAGAACTGGCAACAGATGAATTTAAAATGGCTGAAAAACACTTACAGAATGTTCGACAACCTTAGCCAACAGAGAAATTCAAATCAAAACAACTTTGAGATTCTATCTTATACCCATCAGAATGGCCAAGATCGAAAACACTGATGACAACTTATGCTGGAAAGGATGTGGAGTAAAGGGATCACTCCTCCATTACTGGTGGAAGTGCAAAGTGCCACAGCCACTTAGGAGATCAGCATGACGAGTTCTCAGAAAATTGGGAGTCAGTCTACCTCAAGACTCAGCAAACCACTTTTGGGTATATACCCAAAGGATGTTCTATCATACCACAAGGACATGTGCTCAACTATGTTTACAGCAGCATGACTTGTCATAGCCAGAACCTGGAAACAGCCTAGGTGTCCCTCAACCAAAGAATGGGATAAAGAAGATGTGGCACATTTATACAATGGAGTACTACATAGTTGGAAAACATAATGACATCTTGAAATTTGTGGGCAAATGGATGAATCCTGAAAACATCATATTGAGTGATGCAAACCAGACCCAGAAATACAAACATAATATGTACTCACTCATAAATGGCTTTTAGACATTAAGCACAGAAAAATCAGCCTACAATTCACAATCCCAGAGAACGTAGACAACAAAGAGGACCTTAAGAGAGACTTACATGGATCTAATCTACGGGGAAAATAGAAAAGGACAAATTCTGCTGAGTAAATTGGGAGTGTGAGGATCATGGGAGAGGGTAGAAGGAAAGAGGAGGAAGGGAGGGGAGTGGAGAAAAATATAGAGCTCAGTAAAAACAATAAAAAAGAAGCCAGAAGATTTGATGATTCTAGTCTCATTCCATCAGGAATGCTCTTTGTTTCAGTAGAGAGCAATGTATGCTCTAGAGTAATCCTGGAAAGTAGATGGGCTGGGATTTTTCACTGTAATAAATTTCCCACCATGAAGCTTCATTTCAAAATATAAACATTGCAATAGCTCAAGTTCAACAATATGCTACTTT
Organism: Myodes glareolus; assembly: GCF_982192425.1. Taxonomy (NCBI): domain Eukaryota; kingdom Metazoa; phylum Chordata; class Mammalia; order Rodentia; family Cricetidae; genus Myodes; species Myodes glareolus. The sequence goes on along the minus strand of NC_142053.1, from coordinate 109,708,831 downwards.
CCATAATATTTTTGCCTTCAAGCTATTCATTATGAAATATTTCATTTCCTAGTTACTGTTTGTTCAATAGCCTAAGTCATACTTAAGTTCTCTATTACTCAATTCAACATTATCAAACAATCATAATTCAAAAAGTAAACAGATTTGCTTGTTTTTTATGTATATGGGTATTTTGTCTAAATGTATGTTTATACATCATCTGTATGCAATACTCTAGAATTCCAGAGAGGGGGGTTAAATCCCCTGGAACTGGAGTTGCAGGTCGTTGCTATCAGCTGTGAGGGAATCCAAGTCCTTTGCAAGAACAGTAACTTCTCTTAACCACTGAGCCATTTTTTCCAGCCTCCCCCACCCCTGAATCATTGTTTTTAATAGGAATTTTGGAAGTTTCCGTACAGAGTTCAGTGATACATTTTGAAAAATACTAGTCCTGTGGGAAACATCCAGGTAAAGAACTCAGGAGGTGAAGCAGATGATCAGCGTCCATATATATTGCAATTTTCAGTGTTATTCTCACTACATAGAAGCCTAGAGTGCCGGCATTTGTAGTATCGTCTTAATTTCCTGGGAACTTTCTGGAGAATGTGAGTTAACATCAAGAAGTCTTTACAGGAAGGCAACAGCAATTACTTATGATAAACAACGTGATGAATTCACATTTGCCATTACATTTGCACGCATCAAGCCTGTTGGAAAGCACAGAGAGATTAAAGGCTCATTTTTCACAGTTCCTACGCTCTCTTCTCAGAGCTGAGGACGCACAGACAAAGAAGACAGCTCTCCATTGTCGAAATTTACTTTGCTGTGCCTACTCTTTCACAGACTAGGGCTGGGGCTTGAGACATTTTCTTCCTGAATATCCTGGAATCCACACCAACGTGCCTGTGTGTTTTTTTTTAATGGACTCTTGAGTATAACAATTTGTGTTTTGATTTACTAAGAGACCTTTAAGGAAACGTTTACTTCATTTTTTATTGTTAGATTCATTTGGATACGCTCAAAATAGTTCAAACTTTCAGAGGCCATGAATGCTTAATAGCATATTGAAAATTTTAAAGCACTCAATTATTTTGCAGAATAATTAACATGTGTCACCAGTATCCATTTTACTCGATGCAGATTTCTTATGCGCATAATTAATGTTTAACAAAATATGGAACATAGGCATTTTCAGTGACATATATTTAGCAATTTTATGGATGTCTAATTAGCTTGTCACAATAGTACTCATTTAATTCAATTTAAGGGCTGAAAACTACTTTCAACTTTTATTACTATGACTCTTATTTTCTGGGCTATACAGTCCGTGGGAGAAGCAAATTAAAGTCCAAAAATAAAAATGGCAAAAGATTTTACTCCATCTATCTTCACTCCTATCTCTCTTGCTATGCAGATGCAACACATGGGACTCAGGGCCTCTGTACTTTAGGGAAGTGCTCTACCACTGAGCTATATTTATAATCCCTACCTCTTTGCTTTTGTAACAAAGATGTTACAATTATATTCCTATCATTCCTCCATATAAGTGATTTTCATCTTCATAAGCCATTTATATTTACTGAGGTTGGGGCACAACTTAGCGTGTGTGAGATTCCGGGTTCAGTTTCCACTACAATGATAATCATCATCATCATCATCATCATGTCATATTTGCTTATCCATCCACTGAGATAGATACTGAAGAAAGGAATCATTGGTTTAATACAGCAGTTTCTATAAACAGTCACTGAACTCAACAAGAGCTGCTGTCATTTATACTTATATGGATAACAATTTCATCTTCAAAATGAACCTACAGAGTGGCTATCAACCTTGTTGGCATTCACAGTAGAAAGCACTGGGGAACATAGTAACATAACTGGATACTGGACAGCTTTACATGACAGTGAAAGTAGTCCCCAGTAAGGGTTACGTGATAGAACAAGACATTCTTTCAAGCAAACTGATAAATGCTACAATGGAAGAAGTGTGGTTCAGAAGCAGGCTGGGGACATAGTTTAGTTGGCATAGAGATTGTCTAGTGTGATTGCCAGTACTGCATAAACTGAGCATAATGACACATAACTGTAATCCTATCACTTGGGAGGTGGGAACAGGAGGATCAGGAGTTCAAGGTCATTGTCATTATCATAGTGAGCCCAGGACAGCCTGTGCTACACGAAATTTGGTCTCAAAACAAGGCTTGGGAAGATAGTGCATCAGTTAAGAGCATGAACTGTTCTTCCAGAGGATCCAAGTTGATTCCCTGGACTCACATTGGGCAGCTCACAATTATCTGTAACACCAGCTCCTGGGGATACACCACACTTTTCTGGGCTCTGCAATCTCTATAGTCATGTACATAAACTCAGACATACACACATACACACCCACACATATAATCAAAATAAATAATACGTATTTTTAAAAGAGAGGAAGAAAGAAAGTAACTAGAAGCAAAGCATACAAATAATTTGTATGAAGAAAATGAATAAGTTGTTTCTTAAAATGGGAATGAGAATACTGGAGGTATGGCAGAGTCTTTGTGTAGCATCCTTGAGGGCCTGGGTTTCATTTCTAGCTCTGAAAGAATACAATTAAGTAAAATAAAATGACAAAGTATATTTAGCCGAATAAGCTCTATATACCAAGTTATATGCAAGTTATATATACCACATATGATGTTAAATGTTTGATGTAGAAAAATGAAGTTATGAAACAACTAGAAAAATTATTGCTGACTAGGCCTATAGACTTGGAGTAGAAAGGGCATATCAAGAATAATCTAGAACTCAGAAGCCACAAAGGGAAAGCCAAATATGATTGACCTAGTAACAATTTTAAATAGCAAGATTGTAACATAGTTCTAAGACATCAGTAATGAATCCACAATCAAGATCTTGTGAAATTCATACAAAAGAAGAAAATCTGATTTAAAAAAAAAAAAACATGCCTAAGGATGTTAAAAGGAACAGAGAGGAAAATAAGACAAGTGACCAATGCATTCTTAAAGACACCCACTGTCTATACACATAAAGTAAAAATACTGATATGTAACTTCCTCACTTCCAAGAAGTAGATGTAAAAGTTGATGTTACTTGTGTTTAAAGAACCATAGGCAGCTTTAACAATTTAAATGTCTATATAACACGTCTCTCCAAAAATTCGGTCTTAACTACTGGATAGAGACATGCAAATCAGGATGTACACCGTAAGTTGTTTATTAATGATGAAATATGTATATGTCTACATGCACACACACACAAGAAAAGTCATTCTAGAAATTAAACACTTAATTTCACACTAAATTCACTATGAAGCTTGCAGGAAAAGAGTCAAAATCTTCCAAGAAGTCAAGCCAAAAAGAAAAGTGTGTGAATACAAGAGAAGGAAACAAAATGAGGCAATAATTTTAAAAGATACACAGTCCATAAGAAGTCCTAAAATAGAAAGAAAAAGAATAAGCAATAGAGGAAAGATTTTTTTTTAATGACTCTAAAAGGTCTGAGCTGAATGACCTGAGAATCCACACTGAGAGCCCTGAGACTGACAACAAAAACACTTTCACACCTGGATGCCTCACAAGGAACTTTTAATTACCCATGGATAAAGAAGTTATCTCCAAAGGTATATAGAGAAAAGGATAAAGAAATTACCCATTTGTATATATGTGTACACACACACACACACACACACACACACACATATATATATATATATATATAATATATATCATCAAGATCATCAAGGACAAAGAAGAGAAAATGCCAGCATTATATGACTATAGGCCCCAGATGTGCTAATATAGTGCGGCTTGCCTAGAAGCTGCTAGAAAGACAGTTGAAGAGGTTAATGCCTGTAATCACAGCACCCCAGAGGTTGAGTTGTAAAAGACTGAGTTTGAGGCCAGCTTGGATTACATGGCATAAACATTGTCTCAAGAGTTTAAAAAAAGAAAACATACAAGCAAACAAAACAACTTCTATAGGGAATTCATTTTTTAACCTATAAGTTTATAGACATTTCTAGATATGTACTGATTTTGAAGGTTTACTCCTGACACATCTTTTTGAAGTGAGTCATTGAAGGATATACTCCAGAAAAATGAAAAGACCATGGGATCAAGGAAACAAAGGATCTAATAGAGGGGAAAAAAGCAGTGTCATTGGATGGCAGTATTAACCTAAGAAATCATCAACTCAGCTTAAAGCAAGAAGAATGGAGGACTGCAGGGCATGGGATAGACGATGCTTCCAAAAATTAGACTCCACACCTAAGAAGGACAGCACATTTCAGACAGATTATGTGTAGGGAGTGAAAATCAAAGACGATTAGAAAACAAGCAAACAAACAAAAATATCCTTTTCATTAGTGAAAATCAAGCCAGCCATCTTAAACTGCACCACACAACAAATAACACTTCTTAAGTACTAAAACACTATCCAGTGAGCATTTAGTGTTCAGAATCAACTTAGAGGTAAGGCACAAAAGAGTTGTTGAAATTACAGCATGATGGCAAATATTCTCAATCTTTGTATTACTAAAGACAAGAGATAGAAAACAATAGTGGGGAAAGGAAATGGTAAGGGTATATTGTCATTTTACAGAGTAGCATTACTAGAGTCAGAATATGTTGTTCTCAAAGAAGGGGAAAGAAAAAAAACCCTGCAATCTGTTATTCTAAATTACACAGTAATTGGCGAATACAGAAGCACACTGGGGAGGAGTAAGGTCATCTTTTCCTGACCTCATCATAAGAAAAGCTGCCAACACTTGAACAAACAAAGGCAAGGGGATGAGAGAAAAACATATGGATTTAATTCATGAAAGTTGTATGTGACATGGGGATCTTCAGAAAAGAAGACGCTGAAGACGCAAGGACAGTGTTCTATTTCCATGTTCATGTGGGAGGAAGTAATGGACCAAATGATAGTGGAGCACTTGGGAAAAGCGAGAAGCTTACTCAGCAGACTCCTTATAACTTCTGCATAGCTTCCTCTCTCTGTGGCAGAAAACCAGAATCACCTGCAAACATCAACGCTTGACAACTTAGCACTATTCAATGGTTAATGTACTGGTTGGTTTTGGGGTACTATTGCTGGTTGCTTGATGATTGATTGCCGTGTAAATTATTCTCTGTTATTTGAATACCATGAACTATGTAGATATTTGACTTTTAATTCATCCTTTAGTATATTTACAATTTTATTCTATATTTAAAATACTTACAAAGAAGATGGAAATAATGAAAGTCATTATATGTGTGTGTGTGTGTGTGTGTGTGTGTGTGTGTGTGTGTGTGTGTACACACACACATGCACAAGTTTCGGAAGAAAATAGCAAGTATATGAGCCTGGCATGGTGATACACACCTTTAATACCAGCACCTGTGGGTCTCACTATGCACCTCTGGCTAACCTGGAATTCATTATGTAGACCCGCCTAGCCTCAAACTCATAGAGATTCCCCCTGCCTCTACCTCCAAAGTGATGGCATTAAAGATGTGTACCACCATGTCAGGCTCATGTATTTTCTATTTCCTTCCCATTCTTGTCTCTTTACATTTCTCTTTGCTGCTTTTTCTAGTTTTCTGGCATCTACCCACATTCCTTCCCTCATAACTACACACATATATGGTATACTTGCAGATAACGTGATGTGCACTAATGGTTGTGTGTTTGTTGCACAAGCAGGAGAGCTAGTGGCCATGAAGATTGCTCAGGTTTGGGAGACTGTGGTAGTTGTCCGTTGACTTCAATCCAGCTGGATAATGCTCAAAAAAATCGTGCTTTGCAAAGGTTCCATGGAGAAAGTCAAATTTGCCTTTAAGTTTTAGGAATATGGTTATTGGTACAACACGATAAACTAGAATTCTCGGATATGGTAGGGAGAATAAAGTCTGGAAAACTTAAGCCAACTCTCTTTCCTTGTTTGTCTCTGTTTAATCTTTATAAGGAAGGCATTAAGCTGAAAAGGCTAGTGAATGTCAATAATCCCAGCACTCAGGAGGCTTAGATCTACCTTTATGGCTTCAAATTTGACCTTGACTCACAACTAATTAGACAATAGAGAGTGTGCCTAGATCAACCCAAAGCTAACAACACTAAAAAAACTGTCCATCAAGTGTACAGTTTCTAAGTTCACCTACTGGTAATTCAGATTCAGTGAGACTGGCATTCTGATAGAATTATTTTAAACATTCTTTAAAATGTGTGCGTACGTATGCATTTTTACAGATTGTCTTAGGATATAATAAGTATCCATAATAAAATACTTCAACAACACTTTCATACATGTACATAATATGTTTGGATCATAATCATTCCCTAGTGTATGGTTTCATGTACCTTCCTCAGTCCTGATGATATGCTCCCTATTCCCATCAAGAAAATTTTATGACTCATTTTTTTCCCTTTTTGGTATTTTTGAAGCTGGAATTTCTAGGGCAACAGGAGACTCATATACTTACCCTCAGGAAATCTGGAAACACTGCTCTGTGGTGTCTGCACAATTGACCATTGTATGATAAAGCAGGCTGCATTTTAAGATACTGCTGTTTAAATATGCCCCTACAGTAAACAACTGAAGCTTTGAAATATACTGATCCTGGGTAAAGTAGGAGGCAGCTTAGCACTAGGATTACAATGCTTCACATTAATCTGTAGTTAGACAAGTGAAATTCAGTCAAACTTAGTTCATCTGCAAAATACAACTTAAAAATGTTTCATGGGTTGTTACAAAGATGTTCTGCCCCACATGGATAAATTTAGATTCATTTCAAGTTGGGCTAGTCAACTTTGTCTTATCTAACGAGAAGAAATGGGAAGACTATAAATCAACATTTTCAATCAGTGCTAAAAACACTTGTAAGGCTCATTTGGGGCTTCAGAACTGCATGAAAAACCATGGGTCTTTTTCAATAGGTTTGGGAAAGGCCACTCTAAAAGCTTCTGAAAATATTTTAAGGCAAAAGTCTCAACGTAATGCTGATTATTAGCACTTTTCCAAGCTTGTGAAGAGGCAAGCATATTAAAGGCTCCATTTATTGTTCATTTCAGGAAATTGCCTTTTTCCCTGAAATTGGAGAAAAAGATCCCCAGGATGGCTTGAACTCTTAAAAATTGAATAGCTTGTTTGTATCCCAATGCCAGATACAAGCTGAGCGTTCATATGCAGCAGCAGCATACTTAGGCATGGGCATAGTGTGTTATTTGATTATCAATAGTTTCATGGGATAATTATGCAAAACAGACTTTTGTTCTACTTCAAGTTAAGACCTGAGAAGTATGGATTCAGTTGGTGGAAGGAATTAGCTGATGAATTCTTGCTAGGGAGCATTGAACACCATTAATCATCACCCTGAAGCATGAGTAGAGGGCAAAAGGAATTAAGAAGAAAATGTTCAGTAGAAACATCTGGAAATAAATCTTACTCTTCTTTCCTGAAAAGGGCTGTCTTGCAATGTTATGCCGATAAGTTTTATTTTATGGGCATTATAAACTCATGCACAATTAAGCAAATTAGGCGTGGAAAGGTCAAAATCCATGTTTCACAGGCATGCATCAGCATACAAAGAATATATGAAAAGAATCTGAAAATAAGGATTCAACAACATTCAAGCTACTGGTTCTCAACCTGTGGATTGCAACCCTTTGGGGGTGCGATGTCAAACAACCCTTTCTCAGGGTCGCAGATCAGATATCCTGAATATCACAAATTTGCATTACTATTCATAGCAGTAACAAGACTACAGTTTTGAAGAAGCAATAAAATAATTTTATGCTTTGGGGGGGCACTACAATATGGGGAACTATACTAAATGGTCATAGCATTAGGTAGGTTAAGAAAAACTGGTTTAAGTACTTCTCTCCTGCAGGCATGGAATGTTGGGTGTTGGAAGTAATTAAAAAAGTGTTAATTATTTCCACTGTACCTATGTTACATGAAAAGATAAATCCTTTCTCTGTGAGACTATTATTGCTAAACAGAATGTAACACCTTCACTATTTAATTTGAGATATATTAAAAACCCTAAGAAAGTTCACACCTACAAGCAGTTTCTCTCCCCATAGAATTTTCCTTGAATTCCTGAGAATTTGTTGAAAATGATTAAATAAACAATGGCTTGGTCTTTGGGGAAATACATGAGAGCATCTCCATTTCCTGAATTTTCAGTTTTAGTCTAAAAAAAATCAAGTTAGGTAATAGGTTAATTTAAAACTAATTGGAACGTTTTTAAGGTACTAAGAATCAAATATATCTAAATATTTGTGTTGCCAAAATAGCACATTATGAAATTAATCTTACATCACTCAGAAAGTAATCCAAGTTATTTCAATTCATTTCAACCAAATATTTAGAAGATATTGACTTAGAAGTCCTTTATTTTATAAAAGACGAATAATGAATCTCAAATATCCTTTGATAATTCATAAGAGAATAAATACTGTTGGCAGTATGTTTTAATACTATATTGTTTTCTTTTAAAATACATGTATATAGAGACCATGGAGGTGGTTTGGTGGGTAGAAATGCTCACTATACAAGCATGACAACCTGAGTTCAGATCCCTAGGACCCTTGTTAAATGCTAGATATGGAAGTACACATCTCCCATCCCAGGGTGAAGTGGGAGAAGAAGGCAGGAGAATCACCTGGCAGCTTGTGAACCAGTTAGCTTATAATATTCAGCACAGAAGCATAAATAAGAGAGGGCCTGCCAAACAGGATGGCTGAGTTGGGAGCAGGATGGAGAGGGAGAGTAAGAAAAGAAATATCTTAATATAGGAAGCCATTAGAGGGTTAAGAAGAAACCTAGTGCTAGGGAAAACCTCAGAAATTCACAAGGATGATCACAGCTAAGACTCCTAGCAAAACAAATCAAAACAACTCTGAGAGTCCATCTTCCACCTGTAAGAATGGCCAAGATCAAAACACTGATGACAACGTATGCTGGAGAGGTTGTGGGGAAAGGGAACACGTCTGCATTGCTGGTGCGAATACAAGCTGGTACAGCCCCTTTAGATGTCAGTGTGGTGATTTCTCAGAAAATTAGGAAACACCCTTCCTCAAGGCCCAGTAATACCACTTTTGGGTATCTATCCAAAGATGCTCAATCATGCCACACGGACATGTGTTCAACTATGTTCATAGCAGCATTGTTTGTCATACCCAGAAACTGGAAACAACCTAAATACCCTGGAGTACTACACAGCAGAAAAAATAACGACAGCTTGAATTTTGCAGGCAAGTGGATGGAGCTAGAAAACTCATCATATTGAGTGAGATAACCTAGATACAGAAAGATAATTATCACATGTACTCACTCATAAATGGTTTTTAAACATGAAGCAAAGAAAACCAGCCCAAAAATCATAATTCCAGAGAACCTAGACAACAATGAGTATCCAAAGAGAGACATACATAGATCTAATCTACATGAAAATTAGAAAAAGAGAAGATCTCCTTGGTAAATGAGAAGCATGGGAGCATTGGAAGAGGGTTGAAGGGGAGGGGAGAGGCAGGGAGGTAAGCGGAGAAAAATGTAGAGCTCGATAAAAATCAATAAAAAAGAAGAAAACAAAAGACTCCTAGCAATAGTGAAGAGGGTACTTGAATTGACCATGCCCTATAATCAGATTGGTGACTACCCTAACTGTCATCATAGAACCTTCATCCAGCAACTGATGGAAGCAAATGCAGAGATCCACAGCTAATCCCTGGGCTAAGCTCCTGTAGTACAGTTGAAGAGAGGGAGGAGGGATCATGATGTGGGATGTCCTTCTGTATATGTGTTGCTTTCTTGGTTGTTGAATAAAGCTGTTTTGGCCAATGACTTAGTAGAGGGAAGCGAGGTGGGAAATCCAAACAGAGATAGAGAGTGGGCAGAGTCAGGGAGACACCATGTAACTGTCAAAGGAGAAGGACATGCTGGAACATTAGAAACTTTACCAGTAGGCCATAGCCTTTTGGTGATTGAAAGAAATTGGTTATTTTAAGGTGTAAGAGCTAGCAAGAAATATTCCTGGGTTGTTGACCAAACAGTGTTATAATTAATATAGTTTCTTTGTTATGATTTGGGTCTGGGCAGCCAGGAAATGAATGAGCACTCTCCTACTACAAAATGGTACTCTAACGTGGGGCAACTACATCCACATAAAAACTGAGGAAGCTTGGGCAGGAATTCTAGACACAAAAGAACAGAGTCAAGCACAGCTTCTTGGTAGCCACATTTATTTTTCAGACAGACTCTGTTTGATGGTAGCAAGCAGAGGCACAGCTCTTTAAGAGAAGTCTTTCTGACTCAGTGCTAGCAGCAAAAATTGCATGGCTTCTTTAAGATCTGGCTTCCTGGTTTGTGCTGGCAGCAAGAACTGGTATGACTCTTTTGGGAGGTCCTGCAAGTAAATGGGGTTTGTGAGCACTGCTACTAGTTGCTTACTGGTGACATAGACCCACTGCATCCTTAGAGCTGGGATGGTGAGCATGTCTCACAGAGGTGGTGAACATACCTCTGCCATGTTGGACAGGGCAGAGCCAACACACAGGGTCACAGAGTTGTTTCTAGCCATGCCTGCTATCATATAAAAAGAAAGGTGCTTTTGGTCAGAAAATTACTATAGATAGGCAGTAAAGACAGCTTCGGACAAAAAAAAAAAACCTCTGAATGGGTCACAGTGTGTTTTAAAAATATATAGGCTTAGGAGAGAGAGGAAAAATAGTATAGACAGTTATCAAAAGAAGCAAATAGTTTTTAAAAATCAAACAAAGTCCTTAAAGAAACAGTAAAAGTAATATAAAGTGGTACAGGCAGATATAGATTAAAGAAGTAAAAGGAATTTTAAAAGTCATGTAAAGATGGAAAATACACAGTCTACTAGGTATATTATTGTTTTCTTTGAATGTTTTGACTACAGAGAAATATTTTCTTCTGGGGGCTGCTAAGTTAAATCAACATATATATTTAAAATGTATCTTGACTTCAAAATTTGAGTGTAAGCATATGATACTTTGGAAAACATGTTCTGGTTTTGTTTCCATAGAGGGTGGGAACCTGTGGATTCCATCCAGGCTAATGTGGTGTGATGGAACAAGACCCCCTGAAAGGTGTCTGTGAACCCTAAAAATACTTCACCCAACAAATAGCAGAAAGAAATTTGAAGAAAACTATGCTCAAATTTCCAAAATGATTGTTTATAAATGTTGGTTTTGTTTAAAGAAGGATATGATATAGAAATGAACACATTGGTATGGACTTTGGTCTATTGATACAAATTTAAGATCAATTTGTAACACTCCGTGTATGTATTTCTCCTCCTGTTTAAGGTATTATGTTTTTGCAGCTTACTTAAAAATGTAATGTACAATTAAAATTACAGATTGATATATAGTCTTTTTATAATAGTCAAACTTGTAGTCATGTTAGTTAGATTTTCTAAATGTACAGAGATACATTTCAAATGATATGTATTCTTCAACCTTTTCAAATACCTACAGAATATAGCATTTAAACTGTTTTAGGAACTTAGACTTTTCTCAACAGTGAGACATGTTTGCTTCTGGTAGCACCACTTACTTCAGAGAGGTTGTTGGGAATTGAAGAAAATCATTATGGAATTTGCCTTCAATGTGCCAAGGGTAGCCATTTGGGCAAGAAACTGCTCTTGCCTGGAATGCTTGACGATATGCTGTATGAACTCGACTCGAAGGACCCACAAAAAGTGACTGCTAAACATCCCTAAAGATGAATGGTCCTTCAGGGTTCCTGCTTCACAGAAGAAACTGCCAGACATTCTGCAGGATACAGAAGAAAATGACTGACAAACTGCCAAGATAGGCAAAACGGCCTTTCAAATTTTCTGCTTCATGAAAAAATTTGCCAGATACTATGGGCCTATAGGTTAAAGATGGATGCCCCAATACTACAGAAGAACTTTGTGTGACTCTCCAGGTAGCGAGATGTCTCTCTCAAATTTAGAGCTTTGGAAGTTGCTTACAATGCACTTTCTGATTACTTAGATAATATACCGTTCTTGGGTTTTTGATGAAAATGAAGACAAATGGCTATATTTATAGTTTTCCTTAGTTATAATAAAAGATAAATTAAATATAAAACTTCAAACTCACAAAGAAATAGTGTAACTTTAATTATTTCTTGATAACTGCTTTATATATGTAATTTTACTATGTTAAAGTTAAAGTCTTTCTTTTTAATTAGACAAGAAAGGGTAGGTGATGTGGGATATCCTTCTGTATATGTGTTGCTTTATTGGTTGATGAATAAATCTATTTTGGCCAATGACTTAGCAGAATGAAGCCAGGCAGAAAATCTGAACAAAGATAAAAAGAGAGATTGGGCAGAGTCAGGGAGACACCATGTAGCTTTTGAAGGAGAAGGACACACTGGAGCCATAGGAACCTTAGCAGTAGGCCATAGCCTCATGGCAATACACAGATTGATAGAAATTGGTTAATTTAAGATGTAAGAGCTAGCTAGGAATATGCTAGAGTCATTGGTCAAAGAGTGTTGTAATTAATATATATTCTGTATAATTATTTGGGTCTGGGCAGCTGGGAAACGAATGAACAGTCTCCTTCTACAGGATTATATGAGCAAAGGAGTCAAGATCATGATGAGAAAACCCATAGAAACATTTGATTTGAGATTGAGGAAGCTCACTAACTCTGGACTGATAGCTGGGGAACCTGCATAGGACCAAAATAAGCCCTCTGAATGTGGGTGACAGTTCTATGACTTGGGAAGTCTGTGGGTCCACTGACAGTGGGACCAGAATTTATCCCCAGTGCAAGAACTGGCTTTTCAGAGCCCATTTCCTTTGGAGGGATACCTTGTTCAGCCCGGAATCAATGGATATTGCAGTGGGGGAGAGATTTGGTCTTGCCTCAACTTGATATGCAAGACTTTGTTAACTCCCCATGGGAGGCCTTATACCTTCTGAGGAGTAAATGAGGGGGATGGGGAGAGGTAGGGGAGGGAAGCGGGAGGAATGGAACTGTGGTTGTTATGTAAAATGGAAAAAAAAACCTTTTAAATAAAATATTTTTAAAAGTGTGGGAGGCAAGAACTAGATCCCAGACTTATCTTCCGACTTCCAAGCACATATATATATATATATATATATATATATATATATATATATATATATATGTATGTATAAACACAACTATACATATGCACATTTGAAACAGGCAGAAGAAAATTAAATTAAAAAGCTTTTGAGATATACTGCTAAACCACTGTTATTTTGAGTAAATTGACACTAGCTGTGGAGTGGGCTATTTCATCGCAAAATGAATACAGTGAATTGGAAATTTATGGATTTGTATGCATTGCAGAAGATCATCTGGATTGCTCTTAGTGGGAAAGAAAACAAAGTGAAACTTGAAGATTGCTGCGAAAGCTTGTGTTACCTGTGGCTAGGTTCATTTACCTAGTATTTTGTAAATATTTCTTAGATCTTTGTCAGTGATGTTATCACTATTGATCTATGTAGTGAGCAGAAAAATACTTTGGTTTTCTCCCTCCTTTCCTTCTTCCCTTCCTTTCTTTTTTTCTTTTACTCTTTTCTTTTCTGTTTGTGTGATCAGGGGATTGAAACCAGGATCTCGTGTATGCTGTATATGTGTTTTACCACTGTGGTATAGACCCAACTCTCTTTTAACCTTCTTTTCCTTTTGCAACACACTGTAGCCCAAGGAAGCCTCCATCTTACAAGCCTCTTGCCTCAGTCTCCTGTGGAGTTGGGACATCAGTCCTGCGCCACGAGAAGGAGTACTGGTTTTCATTTCAGATATTCACAGGCAGAGACTATATCCACTTGTCATTAATAGCACTGTGGGTTGTGGTGGTATAGGTCACTCAGTAGACTCGTTTTACATTCCCTGAAGGAAAGACATCCTGGGACGTGGTACTTTGTGCTTCATGAAGATTCTTCTATTATCTGAACTACCTAAGTCTTTTACCCTCCCCTGAACTTAAATATATCATTATTTAATATACCAACTAAGAACTTCTTTTTAAAAACATTAACCGCTTCTTCTTCTGGAAAACACCAAATGGCAGATGACGCCAGTGAAGCTGGAGGGCTCAGAAGACCCAGGGGCCCAGGATTAGGAGGCCGTGGCCTCTTCTGTGAAGGAGTCCGCAGCAGTCTCAGCTGCCGTGGTCGAGGCAGTGGCCAAGGTGAGGTTGTGAAGCCGGCGGAGATAAAGCTGAAGACAAGGAGTGGATTTCTGTCACCATGCTGGGCTGTCTGGTTAAGGACATGAAAATCAAGTCCCTAAAGGAATCTACCTGTTCTCCCTGCCCATTAAAGAGTCCAAGATCATTGACTTTTTCCTGGGAGCATCCCTAAAGGATGAGGTTCTGAAGATCATGCCCGTGCAGAAGCAGACTAGGGCAGGCTAGTGGACCAGGTCCAAGGCTTTCATCACTATTGGAGACTACAATGGTCACGTCAGTCTAGGTGTTAAGTGCTCCAAGGAAGTAGCCACTGCCATCCGAGGGGCCATCATCTTGGCCAAGCTTTCCATTGTTCCTGTGCGGAGAGGCTACTGGGAGAACAAGATTGGCAAGCCCCACACTGTGCCTTGCAAAGTGACAGGCCACTGTGGTTCTGTGCTTGTGCGTCTCATTCCAGCCCCCAGAGGCACTGGCATAGTCTCCACTCCTGTGCCCAAGAAGCTACTGATGATGGCCGGCATTGATGACTGCTACACATCAGCCAGGGGCTGCACTGCCACCCTGGGCAACTTTGCCAAGGCCACCTTTGATGCCATCTCTAAGACCTACAGCTACCTGACCCCCGACCTCTGGAAAAAGACGGTGTTCGGTGTTCACCAAGTCTCCTTATCAGGAATTCACTGACCATCTTGTAAAAATCCACACCAGAGTCTCTGTTCAGAGGACCCAGGCTCTAGCTGTGGCCATCACATAAGGGTTTTTATACAAGAAAAATAAAAGTAAATTAAGTCTGTTAGAAACAAACAACAACAACAACAACAAAAACCCCAAAACATTAATCTTGGTGATTCTTCAGTATTTTACTCCTAAGTATCTTCTAAGCAGAAGTAAAAACAAGTATTTTCTTAAAAAAAAAAAACATGTTCAAGAACATTGACAGCAATGCTACTCATAAGATCCCAAATATGTAAACAACCAAATATCCGTGTGGATGGATGGATGGATGGATGGATGGATGGATGAATCGATGGATATGCAAAATTTGGTCCACACACACATGCACCCATGTTCATACGTGATTCAGGAATAAAAATGAAGGATTGCTGATGAAGTGTAGCTACAATATGAATGGATTTTTACAGTATGGTACTAAGTGAAGGGAGTCAGTCCTAAAAGGCCACCTATTGTGTTGTTCCATGTATATGTAATAGTCAGTAGCACTAAATCTGTAGCAGTTTCATTTGGGGGCATGAAAAGTGTCCAGGAGGTATTTAGCGGTGACACATGAAAACATTAGAATATACTAAATGTCACTAATGCCAAGTTTTAAGACACATGTATGATAACACAATTAAAAATATACTGAAACACCTCCTTTTGAGGAGCCTATTTCCCCTCCATTTTCTACATCTCCCTCCTAAGTTCTATGGGAAAGTTCCTAGGAGATGGAATAACATTTAAAAGAAATGAAAGGTCCCTCAGGAAGTAAAAGCATTCAACTTCCTGAGCCTTTTTGTCACATGACCTTTGCTGAGACAGGGGTTGGAAAGAGGAAAACAATGGAAAAATATAAAGAAACCTGAAAGCAATGCACTATTGGGCTCAGTGTGGTGATACATTCTTTTCATTCTGGTACCTGAGAGGCAGAGGCAGGGGGATCTCTGTGAGCTGGAGACCAGGTTGTTCTACATAGTTAGTTCCAGGATAGCCAGGGCTACATAGAGAGACCCTGTCTCAAACAAAAGAAGAAAGGTGTTGGTGCCACATGTGGTGTTAGGGAGTCTTTTACATTTCAGGCAGGTTTTGAATGGAATGAACTGTGTATGATTCCAAGAAAATTCCCTGCTGCTGGGTCAGCTTTCAACTCTCACACTTCTGGGAGTCAAGAAACAAGCAAACTGCTGGGAAAGATAATGTTGCAAGTTGCGGTTTCAAAAGCTAAGCTAAAAATTGCAGGTCATGGACACAGATCCAGCCTTGCAGGAGGTCACTAGCACTGATGGATGTTGAGATCAGCAATAAAAGAGAACACCACACTGTCTGGGATGTTGCTCAGTTAGTATTTTCCTAAATATAAAAACTTCTGGGTTCAAGTCCCAGCAGTGCATAAAACTGGTTATGGGGGTGCTTGCCTGTAATCTCAGACTTCAGGGAGTGGAGGCAGACCTTGACCTAATAGCAGGCCCATCCTAGGCTTCATGAGACCCTGTCCCAAGCAAATAACTGTGGGTTAAAAGAATATAAGACACGAACACTGTCATTCCTTCCAGGCACCACCAGATTCACAATGGGATTGGGACCATACTTTGGTAGGTGACAGCAAAGAATAAGTTTTGTGACTAGTTGAAACTGCAAGGTGACTGTGTTGGAACCAGTTTGGTGACGGAAGTCCTAATTATTTGGGCATGACTTCTTTGTTGGCTTTTAGGTCTTTTAGGATCTAAGCAGACTAGTTTGGCACTATTTAATCAATTATTGCCTCTGGCAATACAGAGCAATAGGAAAGTCACAGGATACAGTGTGACAAGTTCTGGCTTTGTCACCAACGAGCATCTGGCCTTTAGTTTCTCCTTCCACAATGCACTGAATATTTCTTGAGTATCTCTAACAGGCAAGAGTTTTCTTGAAAGACAAAGTTGCATTAATACATTGACCAATTATTTTGAGAGCCTTTGATGTTCTAGACACTACACACATATTATTCATAATCACCATGACCTAGATTTAAAGAAAGTCTCATTATATTATCATTTCCAATTTTTGGAAGGCATAGATAGAGTTGAGAGAACAGAATTTGAAGTTCAGTGAAGGCTGATTGGATGTATTTATAATTTAAGGCACCTTAGAATGTATTAAGTTATAGAATCAAAGAATCAGTGCCATAAGAGGGACCTGATTGATCAAACTACAAACCTTTGGAATGAAGCTCCTTTTCCAGGGACAGGAGGAGGAATCAGAACTCAAGAGCAAGAACATTAGGAGTCAGAGGAATAAAAGGACCATAGGATACTGAAACTTCATAGCATCCGAAAACCTGCTTGAGGTATAGTGGAAGGAAGAAAGGCAAGTTCAGCAAAAGAATAAGTAAAGTCCAGCAGAAAAAAGATATGGTTGTGGGTACCAGAAGAAGAGAGTGAGAATCAGGCTGAAAACAGTTCATGTTCTTAGTATAATGTGTCCCTATTTCCAGGGACCTTTCACCATGTCCCTCTGTCATGCATTCTGGAAACCTCACTCCAGACAGCCAGTACTCTCAGCAAGAAACAGCTTTGCCTGTGTGCCTAGGCAGCTCAAGCCATTTAGGACAAAGGGAAAGGAACACAGAGGGGTAAAGGGTACCACTTTATTTCAGTATTTTGTCCCTCCCGATGGAGACAAGCAGGCAGTGTGACCTCCAGTGTCTGATGAGTGCCCCTACAGAGCTGGGCAGTAGTTGTCTGTGAAGTTCACATTGTAAACAGTGGCTTCTAGCAATTTCATTTCAGCTATCACATCCTTGCTAGATTGCTTCTAGAGGCTGCCATGAGTGTGACGCAGGACTCAAACTGGAGTAGAGTTTGAGTGAATGAGGTATACTTCTTTCTTTCTTCTTTCTGGATGACCCCCTTTTCATCTGCTACTAGGACTCACCAGGCCAAACTCTGGCCCCTTGGTCCTTAGGCAAAAAATAATATAGGCTCCTTATTTGGAGTTTCAGCCAGATGATATGGAGCCAGCTGTGACTTTCATACCTTTAGATTCAAAGCCAATGGTAAAGCCATGGCCATCTTCCTCTCCTCTGTGTGACCTGGTTCATTTGCAAGTGCCTGGTGTCAAGTATTGTAAAGTATCTTTTAACATACCCAGAAGTTAGAGTTATTTTATGTACAAAGAGCAGGCTGGTAGGTTTTCATGGTCGCACTGGAAGTAGATACACATTTTTACTTTTAGACAAATCTGTAATTTGAATGCTTTACCCGTCTAACAGCTGTTCTCCTAAGGGAACAGAGTCTTATTGTCTTTTCCAAAGCCATCTAGTCCCTCGTGCCAACATCTCTGCTTCTACCCTCATCTGTCTTTCCGGGAAGCTGTAACAAGAAAGCATTTGGAGTTTTCTTTTGTTTATTAGGACTATCTTTGGGCTGAAATGAAGCATTCATGAAGGAAATCAGATCCAATTTTTCTCTCCAGCAAGAACTTAGAGAAGGCAGCAATTCAATAATTTGCTTTTGCTGCATCCAAAACTGGGTTTTCTCTACAAAGATCCATGAATTTTTAAAAATAAAATATCAAAGGCATTGTTATATAACAATGAAGCTACCCAGTTACACAGCCATTGCCAGGCTGAACAGAGCATGGCCAGGCTTAGTTCCTGATTCAGGGTCGCTGAATGTGACTTCTACTGGGTATCCACAAGAATTCGGGATCAAGGTCAGAATGGGGCTGCCCCTGAAGCTGAACTTGTCCAAACAATCCATTATGAATTTGCTCAGTAGATGGTTTTGAAATGCATCCCGATGAGACCAGTTACTGTCTCATCCAATTAAGAGAACCACGATGCTCGTGGGGGCTACACACTACTCAGTTGCCTTGTAACAAGCCTGGGAAGTCTGAGATAATTGTTGAATTATCATAAAATTGGAAGGGTGGCCTGAAGGTTGTTTAAAAAAGGCAGAAAAGGAAGAATAGATCTGAGAACTTCTGTTAGCCTTTTTAAAGAGACAGCAATATCATACTTATCAAATTAGTCCCATTTTTTTACTTATTACTTATGTCAAGTTTTATATGTTAAAGTGAGGGTTGGTTCACAATATTTCTATATTTTGGGTGACATATTCCCAATGACTATTTAATTTACTTCCTTTTGGCTTAATGCTCTTTAAACAGTTTCTTTTCTCTTACTTTTTCTCTCCTGCCCTCTTCTACTACTTTGATTTTCCTGACTCTTGGATTAAAGTCCAGACTACAAATTTCCTTAAAAAGCTACTCCCCATTGTCAATAACATTTAATTGGGGTGTGGCATAGGAATATTGGGAATTGAACCCCAGACAGAGCACATGCTAAGCACATGTCATATCATTTGCTGTTCTTTCATCATATATGTGTGCATGTATATCCCTTGCAGACATATGCATATATTTGCATGCATGAGTCTCTCTCTCTCTCTCTCTCTCTCTCTCTCTCTCTCTCTCTCTCTCTCTGTGTGTGTGTGTGTGTGTGTGTGTGTGTGTGTGTGTGTGTGTACATTATTCTTAATGGGGGACAGTGTTGTCATTCCTGAGATGGGAATACTAGTTGTAAATGAGTCTTGCCTTTTTATAAAGAAAGCACAAATGTTCTTTTATAAATAAAGTTCATACTTACAGTATATGTTGACATTGCTAGCCTAGAAAATGGAAGAGTACCACAAGCCAAAGAATGTGAGCAACTTCTAGAAGCTAGAGACGACCAGGAAGAATGGTTTCTTATAAATCAGTGGTTCTCAACCTTCCTAATGCTGAAATCCTTTAATACAGTTCCTCATATTGTGGTGACCCCCAACCCTAAAATTATTTTCATTGTTACTTTGTAACTATGATTTTGCTACTGTTATGAATTGTAATGCAAATACTTTTGGAATAGAGGTTTCCCACTGGGGGCATGATCCACAGGTTGGGAACTATTGCCTTCAGAAAGGAGCCAGCCTTTCTGGCAACAATTCAATTTTAGCCATGTATGATGTATTTCAGACTTATGACCCCCAGAACCATGAAATAATAAACTGAGATTGTTTCATGTCATTGACTTTAATTTTTTGCAGTAGCACTGAAGAATGAATACAAAGCAATCTCTTTATACACACCCAACTTGGTATGTATGTCCAGGTGGAGTTGGCCTTCTGGTTAAGTATCCGGTAAGGACCTGGTAAGGACCTAAGCAGTCTTTGCTGCATGGCAGAAGCCAAACCTTGTAATTTCTGGTCACTAAAACTCTTTGTATTCACAGCTAAAGAATTTAATTTCCACTCAGAGCCATATTCAAACCTCAGTTAAATGTTCTAATAAAAAAAAATCAAAGTTTTAGCTGAAAGTTGGGTGAGCTTTTTTTTCTTTTTCCTTTTAAAAACAATCTTATTTTACATACCAAATGCAGTTCTCTCTCCATCCTGTCCTCCAGCTCCCTGTACCTTCTCCCCACCCCATCCACTCCTCAGCGAGGGTGAGGCCCCTGATGGAAAGTCAACAAAGTCTGTTACATCACTTGGACCAAGCCCTACCCCTTGTATGTATGCTGAGTAAGGTATTGTTCAATAGGGAATGGGCTCCAAAGAGCCAGTTCATGGACTAGAGATAAATCCTGGTTCCAAGACTAGTGGTCCCACAAACTGCCCAAGATACACAATTGTCACCCACATTCAGAGGGCCTAGTTCAGTCTTATGCAAGTTCCCCAGCTGTCAGTCCAGAGTCAGTGAGCTTCCACTTGCTCGGGTCAGCTGTTTCTGTGGGTTTCCCCATTATGGTCTTGGTCCCTTTGCTCTTAATATTATTCCCCCCTCTCTATGACTGGGCTCCACGAGTTTGGCCCAGTGCTTGGCTGTGGATCTCTACATCTGCTTCCATCAGTTACTGGATGAAGGCTCTATGACAATTAAGGAAGTCATCAACATGATTAGAGGGGAAATGTAGAAAAAGGCACCCTTTCCACTATTGCTTTGATTCTTAGCTGGGGTCATCCCTTTGGATTCCTGGGAATTTCCCTAGTGCCTGGTTTCTTGCTAACCCCATAATGGCTCCCTGTTTCAAGGTATCTCTTGCTCTCCCTCTCTGTCCTTCACCCAACTTGACCTTCCTGATCCCCCCTGTTCTCTCTTCTCACTCCTCCTCTCCTCTCCCCACTTCCCTACCACCCTCCCTCCTCCAATTACAGCCAATTTACTAAGGAGATCTTGTCTATTTCCCCTTCCCAGGGAAGGGGAATCCATGTACATCACCTCTTAAGGTTCTCCCTGTTTCCTAGTTTCCTATCTTCTCTGTGGTTGTGAACTGTAGACTGGTAACCCTTTGCTTTATGTTTCATTTCCACTTATGAGAGAGTACACACCATGTTTGCCTTTCTGGGTCTTGGTTACCTCTCTCAGGCTGTTTTTTGTTGTTGTTGTTGTCGTTTTTGTTTGTTTGGTTTTTTGTGGTTCCATCCATTTTCCTGCAAGTTTCACGATGATATTGCTTTTTAAACTACTGAGTAGTACTCCATTGTACAAATGTACTACATTTTCTTCATCTATTTTTTGGTTAAGGGGCATCTTGGTTGTTTCTAGGTTAAGATATCAGGAAATGGAAAGATCTCCCATGCTCTTGGATAGGTAGCATCAATATAGTAAAAATGGCAATCCTACCAAAAGCAATCTACAGATTCAATGCAATCCCCATCAAAATTCCAGCACAATTCTTCACAGACCTTGAAAGAACAATACTCAACTTCATATGGAGAAACAAAAGAAACCCAGGATAGTTAAATCAATCTTGTACAATAAAGCAACTTCCAGAGGCATTGCCATCCATGACTTCAAGCTCTACTGTAGAGCTAAAATAATGAAAACAGTTTGGTATTGGCACAAAAAAGACAGGTAGGTCAATGGAATTGAATTGAAGACACTGATGTTAATTCATACACCTATGAACACATGATTTTTGACAAAGAAGCTAAAACTATACAATGGAAAAAAAAGAAATAATCTTTCTGTCTTTTTAAAGTGAAACTAAAATAAGAAAATGAGGTTCAAAGCCAACTTCTAATTACTCATAGCAAAATAGCTTGTTTGATTTTTGCCTTGTTCTGAAAAGAACTCGCATTAATGTGGATACCTGAGAATTGAGTGGGTCTTTCTGTCCAGAAAAATTTCTGTGTCCACCACAGCACGTCCCCAGCTGCTACAGGCCTGCAGGCTACATCCTTGAAACAAGCAAGCTGTCAGTCTATTCCATCACCACAGGACCTGCAGGCGCTCTTTTGTGGGCATTCAAACACGCAAACCCAATGCTTTGTCAGGGTTGCAGGAGGCTGACTGATAGTCATGGCAAGATAGACTGAATGCTATTGCTCACAAAGGCCTGCTGGGTGGTACCCTGAGTGTCGCAATGAGACTCTTCCTATACCCCCATGGCAACTCACTGCTACAGATGTCATTAAAACCTCATACATCATCTTTATCACATTGTTTAGACACCAAAAAGAAACAGAGATCATTGAATCTGGAGAATGCAACTAGGTTTTAAGTCACTGTTCTGTCTGTAGTAAGGAACTGTGTAGGCGTGGGTATTGACTCTGAGGTAAGTTTAATGAGCTTTGCCTGTCACTTGGGATGGCCAGAGGTCTTTGAGGGATCAGGGATGCCTGAACTCTGTGATGGCTGTCACATTAAACATCTGATTCCTGTTAACTTCTAAGTTCATGGACCTGTCTTAAGACACCTACTGAATTTGAGCCTCTTGGGGAAAACAACTCATGTCTGACTCATTATCCTTGCACCACACGGAAAGAAAAAGCTTTGTACACAGGTGACAGTCATGTTTACTAGTTATTGGGAGCAGAGGGCACTTGAGCTCTCATTACCAGATATGTATTCATTGCAGCCTTATGTTAGGAGCTCTTACTCTTTGTTTGCTAATACTGTAACAGAATATCTGGAAGTAGGTAATTTGTGAAGAACAGGTGTTTGTGTAGTTCTCAGCTCTGCAGCTTGAGAAATCCAAAATCAAGGGGCTAGCATACGCTAAAGTCCCTCTTTCCATGTTATAGAAAACTCTAACATAGTGAGAGAAAAGGAAAATTTCTGTCCCAGTGTCTTTCTTTATAAAGCTACTAATGTTATCAAAAAGGCCTCACCTTTATGACTTCTAACCCTTATTTAACTTCCAAGGCTCCCATCTCAAAAAATCAACATAAAATTTACTGACATTTCCACCAATGAATTAGCGGAGAGGACATTCAAGCTAAAAAAATGTGGCATTCTGAAAGAAATCACCAGAACCAAGTGTCTTCCCAAGAGAAGGCCGCACTCTTGTATGAGAGAGTAGCCCTTATGCATATATTTGCTATTTTACTAAAGCAGTAAGCACAAGGCACACGCAGAAACCAATGAAAAGGACGTTTACAATAGGGAGTTGCTGGTTCTAGAGGGTGATCTATATGCCATTTTTCAGATGAAGATGGTGACGGAGAAAGTCCATAAAGGGATGGGAGGCTATGGGGGCCCAAAGCTGGAAAACTAGGCTAAAGTTGAGGTGCTGGGTTAAAGGAGGAAGAATGAGCTATTTATACACAGGCCAGGCCAGAGAGTAACTCAGAAGAGAATGAAGGTCTGGGCAAATGCTCATGAGAAATAAGGGATGGGGAAAAAGGCACAAGAGTGGACAAGACCCGGAAGCTAAGGAACCTAGAAAAATATGGCAGGATAGGGGCCAGGCTTGAAGGTAGGTGGTAAGAAACAGCAAATAAGAGTGAAAGGTCAAAGAAAATGTTTTCAAGATATTTAATCATTATTATTACTGGACATTTTCATACATGAATACTGCATTTGCATAATTTACATCACATGCTATGCCCCTTCTGGCTCTTTCCCACTCCCTCCAACTTCATCTTTAATTATTATTGTCACAAACACACACACACACACACACACACACACATATACCCACCCACCCACCCACCCACATATGTAAGTACAACATGCTGCTGAGTTCTTTTAGTGTTACTTGCGTGTGTGTGTGTGTGTGTGTGTGTGTGTGTGTGTGAGAGAGAGAGAGAGAGAGAGAGAGAGAGAAAGTGTTTGTGTGTGTGTGTGTGTGTGTGTGTGTGTGTGTGTGTGTTTAATGCTGACCACTTGGAATGGGATAACCTATTAAAGTACTAAGGTGCTTATGCCTGGAGAATACTGATTCTCCCACCCCCAGCAACCATTAATTGCATGTAACTCATAAGCTAATGGTGGAACCTTATGAGGCTTCCCCATTAACCTTGGCATGGCATGGCAATTGGTATTGTCACTCATTATTCAGGCAACCACGCTGTTGCAATTTCCTGGGTACAGCTCCCTGGGATACATAGATGACACCACTTGTAAAGGATATCTTGCTCTTCGAGCCCTTCTTTTATCTGCACCCCCTTCCATAATGTTCCCTGAACCTTAGGTGCTGGGGTTGCGGTGTAGATAGTATCAATTGATAAATGGCTTTTAACCTGACACAAGGGTTTTGTGTCTTTATCCATTGACTGACTACAGCCTCACAGTCTTTCATCGTTGGCTAATATTTTTTAAAATCCACACAAAGAAAATGGAGCCGATGGTTAGACATTCTTGGCATTTGCATAAACAAAAGGCTTTCCAAGGTAAGGGCAGTGATGGGCATTGCTTCCCTCATCACCGGTGGCCTTTGGCATTCAGTCTCTCTTGAAACCACACATCCTGAAAATGTCATTGTACGCTTGTGACAGAGCCAGGCCACAGAGAACAAGTAACATCTGAGGATTCTGGGGACAATCGTTTTGATAGTGGGCCCCTGCATGGGTACTGAGGAAGCCCAGGAGTGCTTTGATTATACTCCGAGAAGCACAGATGTAGTACGTATCTCAGCGCACCATAGACTCCAGTTAAATAACACCTTGCAGAGTCTAGCAACTGCACACATGGGCTGAATTAAGAGAACAGCTGTCTTACAAAGAACAATTTGACTTGCCTCAGGATGGGTTTTACTTCCTGTAAATGAAGTTAATCTTTGAAATGATAAGAGGCAAAGCCAGCCAGGCAAAGGCTCAGGCTGGTCAAACCCTTTTATGCTAGACCTCTGTCTGCCTGTGAGAGAACTACTTCTTATCCCCCCTCACCCATTGTTTTAGGAAAGTTTTCAAAGTAGAAGAGATTTGCTGTTTTTTAAAGTTATTAATCAGTGAGCTAAAAATAAGTGAAGTTCTCCCTTTCCATCTTTTTTTAACGAGTTGAACAAGCAGAATACTATTAATAATGCTGTCACAGGCAAAACTACAGCACTTGATCGCTGTCCGCAGTGAACACTCCTTAGTCTGGCTAAGGCTAACTTCGAATGTTTTATTTTGCTCAACCTCAAATATCAGATACCAATAGAAGGGAGACAAACTTTGGACCCATTGTATTTCAATGTGACAATCATGTCTTTCCGGGCACATGTGGCACTATCTGGTGGCAATTCAGATTGCCATAACTAAACATGGAGGTTCTTCTAGTGGATAGGGAATAGAAACAGCCTATTATGCACAAGACAGCCTCATACAATAAATAACAACAACAACAACATTTGGCTTCAATTGTCAAGAGGGACAAATAAGAGAGGCTGTATTATAACAAATAAGTTTATACTCGGCTAGGGAGATGGTTAAGTCAGTAAAGCTCTTGCAGCATAAGTATAAGGGCCTGAATTAAAAAAATACAATCCCAGTATTAAGGAATTGAAGAGATCCCTGGGACGTGCTGGCCACTTAGACTTGCCAAATTACCCAGTGAGTAACAATATCTCAAAGAAAAAGTTGACAGCACTTGAGGAATAGCATTTGACATTGTCCACTGACCCCCATATGCACACACACACACACACACACACACACACACACACACAAAGAGAGAGAGAGAGAGAGAGAGAGAGAGAGAGAGAGAGAGAAAGGGTGGAGAGAAAGAGACAAAGACAAAGAGAGACAGAACATTTTTTAATGACTTTATCTTGACTTTAAAATAACTATCTCAGAAACCCTAGTGTTTCTTTTTCTGAAGGCAGTATTTATCATGCTTTCTTAATCATTTCTTTACTCATGCATTTTAAGAATTTTTTGCATGAAAATGTGATTATGTGATTACCTTAAGAAGGTTATTCATTAAAGCTCTGAGTTTAAAAAGATAAAAAGAATGACCTAGTGAATTACAAGCATAAGAAAGTATATTTCTTTTTCTCCTGAAAAGAGAAGCACTCTGAGTTTTAACAGTTTTTAAAAGAAAATTTAAGTCAAAGAAGATTTCTGTTACTTCTGGAATTCTCAGAGGGTGAGATCCAGCATAATCACTATATAAAAGTGGCATTTGGAGAACATAGTCTCTCTTTTAGTTTCCAGTGCTGGGGATAGGACCTAGAGCCTCCTGCATGGTTGGTGAGTTTTTAAAACTCTATCTCCAGCCTGGGATCCTCACTGGGAAACCTTTCCAGGGTTATTTCTTGTCATCAATTTGGAGCAATTGTCTTGGTGCATAATTTACAAGGCATCAGAGTCTTGTGTGGTAACAGAAAACCCATGACTCTCACCGTTTTTGTCTTGTTAGTTTCTTCAGTTTGGAAATATACTCCATTTGTTGGAAAAAAATAAAAAACATTATTATTTTATGGTGATATTCAATACTGACTAAACAGCATGAGCCACTTGGGCAGATCTAGGTTGTGAATATTCTGTGATGAAGAGGTAAGAGGTAGGAGGTTTTCAACCAAGTGAATAACAGTAATTAGGAAAGCCCCCTTTGAAATCTTCCAAATGCCCCCAAAATGTTATATTGTGCAATAAATACATGATTGCTCAGAACTGGATAAATCAAGAAGATTTCACCAGAAGCAGAAAAGAGAAGAGGCCAGTCCTCTGTTTGAGTCTTCCAGACTCAGAATATGCCCTGTTCATTGCCAATTACAGAATGGAATTAAAATTTATCATCTACAATTATGGGGCAGAATTACTGTTCTGAGCTGTAATCTCCAATTACTGTGGCAGGGTTAGTCAAGATAGAAAGTCTGAAACGCTTGGCAAGAGCAAGGGGAATTGGGCACGACAAGAAGAGAGAAATTTCACTCTTTGTTTAACTCTCATGAAACCACACATGTCACGGGCTATATAAATACACAGTTGCAGAAAAAAATACTCACAGATCACCCTCATTTATTGTATCAATATTCAAAACTCCTCTTTGCAAAAACTGCTGCTATAGCAATATCTATCTGCAAAGACTACAGCACATTTCACATGTGAGATATTGTTTTCTTGTGATCGTTAGCTTTCATTGAATTACAATCCTAGGCATGTTTGGCTGGAGAATTAATTGTCCCTTGTGGGAGAAAAGAGGTCAGCAGTTCAATAAGATAATGTCAGGATTAATGTCTCGATAGAGAATCTTGACCCTGATGTGTATGTGTGTGTGTGTGTGTGTGTGTGTGTGTGTGTGTGTGTGTGTGTGTATGATAGATAGATAGATAGATAGATAGATAGATAGATAGATAGATAGATAGATAGATAGATAGTTTATAGATCCCTAAAAATAACATTTATTTTCATTTTTGGTGTCTACAATACTGTTGCATTTTGTCATGAGGTTCTAGAAAAAAATATGCTGAAAGGTAGCTAAGTTCTCAGGGAGTTGCTGTTGTCTGGTCCAGGATATTGTAAACCAACTGAATGTTGCAAGAATATACTAGTGAGCAGAGTGAAGGAGAGCAATATTACTTAGATGATCTAGGCTACAATTTGAGTCAAGTCTCTTGGCCAAGTGTTTTCACCTAAAGGTTGGAATAAAAATGAAATAGTCTTAGGCCCCCCGCAAACCTCTTAGTCAATGTTAATCTGTTATTGGAGAGAGTATAAGCAGAGTATATAGACAATTGCTGAAAGATATCTTAATTTCCACATTTATGGTATATTCTACATTTCAAGTCTTTTTGTTGTTTGAAGCAGGTTCTCATGCAACCTCACCTGGCTGCTAATTCACTATGTGACTGACATTGCCCTTGATTTCCTAATCTTCCTGCCTCTCCTCCCCAAGTGCTGGGATTGCAGGCCTGTGTCACTGTACTTCATTTATGTGGTGCTGGAGATGGAAATCAACGTATCATGCAAGCTACAAACTAAGATCCATCGCTAGCCCTACTTCTGAAGTCTTTGGTAAGAGTTTTCTGATTTGAGCTTAAGGAGGCAAAAGAAAACAGAACCACAGAACTCTAGGAGAGTTCATAGATTTAGATCAAGAAATGTAATGGAGAAGATTATTTTATAGTAATAGAAGGTGGAATTCTCCCTCTTTGTTTCTATGTCTCTATCTCTGTTTCTCCCTCTCTCTCTACTCGGTCTCTCGGTCTCTCTGTCTCTCGGTCTCTCTCTCTCTTTGTCTCTCTCTCTCTCTCTCTCTCTCTCTCTCTCTCTCTCTCTCTGTCGTGTGTGTGTGTGTGTGTGTGTGTGTGTGTGTGTGTGTCTGTAAGCCAGAGGGTGACCTCATGTATCTTAGTGACTTGGAACTTGCCAAGCAGGCAAGGCTGGCTGGCCAGCAATCCACAGGGATCTGCCTGTTTTTGCGCCCCAGCTCTGGGATTATAAACATACACCTCTACACTCGACTTACTTTTCAATAAGAGTTCTGGGTTGAACTCAGTTTCTCAAGTACTTTTCTAGTCAAAATATCTTTCCTGCTATGAAGTAGGGATTCTTACCTATTTGAGAACACTTAGCCTTTTGAAGGTATAACATTAAGATTGACTAGAAGGACAATCATTCAGGGAAAAGCAACAGGGTTTGGCATAAACCAACCTGGATTGTAATTCCATAGCCTGACAGTGGAAAGTTCCTTCACACCTCTGTCAGCATGGCTGTAAATTAATGGACCTATGATTAGATAAGTCCTAACACAAAGTATGTACTCCATACATTGCCTGGTTTTAGGCAAGACTGACGATATAAAAAATTTGACTAATTCTACTTGTTTCATCTTCTGAAATATTTCCCCTCTCAAGCTATTAAAGAGTATTTTTATTTCCTTTTTATCAAATCCATCCAGACGCACAATCATTGGAAATATATACCCTTAAGAGGAAAGAACAAAGTATTAGTATTCCACTAAGTAACAATGTACAACCTGCTGTGGAATTGGGCCATGTTTTTGACTTTGTGTGCACAATTGATATGCTTATGAGGCTCATATATGCCATCAGTCTATAAAATCCCAAGAAGTTACTTGATACACAGTCAACATTCAGGAAGCTCCTGAATTTGTACCCCCATTCACAGGAAGGTCTTGATAGGATATTCTCATATTAGCTGTCATCTGCTCCTCTCCCCACAAAAGACAATTCACCAGGCTTGTCAGGAAACACCAGGATGGAGATCAGTGGTCGCAAGTTGCTCCTCTACTGTCTGGTCACAGAGCAGCCTGGAGGCCAGTTACTGTCTTGCCTGGTCACACTGCCCACCAAACCAAGGAATCAGGATATTGTCTGGCAAGACCCTGAAAAATAGTTCTATCAATCAAAAATAGGTCAAGAGGAAAACACCACTTTCAGTGGAAAACTGCATTGCTCAAAGCATATCGCACTTCTGATTCTGAGGCTATGGGTCCTATTTTGTAAGTTGTGGAAAATTAATAGCCAAGCAAAATCATTCCTGTTTAGGGCTGTGCAAATTCTGCCTTGTCCTGTGAGATTCAACAAATTCCCCATTTTCATGCTGGAGGAAGCTAATTTTGTCTTCATTTGCATATTCTTATCAATATTGCCATCTGTTATTTGGAATCTCCTTTACACTGGTCACACCATTACAGCAGTTAATTCATTAATGGACTAAGCAAACTCTTCAATAAAAATTCATCTCATATCTACAAGAAAGTCATGATTTTCCTTGGTTCTGGGATGTGTTTTAAAGGAGTGTTTACTAAACACTGTGATGGCTGATGCTAACTGTCGGCATGATGAGATCCAGGTTGTTAGTGAAAAGTACAAAATGGCTTGTTGCTTCCGACATGATTACTATAAGCCAACAGTGAAAAGGATAGACTGCCTTGATGACCTGCTGGTGCAGGACAATGCTGTATTCTGTCAATTATGTTTTAAATAAACGCTGATTGGCCAGTAGCCAGGCAGGAAGTATAGGCAGGACAACCAGACAGGAAGTAGAGGCCGGGCAATGAGAACAGGAGAATTTTGGGAAGGAGGAAGCCCATTCCTCCCCAGTCCTGTCCAGACACTGAAGAAGGAAGATGTGACCTGTCTCACCGAAAAAGGTACTGAGCCATGTGGCTAACATATACTAGAATAATGGGCTAATATAAATTATAAGAGTTAATAAGATGCCTGAGCTAATGAGCCAATCAGTTTATAACTTATGTAGACCTCTGTGTGATTTTCTTTGTGGCTAAATGGCTGTGGGACCTGGTGGGAGGACAGAAACCAGGCAGGACAGAAAACCTCAGTCAACAACCTGCAAGCTGGGCCTTGGACATAAATGTGGAAGATAATTTTGATTATGCTAATTGACATTGTAAGACCAATCTTCATTTTGGGCAGGACCAATCCACAGGTGAAGGAGGCTGGATTTAGAAAATGGAGAAAGTGACCCGAGCCCTAGCATATGGTCACCTCTTTCTGTTCCTGACTGTGGATATGGTGAACAGATAGTTCAAGCTCCATCTCCCATCTCCTTTGGCTTTGCTGCCATGATGGACTGTACCCTTGAACCATGAGCAAAGATAAATTATTTCTTCCTTAAGTTGCTCTTGTTGTGAGTATTTTATCACAGACACAGGAAGAGTAACTAAAAAATAGCTACTCTGTGTTTAATGCAATACCAGGCAGAGCTATTGATTAATATATGTTGTATTAGTACTTGAGGTACAAGGATTTTATCTTTAAAATTTACATTCATGCAATATGTCAATGTCACTAGACTACAAGAAACAAAACTCTGCATAAACTACATTTTATTCTATAAACAAGGACTCTAAAATAACAAACAGAAAATTAGAAATGTTTTGAAAATTCCATTTTCAAGTTTCTAACTATACTGCCTGCAGACTTTTAGCAGAAAGTTAAAAAAGATGTTTGGCCATTGATAAACAGAACCATTGTAATTTTGTAATTGATAACCAGAATAATTAGGAAGAAAGGAGACCATCTTATTACCTAATTATCAAAAGAAAAAGTTTAAATTCTGGGTTTATTAACTTACTGTGTAAAGGCATTATAATACTAATTACAGCCTTGTATTAGTGTAACTAGCTTTCTTGACTAAATATTGTTCCTTGAGGACAATCCATACTGAAGAGTCCGGCTCATAGAGTAGAAATCAAGTCATTTTCTACTTTTCACTAAAAAGCTATAGTCACAGCCAAGATTTCTAAGTTTATGGAAGTAAAGCATGCTTTTAGAGAAAATCTAAAATTTCAAATAGTTATGGATGACCGTAAAATGGAAAATAAAGACTGCTTCAGTCCTACAACTCCCAAGTTCCTCATTCGACATATGGGAATGCCATTCCCACTATTTCTTTATAAGAAAATTGATATGAAATATATATTAGAGATAACATTCACATTTATCTATCAGATAAAGATCACTCGATATCACAATGGAATTCTATAAAACATTACAAAAGAATGAGAGCTCGCTTTGTAGCCCCATAGCAAGGTGCTTTCTAGCAAGAGTTAGATCCTTTTTTATCCTCAGCACCCAGAAACTGAACTCCAGAAACTCTCTCAAGATTTAAATAAATAAAGAAAGAAATTTTGTCTTTTGTCAAGTCATTAATAGTTCAGGTATTTTCTCAGTTGGTCTTTTAAATTCCTTGCCTCTTGATCTATTTAACATGTGAAACAATTAGCAGTCATTGAAATGGGTGTTTCCGCTTATAGGCTACTGAGCTAGAAAAGTCTCTTAGACAGTGTGCAATGAAAATGAATTGAAGTATGGAACAAGATTTCAAAAGACTTCTAAAGGCAAGGCATTATTGATAGTATACAATACTTTTCTGCTTTTGTCATTCTGTTTGCTACACACTAAAGTGATTATGTGAAGCTTTACTCACCACTAATATTTTCTTGCCAAATAAAAACGAAATGTGTATAGACTCTCTTTTTACTAAAGACACTGAGTCCTGGCAGCCTTCGAGGGGCAAACAAAAGACTGTTTCATATTATGGCTCTCATTGGACCATTTGCTTGGGGGATTTAAAGAAAACTAGAGTTTTCTCTAAATGTTGGTAATCATTTAAATACACACAATTTAGTTGTTTGAAGAATAGTGGAGGATATGTAGTTCTTGAAAACTAACACTCTTCTTATTTAAAGGCTTGGCTGGTTCAAAATAAGCAAAGAAAAAACCTAGGGTCTTCTGTGTAGTCTACAAAGGCTCTTCAAAGCTTCCAATTCACCATCAGCTACTTAATAGGACTCTAGGTCACAGACCCAAGCACAAAGAATGCTTAAAAACTGTCACTGACTATTTTTGCTGTTTCTTCCTTCCTCAAAGTCCTTGACTTATTTACACAGAATGTCTACTATCCTCTTCACCTTTTCCATTGTAGATTGTTGTGCTTGCTCAGCAATGACCGTTTTGTGATACAATTATTTTTCCTGTGTATAGTCACCCTCCATGAGATAGTAACCTCTTCCCCGAAAGATCTACAGGTTTGTTATTTTAATTGTACCTCCTAAAGTGATTAAGAAATTCACAGCCATGTAGGGTAATTTCTCATTAAAACAGAGCTCATTCTCTCTGAAGTTTGTGAAAGAAATTGACATTGGACAGATTAAGAGGGGGAAGAACGTGTGAACTGACTAGGAGCTAAATCCCACAGGATCATCACACTTGCCGTAGGGCACTCAAAGAAGGTGGAGGTGGTCAAGGTGGCTGAACTGTAACAGAGCTAAACAAAGAGGTAGGGGGTGTGAGTTTGTAGGGAGAAAAGAGGTACCATAAGATATGGAAAGTAAGAGAAGAGATCCTCAGTCATCAAGGTTCATATTGTGATTCAGCAGAGCCTCTCAGGTATCACTCATCCTCAGTCATATCTGCCTGTGCCGGGAGTCAGACAGCAGCCTCTCCTTGTGGAAAGACCCCCGAGGCAAAAGGAAGGACACCAGGTAGAAGAGCCGGCTGATAAAGCTGAATTTGTACTTCGGAATGGAGATTGCCTACATAGAAACAAATTTCATTACAATAAGGCAGCCTTTCGGAATGGATCTTTGTGTGCAGAGATCTGCAGTTTCTCCAAATATCCATCTTAAAATATGCCAAAGAAATATATGAATGGATGGGGAGCTAGAATTTTTCACTTTTTATTTTTGCTGCACAAACAGTCCTACACCACAGAAACATTCCAAAGCAACGGGGCTATTTCTCTTGAGTTTTGTCTGTGCATGTGTGTACATGCACGCAGGTCCATATGTGCATGTGGGTGTTCATTCATGTGTGAGCATGTGGAGGACATAGAACAACCGTGAGAGTCATTCCTCAGGTGGCATCTACCTTTGTGTTTCTGAGACACTGTCTCTCAGTAGTCTGGCTCTCACTGTATAGGGTAGGCTGTCTAATTAATAAGCCCTGGGGATTTGCTGAGTCCCATTTCCTCAGCGCTGGGATTTCAGAGGCAGACCATCACACCTAGCATTTCCACATAGGTTCCGGGATTTTAATCCATGGCTACATGCTTGCCCCCTATTTCACAATGCATTACACTTTTAGTTTGAATTCGAATTGCTCTGGGACAGCCAGCAGCTGGAGGCTCTTGGAGCAGAAGTGTCATGCCAATCACTTGGCCTCGGAGGCCAAGGTAGCAGAGATAGATTTGCCCCTCCTTTCGGGAAACCTAGACAGGAGGTTTGAAGCTGTCACTTCTTTTAACAACTCAGCTGATGGAAATCACCAGCAGTTCAGCGTGTCGTTGTGCATGATAGAAACTAGCCAAGGTAGGAAAATGTGGTGGGAAGAAGAAACTGTGTTTTCTCTTCAAACTAGAAAAAGAGGAAAGTGTGTCATAGGTCGCCTCCCTCTGTGGGAAGATCTTACTGAAATGACAGGCACCAGCACATATTTCTATTTCCTATTCCTCAAGTCACACGTAAGATTTGTATAAAATATCCTTCGATTCAGTTGGACACACTGTTTTAGGCAGATTTCTAACTGGTGTCCAAATATTCCTCAAAGGTGTTGTCCAGAAAGTCAGTAGTTCCTCAATTTCAGAGAACACTGGGAAGGGGAAATAATGGCTTGCAATAAATATTTTCCTAGGCATTTTCATTGCCTTCAATTTTTAAGCATTTGAGACAATTTATTTTCACACTCTTCTTTTAAAATTTCTTCTAGATTCCATGAGAAAGGTAGTTTTTCTGCCCCTATTCCATTTCTATGAATCACATGGTAGAATAATCTATATTTTAGCCAATTATGATGGAATGCTGTGGGATTCTTTCTGTATGTAGTGACTGTGTGTTGTTCTCATTGGTTGATAAATAAAGCTGCTTTGGCCAATAGCAAGGCAGGATAGAGGCAGGCAGGAAATTCCAGCAGAGACACAGGAGAAAGACAGAGTCTGGGAGATGCCATCCAACTGCCCGAGGGACAACATACCAACAGACTGGTAATGCCACAGTCATGCGGCAATACTTAGATTAATTTTAAACATAAGAGCTAGCTAGTAATATGCCTGAATCATCGGCAAAACTTATATTTAATATTAAGCCTCTCAACAGTTATTTTAAAAGTGGCAGTGTGAGCAGGCAGGACAAAAAACCTCCATTTACAAATGACATACCAGCATGAGGCTCTTGAATTTTCATAGGGCCTGAGAAAGCCTTTAAAAAGTATTATAAAATACATAAACTACACAAAAACCAGCTTCCTAGTTGTGCCTCTTCTGCAGGTTGTGGTACATAGGCATTGTGCTATGTGGACTTAAGCACAGCATTAAGGATGCCCACTGCAGTGTAGAGGGATCTCTAAGCTGTGCAGCATGCTGTGTGGTAGGTTTAGCTTTTGTTCATACAGACCAAAAAAGACTAAAAGAATCGCAGTAAAAGAGGTCCTGATGGAAAAACCTCTAAACAGGTTCCAGTATGTTTTACAATGTACATAGGCTTAAGAAAGAAAGAAAATAGGTATAGACAGTTATTGAAATTAATAGATAGTTTTAAAATTAAAACAAAGTCTTTAAAGAGAGAGTAAAAATAATATAACAGACAAAAGCCATGTAAAGATAGGAAATACCTAGGGAGTGGGGGTCTTACACGTTATTGTGTTGATTTTGAATTTCGTGATAGCTGGTGGCCAAGAGACCGCTGCTGGGAGACACGAGACTGAAAGAGACTGATAAAATACACCAACCTAATGTTTTAAAATGCATTCACTTTAAAGCAGAAGTCAAAAATGTATTTGTAAGATTAAAAGCTGCTCTACTTTGGAGAAGCAGGTTTGCTTTTGTTTCCACAGGAAACAAGAGGCTATGGATTCATTCGAGATTTAGCTTTAATCAAGGGAGACCTCCTGAACCTTGACAGGTCCTAACTGGTCTTTCAGGACTTGGTCATTGTCTCAAATTTTCTCAGGGTCCCTAAAACTACTTTGTCCACAGACAACAGGAAACAGTTTGGAGAAAATGATGTCCACATTCCCTAGAGTTGGGGGGTACAGATAGTCTTTGATTATTTAGAGAATTATGGATGTTTGCTGTA
Organism: Myodes glareolus; assembly: GCF_982192425.1. Taxonomy (NCBI): domain Eukaryota; kingdom Metazoa; phylum Chordata; class Mammalia; order Rodentia; family Cricetidae; genus Myodes; species Myodes glareolus. The sequence continues at coordinate 109,673,206 of NC_142053.1, read as the reverse complement.
TTTAGGGGAATATAGGATTAAAAAGACAACTATTAATCTCAGATATTTTGCATTGGCATGGATTTTTGTATAATGATACAATAATTTAATTTTGTTAAAGTATATATGTTTCTATTCTTGCTTGAAGGATTTTTGTATATTCATGCTAATTTGAGGTTATTGTCCTTATACTGCACATCTGCTTCTATTTTTCTTAAGATATTACCTATACAGTTCATACCTATACAGATTACTTAATTATGCAATATGAAGGTTCAGTCCTTCAAACCTATTCAGGATAATAAAGTAAATGTTTTTAATCATTGAGCCATCTTTGCAACCCTTCAAATGAATTTGTTAAATTGCTTACTTATATCAGCATGGACTTGTGACTTTTCATTTTTACAATTGGGTGATAAACCATGATCATGCCAATGCTTTGTCACTCAAGCATGCCAGGTTTGCGATTGGGAACTCATTGAGGTTGACTTCCATGTCCCATTGACACATTGTCTAACCCGTTTTCATTCTTTCACTACTTTCTTCCCTTCCTAGCGTTGAATCAGAGTCCCTGTGTAATCCAGACTGGCCTTGAAATAACTCTAGGGCCGAGGATAGCCTTGAGAATGCAGTCTTCCTGCCTCCATTTTATGTGTGTTAGGATTAAAGACGTGCGCCATAATGTCTGGCTGTTTCCGTAGTTTCTACTACCACAGAGTACTGGTAGCTATTTCCTTTTTCTTTTCCTTCTTACAGCTCCACAATCAGCTAACTTCTCCAAAGGTTACTGTTTACTTTTATTACAGAATGGCATAAACCAATGGTTCTCAACATATGTATCGTGACCCCCACAGGGATCATATATCAGATAGTCTGCCTATCAGATATTACACTATAATTCACAGTAGCAAAATTAGTTATAAAGCTGTAATAAAATAAATTTGTGGGTTGGGGTTCATGACACCATGAATAATTGTATTCAAAGTTTGCAGCACTAGGAAGGTTGAGAAACACTGGAATCCTTCAATGTAATATGAGCCATGAGCCTTCAACTAAAAGTTGATCACACTTGCTGATTTCAATTATAGTGATTTATTGGTATAAGACTCCCTTAGTGTACTTAGTAAGTGACTATTATTAGAATTAAACATGTTATACTTATGGAGTGTCAATCTTTCCAATGAAGCAGTCTTCAAGGAATAGCACATGGTTGAAGAATTTCTTTTCCAGATAGAATCAATCCTATGAACTTTTTTTCATCATGGGTAATTATTTTAGCATAAAATAGAAATCTAAACCTGAGTTTGAAAACTATCATTCAAGTAATCTGTAAATATTTAAAGCAGCACACCAATCTCAGATCTGGAAAGTAAATCTCATAGAGAGATTAGGAGCTAAAGGTAAGTATTAACCAAAATTCAAAGGCTGAAACCTAATTTCCATTGGGATGGAATTTGAAGGTAGAACCCTCAAGGGGCTAATTATGTTATAAGAACAGGATTAGTATTGTTTAGGAATAGGTACTGGGGCTGGGTTTAATAGCTCATTTTCTATAATCCCAACACTCAGGAGATCAGCTTACGCTACACAGTGAGACCTTGTCTCAGCAACAGATGCCAACTGATAAACTAAACAAACAAAACAAGTGTGCCAGAGTTCCCTGAGTTGTGAAGTCCTTCCATTAGAAGACCAAGGAGAATATGGTCATCTCCAAACACAGAGGCAGGTCTCCAATATCCCCCATACAAGCTAACACCCTAACCTAGAACTTTTTTAGTCTCCACAACTGGGAAAAGGAAATGTTCATCTTCTTTTCTTTCCTTTTCTGCAGTGCCAGGGGTTGAATCCAGGGTCTTGATCATAAAATGCTATATGACTGAGCCACACCCCAGTGCTTGACATTTATTATTTAGCTTCAGTCTCTTGCATTTGTTACAGAAGTCTGCATACATAGGAAGTACCATCTAGCAATCACCTGGCAGACATGCTGTTATTACCAATGTAGTTCTTGGCCATGCTGAAAATAACTTTAAATAATGTACTTTATAACCACGGTTCTTAACCTAGTTGTCAGGACTCCCTGGGCTTAGACATACTGAGAAAGTAGTTCCCAAAGCCCTAAATGAATATGTATTGTTTTATAAGGGCATGGTTATGTCAAGGATCAATGCCTCAACCCCCATGGGAGTGTCAAAGCTCACTAGGTGTGGCTCAGAGGGATGACAAAACCTTTTTTCTGGTCTATGTGTGAATGTTCATAGTGTATATGGAAAATGTCCACCATAGCTTTCTACCACTGGATATTTATAGCCTAGAGATCATTCCAAAACAGAAACTGCCCCTGCTGAAATTAACTAAACCTGCATCCTTTGTTCAGCTACTCATAATAACCCCAACTCCTTATTAAGTTGTATACAATAAGCCTAGGCTCCTTATTTTTCTGTAGGTATAACCACTCTTCCTTATTCAGATGTATGGGCCCAGCCTCCCTATTCAATTATATATAGTAAACACACTGTGTTTCCAGGATGCTGTGGCTTCTTCATATGAGAGCACAGCCTATCTGATCCCAGATTTCCTGTCTGTGTGTCTGTCATTTCTTTAGTGTCTGTCCTTTCCTCATTCTCTTGCTGCCCCAAGTCAGGATTCTAGGACCCAAGCCATTCAAGGATACAGTACCCACCAATCAGCACTAAGGAGAAACCCACATTCCCTGGGGTTTTAGTGAGCAACTAATGTTGTGTCAAAAATTATGTCCCATTCATAATTTAAGGTTTCTGCATGATCAGGACTTTCTCATAAAACAACTCTGGTAACAAGATTAAAAGATGAATGAGTCACACCCCTGTAGTACAACATCAAGACTTATACCTCTTTTCCCAGAGAGGATTTCTTAATGATTCGGTAGAATAGGCATGCTAGTCTTGTCAAAAGAAAATGGTACTCTGGAAAGACAGATGTGCCAGTTGTCCCATGTAACTTAAAGTCTTAAGGTTCCAGGGTTCCTCTCTATATGGGCGTGTGGTCTATTGCCCCAAAGGTAATTGAGGGACTAGGAAATGTTCTGTGATAAACACTGTCTCTACCTCAGAGGTGAGTGGGTGTATGGTTGTGTGTGTGTGTGTGGGGGGGTGTGTTCAGACATAATTGTGTGTGATGACATCATAGGACCTTCACAGACAAACTGAACAGCAGAACAAGAGCAAGCTTCCAAGAAAGCCCCGCTGTGCTTCCATGAGTACCCAGTGGTTCAGCCATGTGTGCTGTTTTGGCCAGGTAACTCTTCTAATTGATCTACATGCATACTTGAAGTGCTGTTAAAATCTTCTGAAAATCGCTCCTGTTTAGATACACTCCAAGCTTTTACTCAGGAAAACTGCCTTTGGCATTCATGTGTGATTACAGGCAAGAGACTAAGGCTTCCTTCTGTCGAGACAACCTTCAGGGTGGATTGTGAGCAAACTAGCTTTGAATGGTCCTGCACTCAGATTCTCCATATGTGAGGGCATGCCATGGAGGGTGTGTTTTTGTGAGTTTTCAAGTCAATTTCCTGTGTGATATTCTGTTTCCTTTTCCCACTTACACCATTTCAGGAGAATGAAAGAACTAATCATAACACTTTGTAGGTTTTTTTTCACTCGTTTTCTCCTCCAAAGGAGCTAAAATTGTTTCACACAGAGTTCCTCAGAGATCGCCAGAAATAAGTCTCTTGAGGTTGGTAGGCCAGGTAGAGTGCTAATGTCTTTATAATTGTTTGGATGAAGGAAATGAACCTACCAATGAGATACTTGCTGGGGTCAGCATTAAAAGGTGGCAATGTAGGTACATTTATAGGATAGCACAGTGGTAAATATCCAGGAGATTCTATCCCTCATTGTAAGACAGTAAGAGGGAAGAGGCAATATAGAATGCTTGAATTTTAGAAAGAACATGGCCTTCATTTCAAATCTCTCTGAAGAAAAACCAACTACCTCTGTTTTCACATACAGGTTCACTGACTAAAATGGCAGTTTTAAATCATAAAATTGTGCATATCACATTCTAATTGTAAAATAAAGATGTATGCCTTTGGGCTATCATTAATATTTACTTACATGGAACACTGACATGTTCATAGGTGAGATTTAATATATGAGTGTGAGACAGGGATCCATAGCTCTGGGTTGTTGAAAGTCTGTTAGCGACACAACGATCTCTAGTTTTCTGTTAACTGGTGTTTACCCACTCTTTGACTTGATGGCTACTTAACATTTCATGGCAGTAGATTTGGACGGCTATTAGAGAATTTTTCTGGTCCTTTACTCTACTGAAATAAAATGTGCAGTGTCGGGAATGGAACCAAGCCTTTCCACATGCCAGGCAAGTGTTCTACTGCTAAGTTACATCCTCAGCTCTTCTGAACCTAGAAGAGTGCTCTTTACCTTAACCTGGAATCAAAATGGTTCTAGTGCGCAGTGCTTGACCCTGAAAAATTTGGTGATGAAGTCATAACTGTCCCTATTGGGTGAGGGTGGCAGTAATATTTGTTTGAGACATGATCTCCTATATCTCAATCTGCTGGCCTTGAACTCATTACAAAGCCAATAACTTTGAGTTTCTGGTCTTCCTGCCGCCACAGTACTGGGATTACAGATAAGCATCATCATGCCACGTTCAGGCAAAGCTGGGAATTGAATCCATGACCTCATGCATGTTAGACCACCTTGTATCATGCATAAACTGAGCCACATCCCTAGACCCACTAAGAACTCTAAAGATATTATTTTCCTGATAGCTTCTACTCTACCTATTCAATTTTAATGCCAATAAAATACTATGCAGTGGAAAAGTTGGTTTGTCTCAGCACCCCCATGATCAGAACGCCCCACTTGAAAAGGGATGGTAGCAATAAGTTGATTTGGATATTTTTAATGCTGTGCTGGGGATTGAATCCTGGGTTTTGTGTGTGCTAGGAACACACTTGGACACTAAGATACATTTTAGCCCAGCAAGGATGTTTATGTAACAAACATCTAGTGACTTTATCACTCTTTCTCAGCTATCTTTTAAGAAGCCATGCAACTCTCCCCACCCATATTCCATGTACAAAAAGTGGGACAAATCAACAAATTTGTTCTTGGAATGCATTCATAGTTGCTAGTAACTATATCTCACTAATCTTGGACAAATCATTTTTGGAATGCACTGAAAACAAAAATAGAAGAAGATTTGTTCAAAAGTTCTTAAGAATTTTAACATATTGATAACAGTGAATTAAATAATCACAGGATCTTTTTAAGTACAGGATCCTGTGTGATTTCGCAGGGTACACACCCAGAAGTTTACCTTCCTTCCAGCCACAGCAAATTGTTCAAGAAGGGCACACAAAGCAATCATGATGACTGTTAGACATCTACTTGTGGTAAGACTATTGAGAAAGAAAAACATTCTTACTATTAGTTCCAAAGCTTATAAGGCATGATTCTGAGACTGGAGGGAGTTATGATGACAATTTTGAACGTAAACTTGTAGAAATGTACTGGGTATTAGTGAGGACACATAACTTTGAGGGTGTCTCTTGAAAGTATTGGCTAATAAGGGTAATCTTTCCTTGAATGGTAAAAACACAGTTAGTGTGGGAAATGCTTCTGTCTCTGTGTTGCTTTTATTGGTTAATGAATAAAGAACATGTTTTAGCCTGTGATGGGACAGAATAGAGTTACAACAGATTGGCAAGTGAGTGAGGGGCAAGAATTTCCATAAAAAGTCTATGAAAGCTTTAAAAAAGCTTCTAGATCCACAAAAATGGGAGACAAGTGCAGCTTCTTGGCAGCAACATTTTTTTCAGATAGGCTCTGCTTGCAATGGATATGCAGTAAAAACTGCCCAACTTTAAAAAAAAATGGCAGCTTCCTGTTTAGCCAGCACAAATGGCTCTGACTCTTTTGGGAGGTCTGGCAATGGAGCATTTAAATGAGGTTTGTGAGCAGAGTGCTAAATCTTGCTCAATGGCAACATTGACCTGCTGTGTGCCTGAAAATGGAATTGTGAGCATGGTTCACAGAGGTGGTGAACAGACCTCTGCCATGTTGAACTGGGTGAGGTCAAAAGACAGAAGAGCCTTAGTCCTAGCCAAGCCACTTAGCATTTTAAGAAGTAATCCTGGTCAGAAAAAATATTACAGATATGCAATAAAGATGGATTCAGATGAAAAAGACCTCTAAATGGGTCATAGTGTTGGATAAATGTATATAGACTTGAGAGAGAAAGGAAGAACAGTATAGACAGTTATAATATAAAAAAGTACAAACAGTCTTGTATGTTTAAAAAAAGTACAGACAGTCATAGATTAAAGAAGTAAAGACTATAAAGTAAATATTAAACTTGTAGTGTTGGGTGAGGCTGCTTGTTTGTTTTCTGACCACCTAGAATCCCAAAATAATCACAAAGAACCTATATCATTAAAATCATTGCTTGGTCAATCACTTACACATATTGCTAGCTAGCTCTTATATCTTTGGTTAACCCATTTCTATTAATCTCTATCTTCTTATTGGCTATCTTACATCTTAATTTAACCCATTGCTAGTAATATGTGTATCACCATGTGGCTGTGATATTACCAGCAAGGTTCCATCTGGCATCTGTCTCCATCAGGGCTACATGGCTTCTCACTGACTCACCTTCTTTCTCCCAGCATTCAGTTTTGCTTTCTGTTGTAGGAGGGTCCGCTTGTTCATTCTGGTCACCCAGTTAGCTTATCCCCGAAATAACCACACAGAAATTGTATTAATTAAATCACTGCTTGGTCCATAAGTTCTAGCCTCTTATTGGCTAACTCTCACATCTTGATTTAACCCATTTCTATTAATCTGTATATCACCATGTTGCAGTGGCTTACTGGGAAAGATTCATCATGTCTGACTCTGGTGGCTCCATGGCGGCTCTCTCCTCCACCTTTCTTCCTCCCAGCATTCAGTTCTGACTTCCCTGCCTTCCTAAGTTCTGCCCTATCAGCTAGGTCAAGGCAATTTCTTTATTCATTAACCAATGAAAGCAACACACAAACAGAAGGAACTCCTATACCAGTTTTCCCTACCTAGCACTGTTATTCCCTGTAAAAGTCCAGGACAGCTTCTTTATTAACCAATGGTACTTACAACATACAGAGAGGAATCTCACATCATTGTAGAAGTAGTAATAGAATAAGAAAAATAAGCCACATAAAAATGGAATATATACAGAGCATCTGGTTTATGTATATTATTGTGTTTTCTTTGAATTTTTTGACTGTGAATGAGCTAAGTACAGGAGACATTTAATTGTACAGGCTGCTAAGCTAAACGAACATATGTACTTTAAAGGTATCTTGACATCAAAATTTGAATAAAAGGATATGTTGCTTTGGAAAAGAGGTTCTGCTTTTATTTTCACAGAGGATGAGAACCTGTGTATTCCTTCTAGTGTAATGTGGTTTGATGGACCAAGACTCCTAAAAGGTCTCTGTAAACCCCCCAAATTACTTCACCCAACAAAAGCAGGAAGCAGTTTGGAGAGAACTACTCACAAATTCCCTTAATGATTGTTTATAAATGTCCATTTATATTTAAAGGGGGATATGACATAGAGATAAATATTTTGCATTGGTATGAATCTTGGTCTATTAATACAAATTTAGGATCAATTTGTAATATATATATATATATTTCTGCTCCTGCTTAAGGTACTGCATTTGTATAGCTTGTTTAAAAATATAATGTATAATTTTAAAATACAGGTTAAAAGATATCTATAATAGTCAAAATTGTAGTCATGTTAGATTTTCTAGATATATGGAGTCAATTTTCAATTATATAGACAATCTTTAGTACTTTCAAAGACCTACAGAACATGACATTTAAGATGCTTTAAAAACTTTACAATGAGACACATATGTTCCTAGTAGTACTAATCTACTTCAAGAGGATTATGAATAACAAAGTGGCTTCTTACAGAGCTTGTTAGCCATTTGGGCAAGAAATTGGTCTTGTCTGGATTGCTTGATGTTATGCTGTATGAACTGGACATGCAGGACTCACAGAAAAAGATACCTGAACTTGCCTAAAGGTAAAAGTCCCATTTGGCATTCCTGCTTCATGAAAGAGTCTACCAGACATTCTGAAGAACACAGAAGAAAGCAATTGATGGACTTTGCCATTATAAGGCAGAACAGATCTTTAAATTTCATGCTTCATTGAAAAGTCTGCTGGATGCTATGGGCCTGAAGATTGGATGCCCCAGTGTTACAGAAGAACTTTGGGTGACTGTCCAAGAAGCGAGATGTCTCTGTCAATTCTAGAGTTTTGGAATTTGTTTACAATGCACTTCTTATTTTATTAGGTAATATTATATTCTTCTGGCATCTTTGATGGAGTTTAAGAAAGATAGTTATAATTATAAAAAACAGATTAGATATAAAATTTTAGACTCACAAAGATGATAGAGTATTTTCCTTAATTTGCCAAATGTAAATGGATTAAATATTATAAGTGTAATTCTTGCTTGATACCTGTTTTGTAATTTTACTTTGTTAAAGTTAAAACCTTCCTTTTTATTTAAAAAGAAAATGGAAAATGGCATGGGAAGTCCTTCTGTCTATGTCTTTCTTTTATTGATTAATGAATAAAGAAGCTGCTTTGGCCTGTGATAGGACAGAATAGAGCTAGGTGGGAAAACTAAACTGAATGCTGGGAGAAAGTAGGTGGAGTCAGGGAGTAGTCATGTAGCCACCAGAGAGGAAAGACACTAGCTGACATCTGGATCCTTACTGGTAGGCCATGAGCCTCATGGTAAAATACATGACAGAAATGGGTTAATTTAAGATGTAAGAGCTAGCTAGAAATATAATTAAACTATTGGCCAAACATTATTGCAAATAATGTAGTTTCTGAGTGTTATTTCATGGTATGGGCAGCCAAGAATAAATGAGCAGCCTCCAACAACACACAGCCAATAGCTAAAGGCTATCTGTGTGTTTAAGGATTAACAGAAAAAGAAGCCCAGTTTTGCTATTCTCCTTTCTCTATTTTCTGATCTGCTTAGATATAAGTAAGCTCCTTTTGCCACTCCTTCCCCTCAAAGATAGTCTATGGCCCCTTAATTATAAGTCCCAAGAAAATCTTTCCCTGAAGTTGCTTCTTCAAAGTATTTTGTCATAGTGATGAGTTAATGAATAAAGGTATGACATTAATGGCCAAGAGGGTCTACTTGAAAATAGAGCTAGCTCAGAGACAAAAAAAGAGCATGGAAAAGAAGTCCCCAACTCTGGATGCCATTATTGATACCTGTGTGGATGCCACTCTACTCCAAATTATGAGCTGACAAGACTGCTTTGTGTATAAACGGATTGAGTCACTTTCTATCAGAAAGTCCTAAATAACAACCTATACAAAGCATCCTAAATAACAAGCCTATATCACTTCTTAGTAGACATTAGCAGTTACATGAAGGATACTCATAGTATAATCCACAGACACAGAGAGGCTAACAAGGTGGGCTCATTTGGGGACTTACAAAATTCCCTGGGAAAGGAAAATAGAATAGATTTCATGGGTGGATTAGGGACTGGTGGGGATGAGTACAATGGGAATCAGGCAGGAGTGGAACGGAAGGAGAGAGTACTGGTACATGACTGGAAATAAGGGGTTATTTTGGGGGTGATATGGAAATCTAGTGCAGTGGAAATTCCCTGGAATCTATGACAGTGAGCATAGCCAAGACTCCTAGTAAGGGGTGATATGGAGCCAGCACCAGCCATCTTCTATAACCAGGAAAGGCTTCCAGAAGTGGAACAGGGACATGCTCACCCAGCCAGAAAACCTTTGACCTACAATTTGTCCTGCTTATAAGATATGGAGTAATGGTTGGGTAGAACTCTTGGGAGTGGTCAACCAATGACTGATCAAAATTGAGGTCCATGCCATGAGAGGGAACCCACAAATGACACTACCTGGAGGGCCAAGAACCAGAGGACAGCCAAGAGACCTAGGATAAAACCTAATACAACTGGGAAAGCAATTTCAATAAAGTTATTACTAATGGTATTTTGTTATACTCATAAATCAGTGCCTAGCTTAGTTGTTATCAGAGAGGCATCATCCAGCAAATGATGGAAGCAGATGCAGAGACCCACAGTCAAACACTAGGCTGAGCCAAGGCAACTCTGATGTGGGATTCCCCTCTGAATGATGTGAATATTTTATTGCCCTTGGTTAGTAAGGAAGCTGCTTTGGCCTATGCAGGGAAGAATATAGCAAGGTGAGAAATCCAAAAAGAGATAGAGGAGGAAAGAAGGTGGGAGACACCATGTAGCTGGCAAAGGAGAAAGATGCTAAAACCTTACTGGTAAATCATTAACTTGTGGTGATACACAGATTAATAGAAAAAGGTTAATTAAAGATATAAGAGTTAGTTAATAAGAAGCCTGAGTTAATAGGCCAAACAGTATTATAATTAATATATTTCTGTATGATTATTTGGGTCTAGGCAGCCAGAAATTAAAGAGCAGTCTCTGTTTACAAATGGAGTTCACTGTCTGGAGCATAGATCCACATAAGGCATAAAATACTTAAGAAACAAAAAACCTTCTAGACCCACAAAAACATAAGCCAAGAGCAGCTTTTTGATGGCTGCATTTTTTTCAGATAGGCTCTGTTTGCTGTTGGTGAGCAGAGATGCAGCTCCTTTAAGAGATAACTTCCTGATTTAGCATTAGAAACAAAAACTGCATGGCTTCTTTGAGAGATAGCTTCCCCATTTGTGCTGGGAGCATGAAAAACTCTGGATCTTTCAGGAGGCCGAGCACTTGAATGAGATTTGTGGGCAGCATGTTAAAAGTTACTTGCCAGCAACATGGGCCCACTGCTTCTGAGAGTTGGGGTGGTAAACATGGCTCCCAGAGCTGGCAATAGAATAGCCGTCTGCTGTGTTAGAAAGGCAAGCAGGGTGGAAACAACAGCCAAGGCAGATGCTTTGTCTTAGCCATGCCTGCTTAACAGTTTATAACAATGATCAAAAAATGATTATAGATATACAATAAGATAGATTCAAATGAAATAGACCTTTCAATGGGTTACAGTGTTGGATAAATGTGTGTGGCCTTAAGAGATAGAGAGAAGAAAGAGTACAAAAAGTCATAGATTAAAGGAGAAAATAAAATAAAATAAACATTAAAAAGTGAGGGAAAAAAGGTCTCATAAAGATGAAAATACACAAAGAGTCTGGATTATACATATTATTGTGTTTTCTTTGAATTTTTTAACTGTGAATAAACTAACTACAGAGAGACATTTCATTGTACAGACTGCTAAACTAAGCCAACATATATATTTCAAAGGTATCTTGACATCAAAATTTGAGTCTAAGGATACATTACTTTGGAAAAGAGAGTCTTTTTGTTTCCACAGAAGATGAAAACTTGTGGATTCCTTCCAGGCTAATGTGGTTTGAGGAAACAAGACCCCCTGAAAGGTGTATATGAACCCTAAAATTACTTTGTCCTGCAAATAGCAGAAAGCAGTTTGGAGAAAACAATGTACAAGTTCCCAAGATGATTATTTATAAATATTTATTTTCATTTTAAAAGGGTTGGTTGTAAATGATTAATGGTCACAGTCAATTTCTAAAAAAAGTAGGGGAGCTATGATATAGAGATGAATACTTTGTACTGGTCTATTGATACAAATTTAAGCTCAATTTTGTTACACTGTATATATGTATTTCTACTCTTGTTTAAGGTATTGTATTTGTGCAGTTCATTTAAAAATGTAATGTAATGCCAGTGGTTGTGGTACACACCTTTAATTCCAGCACTCAGGAAGAAGAGGCAAGAAGATCTCTGTAAGTACTAGGCCAGCCTAGTACTGTACAAGAGCTAGTTCCAGGACAAGCTCCAAATCTACAGACAAACTCTGTCTTGAAAAACCAAAACCAAAAACAATAAAATAAAATAAAAATGTAATGTATAATTAAGAAATGCAGATTAATAGTCATTTATAATAATCAAACTTAATTATATTAGGTTTTTTACATATACAGAGGTATATTTCAGTTAGCTAATCTTCAATACTTCAAAGACCTACAGAATATGGCATTTAGAATGTTTTAAGAACTTAGACTTTTCTCAATAGTTAGACATTTCAGGTTCTGACACTACTAATAACTTCAGAGAGGTATGGAAGAAACTTGTTATGGAATTTGTCTTGAATATGAGAAGGCTAACCATTTAGGCAAGAAATTGCACTTGCCTGGACTTCTTGATGATATGTTGTTTATACTTGACATTCAGGACCCACAGAAATGACTGCTGAACTTGCCTAAAGGTGAGACAGTCTTTTGACTGTCTGCTTCATGAAAGAGTCAGCCAGACATTCTGCAGGATATAGAAGAAAATGACTGACAAACTGCCAATATAGGCAGAACTGTCTTTGAAATTTCCTGCTTCATGGAAAAGTCTGCTGCATACAATGGGCCAGTAGGCTGAAGATGGTTGCCCCAATGGTACAGAAAAATTTTTGGTGACTGCCCAGGCAATGAGATGTCTTTATCAATTCTAGAGCTTTGGAAGTTGCTTACAATGTACTTCTTGTTTATTTAGGTATTATTATATCCTTCTGGGGTTTTTGATAGAATGGAAGACAGGTAGTAATAGTTAATAGTTTTCCTTAGTTATAATAAAAGATAAATTAGATATGAAACTTTAGACTCACAAAATAAAACAGATTATAGAATATTTTCTTTAATTTTTGCCTCATACAAATAGAACAATATTGTAACTATAATTCTTGATTGATAACTGTTTTGTTATATGTAATTTTATGTTAAAGTTAAAACCTTCCTTTTTCTTTAGACAGGAAAGGGGAGATGATACAGGATTACCCTCTGTGTGCCGTGAATATGTTTTATTCCCTTTGGTTAATAAAGATGCCTCTTTGGCCTATGGCAGGGCAGAATACAGCAAGATGGGAAATCAAAACAGTGATAGAGGAGGAAAGAAGGTGGAGTCAGGGAGACACCATGTAGCTGCCAAAGGAGAAAGACACTAGAGCCTTACTGGTAGGCCACAGCCTAGTGGTGATGCACAGATGACAAGATTTGGATTAATTTAAGATATAAGAGTTAGCTAATAAGAAGCCTGAGCTAATGGACCAAACAGTGTTATAATTAGTATAGTTTCTGTGTGATTATGTGAGTCTAGGTGGCCAGGAATGAAAAAGTAGTCTCTGTTTGTACAACCCCACAGAAAAAGTGGTGGAATGATGAAAGAAGCCAGAGGGGTCAAGGACTCTATAAGAGCACAGCCTACAAAATCAATTAAGCAGGGCTCATAGGGGTTCACAGGGACTGCGGTGTCATTAATACAATTGTATGGGTCTGACCTAGGTCCTCTGCATATATGTTATGTTTTGGTAGCTTGGTTTTCCTGTGGGACTCCTAACAGTGGGAGTAAGGTATCTCTGACTCATTTGTCTGTTTTTAGGACCCTTTTACTCCTACTAGGTTGCCTTGTTCAACCTTGATATGAGGACTTGTGACTGGTTTTATTGTAATGTGTTATGCAGAGTTGAGTTGATATCCCTGGCAGGCCTGCTCTTTTTTTTTTTTTTTGGAAGGAAAACAAAGGAAATGTAAAGTAGATCTGTGAGAGAAAGGAACTGGCAAGGGGAGAAGTGGTGAGAGTAGAGAGGGTACACTATGGTCAGGAAGTAATGGACAAGAAAAGAATAAAAGAAAAAAAGGAAACAGGAAAAAGATGACCCTAAATACAAATATGCCACTAAAAAACAAAGAAAAAGAAGTGACATGCTTATAAAAGATAAATATACATAGTTTAGTGGTCCTTTCTTCAAACACCTAATAGCTTGTCAATATTTTGTATTTCATATGTAACACATAAGCATTTATATTGCTAAATTATGGCTATGGCAACTAGTTTTTTATTCACTTGTTTGTTTTTCTCGATACAATTTGGTTATTTGCCCTAGGCTGGCCTTGAAATAGCAGCAATCCTTTTACCTCAGCCTCCATCATGCTGGCTCAAAGATTACTTTTAAAATCTTTTAAATGACCCAGAATATAACCTTTCATAGAACAGTTTTTCAGAATTCTCTCTATATATTGAGGTTTTTTTTAAAAAAAAAAAATTCACAAGAATTGATTGCTCATTTAGTACACTGAAGGAAAAGTATAGGTAAGTGTGTTTAAAATAAATATCATTATCAAAGGCCTCAATTTCTTTGAGACAAAATAAAATATTTATGAAGTATATATTTTATTTTTTTCTTGAAACTAAAGAGGTTTCCTAGAAAATACACATTCAAGATGAACATAGAATCTCATGTATTCACATTTATATTTTATTATAAGTAAATGTACTAAAATTTATCAGTTCTTCACATACTAAAAGCAAGGCATATCCCAGGGGATTTTTAGGTATTAGAACCCAACAATTTTTTTCTCATTGTCCCTAAATAGTAAAGATATTCTCAATTTCCAGGCACAAGATTTATTGAGAATCATTGAAATTTTTTTTTAATTTTTATCGAAGAAAACTATCTTTTCCAACACTAAAATTTGATATTAGTCTCCTAGAGCACAGTACAATTTTCCAAAAGTTATCACTACTTTTCTTTTGCTTATTTGTTCATTTCTTTTGGTGCCAGGAATGGAACCTATAGCCATGTGTATGCTAAGTTAAGGACATTATAGTCAAATTACATTCCTAGTTGAGTTTATATTCTGTTCACCCCTTTCTTTTTCCTTCTCTTTTCTCCCCTCTGCTTCCCTTCCTATCCATTTCTCTCTTTTTGTTATCATTTCCCAGTCTTTTCTGTCTTTTTTTCTTTTTGAATTATAAGAAAATATGCAGCATTCAAATTTCTTAAAATTAATAATCATCATTTTGAGGTGAGAGTACCGTAAATTCTAACCTAAAGCCCCTTTAAGATCATTCAGGTGACTTTTTGGTCCCTCTGCATCCTGTGCTTCTGCATTCTGTCCTTCTTCATCAATCCCATCTTGGTTGTTTACTTTTATAAATGTCTAGAGTACTGATATTTTTGTGCCCTTTTTGGAACCCTTAGGATAAACAAAAAAGAAATTTATATATCTAAAATCACATTTTGAACGAAGGAAAAATATTAATTATGAGATATTAATAACTTCACATCTACATGTATACTGTGTGATATTTTACAATGAGTCTAAAATTAGGGAGGGTTTTTTTTGTTTCTGTGTATGTGACTTTAGAAAAATGTGTCTTGAATTGCTGCTAAATGGATTCTGTCATTTTCCAAATGCAACAAATGATGTTTGAATGTACTCTGTAATTGCACGGCATTTGCAAGAACGCTCTCTTTTTTCCTATCTGAACAAAATCTTGGGTTTCCAGGACTGAAAACTAAAAACAGGGAGGGTCTGTTGAAAAGAGTAAGCTTTTTATTCTTCATAGAATAAAATCTAATTTGAAGACATCAACGCTTTCTTCCTCAGATTGTCAATGTATAATCATTGTTCAACCAAGCAAAAGTGCTCCATGCTGTATAATTTTCTGTAACTAAATTTTCACTTAAAGAAGGTAGTCTTTTTTTTTCTCAACTAGAAGTTTATATGACGATTTAAACACAAGTAAGACTCACGCCATAATTACAAACATCTTTGGTGCTTTTTCAAAACTTCCATGCTTTTGCTAACTCTTTCCACTTTACCAAATCTTTCTAAAAGATAATTCTTTCTTCTGGCACCATGTTTCTCTTGCGATTGTGTTGTTCCAAATGTATTACTGACACACTAGAAGCTGTGTTCATTTCTTTAAGAGCATAATTTCTGTGAGTATGGCGAATGTGAATGTAATACATGTGGACCTATGTATATGCATGAGTGTGCCTACATGTTTGCATGCAGAGGTCAGAAGATAATTCCAGGTTTCCCCTCTATCATTCTCTACATCCCTGAAATAGGGTCTCTTTCTGAATCTGGAGCTAGGCTCGCAGCCAGCAAGCCTTAGTGGTTCTTCTAGCTCTGCTCAACTCCCCTACAATGCTAGGATTACACACATTGATAATGTTTGGCTTTTAATATGGGTGTTGGGGGTTAGATCTCAGGTTCCATGCTTGAATAGCAAGTACTTTTACCTGACAAGCCATCTTCCTAGTCCTTGCCGTATTTGTTGGCCTCAATTTGGTATAGTGGAGAAAACTCAGCTCAAATCACATTTTGGGATCAGTAATTATCTTGGTCAATGGATAGACAAGTTTCAATGGGTCTTAAGTTTAAATTTGAAAGTCAGCTCCTTGATTGATTCTTCCTAAGTCAAATGTGGGCATCTGTATACAATTCAAGAAGAGCTCCTATAATATAATACCATGACCTGAACTTAAGTTGTCTCCCTACAGCTTCGTTTTTTAAGACTTTTTTCTGGAAGAGTTCATTTAGCAATAACCTCTGATGATCTCTGAAGAATTTGCTCTTGCTTCTGATTCTTATATTCATGAAAAACAAAACAATTCTGTGTGTTCTCCTTCTGCTATCTTCTTTTGAAAGCAAAATAGCTTTTGAAAAAGGTTGACATTCATCTTGCTGAGGCAGACATTATTAACAAATAGAGCTTATATTTTCAAGCCAGATCACTTCCTAGGAATGTGGCTTGAATCAAAAAGCACCAAATGTCTGTTTTTTTTATTGTAACCTTATTGTTTCAGAGACAGATAATATGCATTGCCATTATACTGCTGACAGGAAGACAGCTTTGACCATCTAAAGGTCTATAGGCCATTTTCTTTTTCTTTCATGTTCTTTTATCAATGACTTGTTAGGCATAAACCTATTCTTTCCCCCTTGCAGATACCAGAATCTCAGCTTTGGGAGGGAAATTGTAAGGCAGTTTTGCATGAGCAATCAACCTTGTGATGATCAAACAAAATAAGTATGGGTTCATCGCAACCCATGAAACAATGTACAAGAAATAGCTGTTATTATCACACATGAATGGTTTAGCTGGTGACTTTGGGGAAGAATGTTGAAGTTTGGGTCTGTTCTTCATCTCTGTAAATGGGGTATTTTGGCAAGGAGACTTTGATTTTGAAATCTTCAGTGTTCCTACCAAATCATATTTTTGCCACATCCTAGCTCTAGGCCTCTGGCTGGCTTCATATTTCTGAATCGGTTATCACCTTTTGTAATGTAGAAGAATGCTGTCAAAATTAGATGAGTTCTCTGTTTCACAACATCATGTCCATAGAGATCATACAATTATTAATTATTTGTTTGCCTTTCTTTCCAAGACAAGCAGGTGTAAACTCTAGTTCATGATGTTATCATGACTTGTTGGACTGCAGAGGAGCAAATAAAATCTGTCAGTGTCCAGAAAGATGGGACGACTCATGGGAAAAAACTAGAGAACTCTCTAGAAATAACCATTCTACTGAGATTTGGGATGGATTTTTTTCTTTTCATTTTTTTTGAGGCAGGGGCAGGGAGATCATTCTGTTTTCTAAGCCAGTCTCGGTTATAAAATAAATTTTAGACAAGTTTGGAAGACAGAGAAAGATTGTGTTTCAAATTTATAGAAATAAATGATATGTATTTTATAAATCCATGATAAAATACACATACAATGGTAATAAAGCCTCCTACCATTCATAATACGATAAATACAAATTTAAATGAAAAATCAGGGACAAATAACATTTTTGAGTTCTGTGAACTAACAAAGTAATAAAGAAACAAAGACAAGACATTCATGTAAAACCCTAAGACTCATATTCACTACCTAAAGTTGAGGAGCGGGTGTGTAGGCTCACAGGAAGGAAGAGAATATTACAAGATTCTGGGTTTTCATTTAAAAAAATCAAGGAAAAAAGAAGAGTCATGATTTTAGGGGGCAATGAGAAAAAGTCATAATATAAGAAATAGAATGTTCTGGGTATGGACTTTGGCACCAAAAGAAGAGAAAGTGATCCACGGGTATAGAATTACTAATCAGCAAGTGGCCTGGGCTGGGACTTGGAGACCATCCCTTTTGACATCTTGGAGTGCCTCTCACAAAAAGAAATGCATTTACATTTTTGATCTAGTGTGCATACATAAGTCCATGTGCTTCTATTGAGAATGGAAGAAAAGTTTTTAAAAATAAGAGCTATGGCAGATGTCAGGAACTTTTACTTTCTCATTGATATCAATTACACTTGAAAATGTTGATTGTGATGTACTGAAGTGACTCCATGATTCACTGGTAGGTCAGGGCTTCCATTCCTAAAATCAGTACCTTCTTGACAGCCTTGGAATGCATAACCTTTGGAAATCCCCCATTGGCCAATGACCTCATGGTCTGTATTGCAGAAGCTTCTGAATGTAGCAGTAAGCCAGGCCTTGAGCATTAACTCTGGAAACGGTGACAGACTGCATTCACACCATACCTAATGCGACAATAAAGCTGCATAATAAATTTATGTTTCTATATGGAAAAAGATTTATACCAAACACACAGAATTTCGCAGATTGTATTTTTGAGCAGAAACATACATTATAATCCAACCCATTCATGAAAACATTGATTATAAATATAAATCTGTGCCACACATATATAGATTTATTTCTAACAAAGCATTAATTTTTAAAATTTTTATTTTATCGTGTGTGTGTGTATACATACTGTGTGTGTGTTGTGTCTATCTGGAGGTGTGTGCATTTAAGTGTAGTACATGTAGAGGCCATAAGCATGAAATCCCCATGGGCTGTAGTTATAGGTAGTCAATTGTGAGCTGCCTACTTATGGGTACTTGGAGCCAAGCTTGAATCCTCTTAGAAAACAGTATATGCTCTTATCCACTAAGCCATAGCTACAACATCACAATGTATTCATAAATCAGAGATAACTATATGCTAACCTCTCAAATCTGCTATTCTTTATTTGTTTTTAAACAGGATCCTATCCTGCATCCCATTGTGGCCTGAGAACTCATTATGTATCCTGGACTGGCCTCAAACTCATAGCTGTCTTCCTCCTTCATTCACCATAGTGCTGTGATTTCAGTCAATAGTCACCCAGTCTGACTTACAAAACACTTTTATGTCTCTGGATGGGTATTTTGATTTAGAAATATATGGACTCAAGCATACATTAACAATAGAGAAATGAGAAATCTCTTTTCTTCTGCACTTGAAGATTCAGAAATTCTGAAGCGGGCCTCTCCCACGCAGGGCTCAATTGTTTTTTTTTTTTTTGACATAAAACTCCTGTCACCATTAGCTTCATAGGTCAAGCCACTCTTTTTGAGAGTCACCTTAAAAAGTTGTTATTGTAGAGAAATGTATTTTACAGAAAACTAGAAATTGTGAGTCAGAGCATTTGTGGAAGGGCATGATGTTTCTAAACATCCTCTGAAATAGAATAACACCAGAGGAATACCATGGGAACATTTGTGAATGGCCTTCTAGAGTAAGATATAGAACAGGGGTGCGAAATAGGTATGCTACAGCTAGGCTTGAACCTTGTGTAGCTAGAATGGCTTGCTTGCTTTTCATAGTCCTTCAAACTGCTGATTTCATAAATGACAAAATTACGAGAAATTGCCAAGATACAATTTTATGTATCTGATAAGAGAGAGAGTGATAAGTTAGGTAGTCCGTTAAACCGGGCTTTCAACTTTCTGTGGTCAGCAGAGAGGAAAATGGAGCGATCGCCTATCACACTCTCCATGAAATAAACTGAGAATTTCTGAGAAGCAAACCATTTACATATGCATTCATTTACACATTCATTTTTGCAGTGTGTGGAGGTCACCCCAGGGTTTGGGGTATGCTTAGGCTACACTGTAGCATGCATAGCTGATTTGACATAGAGGTTAGATGGATATTCCTCTTGAAGTGCTCCTTTAAGAGGAAGGGCAGGGCATTAGTCCATTTTCTGTTGTATAACTGAACCTCACAAATTAGGTATTTATGAAGAAAATAGGGTTTGTCTTTTCTCTTTTTCATCTCAGAGTTCTAGGAATCTATGAAGATGGCTCAGCTGTCAATATAGCATGCAGTGAGGGTCTTGTGCTGTTCTAATGCATGGTGGAGGGCATCTCATGGGGAGACAGAGCTAGCCAGAGACAGCTGGGTTCTATACCAAACATATCTCCTTGATAGTTTGTTGATCCACTAAAACACTTGTGGACGAATTTCCCACTCATGATGACTGAACCTTCATGCCATAAACACCTTATAACAGTCTCATCTCTGTCTGGCTCTATCTCCCCCTCTCTTTTTCTCTCTCATAGAGATCAAATCCATGGTCTTTAAATGCTAGGCAAACCCTTTACCTCTGAGCTAAAGCTGTGAACTTGACATCACCTCTCAATACCTCGCCGGAGAGACTACATTTTCTTTGTTTTAATGATTTATTCATTTTGTGTGTGTCTGTGTCTATGTGTGTTTTGTCTGCATGCATGTACACTCCATATGTGGCTGGTGCCCACTGAGGCAGAAGAGGGTGTTGAATTCCCTGGAACTGGAGTTAATGATGGGTTGTGAACTGCTATGTTGGCGCTAGTGACAGAAAGCTGGTCCTCTGCAACAGCAGCAAGCACATTTAACCACCGAGCCATCTCTTCAGGCTCAAGAGTAAATGGCAGCATGAGTTCTGGTGGAGGCATCCAAATCCTCGAGACAAGGTAATGGGCTTAAATGAGTCTTCAGATTTCATAGATTTGGTGCTCATTCATGCAGCAGGACGAGGTCTGTGTGCACAGGGGCAATCATAAGTGTACATAGGATGGGGAGATCTAAGGACATGGTGGACGGGGTAAGTGTAATAGAGTCAGGGCCCCACAGAGAGGGCTTTAGAATAGAAGCAAAATAGTATATGACATATGTTCTTGCAGTTTGAAGTGATGGACCAGATTTTATATTGGAACACAGATGGATTTTATGGAATCAGCACTGTGTAGGACAGTGTGGAGTAGCATAAAACTAAAACCAACTTAAAAGTCCACTTGTACCTATGGGTGCATAAGAGAATGAGGACTCATTGGGGAGTGATGAAAGTGGGAAGTGTAAGATATATTAGGTATACTGTTATTTATTTACAGACAGCAATATATATCTATATGTGTATGGGTGTGTGTATATGTGTATGTTTGTATCTGTCTGCCTATCTATCTATCTATCTATCTATCTATCTATCTATCTATCTATCTATCTATCTACCTATCATCTATCTGTATGTCTGTGTTGTCAGGGTTTCTGTCCTGCCTAGTTTCCATAGTCATTAAGTCCCAAAGAAATCACACAGAGGTCTACATTAGTTATAAACTGATTGGCCCATTAGCTCAGGCTTCTTAACTCTTATAACTTATATTAGTCCATTATTCTTATCTATGCTAGCCACGAGACTCAGTACCTTATTCAACAAGGCAGTCACATCTTACTTCTTCTGTCGATGAGTTACGACTGCAGACCAAGCTTTCCTCTTCCCAGAATTCTCCTGTACTCATTGAGTTGCCTCTACTTTCTGTCTGGTTGTTCTGCCTATACTTCCTGTCTGGCTTCTGGCCAATTAGTGTTTATTTAAAATGTAATTAACAGAATAGAGACCATTCTCCCACACCATTTCGGTCTTTCTATTTAAAATAACAAGTTAACAGAAGTAATAAAACCAAAGGACAAAAGAAATTACATTTTGTACTTGTGGGGAGATATTCTGAGTAGTTAAAGATGAAGAGGAAAAAATGAAAGATTTAAAAAGATATATTCATAAAGATCAAAGTTAGGAAAATAAATTGAAATTGAGAAAATAATAGAAATGTAGAAAAGAGGGAATATTTAAACTAAATTTAAAGTATAGTAATGTAATTAAACATCACTGGAACAGATTTGGATGACAAAAGATGTACAAAAATTGTTTGACCATTGTCAGTATGGTTTATGATTTTTGGTTTATTTTAAATTTACTTCTATTTGATTGTTTTTTCTGCATGTATTTCTGTTTCTGCTCCAACTGTATGTCTGGTACCTGCAGAAGACAGAGGATGGCACTGGATCCTCTGGAACTGGAGTTACAGATGGTTGTGTGCTGCCATGTGGGTACCTATAACTGAACTCAGGTCCCCTGGAAAAGCAGTCAGTGCTCTGGAAAAGTACTTTTAAACACTGAGCCCTCTTTCCAGCCAAGGGTATTATCATTCTGTGATTGTGTAGGATACGTGGGATGCTGCCAGGGAACACTTGGACGGCTCCTGTTTGACATATTCTGAGAAAGGAGATGCAGATGTCAGAGCAATGAGGCTTTCTAAAATTTGAGCCCCTGGGTCAAATTAGAAGCATGGAACCATGATACATTTTCTTATTTAAAAAGAATACTGGCTTTCTAACTATTAGTGGGAAAGATCTCAAATAACATCTATCTGACAATAATTAGTAATTAGTAACTACTAGCTCCTTGTATTTGACTGAGACACCATTTTTTATTAAAAGCCATCAGGACTTACAGGAGAGATGAGTGATCTATTGGATAGGAAGTGAATAAACAAGAAAGAAAATTCACAAGGAAACGCAAAACCATTGCTGATAACCTTGGGGCATCATCTCATTATTTTGACAGTTGGTGCATAGACTGGAAGTCAAAGGCATTTATTTTGAATCCTCCCCTCCTCCCCTCTTCTCCCTCTTCCTCTCTTTCCTCTCCCTTCTCCCCCCTCACTCTCCAAGAAATCATATTTTTATTTTCTCTTTCATACAAATTGTAATCAGTGTAACAAACACTTGAGCACAGAAAGTTTTTCCATAAGAAAATGTCACGGGTAGTAAATGGAGATAGGTGGGGAGAAGAAAACAGCATTCTTTTCTACCACCTAGTAAATTAAAGTTCCAAGCAAGGATCATCAATGGCGGCTAACATTATTCACACAGAGATGTCATATACCTCTAAATAGGTAACACTCACTACTGCCAATGAAAGATTTTCCCCTCACAAACAACATCAAAAGACTGAAATCAAACTAATACCAAATCCTTAAAAACACAGAATAAGGAGTATGTTCTTATTCATGCCTCATTTCCCTCTTGCAATTCAAAGGATAAGGAGATTGATATATGAAAATGTCATACTGAAATCCATCTTTGTATGCTAATGTAAGCAATAAAAATAGGAATAAAATCAAAAATACCATGGGTACACTGTAAATAAAATTCACAATATAGATAAACATATACAACATTGTTGTCAATTCATAGATGGGAAGTAAGTCAAGGTAGAGAGGTCAGAAGAGATTTGGGACACATATGAAGCAGGGGCTGTGTATGACTCCTATTTTTTGTAATTTTCTCAGGTATATGATAAGACTCCATAACATATTAAGGGATCACTGTCTTTTCTGGCTATGATGGCTGTAATGTCATGAACTATTTAAGACACATATATTTATATACTCATTAAAGTCAGAAACTGTCTTGAGCTTCACTTCAAGTAGTCTAGGTGGGATAGGTGGGTGGAGGGCACAGATGAAATAGTTTGGCCAAGAACTCGTAACTGCAAAAGTTGCAGAATTGGCACATACAGTTTCATTCTACTCCTCTTTTATTTCATACTTGAATTATGCATCTAAGTTTTTAAATTATAAAGTTCTAATACTAGGTGAGAAACTAAGAAATGCTAATCTATTATTTATGTGATAAGCTAAAAAAATATTCAGGGGCTGAAGAGATGACTCAGTGGTTAAGAGCACTTGCTGTTCTTACAGACTCGGATCTGATTCCTAGCACCAACATGGTACCTTGCAACTCTGTAACTCCCAGTTTCAGGGTATCTTATGTCCTCTACTGACCTCTGTGGGTACCAGGAATGCAGTGTCACAAATACATACATGCAGAATAAATACACATACACGTAAAATAAATATTTTAAATCTACAATAAATGGGAAATATAGTCAGCATATAATGTGTACTTGTATGAAAATGCCTTTATCTACCATAAAACCATGTACAACAAATATCTATTGAAAATATTTTAAAACACCTCTCAAAACAGAAAAGAAAACATGGCTACAAAGCAACATATATTTCTCAAGGATATACATACATATATATACATATTTACATATGTATCTATATATATTTTATATATGTATGAAATATTCAGGAAATGAGTTTTTCCAGGAGAGAGAAAAATAGGATATACACAATGTGACTATATATTCACTTAAATATGTATTTATAATATATAATATATATTTGTATATTTATACATGATATAAAAGGGACCATAATAAACACATATTCACGTAGATGTAATATATGGTCTACAAGTGAATAAATACAGGTATTTGAACATAGACCCAAACACAAACCTAGTTGCTGAGAGGAAGCTTTATAAGGATAAAAGATTATAATGTTCTATGAATTGTGGAGTATTATTAAATCAATCTTTTGCATCCAAGATCTAAAAGGAAAAAAAAAACACTGGTGTACTAAAGAGAACAATTCTTGCTACGCGATTTGGCTTAGAAAATGAATACTTTTAAATAAATGAATTAGAAAAGTGGTTTAAGAATTGAAGTTACAAACACTGTACAATATTTCTTGCAACTGCCATGCTATTCTGAAATATTCAATAGCAGTCCATCTCAGTGAATCAAAAACAAATCATTCCATTTTTTCTCATGAAAAATAGCACGTATAATGCTTTATGTTGTTGTTCATAAGAGTCTTATTCTTCAAAAAGATGCTAACATCTTTAAAGTCATTAAAATTCTGTCATCCTACTGCATTTTGTTCTCTTTTTTCACTTTGACTTAACAGAACTCTAGAATATTAATAGAACCTATTGTCAATTTTAAATAATTTAAATATGGTTAAAATTTCCACGTGTCCAAACCTCTATCTCTGCCATTTTCCAATGTGTAATTATACATAATTACTCCCCAGTTAGAAAAGTAATTTCTGAGTCCTAAAGTGTCCATTTAAAAAATATATTATTTCTCTTGCGTCTAACTAAAATGAATCCTGTCACACATTTAAAATCAAATGCTAAGGAGTCATAGATTTTCAGGTTAGGAGATATAAATCTCACTACAGATACATTAGTCTCCACAATAATATTGTGATACCCTGACTATGTTTAAAAATATTTTATGTACAAATGATATATTAGGAAACTATGAAGAGTCGATACTCTTAATGGAAGAAAGATTTTGTTGTGCCTTCTTCAAAACAAATCTGAGCACATGAACATTTTCTCATTTTTAATTTCTTATTTTATTTTATATTTAATGTACTACTGGAGTTCAAACCCAGGCCCTTATACATACTAGCCCAAACTTCTATACTAATAAATACCAGTCAAAGCCTTTTTAAAAATCCTTTTTATATTTTATCTTTTCCATTCTGTTTCACATATAATGAGGATGGCAAGTCTCCAGAAAAAAAAGGTAGAAAATAATGTAGTGTTTTCTTTGACACAATTTCCTTTCCCAGAGTTTTGTTTTAGATTAGTGTTTGGTACACACAGTTTGGGAGATGGTGTTGGCACCTGGATAGTGCCAACAGCAGCAGCATGAAATCCATTAAACCTTGTTGTAGCTGTGATTTAGAGCTTTCATGTTCTGAAACAGATGTAGCAATTGGCAAATTTACAGAAGAAAATTATGACCATCTATGAAGACACACTCTGAGGTTTTGGATTAAAGAACCCTTATACAGAATAACAACTTCTTTTGAGACCTAATCAAGGAGAGGCACATTAACTTCAGCTATAGGACATAAATTAGGATAATCTTTCACTTGAATAATCTAATTTAGGGGAAATTACAGTCAGCATCAGTTAAGAAATAGTATTTGTGCACATGTTGGGTATCTGACTTGGAAAATGAATAACACTTATTTCCTCTTAAGAACTTGTAAAGAGGAGTCTAGTCTGTTAGCATCTCCTTGGATAGAGAGAGGGAGGGATATATATGGGAGGGATATATATATATATATATATATATATATATATATGTGTGTGTGTGTGTGTGTGTGTGTGTGTGTGTGTGTGTGTGTAAGAGAAAGAGAGAGAGAGAGAGAGAGAGAGAGAGAGAGAGAGAGAGAGAGAGACCACACCTAGAGAATTAATTAATTTTTAAAACTACTTCCACTATTGCAAAAGTTATGCCTGATCATTGTAGAAAAGGTCAAAACTAGAGATTTTTCTCTCCAAACCATTCCTTTAACTACAGCTCATTATTAATTGTTTTGGGCATGTTCCCAGTACCCTTTTCTGTTTAAATATTTTGTATAGGTTAGTGAAATCATATTCCTATATACTTTTTGCAATATTCTACCATTATAGCACAAATATTTTGTCATAATATTTCTGGGCTAAAAGTACCTATAGGAATTGTATGGATTATTACACCTGGCTATGTTTTAACTTGATTTTATTTATAGACACATTAGATTTTATCATTGTTTGTTTGTCATAAAACATTCTTCTTCTTGACTTTCAATCCTTCATAAATGCCAAAATCATCCTCAGCTCTCAGCCATATGATTCCAGGCAGTAGACTGTGAATTGCTGATCCAATACCATAATTACAAGAAACATGGCACTGGAGCCAACCCACTTGATTTGATTACATTGTTTCCTAGCTATGTAACGTCAGGCAAATTCCTTGACATTTCTGTATCTTGGTCCCTCAACTGTGGAATGACAACACCCCTTTGCAGGATTTTTGAGGGGTGACATGATTAGCAAAGGCCATGTTAATATTTAATAAACACTATTTTGTCTTGGCATTGATAATGTTATCATTTGTCCACATCTATGCCATCATGGTTTGAATGGCATAGAGGGAGGAGTCACCAGTAAGCAAAGAGTCACTGTATCACACTTCTTGAGTTTTTCTGGGTAGGCTCTTTCACTACTTCTGCTCCTGGGGCAAAGCAATAGTGCATGAAACGGATCATAATTTATTCATATAAAAAAGGCCCTTTGTATTCCAAGCTATGGCTAAATTGTATGCAGACAAAATACTTTTTGTGGAATGTCCTGGAATTTGGCAACCACTTTTCACATTATTTCTATACAAAATTGAGTTCTGTGTTTCAATTTCTGGCTTATAAACTAATAATTAGAGAATGCTGTGGTCATAAGAGAGACTATTGAGCTACCCACGGATGACTAAAAGAACAAGAATAAAGGCAGTTGTCAAGAAATAATGTTCTCACAATTGGGGACTCAATATTTTTCACCAAATGATGACTATTGCAAAACTAAAATTCATTAGAAAATGATGTGTCAAAACTTGGACAGTTCATTCACTGACACATTGAAACCATAGCTCAAAATGATGCTTTGAAAGGGCACTGTTTCCCAGATGCTATTTTTCTAACTGTTCCTAGCAGTGGTTTTTAGCAAAGCTATTATGGT
The DNA here is from genome assembly GCF_982192425.1 of Myodes glareolus. Classification (NCBI taxonomy): domain Eukaryota; kingdom Metazoa; phylum Chordata; class Mammalia; order Rodentia; family Cricetidae; genus Myodes; species Myodes glareolus. The sequence continues at coordinate 109,645,822 of NC_142053.1, read as the reverse complement.
TATACAACAGTCATATCAAGTGGCTCATTGATAATGATAGAGTTCTCACTTCTGTTACTAGATACATGACTGATTGGAACTGGTGCTCGGTTTTTCAAATGCATCCAAAGTCGTGAAGCTTCTAACTGGAAAGAATGCTTTATTGAAGGATTGGCCCACACTATGAAGGACAGAAACAGTGCTACATGTCACATCCCTTTCCTTCCTTCCTTCCTTCTCACCATTTACCAAAAGGCGTCATTAGCTCCCTCTGTATTCATTAATTTTTTTTAATTTGGTGTGACAAAATAGTTGGCAAAAGTGACTTAAGGAAGACAGGGTTTATTTGGACTCTCAGTCCAAAGGGATGTGCTCCTTTGCAGCAGGGAAGACATGGCAGGGCAAGCAAGAGGTGCCTGGTAACAGCCACAGTCAGGAAGCAGAGAACAAGGGATACAGATGCTCTGCTAGCTTTGTTCTTTTTATTCAGATCAGCCCATCGTATGGGGCCCTTTTCAGTTAGAGGTGGTCATTCCTCCACAATCAACCTAAACCCTCTCATTAACATGCCCAGAGAATTGTTTCCATAGTAATTTAAATCCCCTCAAACTGACAACCAAGAGTTAATCACATGCTCCTTTCTCAATCATCTGAAATTTGAGAGGCTGTAGCCTAAGTTTGTCCTTGGCTCATTAACATCCTGTTACCCTTTGTTTGGCAGCATGTGCTACCCAATTTCCAAGGAGTCTTGTTCATCTGAATTAATTTTGGAAACCTGTGGCGTTTTCCCTTTTTGTACTTGGTTCATGGCAATTGCCACAGGCCACCTCCCATCCAGGGAGACTTTGATGTGATCTTTTGGTCCTGATGGCAGACAGAAAGGAGAAAAGCACGTATTCAGCTGTGGATCCACAGGAAATGGCTGGGTTTGACACAGCCATGGAGCTTATCTTGAGAATCAACAAAATTCAACAATCCAATATGCTGACAAATTGGGGTGACAGACAAGACAGCAACGAGTTCAACTGGATTATATATAAATATTCACAAACACAACTGGTCCTGAGAATATAAATGAAAGAGTATTTTAAAAAGTTAGATCTTCAAAGAGGGCTTGGGGAGATAGTTCTGTCAGTAAAGTACGTGTCATATTGGCATGAGGACTTGAGTTCAGATATCCAGCACCCACATAAAAGTTGGGCATGGTCGTGGAGCACATCTGGGACCTTGGCACAGGGAGCAAGAGGAGGAACACAGAGACAGGTGGGTTCCTTGGTTTAGTAGCTAGCCTGTATAGCCAACTGTTGAGCTCTGGGCCCATTGGGAGATTCCTGTTTCAAACCATATAATGGAGAGGTATGGAGGAAAACATCCAACACCCAACATATATGGACATAAACACATATGCACAGGCAATGTATTAACATTACAAAGAAAGGACATTTAGGCAGATGTAAAAATATTCAAAATCCAGTTACTAGGTCTACTTGTGTTTTGGACATAAGAAAGGCTTGAGTGTTATGTTCAATACACATCCATGAATTTGAGTATGTACCCCTGGAAGACTATGGACTTACTCATAATGCAGTAAGTTTCCTAAGAACAGCTGAGTTTTTGGCCATAAATGTCAACCATTCAATATCTCCAGCACAGGGAGATGTCATGAAACAAAATGACAGTTTGTATGAGATGAATCCCCTTGGAAAGATGTCTACTTTTTAAGCATCAACCCCTACTTAAAATGCCTGTTGGAAAGTCATCTTAGTAACCAAGAATACACTTCACTTCTTTGGGGCCTTTCAACCATGGGAACATAGACAGTAATTCTGTCCAATTAACATTTCTTTTTCATTAAGGGGACTGTACAAACTTGAAGTTGTCTATGCTTGGATAATTAAGAAAAGTATGGCTTATTTAAATGATAGCTTGTGACTTTCAGGTAAAGTACATAATTGATTGACTGTTTCACCCTTTTCATTTTAAGTTCAAATTTAATCTGTAGGCATGGGAGAATATTTTCAAATTTGCCATTGTTTTACATTTTTAATTTAGTTTATTATCTTCTGAGATTATTTAAAACTTGGGAAAGTTTTGTTAATTATTTTAGATAAGAACTTTATATTACTTAAACATTAAGTAGAAAGAATAAAAATATACTTGATTAAAATGTTTTAAATTTTCGAAGTTATTTAGATTATGAAGGTGTAAATTATGATAAATATTTTTAAAGCCCCTTACCACAAATTTCTAAAACAGGCTGAACTCTACTTAGAAACTGAACTCAAAGCCCAGAGAGAACTCTTGAAGCAGGTCATTTGGTAGAATGTTTGTTTAGGCCACATGAAACCCTGGGCTCCCTCTCCTGTACCACATATTATTAGATGTGGTGGTACATATCTGTAATCCCAGCTCTTCTGTTGTGAATTTGGAAGGATCAAAATTGAGGAGAACTTGAGCGAATGAGATAGTCGAGATGGGGGAAGGACAGATATGAGAACAAGGAAAGTGATATCTTAATTGAGGGAGCCATTATGGAATTAGCAAGCAATCTGGCTCTAGAAAAATGCCCAAGAACCCACAGGGATGAGCCCAGCTAAGACCCTAAGCAATAGAGAAGAGGGTGTCTGAACAGACCTTACCCTGTAGTCAGACTGATGATTATTTTAAATATCGCCTAGAACATTTGTCCAACAACAGAGGGGAACGGAAGCAATGACCCACATCAGAGCACTGAACTGAGCTCCCAAGATCCAGTTGAAGAGTGGAGGGAATGAGAGTATGAGCAAGGAAGTCAAGACCATGAGGGGGCCATCCACTGAGTCAGTTTGCTTGAGCTAATGGGAGCTCACCAACTCCAACTGAACTGGGAGTGAACAAGCATGGGAACAACCAAGCCCCTCTGAAGAGGGTTGACAGCTAGGGCAGACTAAGGGGCCACTTATAGTGACACTGGGATATGTCTCTACTGCATATATCGGCTTCATGGGATCCTATTCTCTTTGGATGTAAACCTTGCTCAACCTAGACATAGTAGGGAGGGTTTTGAACTTTCCACAGGGTGAGCTGCATGGCACTCCCTTAGGATTGGAGGGGTGAGGGAAAGGTCTGTGGAGGGAGAGGGAGGGGACTGGAAGGAGGTGAGGGAGTGGAAATTTGGATTGGTATTTTTTTAAGTAATAAAAAAATAAAACATACAGTAGTACAAAGGAAATTAATCAAACTAAACTATACATATCAAAATATTTTATAAAGGCTATGGTAGATCTCTCAATCTTATCACTAATGATATTTGGAACTAGAAAATTCAACTTGGGTGGGAGGGCTGTTGTGTGTCATCCCACTCTTCTGATTAGACATCAATAGAACAACTCCTTTTTCTAATTATGACAATGAAAATTGTCCACACACATTGTCAAATGTGACCCAAGGCAAAACTCCTTTAATGAACAGACACTGTGCTACAGTTAAGAAGTGTCCGCCGTTGTTAGCAAGTATAATGAGACAATATAGTAGAGGCTTAAGTGTTTCCAAACTTAACAAACACTTTTCCAAAGTGTTTTTACTTTGAAGCAGTAGAGAAAATAAAGCTGCATCTCCAAAGTAGAAGAGATGGTCAGCCACTAAAGGCTAGCCTTCAACCAAAACTGATACATCTTCCCAAACCAGAATGTGACATTTATATGCATGGGCATGTCATTTCTGTTAGTGACTATGTCACAGGGACAGCTAATATTACTTTACTATGTTGTTTTCAGTCCTGATTGAAGAGATTTCTCACTAACAGTCAAAGGTCAGAAAGGATATACATGAAACCTCCCCACTGACGCTCATAGTCTTTGAATTGTGTCCACAAACATCTTAGCAATCTGAGTAAATCATGGTAGGGCCTTCTTGTTAAGCATAAACGTAATGAATGTGTGAGGCTAAGTTAGTTGGTCTTTATGACATAAATTTTAAGAGACCACAGAGGTCCCCTAAATTTAATATGCTGTTTTACCACTGAAAAACACTGGCTCAGGTAGAGAAAGTCATTTCTTCAAGGTCACGCAATTGTTTACTGGGAGGAATGGGACTTAAGCTGCCTTGTGTACAGCTAACAACATTCCCGAGGGACCCATACTGACAGATTTTCTCATTTGTTTTTCCTGACAATTGGCTGACCTCCCAAACTCCACATATTCTCAGATCACAAATTCTTTCTCAGACAATAGATGTGATCCTTGACCCCTGAACCTTAATTGATTGTGAATGTTTAAAAACTTTAAGGACTGAGAGCCCAGGAACTCAACCTGAGGGCTGTAAACAAAGTATTAAGCCAATAAATGGGGAAGGAAAGTCACGGGGAGAAATGAGAAGGTCAGATCCAACACCTTCATCAGGGATTTGGATGAGGGAAAAGACAGGAGCATGAAGCAGCTACTGTTGAATACTTTTGTTAAGATGTAGGAGTTAGAAGTATCAGAGAAGGAGCAAACAATATACAATCATGCAGGGAGAGCATGCAAGGACATGAGATAAATGGAATTTGAGTTTGGAAGACGGCTGACAGACTGCCATCAATATCAGTGCTATCAACAAATGCTGATATCGTTATCATTGCTACTGAATAATATGTCAAGATCCTAATAATCCAAAGTATCCTTGGTTCAGCAATATAAACATTGCCTGACAGTTTCTGTAAAGTACCAAATCTCAACCCCTCTTCAAACTTTAACACCAGAGCCCACATATTGCTATGTCTATGATCCCAAATGTACTGCAAGCAAGCACCCTGAGAACAAGGGCCAGTTATTAATCATATCCCCTTGTGACTCATGTGTTGGATGATTGATAAATGTTTGCTAAAAAGAACACGTAATCGAAAGGCCTGCATGATCCCTGTCTCCTATTATCCACTGCCTTGTATAATATCATGTCCTTTAACTTGCTTTTACCTAATGGAATATGGCAGCAGTGAAGAGATAACATTCCGTGATTAGGTTGCAAAAATGATGATTTCTGTCTGCCACTCTGTCTAGTCTTTTTAGGTCAAATATTTTCATGAAATAAGCAGGAATGCTAGAAAGGCTAGCTTGAGAAAGAATTTAAGGGCTGCCTCAGAAGAACTTCTAACATGGAATAGGGCCCTCTCTGGTGAAACAAGTCTAGACTACAGCAGTAACTACAAAGTGATGATGGAGGCATCTATTTCACAAAGGTCAATTTTCAATTACTCCGTCCTGATGTAGGAAGTCCTTCTGTCTATGTGTTGCTTTTATTGGTTAATGAATAACCAATCAGGCTTGGCCTGATAGGGCAGAGTAGAGCTAGGCGGGGGGTCGGGGGGGAGGATTAGGCTAAATGCTGGGAGAAAGAAGGTGGAGTCAAGGAGAAGCCATGTAGCCGCCAGAGGGGAAAGACAAAAGCTGCCAGCCAAAACCTTGCTGTTAGGCCATGAGTCTCATGGTAAAATATAAAATAATAAAAATGGGTTAATTTAAGAGATAAGAGGCAGGTAAAAATATGCATAAGCTATTAGGCCAAGCAGTGTTGTGTTGTAATTAATACAGCTTCTGTGTGATTATTTCGGTTCTGGGCAGCCGGGAACAAACAAGTGGCCTCCTACAACACCATTCCTCTCAGTCATTTGACTGTATCCTTTAGAGAGAGCCTGGGGCTAGAGGAATCAGCCATATTCAAATCCCTGATCCATAGGAATTCCGAAATAACAAATATCCATTGTTTGAAAACATAACAGAAGGTACATTTTCATCTTGTGGCGGTCAATGTTGATTATAAGCTTGATGATAATTAGAACCAGAGTGAAAACATATATCTGGTCATGTTGGAGGTATGGTTTTAGTTGGGTTAACTCAAGTTGGAGGACCTACTCTAAACATGAGTGGCACCATTCTGTGGACCGGAGGCTTGGGTAGAATAAAATGGAAAAGGTGAGCTGAGCAGCAGCTTTCATCAGGCTCCACTTTCTGACTGTGGCCACAATGTGAGCAAGTGCTACCAACTCCTGTCTCTATGGTTTCTTGCCATGATGAATGAATTCTTGACGCTATAAGTCTTTCTGAAGTTGCAGCAGTGAGACAGTCGCCTAATACAAAGATCATGCAAAACTGCTATTAAAAAGAGTAAGAAAAGGGAAAGGTTTATTTGACTCATAGTTGCACACGTTCCAGTCCAAGGCCTCCTGCACAAACTGCTTTTTGACTGGACTGAGTGAGAATACCACAGCCCTGGGAGAATGTGGACCAGAATTTGATAACTTCACAGAAGACAATAAGCAGAAAAACAGAATAAGGAAGGGGGCTAGCTTTCAAGGATTTTCCCTAAATGACCTGCTTTCTCCAACTGTTCTCCAACTCTGAAATTTTCTGCTACTCTGCAACATTGTCATCATATTATGAATTTATAAGGGGATTAATCCATTTTGATGAGGTTGAAACCCTCATGGCCTGCAGTGGTTAGTGTTGTCAAATCTGACAAAATCTAAATTCACTTGGGAGACAGGTCTTTAGGTACGTCTGTGGGGGATTATAGCGATTGCATCAGTTGAGGTGGGAAGACCTTCCCAATGTCTATAGCATCATTTCCTAATTGGGATACTGAACCTTCAGTAGCTGCTTTGAGCTACTGCTGCCTTGACTTCCCTCTTTGATGAACTGTACGTTGGACTGTGAGCTAGAAAAAAATCTTTCTCCCTTTAGTTGCTTTTGTTAGATTATTTGATCACAGCAACAGGAAAGGAAACTACAACATGGTTCAAATATTTTCTAAACGCCTATCAGTTCTTAATGTTGTACTGGAAAGAACAATTTAACACATAAGAACTAGAGGGAATATTTCATATGTAAACCATATCAAGTACAAAATGGTGGTATAACTAGTTATTCCCCAACAGATAAATAATACAATGGGAGAACAAGCATAGACAGGTCAATAAATGAGTGACGTAAGGTAGTCCTGAGTGTTCTTAAATGCCAGGCTAAACAAGAGGAAGAAAAGGAGTCCTTTTATAGTGGTTTACTTAAGGACTCCCGATGCTTTTTACAGCCAGTGTGTGGTTGCTGTACATGCTATGCCGTTAGCACAAAGGGCAACAAAGCTTCCAAGAGTCGTCTTGTGCAGAGCAAGAATACTATCTTTCTTCTCAGCCTGTTTCTCAATTGTTTTCTCCCGAGGGTAGCCCAGTGTTTGCTGGGTCAGGTCGCAGAGGCTTTATAATCATACCAGGAGTGGAAGAAGTTACCAGAGGGCAGAAAACAATAAGGAAGAAGAGATATCTTAATTTTGGCAGCTACTTTCTCTTGGGGTCTTCATCCTAGATTTGATCTCCTGCTGTACAGCCGTTAAATATTCTTGTTAGGCTATTTTATACTAACTGGACTCTGTGCATGGCATGTAACAGATAATTAGTAAGCACTATTTTGACAAACGAAAGAATGAATGAATTAAATAAGCAAATTTGAACACACTGCAGTGAATTGTAAACCCTTGTAATCAGAACAACACTGGGGACTTTCTGCCACTTCTCCTGGTGTGTACCATAGAACATGGCACATAATCATTAGCTAATAAATGTCTTGTCATTCATTGGCTGATGGTTCATAACAAAAAGGTTTGGCAATGCCAGGGACTATTGCATATGAGAAAATGTCATTTCCCACATCAAGCCAAAACCATTTCTTCAGCTTTAGAATGAGAATTTTAAAAACCCCTGTGTAAGATTTGAGAGAAAAAAAAATCCAGTGATACCATGTCAGCTCTGCAAGGGACTTTTACTAGTAGACTACAACACATTAAAACAGCACGCGCATTACTGTGGTTGGAGCCACACAGTTAGAGCTTACCTATACTGTATTTTTATCCAGTGTATCTACCAAGAACACATTATTCTTCTTCTATATGCCTATTTGTCATGTAATTATTAGAAATAGAGGAAAGGCATTTATTCTGAATGGAAGTATTTTCATAAATGCAAAGTAAAGGACTGAAGTGATAGTTCCATGGATAAAATGCTTGCCTTGCAAGGTTAAGGACCTGAGCTATATCCTTAGAACCCGTGTTTTAAAAAGCCTGGCATGGTGACACACATTTATCATCCCAATGCTGAGGATCTAGAGAGATGTCTCTGGAGCTTGCTGATGACCATGTTTAGCTGAATCCATCACTTTCAAGCCTGTGACAGACCCCGTCTCAAAAATCAATGTGCATGCGTTTAGAAGAATAACACACAAGGTTGATCATTGCTATTGTCACGTGTTCAAATATATACATAGGGATCTGCACATGCACATGCCTTGCACTCCCATTCCTCCCCCAGACCCCCCACAAACGCCCAGAGTCTAAGGACATGTGAAGACTGATCGCCTTTCTCTCTCTCTATCACACACAGGATTAATAAAGATCACTTACAGTAACAGAATTTTACAGTAACAGAAGCAGTATTTGTAAAAAATCAAGAGAAATGGAAAGCAATGTGGACAAAATGTAGATGAAGGCCAGGCAATTGGCACATAAATACCTCCATGGAGTTCTGTAGGCGAGAAGTCCTCCTTGGTATTCTTCAGCAACTGAACAGGTAGGCACAGCTTTCGTAAAACAGTGTGGGGAAGGTGGGGCTGCCAAAATTACCCAACCATTATTTGTCCCTCAAGCCATACCAACTACGATTTAACAATTTCAAAGACAAAACGAACTGGGTCCTGATTTTCTTATGGGATTGCTTTATTTATTTTTTTTTCCACATTTCAAATTTTGATGTCAGCATTTCAAACTCATGAACCTGGCTGGCTGAACTACATACTGTCAAACTACAGCACACTCTCTTTCTTTTCTGACTTCTAATTCCAGGTCTAGGACTCCTGGGACTCCCAGCAGGTACGTTAGAATAGATGGAGCAGTTCCCAAGTGCCACCTGTGAGTGGCTCCACTTGACAAAATGTACACAGATGTACAAAATGATACCATCTGAAACCACAAGACATGGTTTTGACTTAGAGATAAAAATCAGATTGTTTTCTCACAGAACTCCTAGTGGCAACTAAAAATCTTCCTGGCATCACTGTCTCTCCTGGAAACATTAGGTCTTCATTAATTGTGATTTCCTTGATGCTCCCAAAGGCACTTTCAACGTTTGACCACCAGATGGCTAATATTTTTCCAAGAAGATTGAGAGGGTGTATTATGCAGGCTGGCCTCAAAGGAAAGAAAAAGGTATCTCAAAGGAGACAGGAGATGAGTGAAAGTGATACTGAGAATATTTCCTGGTCCTTCAGATATGGACTCTCTGAAGTTCATAGATTCTGTATCTTATCAACTGCTAATGATGGTGCCTAGCCCAAGGGGCACTTGGTATCTAGGCATGGATTAAGAATAATCCCTAAGGGAAGGATGTCATTGTAAACTGTGTCACTCACTTGGGCTGCTCCAGATTTCAGGAGCAAATGTTAGTATTGAAGGAGCTGAAAATTGAAATTCAGGGCAGATGACAGCTAATGTCAAACTGTATTCAGTTTTTACTTCTGGGACAGTAACACAAGAGACTACACTTTGATGAATTGGTCACACAGAGGGAACTAAGTCATGGGAGGCAGCTGGTTAGGTCTCTGTATGCTTGTGGAGACTGTTAATCAGTGGTGCTCCTGCAAGTATACATTGGGAAGGGCCTTCAACTTCAAATTGCCTCTCCTGTAGCACTCCAAGAGTGAGGGGTTGCAAACTATAAAATCTTTTGGGAAACGAGAAACAAATTTTATCTAAAATATACAAGGCATTCTTACAACTTGTAATTAAGAAAATTTAAAGACCTGATTTTAAAAGAATAGGGAAATTTTATTGGCTGTTTCTCAACAGAAGCTCTGCCCCCACATTCAATTCCATCTTCACCCACTTTCTGTTTTTGCTGGTTTCTCTCAGTGCCTAAGCTTGACTTTTCTGGAACTTGCTCTACAGACCAAACTCAAACTCAGAAAACTGCCAGCCTATGTCTTCCCTATGTCTGGGATTAAAAGGGTATACAGCCACACCTGTCTCTAAGATTTTTTTTAATTTCTTTTGGCAAGTTGGAAATTTAGCTGGGTGGGATCTTGCCCTGAGGTCACCACTCCCTTTATTCCATTTCTTAATCTGTTCATCTTCTCGAACATAGGACTTAACTTGATTCCAATTCCTGATGTTCTTTTTCTCTTCAAAATTTACATTTTGTATTTTTTTTCTTTCTCAGCTGACTCCATTTCATTATAAATTTTCAATGGACTTAACACTAATAATCATGACAATGTCTATAGTAGGCTGTTTTGAGATTTTTCTGCCAATGGGTAATTCAAATCTCTTCACTTCAGACTCAGCAGACTCTTCAGACAAGGGCAAAATTAGCCCTATTCTTCACCAAAATATCTCAAGAATGATCTCTAGGCCATATATTAAAACCTTTTGAGCAAATCCCTACAGTTCACCAAATCACACTCAGCACCACTGTCTTCCATGCTCCTACTAGTATGGCCCATTAGGCAGCACTTAAAGCCTTCAACTGCTTTTCTAACCCGCAGTCCCAATGTCCATATTCTTTCAGACAAAAGCATGGTCACGTCTAGCACAGCAATACCCCAGTCCCTCATATCAACTTTTGTTTTAGTTAGGGTTTCTACTGCTCTGAAGAGACACCATGAACATGGCAATTCTTATAAAGGAAAACATTTCCTTGGGTATCTTACAATTTAGAAATTTAGTCCATTATTATTATGGTGGGACATACCAGCATGCAGGCAGATTTGGTGCTGGAAAAGGAGCTGAAAATTTTACTCTTTGACCTGAAAGCAACAGGAACTGAACTGACGCTGAGCACAGCTATAGCAAAGGAGACCTCAAAAGCCTGTCCTCATAGTGACACATTTCCTCCAACAAGGCCATATCTACTCCAACAAAGCCACACCTCCTAATAGTGCTACTCTCAAAGAGATTATAGAAATATATTACATTCAAACTACCATGCTAGAATAATTATAACAATCATCTGTAACAAAAATGATCTGAACTTGTGAATTTCCTATTTTGGGGATTGTCCAGTTAGCCATAAGGAACTGAAATGGTGGGATTAAAAGTGCTAAAGATATCTGGACAAAAATTCAAAAACTGCCAAAACCCATTTGAGCAAACCATTTTGCAATTTCTTCTCATTTTAGGACAGATCGCTGCTTGCCAATAACCCTGTGAATTTTACTTTTTCCAAGCTTTTTTCTTTTTATCTGCTCGCAGTCATCCAGTCAAACTGGTTCTTTACAGGGATTTGTAAGCTTCATTGCCTGTCCCCTGGTTGCTTCTTACTATTTAGCTCTATCTCCCTTTTCTCTCCTCAGGGTCAGCCTCTGATCCGGAAGATCTTTAAGTCCACATTTCAAATAACTCAATCATTTACATAATGGAACTCGTCCAATGGCTGGAAAATAAAGCCTTTAAGAAATATATCATTCTAAGACAGTTCTAGTCAATTAAATATGTGAGCTAGCAAAAAGATACTGGTAAAGGTGAATATAAATAGAAGAATTGCTTAGCAACATGACAGAGCTTGAACTTAACTCTATAAGGCATGCCTGCAGAATTGAAGTCATATATTTAATTTCTAATAATGGTGTGTGGGGGGAGAATCATTATATTTAATGCTTAACAGCATTCCATCCCATATTTCCTAAGAGCCTTATAGCAAACAAATTATTATATCAATTTGATGTACAAATGGAAAGAAAAGAGATTTTTATGACCTTCTCAATGTTTTGTTGCAAGGATGGCTAAGGATTTTGAGCAAACAGATCAGTTCAGGGTCGTCTCACTAGGGGTGATGAGGAAGCCAGGAGTGAAGGTGACCCAGGTAAAATTATGAAAGAAAATAATTACTGAGCTAGAAGGCATTTGGAGAGCTTATCTAGAACAGGATATGCAAATTACAACCCATGGGCCAAAATCTTACCAGCCACCTGTGAGCTAATAATGATTTTGTTTGAGACCAACACAGAGGAACACACTGTCCTCCAGGCATGTCACAGCTGTTACCATCTTGACACCAGAGCAGTCGTGAGTATGGGCAGGCATAGAAGACCTTCACAAGATTGGGTTCGTTAGCATTCCCTCATGGAGGAAAGACAGACTTAGGTGGTGTACAAAAGTCTTATAGGGAAGTAATCAGTCAGCACAGAAGATGTGAGAAGTCATCCCAAACCAAGGATGTACAAAGTGGTCAACAACTGCTAGGAAGAGAGAGATTTGTCTTCCATAGTTGGGCTGGCCATAAATTGAGCATGATCCTTATGTAACCCAACATTCATGCTCTTGTTAGTGACACTGATCACTGATTACACTTACTAGTCCACCAAGGTTGACTTGGACAGAATCATTTCTTTGGTGTGCGTTGATGACCGATCTGGGATAAATAGATGTTTGTTCTCACCAGGCAACACTCATATGGGAGACTGAATCCAAGGTCTTTTGGGTTGTAGTCTGTTTTGTTTGGTTTTGTATTTTTTTAAATTCAATGATTAAAAGAAAATAGCCCCTTACAATGAATGAAAATTAAATTAAGTTCAAATTTCTGGGTTCATAAAGCTTCATTTGAACACAACTGTGCCCATTCATTTATTTCATATCTATGACTTCTTTCATTAGATAAAAAGCTAAATCATTGTAAAAGAGATCAAATGGCTTGCAAAGTCTCAAGTATTTACCATCTGACTATTTTCCTTGAAATTAGTTGACTCTTAGTCCCACTACTTCACTTTCAAGTGGGTTGGGAGGATTGATTCTACACATACTTGAAAGGTGGGTACTTTTGGCTTAGGCTAACTAGAAGCTTCCATATGCCTCTGGCCATAGTGATTGGTTTGGTCTTTGTGATTACCAAAATGATTATGTAAAATATCCTTAAGTTATAAGATTGTTTTCAAGTGACAACTCTATTCCTCTAAATCTCGACTTCTATGACTTTACATTATAGAAGTTGTAAATTAATCCTTCTATACTATATACATCCATTCATATAGTTATTTTAATTTTGGGCATTTAAACTCTGTGTAAGTCACAAAAGCTCTTCAGCACACCCAAAGTACATTAATATAGATTACTATTTCTGTCCAATTTTTTTGCTGGAGATGAGCTGGGATCCTAGAACAAGTGGTTTCACTTTAATTTTAGTACCTTATTATTTGACGCCACTTGTTTGAACCCACTGCAATCATACTTGTCGGAGAAAGATGCTTTCATTACATCCTGAGTTTTGAAAAGGGGGTAAATAGCCACCCTAATTTGTGAACCAGTAATGAGGCTTTAATGAACTCTTGATGTCTTATTATAGAATGTAAGCTTTACGTAAATGCCTAAATTGTGGTAGTGAAGCATCTGTATGTGTAAGGTAAGGAGATTGCTAATTTTCTCTAAACCTAAATCACTCGCTGATTTTTGACTAATGTTCCAGAAATAGTCCTATTGCTCCAGCCATCTAGTCACATGCTTATACATGCATCCATATAAATGTCTGTACAACAAAAGCTTTTGGCTACTTTCACTGCCCAAAGAATATTCTAGGAAGTGCAAGGTAATCATCATGGATCTCCGTTATCTCCTACAGGTGAACAGTTATTATTCCCTGGTAAGTTTTGAACAGAAATAAAATATTTATCCAAATATTTATAGCCAGGAATTCTTTACCATTTTTTAGTATTTAAGGAGAAATTTCCACTTGCTAGTGTTGGAAAGGAAATGTTGAACTAAAAAGAACCCGCTGAAGAAACTTGAAAAGGAACTTCCCATGAGCTTGGAACAAAAGAAGGAGAAGGCGTCCTGGAAACAGAGAGAACAGTGTGGAACAGAACATCACCCAAAGTGATCTGGGAGCCTTTGTACTGCAGTTTTAGAGAATTCCAGGAGGGTAATATGCAGAATTTTTTCAAACACCATGGACAATTAACTTTTATAAACACAATGGTGCTGTTTCTCTGTAGACCATTAGTAAGAGGAAGTTGCTATGTAATTTTCATCTCCCTAATAATTATTTGCACTTGATTTCGGCATGCCATTGTGACTGGGCAACCCCACTGCTATCATTTCCTAGCCCCCCCACCCAGCACCCTCCTATGAAGGTGCTGATTGGAGGTGGGGAGCAGCTGTGAACCCTGTGATCAACAGATCTCCTCCATCTGAGCACCCACCAAAAGCAAGAGGGGAGAAGTAGAGCGGTTGCATATTAAACGTTTCAGACCTGTGGTGAACTGCAATAATAACATTCTAGAACACTCTTTGGCGATAGGTCAGAGATGTTCCATGCAAGAACTGACAGAAGACAAGTGGTCCATTTTTAATTTTGTACACAAGCAGCAAAAATAACTTTCCTACCCACTGCGGCTCTAATTCCTTTCACATACAAAGCATGTGGTGGCCCCCCACCTCAGATGAGATTTTTGAAGATTTATCAGTTGGCAAATTAAAAATCTGAGAATGGACTCAAGTGCAGCGTTTTCTACAGCAGGAATCAGAAAATTACTACAGGTCAGGGGTCTAATATGGACCCCATTCTGTTTTTATCAATAAAGTTTTATTAGTATGCACCCACATCTGTTTGCTTACACATTTCTTGAAACTACTTTTAACACTCTAGCAACAGAAACACACTAAGGTACTTCTGCCACAACAGATGACGTTCAGATCCTAAAATATCTACTATATCGCTATTGATAGAAGTAGTTCACTGACTTGGACAAAAGAATTCAGGGGGATGGGCAGAGGAAGACAATACATCCTTGACAGGACATACAGACTGAGTTAACAACCAAGCAGATCTTTTTCTTTGCCAGGTCTCTATTGAGATGGACATATGCAATATGAATTTTGTAATAATCATGACTTGAGGTTGCTGATAAGGACTGAAGGCCATTTAATTTTTAATATATGTGGCCTTCTATGAAACATAGACAAGCTAGGAACCCTGTCATATTCTTTCTTAGTCCTACACATCCTTGTATTTACAAACTACTACACTGAACAGAGAAGGAAAATCAAAGACAGAGCAACTCAGAATTTTTTTTTTCCTTCTAGATCTTCCTCACTAACAAGCGAGGTCAAAGCAAAGGAGCATCAGGAGAACGTGCTCATATCAAGAACGAAAAACAAAGTTGGACACACCATTGCATGCTTCAATCCCAGCAAACAGAACACTCAGGGCACAAAAGTCACATGTTCAAAGTCAGTCTCAGCTACATAGTGAAAACCTGTCTTGAAAACTCAACTAAAACAAGAACAGATGTGGGGAGATGGCTTAGTAAGTAAATTAAGGGCTTGATTTCCAAGCCTGAGGACCAGAGTTCAATCCTCAAAACTCATGTTAAAAAAAAAGCCAGGTGTGGTGATGTATACTGACTGTCCCCAACTCCCAGGCGCCTGGATTATAACCCACCCTAACACGGACGAGTCTGAGGCCAGTGAGACATGCTGTCTCAAAAAACCCAAGGTTATCCTCTGTTCTGCACACACAGGAACACACATGCATGTGCACCCTCACACACAGAGACACACACACACACACACACACACAAAGAAGAATGAAAAAATAAGAAAAATTAAAATAATAAGACTACAACAAAGGAAAAACAACAGCAAGGAGAGTCAAAGCAGTCTGTTTTGCAGCATCGCCAGCCCTCTAGTCACAATGAAAGGCATGCACAAGTGAGTGCTATAGCATGCCAACGCACTCCCACCGACTGCACAAAGGAGCTAACCGCTCTCACATATGTACCTGTGGAAAAGGTACTGTACAACATAAGGATGCCAAGGAAAATTAACGCTAAAAAGCAAAATCTTCATTCTTTTTCCACAATGGTGTTAAACAGCAAATTCCAAAACAGGCAAACAATTACACGGTCTCAGAAAGGTCGCAGGCCCCAAAGGAAGAGCCTGACACCAAGGTCCCTTTACAGGCACCTGTATCCTGGTTTTTCATCTACTAGTGGTTCTCCCAGATTATGAAGCCTCTGCTTTATGTTCAGTGCCACCCGTCAACACTGAACTGTCCTCGTCTTAGAGGGCCCTCCCAGTCATTTCAGTGTGAGCTTTCTCTGCCAAGCCTGTGTGCTCTGGGTACAGCGAGTGAATGGCCTGCTCTATAAAATTGGAGGGCATGGAACTCTTGACTTGGACTGGTCAAAGTGTCCAATGGCATAAATCACACTGATGTCTCTGACCCGTCTATTCGAAGAGGCTCTTTGTCAGAAATTGATCATTGAAAGCAAGGCTTTCTCTAGGCTTTGAGAGACGATACAGGATGGAGAAAGGCTTGACAGGGACTGATGCCTCCCATTCTTTGGGGGAAGGCAATAAGGTGCTATGTCACTACCCTCCTCTGACGCTTGCTCTCCCTTTCCTTTTATGAAAGAGGGCAAAGAATAAGGGCAAACCACCTGCCACAAAGGTGATTCTCAAGTTCAGCTAGCCTACTTGCCAGCAACACTCACGTGGAATTTGGCACAGGCTGGAGTTTCTGCATGTGAGCCAGACATAGGCAGTGACATGAAAATTTCTCTCTGCAAGGCCTGCTTCGGTTCAGTCAGAAAGGGCTCAAAGGTGAGTCAAAAGAACCAAGGGCGGCTGGCAGCCTTGAGCTAGAATTTCAATTACAGGCTGGGACAGAAACCTGGTCGCCCAGGTGCTTCTTCCTTTTCACAGGTTAGTCAGCCAAATGGACTTGGTGAGCCACCTTATGTAGCCCCCTAAAGCTACAGTCAGCATAGGTGATGAAAGAGGTGACCCCGGGCATGGAACTAGCCTGCTTCTCACAGCTTGGGCCAAACATGTGTGCCCCAACTCTGCTGTGGTCAAGTGGCCCCAGGAGCTTTGGGTAATTAAAATGCCTTGTGATCCTTTGACCCGCAAGACAGAAAAGAAAAAAAAAAGCCAAGTATTCCAGGCATTTGTCCTCGGTGAAGGCCACAGCAAGTACACCAGCGAAGTTTCAAGACAAAAAGGAAACAAGCTAGGTACAGGAAAAGTCTACTTAGGCCGTGCTTCCGGCCTCTATGCCAAGTTAGATCTGGAATGATAGTGTCAGTTCTGAGCCTCCCTGTTAAAGCCCTACCATCGGCTTAGAAATCCTACCTTCCAGCTGGGAGCAGCAATTATTAACTCAGCAGATAGGTGCTTTGTCAGATTCAGAAGAAAACAAATCTGCTCCAAGGAAGGGAATCGGCAGCCTTAATGGCAGCCCCGGAAGTATGTGCACTGAGGGAACATAATCACCTTTCATTTCATGTAATGACACCATCGCGTTGACTTTGTTCCCACCGTTCCAAAATTACAGTATGTCTCCCTCCCCATGACTAGACGCTTGAAATCCTCAGGAATTTGTTGAACAGAATGCCATTTGATCTTGCCATGAGGTAATTATTGACTGCTTTCTGCAGAACTCACTGTGTATGTTTTGTATTCTATTTCATAATTCTTCATCAAGAAAGAGAGAGCAAAAAGGAGGAAAGGAAGGAAGGAAGGAAGGAAGGAAGGAAGGAAGGAAGGAAGGAAGGAAGGAATTCAACAAATTAAGTGTAGTGCCTCACCTACAACTATTGTTAGTTCCTCATTTTTTGGTATTTCAAAACTTCACACATTAACACTCAGATACCATAAACAAATATCTCCTCTCTCTGTCTCTCTCTCTATGTATGTATATGTGTTTGTGTGTATGTGTGCATATGTGCACGAATGTGTATATGTATGCCTGTGTAGGCCAGAAGTTAGTGACTGACCTCCTCCCCCATGACTCGCCATCTTGTTTTGGAAACGTGGAACTCACAGTTTGGCTGGAATGGCCAGCCCCTGAGCTCTGGCCTGTCTCTGCCCACCCAGCAATAGGATTACAAGGGTATACCAACACACCTGTACCTGGCTGAGTTTTTAACGCGGATTCTGGGGATCAAGTTCAGGTCACCATGCTTGCAAGGCAAGCACTTAGCCTATTGCCTAGGCTGTCTTCTCAGTCCCACAACTTTGATAATTCCCTTCATGGATATGACTTAAAATTCTGCTGAGACCACTAGAACTATATTGCTAGAAACTGAGGGAAGAAACATGTGTGATCTAATCAAATTCATTTGGCCTTTGTTGGGTGTTAAACATGTAGGCTTAATGTAGGAAAATCATATCTGTATTAAGCTAAAATATACTATAGCACAGAGAAGGGCAACATGACCACATCTGCATACAACTGTGTGGCTTAACTCTTATCACTTGACAGTAACTTTTAAACAGAGAAAAATGTAAGGGAATTTATCACAGAGCAACAGGGAAAGATCTCCAACCCCAAAATAAGTCAGAGTCTTATAAAACTTTGGAAGAGAATTTGTTGCAAGAATAGCCCTACAGCTACCAAATAGTGTTGTCAGACAATCAATTACTTCTCTCATTGATATCTGAATTGGATCCGGTAAGTTCTAGAGGGAAGGCTAGGGGCTTTCACAGGTGCATGAGGTGAGGTCTCTGTCTCTGCTTACTGTGATGACCGGATCCTATTGCCTTGAGTGGGCTCTGTTCTGCTGGGATGGATAAGAAAGCAGTGAGAAGATACAAGCTACTTGCGCTTTGCCGGATAATTCTCTGCTCCAAACAGACGAGCTGAAAATGCACTTCCCATTGACCAGTGGAAAGATAAGAGATTGGCAGAGAGGGATGGCTCAACACTTTCCAAGTTAGGCCAAGTCTAAACTGGAGAACAAAGTGGATGTTTCCCCAGCTCATTACTAACTCCACTATTCAGGATCCAGAATTGAATTCTATCGCGTTAAGGAGACAGTAGTTCTGTTTAATTGCCCACCATGGGAATTGCTGGTAGAATAATAGAATGGTGTGTCTTTTCCAATACACGTACACAGAGACACTCTTTCTGCACACATGCGGGGTGATGTGGCTAGAAAGTCAAAGTCCAGGAGGAAAAGTCTCTCAACTTTGTACTTATAAAACCAGCCCGCATACCATACAGTTTAGAAACAATTCTTTAGTCTGTCTGACAACCTTCTATCTCAACTGACAGCTTCAACTTGACTCCCGGTTCTTTATCTTGCCAGCTGACTAGTGTTCATTTTGTCCATGCTTTAATATTTTTCCCTTTATACCCAGAGGAAAGATTTATGAATCTGCCATGCATTAGGTTTGCCCACCTTCCAGTCACACAAGCTTGTTCTTACTCCAATAAGAACTAAAAGGAAAATAACATATGGTACTCCCATTTTCCATGGAACTTCAGAATCTGCACAGAAGCTAAAGTCTTCACGGTTCTATTGAAAATGATGGTTGGACTCTCAGGAGGGTGAAGGCCTTGGCAACAGCTTTCAATTCTGTCATTCCCATCAAAAATCTTACAAGCATCCTTCCTTGGGGGCCTCCATTGCTTCTAAAGCCAGATCTATTATTATCCTTTGTATTTCCACTAACACTGGGGTTCCTTAAAACAGCTGTTTGTCTTACATATCTAGGCAATTGCAGCAGCTATTGGTGCTTAATAAATAATACTAAGTATAGCCACGGAAAGCTTCAGAAGGAAGCATGTGACCAGATACTTAAGTTTATGGCCCAGGCTGCTTTATGGGGCTTATACAGATAGAGGTAAGATGAGCTGAGAGCACATTACCAGACTTAGGGTTCCATCAGAGAGGGAGTCAAAGTCCTAGGATACAGGGAGTTTAGTACCGATTTGACTCCAAGAACTGAGTCTTTAGATGCTAATGGTATGAGTGCAAGCATGAATTTGAATAACAATAAGATATACCATTACAATTCTCAAGACCCTTAAGTTATTTTGCAAGTGAGAAAGAGAGTTTGTGTTGGCATTGACTTCCTCAGAGGACTGATTGTCAATTACATGAAATCTTATGTCTTGGAAGAATATTCTTAATGTTAGTAGTATGCTATTCAGAATAAATTGTTTTGCTTTATCCAAACTAGAATACTTTGAGAGGAAAAAGAGGTTCTATAAATAAGTAATTATTTCAAAAAAAAGTACCATAAACAAGAATTCGCCAAGGTGATTAGATCTTGGGAACAGAAGGCCGTAAGAGCCAAGGTATATTTGGACAGCATGGCATCACTATAGATACCCAGTATAAGTCAGCTAAAACATGACAGACACTAGACGTCCAGGGGAATGAGTCAGCACAAAATGGCTGACAGTGAACGTCCAAGGAACTGGAAAAGTAAACAGCGATGTAATATGTTATATAGTCATTGCTATTCGACTGTCTTGCCTTGGACAGCTTGCCTATATCTGTCTGTCTATAGGCCTGTGTGTCTACCTCCGTTCAGCCTATGTGTTGCTCTTCATGTGTGCCTGTGCCCACTTGGCACCTAGTGATCTGTATGGAAACTATTGCCTGGAGGGAATAAAATAGGTTTACCTGCCGAGGCTCCTCACAATCTTAACCTATTGCCCAGCTTCCCATGACCTTCCTGCATCCTTTGCACCAGATCATACAACTTTACAGCATGCCTGGTGGTTTATGGCCACTGATTATGTACAATCTATATCTATATTTTATATATAAACCAATATCTATATTCTATCTGTATGCATCTATATCTGTACCTATATCTGTATTCATATCTGTATTCACAGCCAGATATGTATCAGTACCCATTTCCATATACACTTAAATTCACAGATTACTGGTGTTGCTCGAATGACAATAATTTCAGCTACCGGGCTTTGTTCCTGTTCATTTCTTATTCTATGCGCCTTTCCTTCTCTTAGCCAGTTCTCACCGTGGTACATTGTCCTAAGTCCCTTTCTTTTCCTTGTAGTTTCTATCTTTTTAGCTGCCTCTGCTCCATCCTCAGCTCTGCTTCCTCTCCTAATATGTAATAATAAGTATTGAAAGACTTTTATTTTGTAGTGTGTCATTTCCTTCAAGTTTGTGCTTGGGGGGACAATACAGGCCTTTTGCCACCACTTGCCAAGTGTTGGAATTATAGGCATACACCACAGTGCCCAGCTTGTCACATTTCCTTGAAAATGTTCTCTGCTCCCCAAACACTGAACTTCAGGTTAGTGGTACAGCTCAGCAGTAACATGTTTGCATGCGTAAAAGCATAGATTCCATCATTGGCATGACCCCCCAAAATAAATAAATCTGTAATTCAGATGTTTCTAAGTATCACGACGAAAGTAGTCCTTTCTTAACAGGATTCTGGCATAGTTGCGCAATGAATTCTAATTCAGAAAATGTATTCGACTTTGGGCATGCCACTGGGTTAGTCTGGGTTTTATCATCAGGAAGATGGTAATAGTGTTACTGTGCGGAAGCCAAAGGGAAGAATCAGGTGAGGCGCACTGCTTCAGGACAGCCACCGTAGTGATTCTATGGAGTCACCTGGGTGCATCTGAAACTTCTTTTTTTTTTCTCAAAGTTTATTAAAATACAAAAGTCTCCATTTCGGCCCCTCCTCCCAACACCCTCCCACTCCCCCCACTCCCTCCCCTCCTCCCTCTCCATCCCCAATAGCAGTCAGGGTCTCCTGGCCTGCAGGCAGTCCAAGCTCCTCCCCCCTCCCTCCAGGTCCAGGAAGGTGAGCATCCAAACAGACTGGATCTAGATGGAGATCCACATTGGAACACTGGACTTAACTCCCTAGGTCCAAACGAGAAGCAGAAGGAAAGAGAACGTGAGCAAGGAAGGCAAGATCAGAGGGAACCTTCATCCGACGAGGGATGGCGATACAGACGGAGACCCACATCTGAAACTTCTTTACCCCCAGACCCAGGCATCAGGGTTGTATTGCTTCTTATGCTATTCTAATATGCTAGCAAGGTTAAAAAACTACCAGTTTCTAGCTATGAGATGTCATACAAGTGTTCATTAGTCTATGTGTGTCAGTATCCTTCATTTTCATTCAGTTTTACTTTATGTACATTGGTGTATGTTTGCATGTGTGCCTATACACTATGCACATGCCTTTTGCCCACAGAGGCCAGAAGAGAGTGCTGGATCCTTTGGTAACGGAGTTATTGAAGATTGTGGGCCACCATTTGGGTGCTAAGAATAAAATCCATGTCCTCTGGAAGAATGCCAAGTGCTTTCAACTACTGAACCATCTCTCTACCCTGTCTCCATTTTTTAACTATGTGGATCAATTATAGAAAATAGTCTATCAACCCTACTTTATATACCTTATATAAGGGGGAATTATACATGTAAATGAAACTTCAGTAAAATTTGAAGTATCTTAGGCCATGTATTGCAAGAATTATAATGATAGAATTTTTATTATTTGGCTATCAGACTGAAATTTTGAATGCACAAAGCCGGATTCCTCCTATCATTTGGTCCATTGCTCAGTGAAAGTTGCACTTCCACCCAAGGCAATGGTCTGATGCTGATATTATTTGCAACCTAAGAAATTTTTTTTAAAAAAAACCATAATCTCCTTCAAAAGGTATGTAAACAAGTGAAAAATTAAATGCAAAGGGGCTAATTACTAACCATAGATCAGTTTCCCAGTTGTCCTTTTAACAAAGAATACTAATGAATACAAAAATACTCTGGAAGGCAAACCTGGCCTCCCCAGAAACTGATAATTGCAGCATCTCTCTCTAAAGGCCAAAGCTCAGTAGGTAGAGGGATTCTCATTATTTGTCAGACTCATTAGTGACAGAGAAGGAACAAGCACTTTCTAGACATCTTACAAGTTCTCTGAGAGGACTATAGAAGTTTACTTTGTATGAAAAAAAAATGGCACAACTTTGGGCAAATGATGCTGGTGGTTCGGGTTTTCAAACCAAGCAGCAGCAATCTGAGTAACCACTTGTCTCTTCTAGTTTGACAGCCAACACCAGAGCAGCAGAAAGCTTAAATTGATACATGACCACCCCATCTAGATGGGAGCAAACGGTAATTCTTAAGGTAGAACTAGCCAGTGTTCCTAGATGCCCTCACAAGCAAAACACAGTTTGAGTTACTACCTTTTGAAAGAGTATCTGGGATATATGTCAACTCCCATAAGAGCAATGTACACTTTCCCAGGGTGCCCTCAAGAGGTAGTTCCTGCATTAGCTGTGGGCTTAAGAGGGTCTTCTTCCCTCTGCAGCAATTGTGGAGAGGAGGAGGGATTTGGGTTCTACAGACTAGAAAAACACCCACAAAAATCCTGTGGTTTTTCAACCTGCTGGCTTCCAGCAATCTTCACTTGGGTGTGGGCTTGAGTAAGGAGTAGAAAAGACTCAAACAATTTAGACAGACACCTTTATAAAAAGTGATTCCCACTCCCCATATAATCTTATATTTGCTAATACACATGCAGCTTGGCTGAAAAAAGAAAGAAAACAGCCTGTGGTAGGAACAAATAATTTTTTTCCTTCCTTTCAAACCGCTACTCAATTATAACTGGACTCTGGCCAACTGTGCTTCCTGATCCCAAATCTATTTTACTAATTTTTTATAATTAAGACAATTTCAGTAGTGTTGGAGAATAAAGACTCTCGCTGTTACACACACACACACACACACACACACACACACACACACACACACACACGCGCGCGCGTGCGCGCGTAATGTAAATGTTCTTCTCACCAAACTGCAAACATCTAGATAATGACCGCTACTCTGCAAACCACTTGTAGTAAGATATGGGGTACTGAACTGAACAGAGAATTCACAACAGATGAACTTCGAAGGGCTAAAAAGCACTTAAGGTCATGCTCAACCTCCTTAGTGATCAGGGAAATGCAAATCAAAACAACTTTGAGATATCATCTTACACCTGTGAGAATAGCCAAACTCAAAAACACCAATGATAGCCTATGCTGGAGAGGATGTGGAATGAGGGGAACACTCGTCCATTGTTGGTGGGAATGCAAACTTGTGCAGTCACTGTGGAAATCCGTGTGGCGGTTTCTCAGGAAACTGGGAGTCAACCTCCCTCAGGACCCAGCAATTCCACTCTTGGGAATATACCCTAGAGATTCCCTAACATACTACAAAAGCATTTGTTGTACTATGTTCATAGCAGCACTATTTGTAATAGCCAGAACCTGGAAACAGCCTAGGTGCCCCTCAATAGAAGAATGGTTAAAAAAGGTGTGGAACATATACACATTAGAGTTTTACTCAGCGGTAAAAAACAATGACATCTTGAATTTTGCATGCAAATGGATGGAAATAGAAAACGCTTTACTGAGTGAGGTAAGCCAGACCCAAAAAGAGGAACATGGTATGTATTCACTCATAAGTGGATTCTAACCATAATTAAAGGTCTTTGAGCCTATTATTCGTGATCCTAGAGAAGCTAAATAAGAAGATGAACCTGATGAAGATTATTTAGCTATCCGCCAGGAGGTAGGAAATAGACAAGAGTCCCAGGTAACCTCGGGTGCATGGGGGGGGTGGGAGGGTTGTCAGAAAGGGAGAGGGTTAGAGAGAAGGGAGTAGGGGAGGATTGGGGAAAGATCGGGGGACTGGGATGGGGAGGAGGGAGGAAGGATGGATATGGGATCAGGCAAGTATATACCTCAACTAAGGGAATCATTTTAGGGTTTACAAGAGACTTGATTATAAAGGGGATCCCCGGTCCAAGGAGAGATCCCCAGATGGTTCTCTGGACAGAGGAGAGGGTGCCTGAACTGGCCTTGGCCTACAACCATACTGATGAATATTTTGCATGTCACCATAGAACCCTCATCTGGAGATGGATGGAGATGGAGGCGGAGAACCACGTCGGAACACTGGACCTAGCTCCCTAGGTCCAAATAAGAGGCAGAAGGAAAGAGAATGTGAGCAAAGAAGGCAAGGGCAGAGGAAACCTTCATCCGACGTTGGATGGCGATACAGATGGAGACCCATATTGGAACACCGAACTGAGCACTCCACGGTCCAAATGAGGAACAGAAAGATGAAGAAAATAAAAAAAGTAATCAGGACTACGAGGGATGCGATCACCCACTGATACAAGGGAACTGATATATTGAGAGTTCACCAAGGCCTGTTGGACTGGGACTGAACGAGGTCGTGATCCAACCAGATTCTCTGAATGTGGCTGGCCCGGAGCCTTTTTGAAAAGCCATTGACAATGACACTGGGACTTGCTTCCTCTGCATATACTGGATTTTGGTGCTCCAGTCTGTTTGGACTCTCACCTTTCCTGGACCTGGAGGGAGGGGGGAGGAACTTGAACTTCCCACAGGGCAGGAAACCCTGACTGCTCTAGGGGATGGAGAGGGAGGAGGAGAGGGAGTGGGGGGGAGTGGGAGGGTGTTGGGAGGAGGGGCTGAAATGGAAACTTTTATAATTTAATAAAAAAAGGAAAAGAAAAGATATTAAAGGGTGTAGCATAGAATCTAACTTGGATCCATCAATTTTATATGCTTATACCATTCCAACTCTAGGTCTAGACCCTAAACAAGTGAAAACAGGAAGAGAACGTGTGAGTGTGTGCACATGTGTGTGCACATGCATGTGTGTTCATCTAGGGACTTGTACATGTAGAACAAACACAACATTAAACTATACCATACATCCCTTCCTAAGGGAATCTATTAAATCATGTTCACAGAAACACTGCCAAGTATCCTGTGACAGATGCACTAATAAGTGTGGTATATACATTCAGTGGAATATTATTATTCCAGCATTAAAAGAGAATGAATTCTAACACACACTATAATATAGATAAGATAGGTTCTTGAAAACTTTATGCAAAATTAAACCAACCAGATACAAGAGAGCAAAAGTTATATAATTTCACTTAGATGGGGTTTCTTGAATAGGAGAATTTATAGGGACAGGAAAAGAGACCAGATATTATTGGGAGATAAAAGTAGCAGAACCAAATACTTGTTACTGGATCAAATGTGACTTACCAGTGACCACAGCCAACTTCTAGCTTTGATTTGACCAGGAGAATGAATACAATTAAAGTAAGAACTGCAAGGCCCTTGGAAGCCATTACTCAAACAGTTCAGTCTCCTCCTGTACCTTCTGTATCTTGTGACACTGACTTGTCTTTGTTCTTAGGTAGACAGCATCTTAGAGTGGCAATGCCCTGCTTAGAATATTTCTTTGAAGGGTTGTGCTGCTGGCTTTTATCAACTTGACATACTTGGGAGTCATCTGAGGGATTAGAATGTCAACTGAGAATTACTATCCACAGATAGTCCTGTAGGCAATTCTACAGAGGCATTTTCCTGATTGATTGATGGTTGGTGTGGGAGTACCCGAATAACTATGGGTGGTGCCATGTCTTGAAGGTGGACCTGGGCTGTGTAAGAGAATGTGCTAAGCCAGACATGGAGAACAATGCAGTAAGCAGCTTTCCTCCATGGTGTTTGCCTCACTCCCTCCATATTTCCGGGTTCCTGCTTGAGTTTTGCCCTGCATTACCTAAGTGATATACTCTGGCTTGGAAGTGTAAGCTAAATAAACTCTTTCCTCTTCCAAGTTGTTTTCTGTCAGACTAGTTTAATGAAATATCAGGAAGCAAATGGAGACAAGGGTGATACAAAAGTCATGGAAATGGATAAATAATAAAGAAATATATAATCACGGGCATTACTAAATAATACATCCAAAGAGGCTTAGGTAAGAAATTCTGTGAGGTATATTCACTTAACACAAAAAAGTAAGACTCTCACAAAATTGTGTACTCTAAATCAATATACAAACAGACATTTTTAGTAAGAGGTGTTATGAAAAATCATAATCCTTTTAAAAGGTGACACAGTAACATTCTTGATCCTTCCTTGAAAATGTTTGAAAGAGCAAAATTCCACATCATTCTTTAGTTTCAGACAATGGATGCAAGTGACCTAGTATTTAATAGTGCCCACTTCTGCTGTGAGCAAGACTTGGCATGCTATGGGGCTAGTTACCAACAATCCAGTTATCCAGGTAATAACCCCACATGTCTGCACATGTAAGCAACCCTAATTAAACTAAGCAAGTTATTAGAAACAGAAAAAGAAAGAAAAAGAAAGTAGAGGATATGTTAGGGAGAAGTTTCCAGAGGGAGGGGCATAAGAGAAGGAAATAAAGGGCCAATATGATCAAAAAACCATTTATACATGAATGCAATTGTCAAGGAATAAATAAAATCTCTTTTAAAGAAACAAAACCAGAAGATTATTGTCAAAAGTCTTTGGTGTCTTTTTAACCTACTTGATGAAGTAGTCACGGCCATCTCGGTTTGTCATCATCTCCCATCCATAGGGTGGCACCTGGTTCAAGGCCCAGGTTCCTGAGGGAGGCGGCCAGCCCGAAGACTTGGTCCTGTGGCTGGAAACAAAGAGAGCATCATCACGTCTGACTCTTGAACATACTTTTTAGATCCCTGCACAAGGGTTCATGTCTTATTCCTCTGAATTGTGAGCTGTGTACATAACTGGTCACAGAACAACTGCAAAGAACATCTTTGCAACAGATAGCATGCTAGGTATTTTGTATGCATTAGAGCACTTATTTTCCATAGAATCCACATAAGGGAAGTATACGCATATACTACATGGATAGAAAACCAGTCAGTAAAATTAAATACTTTGTTATAGGAAGCTTTGATTGAAAGTTCTTTGCAGTTCTGACCATAAGAGGCATACTAGATATGCCAGGTAATTAGGCATTTCACACACATACTTAGATTTCACATTGTTATATAAAGAAACACACATGGAGATAAATGTATGTTTTATGCTTTTATGAAAAAAGCAAGCTGAAGTTTCCTGGATTCCTATGACCAAAATATAACATGTATGCTCACAGTAACCACATGCCAAACAAAGTCAGTCATAGAACATTAGACAAACCCTCACTGTTAACTTGCAACAGATCTTCACACATTATCTTTTCTGCTTTCCAAGGCACCAAAGTCAATTTGTCACTACAGTGAAAGACTGGTGAGTGTTTCTATGTTTCGGATATCTGTCTCCTCAAAGCAAAAGGAACAGCCCATCATTCCTCTGGCAAGCCATTGTGACAGGCAGCATTGCATAGTCCCTCTCCATAACGGGAGACCTGTAGCTAGTTTCTGAAGTGAGCCCCAAAGGCTTGCTTGACCTCTTCATCCCTGCCTTCCCACAAATGCCCAATGCTTCTTCAGTCCTTACCCATGGTACTGGCAGGAAGCAAATAATGCCATTTTAGCCTTAGTCCACATCCCTTGTCGTAGTTCCTTAGATGAAAGAGAAGTAGCTCATTTGATATAGCCAGTCTCTAAGATCGTGCAGTGGTTCCAAGTGCCAGGTTGTCACCAACCAAAGTGAGCGGGGAAAGTGGTGATGCTGATTGCGGGGGCTTTCAGTTGGTGCAGCAGCGGCCACCAGGGAGTCCTTTCCACCAAGAAGGAAGCTCTTTCCCTGGTGTGATTAAATGAAGGGCAGCCTAGAGAGTGAGTGCAGGCAGGGCATGGGTTCCCATTGTCATCTGCCTCCCTTGCTTGGACGTCTTGTATGGGAAAGCAACTTGTGAAGCCTTATATGGTGGCTTTCCTGCAACCCGTTGCCCCTCTTCGGTGAATATCCGGAGCAATACCTCTCCTTAATGCCCTTGCTCTGTCACTGTATCTGTCCAACCAGTGACTCAACCTGTGTCAAGAGATGCAGGCCCATTTCCGGTAACTCCTCCGCAGGAGAGGAAGATTTGCATAATGTAAACCCCTTGCCACGGCTTTTCCTTAACTTCCTTTCAGTCTTGCTACCTCCTCCAGTAAAGAGAGTGGATTAAAAGTGTTCACAAAATTAATAGGAGTGGTAAATTTAGAATGCCACTGTAGGACCATTTCTTGCTCATTGACTATTAAAAGGAAATCCATGGCCACCTCTTTTGTTTCCCTGGCTTATGCAAATGTCAGCAGTGGCAATTTCCTCTGGTGGTTTTGAAGAAAACAAAAAAACTGCCATTTCCCCCAGGTGAGAGAACACACGAGTCTGCTACCCTGAGGTGTTATAACAAACAAACAAACAAAAAATCCCCACAGCAGTTCCCCCTTATGCCAGCAGGGGACACCTTTAGAAAGCGCTCTAAGATGGGACCAAGAAAACAAGTTCTTGGAGGCGTGAATATAGTCTATTTGGTTGTTTAAAACTTTTCCCCAAAACTGGAGTCAACTTAGAAGTGACACAAAGACTATGCTTGACTTTGGAAGGAAGTATTTATACAGAATGCTATGATTTCTCTTGGAATCCTAAATTATATACTGTGCTCCTGTTAAGCCCTTTCTTCCGAGGGACATGTCCAGGATGGCTTTTTCTCCCTTGGTTTTCTGCCCTGGCCACTTTCCACACACACAACATGAACTACTAATCACCCAAGGAAAGGCGCAGGCTCCCTAATACAATTGAAATGTCAAACACGGCATTCTAATGAGGAGCTGCAGGAAGCTTGGATTCTATTTTATTTGCTGAATTTTATTATATACCACATTCTGTCCTGGGTAGTATGTCCAGAGTGTAGCAAACAACCATTCAGCAAGATGGTTTCAAATAAAGTCTCTGCCTGAAATGAAATGCCAGCACCAGAAACAGCTGCTTGACCCGAAACCACTGCCAGACCGGAAACTACTACCAGAACAGAACCAGCATACAGCATGCTAACCGTGCTTCTCTAGGTTAAGGGACATGAAACCGCATGATGGACTAATTAAGATCAGACACAGCTACGTCTTCCTGTTGACGAATTGACTTAAAATATGTGGGTCACAAAAGCTTCAGGAGAACCCAGAAAATTAAAAGTACAAGAAGAACAAACACAAACACCTTTAAAGTATCTATCCAAGAAAGCCTTGAGAAAAATCAACATGTCAGAACTAGGGAGGGGCTCCTATGCAGTGCGGTGAGTAAGAGATCTGCTTCAATAGATTCTATGGCCTTTGGAGGTGGTGAATGCTCTCTGCTAGGCAGAGAAAGGCTCTAAAGCCTCCCTTACTCTTCTGTTACCACAGAGGGTTCACCAGCCTTTGCACTATTCCCAAGTGACCCACTCTCTCACTGCTGGCACAGTCTTTTCTAGCCAGTGTATTTTGTTTTGTGTGTTTGAAAACAGGATCTCATTCCATATTCCAGGCTGTCCTGGAATTTGCTGTGTGACCTAAGTCGATCTTGAACTCATAGCAATTCTCCTGTCTCATCTTTCTAAGTGCTGAGACTGTAGGCATGAGCAATCATGCCTGCTCTACAAAGCCCTTGTGGGACAGCAGAGTGGGTCAACGTACAAGAAAAAGTGGTGGCTGTTTTGCTTTAAGAAATTCAGAAATCATGCTCAGTTCCTTAGAAGAGGCCAGGCAGCTATGGTAACACTGGGCAAAACTGACACTGTTCTGGGCAGAAATCTTCATCTGGGGCACTAATGGTACATGGGGGTGCCTATGAGAGATGCATAACCATCTTCCCCTGACAGCTTCAGAATACACTTATTCTGATTTCTTAGACACAATCCCAGGAGGTGGGGCCATTCTTCTCTTTGAAGGAAGTCTTACTTTTCCTACCCAAGAACATCTCAACGTCAAGATTCATCCTGAACATTACTTTGGAGTCTAAAGACCCTCCTAAGCAGGACCCTAGCAGTTCTGTAGAACTTCTACCAATGTTAATGATGCTAGTATGTTGACTGATTCCACTGACATCATTTGAAGGACACTCTATTAAATTAGAAATGTCCATAGATTACTGTTAAGCAGACCTAGATCTCATAACTCTCACACGATACCAATATCCACTCGGGGTTAAGAATTGCCAGGTTACAAACAGGCTCTTTTCCATTTATTGTCCGTAACCTTGAACAGCTCACTTGACATGCTTATCCTCCTCAAAACGTGTTCCTCTCCTCTGTAAGATGACTCATGTTAGTGTGAGAATATTAACTCCGTGGAGTAAATAGTATGGGATGGTACAGAGTCTAGTGAAAACAATATAGGACTTTGAGCAGAAAAATAATAAAAGGCTCAATCAATTTCCCTTTTCAGTCTGGCAAGAAGAGGCTGAACAAGCAGTGGCCTTTTCCCATACACTTAGAAGCTGAGGAGCTCAACTACTGCCAAGGCAGAAGGAATGACAAAATTTTTTTTTAGCCAACATTTCTGTGATCTGGTAAAGCGGTCCAGCTTCTTCTTTTCCCAGGCAAAGCCATGAGACTTCTTGCAATTCTAATGTTCTGCAAGTCCTATCTGAGATCATGGCTCCGCGAACCACTTTCAAACACTTACCTCAACCTTAAAAATAGCGACCTACATTGTCAGGGCTATTTAAATCATTCCAGAAACTCCCCTAGACTGACTGAACTGGTTTGCAACTTTGAGCTTCACCCAACCGTTGTTTGCAACAGACAGAAACTATCTATGAACAAAACGATGTTGATACCCTTTTTTTTTTTGAAATGAGAACATCTATGTATGAATGGGTCAGGCAAAGTTGCAGAACTCTTTATGTTAAGATGACTGCTTAAAGTAACTGATGCTCTCCTGTTGTGTGTCTGTTACTTAGTGCTGGACTGAATCTCCATGGCCAGTTTATTAAGAGTAGTGAGCTCTTAGAAACCACCAGAAAGCTGTCCAGACTATCTGAGTTTCCTTGGAATAGCTCGGCAGCTCATCATCATGGGAAGGAGGGCCTGAAGGGCTCTGAAATTAGGTTCCAAAGACTAGTTAGGTAGATGTAAATCCAGCCTCTTATTATACCAATGACCCACTGGCAAATCTAACTCTACCTTGTCTCTTCACCTGGGAAAACACTATATCCTCCACTGTATTTCTCACACTATGGTGATGTTTATCACCAAAGCAATTTAGTAATGTCTCTGAACATTTTTGGTGGTCACAGGTAGGATAAGGTTGTTATGCCTTTCTTAGTTCTAGTGGCAAGAGGTCCAGAATGCTGCTAACCCAGGCTTTCCTAGGGCAATAGGGATGAATAGGGTGCCAAGGGTACTTGAAGAGGACCTACATTAGCTTGTTAGCACCCATACAGTGACTTTCAACTTCAATTTGTAGTACAATTCCTGCAGTGTTGCTGTCTCAGTCTCCTGGGTGATATGGACACATGTGTGAGACTACATACTTTCCTGGGAAACTAGATCTCTGGCAGACACCATATTTGATATAGACTTTTCTGGGCACAGAAACAGGGACAGTAGGTAAGAGTCCACCTGAATCATTCTAAACAAAATGGCTGCTGATATTAGATAGTGAGTTAGGAGAAAGCTCAAGATTGACCCCTGCAACTTCCTACTCTAAGGTCCAATGGACTTAGCCTCCAACAGTTAAGAAGGACTAAAGGTCATGAATTTCCTTATATATACAGTAATAATCACATAAGACAGGCAGCCAACATTAATCTGCCGTCTTTGAGACTGTGCAGAGAAGTGAATTATTGTGTCTATTTCAAATATGAGAAAACCAAAGGCTTATCTATTCAGTCTTGACATAAAGAGACACTAGAAAACACAACAAAGTAAGCAGTGATCGAGAATCTGATTATTCTTACTACTCCGAACTCACAGAAATTATTTGCGGGTGAACCCATTATTTGCGGGTGAACCCAAGGTTATACAGTGCTGTATACATACTCATAAAATGGAAAGCATTTCCTCATTTATTTCACTGCCAAGATTAGTGGTTAGGCACTGTGTAGCTATGTCCTCAAATTAGAACCTTCCCTCCTGGAGGGAGGAGAGAAGATCATTAAGACTCAGAAAGTAGATGAAACTTACAAGGTCCAAGAAGTAAAGAAAACTGGTAAATCTTAGGGAATTCTTAAAACTGCCCAGGTTTCCAATAGCATCCCTGAGGTTACATAAGCAGAAACAATTCCCAGAGAAAGGAGACACTCTGATTGGTTAGTTGCAAACAAATTATGTATGGGGCTCTAGGAATGTAGCATTTCTGAATCATCACCTATCCTGGGGTAGGCTTTATGGTGCTGGAGCTATGTTTGAGTCATTTGAACTCCAGTAAGTAAGCTCAATACACTCACCGGTGTACCAAGTTATATTTGGGTGGCATCATTTCTTCGGTGTTCTGTTTGTGTCCCATGTAGGGTGAATAGATACTTATTTATGTCTCTACAGTGTTGGGGGAGGCTGCTAGTTCCTTCTAGGCTGCCCAGATGATGAAATAATCAAACAGAAACTATATTATTTGCAGTACTGTTTGGCCAATAGCTTACGCGTATTTTTAGATAGCTCTTACATCTTAAATTAACCAGTTTCTACTATTTTATATTTTACCGTGAGACTTGTGGCCTACCAGCAAGGTTCCAGTCAGTGGCTCACATCTTTTTCCTCTGGCGGCTACATGGTGTCTCACTGACTCTGCCTTCTTTCTCCCAGCATTTAGTTTAGTTTTCCCACTTAGCTCTATTCTGATAAGCTACTGGCCAAAACAGCTTTATTCATTAACCAATAAAATCAACACATATACAGAAGGACTTCCCACACCACTATCGGATAATTCAAATGACATTGGGTTACAATATCCAAATGCACCAAATACCTCCAAATATCCTTCAACATCAGTTTTCATTTGAAGCAACTGGTATTCATGCTTGCTTCTAAGCTCACATGCAAAAGGTGTAAGGTAAAGGAAAAAAAGACAAGTTAAAGGAAAAAGACAAGGAGAGAGGAAAATTACCAAAAGAAGATGGGCCTAGATAGGTTTTTAAAGCTCCAAGGTTTTTAAATTATTTTTTATTTAAAAGAATTTTTTCAACAATAATTTTTTCCTCCCCTCCTCCCACTCCTACCACATTCTCCCTGCCCAACCTCCCAGCCACTCTTCAGAAATCATAAGGTTTCCCATGGGGAGTCAACAAAATCTGGCACATCTATTTGAGGCAGGACCAAGTCCTCCCACCTATATCCAGACTGAGCAAGATATCCCTCCATTGTGAATGGGCTCCAAAAAGCCAGTTCATGCACTAGGGATAAATTCTCGTTCCATTGTCAGTGGTTCCACTGACTGCCCAAGTTATAGGACTGTCACCCACATTCAGGGGGCCTAGTTTGGTCCTCTATGGGTTCCCCACCTGTCAGTCCAGAGTTAGTGAGCTCCTACTAGCTTGGGTCAACTGTCTCCATGGGTTCTCCCATCATGGCCTTGACCCCTTTGTTCATATAATCCCCTTTCTTTCTCTTTAGCTGGACTCCAGGAGCTTGGCCTAGTGCAAAACTTAAAGTTTTGATGACATCCATGATACTTTTGTGCCTAGCATAGAGTACTCCACTGTGGTTGTAGAAGGATCCTTAGCATGATCCCTAAGGAGGCTTATCCTGTAGTATATTATTTCCATCATGTGTAAGGACATAACTAACAGGTTTGTTAGATGTTATTTATCACACTATCCACACCGACGTGGCCTGAATTGGACTGTATTGTCCTCTACTTCCAAACCTTACTGTCTTCTTATGCAGCTTTCAGTTTAACACTAAGGCATTTGATTTCACATAGTAGGTAGCAGCTTGCTTTCCTATGACCCTTTTTGGGTGGGCTTCGGCAAGTGCACTAGAGGAAACCTAGGTTATATAGGTGACTAGAACATCAAAGCCATCCAGACAGAGGCATCCCACCAACCATTTAAAAGATGTCACTTATGTTGTGACAAGGAGGACATGGAAGTACAATTGAGTAAAACACAGCTTTAAATACTAATGTCAAGCCTTACAATATCACATCATCCCAAGAATACTCATCACAAAGTCACTTTAGTTAAGAAGCAACATATTATGACTCAGGAGCTTAACTACGGTACAATGACATTTGAATGTATAGTCTGACAATGATATTAAACATTTTTCCTGATTAGTTTCATATGCTCCATTATATGATTTTCCAGTCTACACAATCAAACCACTTGTGAGATCACTTTCAGATCAGACTTCTCCCATCTGTTGGGTGAGCTATGTCTTTCTTTCTTTCTTTCTTTCTTTCTTTCTTTCTTTCTTTCTTTCTTTCTTTCTTTCTTTCTTTCTTTCTCTCTTTCTTTCTTTATTAAAAATTTCCACCTTCTCCCCGCCTCCCTTTTCTCTCCCCCTCCCCACCTCCCCTCCCTTTCTAGTCCTAACTGGGAGTGATGGAGCATATGATCAAACTGGACCCTCTGAATGTGACTAATAATGAAGGCTGACTGAGAAGCCAAGGACAAAGGCACTGGGTTGTTATTCTACTGCATGGACTGACTTTGTGGGAGCCTGGTTTGTTTGGATACTCACCTTTATAGACCTGGATGGAGGGGGGAGGACCTTGGACTTCCCACAGGGCAGGAAATCCTGATTGCTATTGATCTATGTCTTCTAATCAGGAAGGAGAAAAAAATTCAGACTAACTGCTTCGCCTTCCAAAAAGAGATGCAAGCACACTTAAGACTCATTTGGCTTTGGATAGGGTCTTTCCCTTTAGCCCAAACTGGTCTAGAACTTACTCTGTAGCTCAGGCTGGCCTTGAATTAACTATTGGTGATCCTGCTGCCTCAGCCTCCTGAATGCTTGAATTACAGATGTGAGCCATCATGCTTAGTATTAAACTTCAGTTTATGAACACTGTGTCAGGCCCAGGAAATCTGATGCGACTGAGGGCTAGTGTCTAGAGAAAATGGATATCACACATGGGAGTCATTATTCAAGTCAGACAGAGTCCTATCTTGAATTATACTTTGGCAAAGTACACTTTTATGTTTTAGATGACTGAATTCTTCAGATTCTAGAAGAACGATTATAAGTTGCCTTAAATTGTACAAGAGACCATGACAGTCAGGTTTCATTGCTAAAAGAGCAAAATATGAGAATAGCAGACAGACTGTCTTAAGTTCTATTTGCTAGAATATGGTCTACATCTTTTCCTGAGTTTATAGTTGTACCCTCCTCCTAAGTAAACATGTGATGCCAAGAAGATACACTAAGCTGTATAGTCACTCTGTAGAGGGAGTGATCATGTTTCTCTTTGATTCTGTGATTCTGAGTAGTGCTGGCATTTGAATAGAATCAACAAAGAAACACAAGTTCAACAGCGATGCAGGCATAGAATCCTATGAATTAAAACTATAGGTTTTGTCTTCTGGATGATAAGAGCAGGTAGGGTGAGAATACCAGGTTTATAAGTTGTTACCTGACAGAAACTGTGTCAGGCACATTCATAGGTTACTGCTTTTTTCCTGTCACAACAGCTTAAAAGGACATGTTAATAATTTAATTATTAGTCAGGAAATCTCTCACCCACCTACATATAAAAGATCCCAGATTCAATCCCAGTACTATCCTCCCCCAATAGTTAATTATTAAGTCTGGGTATGTAGCTCAGTAAGCAGAGCATGGCCTATCATGCAGGAAGGCCTAGGTTCTGTTCCCAGCATTGCATAAACAGGGTGTGGAAGTTCTTGAATGTAAATCATAGCACCCAGGAGATGATGACACGAAGTTTGGGAGTTCAAGGTCATTCTTGGCTATATAGTAAACTTGAGAATGTCCTGAACTACACAAATTACCCTTGGCAATAATTTTCTTCTCGAAAACTACAGCATCAAGTTGTGGTGTGGTAAGGACCACTGTAATTTAGGTCATCAAATGCAATTGCTATCATTACTTTTTATGAATATGCTAACACCTGTAACAAACATTGAGTGACTAGCTTATACCACATGTAGCTCTGAGTGTTGGAAAATAATGTGTAAAGAAATGGACTAGGGAGATGTCTCTGTGTGTAAAAGTACCTGCGCTGCAAGTGTCAGGACCTGAGTGTGAATCTCTAGTACCCACATAAAAACCCAGGAATGAGCTTCCCTATTACTTCATGACTGGACACAAAAGCTAGCACAGCCCAAATGGCAAGCTTCTGTTCTGTCAGAGACCTTGACTGGTGTGGGAGGTCATTCTGTTTAATGTGTTGCTTTTATTGGTTAATGAATAAAGAAACTGCCTCAGCCGGTTGATAGGACAGAACTTAGGTAGGTGGGAAAAACAGAACTGAATTCTGGGAGAAGGAAGGTGGAAAGAGAGACACCATGGAGCTGCCAGAGTCAGACATGTCGAATCTTTGCCAGTAAGTCACTGCCACGTGGTAATATACAAATTAATAGAAATGGGTTAAATTTATATAAAAGTTAGCTAATAAGAAGCTAGAGCTAATGGGCCAAGCAGTGCTTTAATTAATATAGTTTCTGTGTGGTTCTTTTGGTTCTGGGCAGCCGAGACAAACAAGGGACCTCCCTCCAGCACTTGACTAAAGAAAATAAGGAAGAGAGCAGCAGAAGAAGACTCCTGACATCATGCTCTGGCTCTGTTCTCTAAATGCATTTGCACAAGTGCACACACTCACATGTGCCACACATCTACATGTGTATGTGCACATATACACAAAGACACAGGAATCAGAAAACAAAATAGAGAAGGAAAATCAGAATTGGTGATTCAGGAAATGAGTATCTGTAAAGAGTATCTGTAGTTGCCTCACCCAGAATTTCCCTAGCATCATACTGAGTTGTTATGAAGCTACATAAACTGACCTCCCTATCATTCTCTGAACACACGCGTTCTACATTCATGTTTTCAAGTGTTTGTTCATGCCATTTTCTTTCACTTGAATGCCTTGCTCACCTACGCCAACTCCCTATCTCATTCCCTAGCTGTTCAAAACTGATGCTCCTTCTCAAACCCTCATGAAAGACCCCAATGAGTAGAGAGCAGCTTCTGAATATTCTTGTCCTCCCATGATGACCTTATTACTCATGAGAAGTTTTGTATTCATGATGGCAATTAGAAGGGACGCTTCTGTCTTATATAGCTACTGAATACTGTGTGTTCAAGTCCTGGAGAGTAACATCAAGAAACAACATTTTCACAGCCTACAGTTAGCAATGCTAACTATCTGATTGTTAATATGTTCATTATAACAACTTCAGTTAGAATGAGTTCTTTTGTGTCTACTTTATCTATTCTGGTTAGATTTTGTTAACTGGCCACAAATTAGAGTCACCTGGGAGAAGAGAATGTTAGTTAAAGAAATGTCCCTCTCAGATCAGCCTATGAGCATTTCTGTGTGACATTTTTTTTCAATTATTGATTTATGTGGGAGGGCCTGTCCTTCTGTGGGAAATGCCACCCCTTGACAAGTGGTCTTGCCTGGTTGGTGTAAGAAAGCAAGTTGAGCAAGCCATGGGGAGCAAGTCACTAAGCAGCATTCCTCCATGGTTATTGCATCGGCTCTTATTTGAGTGTCTGCTCTGACTTCCCTCAGTTATAGACTGATGATGTGGAAGATGAAATAAACCCTTTTATCTTCCATGCTTGTTTGGTTAGTATTTTATCACTGCAACAGATAAGCAAAGAAGAAAAATATAATTTAGTCAAGTGTAATTTCCTCAAAAGTGAGGATCCAACAGCTTTAGCCTTATATCATCAGAGTTCACACTGTCCTGATAATGATAGATTTGCTAATCTGACACATAAGTTTATAGAGTTTAATTAAAGGTTCATAAATGGATACAAAATTGGGCAGAGAGAAAGGGCTGGAGAGGTGGCTCAGGAGTCAAAAGCACTCTTTCAGAGGAACTGTGTTAAACTCCTGGCTTTCATATAGCAACTCATAACCATCTGTAATTCCAGTCCCAAAGGCTCTGATGTCCCCTCTGGAAACATAGTGTATATATATGTATGTATATATACATATGTATATATATGTATATTATGCAGGTAAAACATCCATACACATAAAATAAAACATTTTAAAATTAGACATCAATGGGAAATTTAACATCACTTTTGGAGGGGTGACTTTCAAGTATATGGAAGTAATAATCCTTAAATTTTAACTTTTTGTCAACAAATGACATCTACATCTTTGGTAGAAGAGAGATCACAGATGGACATGAGACCTCCCATGATTCCTCACCCTTAGGTTCAGCAATGGCCAACCAACTCTAAAACAACTACTCCTTTTGACATTAATAACACGTGTAGGTTTGGCACTGAAACCCAATGCAATAATAGCACTTGTTTGAATGAATGAGTAGCTGTCAAGTTGATGGAACGCTTCAGATAGAGCACTATGACAATGAGCAGTCAAGCAGGTCTAGGATTTTTAAGCCTACAAGGCCAACACGGTGCTCAATAGAACACACTGGCTCAGCAGTCCTAGAAGCTCTCTGCTGTCGTGAAGACAGTGAGTTGGAGGTCTTAAGGGAAGTCAAAGGGCTCAAGTCTAAACCTTACTAATGGTCAACTTTTATGCATTGACCAATTTTCTCGACATAAGCTTGTTTTCATTTTGACAGCTCAAAGTACTTGTAGCAGGATATGCCTCTCCATAGACAATGAGTTCAGGGTACTCACCATACCTGCCCGTTTTTCCCTATTTTGAGAAATATCAATCATATAGAAACATTAAAAGCAGGGTCCAATAAACATCCTTACTTTTTTGTTTGTTTTTCCCAGAGACAGAGTGTCTCTATGTAACCCTG
The DNA here is from genome assembly GCF_982192425.1 of Myodes glareolus. Lineage (NCBI taxonomy): Eukaryota > Metazoa > Chordata > Mammalia > Rodentia > Cricetidae > Myodes > Myodes glareolus. The sequence goes on along the minus strand of NC_142053.1, from coordinate 109,606,419 downwards.
GCTAGCCTAGAATTCTTTTTGTAGACCAGGGTGACCTCAAACTCACAGAAATATACCTTCTTGGTTTCCTGGTTATTGGGATTAAAGACATGTGCCACCATGTCTGACCAACAAACTGTGTTCTTCAGGGACATTCTTTGTTTCTAACCTGGAGAGATGTCTTAGGAGGGAAGAGGGTTTTGCTGCTCTTCCAGAAGACTAAATATTGGCTTCCAATGCCTACATCAGGTGGCTCACAGCCACCTGTATTTCTAGGAGTTTAAATAGCTCAAGGGGCTGTTCCAACACTTTCATCTGGCCTCCATAGGTACCTGGACATATGCACACACATACACATATAGACATACATCCATATATATATATATATATATGTATATATATATGTGCGTGTGTGTGTGTGTGTGTGTGTGTGTGATAACTCTGTTTTTTTTTAAATCTCTGGTTATTACGAGGAATGATTAGACACCTCCCACCCAGGATCACCTGTCAGTGGCTGGTGGTGGGTCTTAGTTGTCACTACTGATGCCAAGTAAAGAGAGGCAATGATACTGATAACTATCTTATAGAGCACAAAGTGGCTTGACTTCTCATTGTCCTGCTCCAAATAACAGCAGTGTAGAGGCTGAGCAGGTATGATCTACCAAACCCATGGTGAATACAGTGGCACACAGACCTTATTCCCTCTCCTTATTCATTTATCCTCTGTTTCTACCCTACCCTTCACTCCTTTAATTCCATGTCTCTACCTGAATCATCATATTGCAACCACAATATGTCATTCTGAATCTACAGGATCAGTCCCCTTTAAAACTGCAATATCACATCCATTAGATTGTATATTGCTACAATATTATTGAATGTATATATAGATCATGTCCAAATCTTCCCATGACTCTAATAACATTCTTTTGAAGGACTTGTTTGTATCAATATCAAATCAAGTTTGATGCTTTGCATTTATATGCCTAATCTCATCCTTTAATGATTTTTAAAAGTGCAAAGCTATTATAATTCTAATACTTTATAAAGTGGAAATGTGGTCATATCCTTCAAATATCAGTAATGATGATGACAGTTTGCAAACCATGAAATGATGATGAAGATTTGTAAACCATAGTTGTTCAAAAATACATACTGAAGCACACTGTGTCTGCCAAAGCTAATTGTCAAGCATCTACTGTTTGCTAATGGAGCTAATGTGCAAGTCATTAAAATGTTTATGCAAAGCACATGTTAATTGTGGATGATACAAATGGTAGAAATGGGCCCTACAGATAACACCCAGAATTGTTCAAGATGTGAAGATAAACTAACAGTTCATCATCATTCAGATATGGAACACATGATGATTAACATTGATTGTGAACTTGATAGGATTCATGAAAGGAACCTCTGAGCATGCCTAGGAGGAATCACATTGATTAAATTAATTTAGGTAGGAAGAGACATCTTAAGTGTTGGTGGCACCATTCTCTAGGCTGGCGTTCCATAGTGACTAAAAAGGAGAAAGCTAGTGGGACAAGTGTATTCATCTCCCTTGGCTTCCTGACTGTAATGCAATGTGATCTGCAGGCTCAAGTTCCTGCCACCATGCCTCCTCCATCATGACGTACTAAACGCTGAAACTGCGAGCTAAAGTACACCCTTCTTTCTTTAAGTTGCTTTGGTCAGAACGTTCTATCACAGCAATGGGAAAGTAACTAATCCCGAAAAGAAGTATCCCAAATTTTAGAATGACAATGTATATCAAGCAGAAATGAGAGAGCATGCACATCAACTTGGTGCTTCCGGAAAACCAGCAGTACAGACAACCAAGAGTAGCAACATACTATAGGTACCAGAAGAAGGGGTTTAGTTTTAAGGAACAATCTCTTCTGACTACAAAGTCCCTCACAGCTGTCTTGATGAACCTAGGACCCAAAGCACAGGCAAGCCTAGTCAATACCAAGCACCAATCTATCCCTGTTCTTCTTTCTTTCTTTCTTTCTTTCTTTCTTTCTTTCTTTCTTTCTTTCTTTCTTTCTTTCTTCCTTCCTTCCTTCCTTCCTTCCTTCCTTCCTTCCTTCCTTTCTTTCTTTCTTTCTTTCTTTCTTTCTTTCTTTCTTTCAGAAAAGATCTGAGGTGAAAAATAAATCTCTTGCTAGATGAATTTGATTTGGCTGATGATGCAAGAGAAGACTGACCGATTTGAGTTAAGAGAATATTCCAAATAGAAACAAAAGTGCTGGGGAGGCCAATCCTCCACATAGAGCTACTTTTCTTGTCATCTCCAAGCCTCCGCTGAAGATTGACCATTCCAAGGTTCTACGGTGAAGTTTATGTATGGCATAGTAACACTATCACATTTTATTCCTTGGATGTGGGCTCAATTTGGGCTAGAATGATTTCTAGGATCTCTTTTTTCTACGAGGTACCTCTTATCTTTAAGATAGTATACTCATTCATTCAATCATTTGACATTGGTGACCATCATTATGCAAGGTAGAACTGTGACACATAGAGTACTTGTCTTTATGGTACTTATACTATTGCTGAGTAAGGCAGAAATTGTGGCTCACCTGACCAGAACATTGTCCCAGCTCTGGGTTGTTAACCTTGGACCTAATCAAAACTCTTCAGAAGCATCTTTGTGTACTAGGCAGAGATAAGTGCAAAAACTCACAAATGGTCAAAGTTCAGAGGAAAAAACTGTCTATGGAGTGTTCCTTCCCCCAAATACTCAAGGATCACTGCAAAAGAGGAGATGGAAGAGAATTTAAGAGCCAGAGGTAAGGGAGAACTCGGGGAAACAGTGTCTTCTGGATATGACAGGTACTCTGCACTCATGAACTCGTGGCAGCTGTGATTGCCTGCATATGACCTGGACACGACCAATCCAGCTAAAAAATTCAGCATTAGTGGGGAGGGGATCATAAGTCCCACCCCCACCTGAGGAGATATTGAGAGTTGATGGTTGCGAAAGGGTGGAGAGTTACCTTTCTTTAGGGCTGTGGCCCGTGATAGATAGACAGTCTATGCTCCAATGGATGTTCCCAAACCCATAAACATATGGGCAGCAGTAATGGAACTTGATGGGTTATTTAAACAGACAGATAGACAGACAGACAGACAGATAGATAGATGGATAAATAAATAGATGTGAAATTGGGAGAGGGATTAGGTATAGATCTGGGCGTAGTTAGGGTAAAGAGAGGAAGGGAAATATGGTTAAGATAAATTGTATATATGTGTTGAAATTCTTAATGAAATAAGAAAACAATTATATTTAAATTTTAAAGAAACTTATCAGTAGTTTGATATAGTAACAATGAGAAGACAGGGGAGTCTTCCAGTTCTTGAGTGATCTCACACAGACAACTTTTAACCCATTCCAATTATGAGGTAGATTTTCTTCTGTCCTAGAGGATCTAGTCTTGTATTTAGCTGCAATATGGAACTTGAATATGCTCCCAGAACCCACCAAATTCATTATGTCGCAGACCTGGACAGTGATTGCAGGATCCCTGGCACACAGCATTAGTTGAAGATACCAATTGGCCTAGTCTAATTCTTAAATGTGTCATTAAAATACTTACAAACACTCATCATCTCAAGGGCATTCATATTTATGTTTCACTTATTAATAGAGGGCTCAAAACCTAATACTGCTGCTCACAGAACTTAATACAATGCAAGGCATTTCCTATTGAATGGGTATGTAGAAAATGCAAACTTTTTTGACATAGATGAAAATTATATTTTCACTTTGTCAAAGATATGCATATATTAATATATTGTCTTTTTTTGATTTTGCAGTTTAAGGCAGACACTGTTTAGACTATAGCACAGTTTATATTCTTGGCCTTGCTTCTTGATTTTCAGAATCCTAAATTTAAAGCATATTTTAAGAACTTGTCAGAAAAGATATATGGATTTTTAAGGAAGATGGAGCATGCACATAGAGTGTAGACAACAACTTGTCGGACAAGTTTTCTCCTTGTATGATGGGTATTCTTGGCATTGAACTGGTGTCATCAAGTCTGGTGGCAAGCACTTTACCCATAGAACAAGCTTGCCAGCCTCAAAGAATTTTTGTTTAGGAGTTAGCAACAAGTTCTTCTCATTGCTTTCTTGGGCAAGAGAAAATATAAGGAGCTGGAGAGTTTGAATTTGCAGCACTTATGTAAAAGCTGAGCATAATTACTGATGTGTTCGTGTGAAACCGAGGCATGGAGAATATGTTAGAGAACAGGAAGATCCTGGGGCCTCACTGACTAGTTTATCTAGCTGAAACAGTGAGTTCTAGGTGCTAAGAGACCATATCTCAAAAAATAAAACAATAATATAAAAAATAGATGGAGAAGCAACCAAGGATACCTGGGATTGTCCTCTGACCCCCCTTTATGTACACATGAACAAGTGAACTCCCATCATACACAAATGCATATACATACACAATGTGTGCATGCTCTCTCTCTCTCTCTGTCTCTCTGTCTCTCTGTCTCTCTGTCTCTCTGTCTCTCTCTCTCTCTCTCACACACACACACACACATACACACACACAAACACACACATACAGACATAAAGTCAAAATATTTTAAAAAGATATCCTGCGCCAATTACAAACAAAAATAAAAGGGAGGCTTATTTAAAAGAAGAAAGGATAGAGAGAGAAGGCACTGAACTACGCAGATACTTTTTGTGAACTGTAAATAAAAATGGATAGGGATGAGAGGACCCTGGTCTAGAAACTAGAGGCTAAGCTCCAGGACTAACTAGCATCCAACACACTTTTCAATAAAACTTTATTAGCACAAAAAATGATATTTGGTAATCAACCTGTAGCAACCAACCTCTGGAAGACATTTATGTTTTTCATGTTTGGTTTCCTCCTTGAGGGAGTGAGTACACAGCTTCCGTGACTCTTGATGTGCTTTCAAGCTCTAGAATGTCCAACTTCATTGTGACAATGCGCCTCTTTCTCAAAAGCTATGATCTTTAACAGGATTGGAAAAGGTCCAAATGCATAGATTCTGTTGGGGAAAACTCTTTTTTTTATCATCAGGATAACAGTTTGCCACTCAGGGGAAATGAATAAATTTTTTGTTTGCCATCGTATTTGAGCCAGAGATTGACTGTTTTCGTTGAGTGCACCATGTACCTGAATATTTATGGGACATTTTAAATCCCTGAGACAAGTGATGTCTTATAAATAGATAGGCCTATGATTCGGATGGATGGTGCTTCAAATATGCAACTGATACACAGTCCCAAACTGTACTGGAAAAAATGCACAGTAGTAGCTGCTTTCCAAAATTCACATGAAGATTTCCTGAACCTAGAGTAACAGAAAGGCAAGCTGCTGTGTAAAAGTTTTTAAATGGGATAAGAAGCTTTCACAACTTAGAGGTGTGATATATAGTAATTTCTATTATTATTGTTGCCTGTTTTGTATTTAGTTAAACTACAATCAGCTAGCAAAAAAAAAGTTCTTTGTTTTCATCTCAAGCACAAGTTATGTATGGCCTGCTATCTCAATGTCTGCTGGGGATGCTTTCTTTCCAGTAGATTATAATCCTAAAAAGCAGATGCTTACAATAAGCCTCTGGGTTTTCTTAGCGAGGCAAGACAGAGAGTGACAGCATACTTAGGCATGCCTGAAGGTGCTACTGCTGACTGGGTGACCTGACTCCCCTCCCAGAGTGTATGCATGTTGGTAATGTTGTCATAGCTTATAGTTAATGCAACCTAAACATATGAAGCTAGTATGCTTTGGTTTTATCTAATTCTGGAAGAGCTCTATTGAATTTCATTTAGAATTACTAATAAAGAGACTCATGCCTTTAATGCTGTACTGACACGACTTTCTCTCTCTGCCGCAATCCTGAATCAACATGCAGCCCATGGTGTTTCAAATTTTCTGAAACACTTAATATAAAGGCACAAATGTGGGCTTACTACTAAATGTAGAGATGAAAATGATTTTCAATGCTGTCAGTCTAAATGTCAAGGGGAAAACACAGCATTTCACTAAAGCCCTCAATATCTGCACATTTCCCAGGTCATGAAAATGTGCAAGGAATAGAGAGCAGGAAAGGCCTCATATGGGGTACAAATATATGCACTTAAAAATAGTTATCTATCCCTGGAGACTTTTCTTTCTAGAATATTTGTACTAGTTCTTTTCAAATTTCGTCCATTTTATTTTGATCATCCTCGCCATTTCTTCTCCCACCTCCTCCCAGATCTACCACCCATTCCACACCCACCCAACCTCATGTTCTATGTCTTGGTTTATTTGACACCTACGGAAGGCTGGAGAAATGGCTCTGAGGTTAAGAGTTCTTCCTACTCTTGCAGAGGACCCGGGTTCAGTTCCCAGAAGTCATGTGGTAGCTCGCAACCGTCTGTAACTCCAGTCTCAGTGGATGGCATGCTCTTTTACTTTGTTGGGAACAAGGTATAATAAGGTGTGTTTGCATACGTGGAAGTAAACCCTCATACATGTAAAACCCCAGATAAATAAATCTTTTAAAAATATCATCAAGTCCACTAAGGGTTTTTATAGTCTCCACTATCACTTGGAAGGAAAGATATTATATGACTATTTGAGAATGCTTCTGTGATTCTGGTAGCCAGTTTGCACACACTTTCCATCTAGTGCCGCCTTTGTATTTTCTTTTGCTCCATTCATTTGAACCTTTTCCTTGAGCAACATTTGATGAGGAGGAATTGCACCAAGTAGATATGGGTTAAGCACTTTCCCTCAAAGAGGGAACCATCTGCCGCTAGGCAGAGAGAAGAAATGGGGCTGCATATGCACTGAAAATAGAAGCATCATACCTGCAAAGAGAAACCCAAATTGTGTTCTATGTCTTTAGCAAATTCGGGAGGCAATAAGGAAGGCCCCTGCTTTAAAGGGAAAAAGTTACTTCCATAGTTCCCCATTCTGACCTCATATTTCCACAACAATTCTGATAACAATGATTTCTTTCATGATAATTATAATACAAACTAGGCAAGATAAATGATGCTATTAGCAAGCATGTTAGACTTCCTTACTCTTCATCCATCTTCTGTGACTTCCATTTAGAGTTCATTCACAATTTTTTCCTTCCATCTGTTCCACCTGTAGGCATATGATAACTGCACACAAGGAAAAACCCAAGGAAATATCTAGACTCCCCTTGCCTTAACTCAAGAAATGGCCACAAGTCCCATCATCTTATGTGTTCAAACATAATTATTTTGTGAATCATGGCCAATCCAAACCATCATGTGCTTTTCCTAAGATGTTTCATAGAGACAAAATGAGGTGAGTACAACCAGAGAAGGCAATAAGGTTCCCATAGTTCTACATCATGGAGTAATTATTTCCACAGCGAGGAAGACATTTATTTACAAACTGCAAGGAAAGAACTCTGTTGTAACAATATGTGACATACAGAAGTTTTTATTAGACACATTCTAAAAATCTCCTCTGTCTGACAATAATAATATATCTGTGGCTGTGAATGCTTCCAGGAAAGATTTTAGCAACTAGCTGATACATTTATTAGAAAAGTGCCTGAAAGTCTTTCATAACATGAAGGATCACACACAGTAGTTTCTGATCCTGCAAGCTTTTGGGAATGTTTGGGACTCGGGTTCTAATGAGCTGTCAGGTCAAGTTGCTAATACTGGTCCAAGGTCCATACCTGAGTAACCAGCCTAATATGATACTGAAGCAGAATATAAGCCTGGTTGCTGGAGGTTTCAATTTGAGGTTTTCAGATGTACAATGGCTGACAGGTAAGACCTGTGAAGGTGGCTTGGCAGGGGTTTGCCAGGGTAGAAGTCAGCACCCACTTCTTGTCTGATACTGATACTGACATTAGGAGTCACTGGTCAAGGGAGAAGAGTCCTTGAGAACTAACTTAAGCAGGCAAAGTGGGACAAAATACATCCATGATCATCTCAGCTTCTAACACAGAAGAATCTTGATCATCATTCATTGGAGTTCTAATTCATTTCCCCCTCCCAACAGTAACCACGAGCATCCACAACAGTCTAGAATCCAAGAGTTCCTTCTCTCGGTGGAATCCTTCTTATAAATGTTTATCTAGGAAGCTTTGTCAACGTGCAGAACTCTAACCCCACACCCAAGAACTGGTTTGTCTTTAATCCTTGTGTTAGCTTTTAGTTCTTTCCCATAGCACATTAAATGTTTTGTGGAACTTTCTCGACTCCTTCACTTAATTCTTATCTAAAGCAACGAGTTGTGTACATAGGGCATCTTAGAATTCACCTCAACTAAAATTAGTTGAAAACAAACAAAACAAACTTCATTTAAAAATATAGATTCCTTCAGGAACATACCCAGTTAGTACCAATTTGGGTACTATTTGTCACACAGTATTACCACTTGTTCTATCTAGTCTGTGCCTTAGTACTCAGCCAACTATAGCACACAGACTTGGTTCCAGTATTTATTTTTAATTTTTATTTATTTATTTTTTATTGATTTTTATTGAGCTCTATATTTTTCTCTGCTCCCCTCCCCTTCAACCTTCTCCCAAGGTCCCCACGTTCCCAATTTACTCAGGAGATCTTGTCTTTTTCTACTTCCTGTGTAGATTAGATCTATGTAAGTCTCTGTTAGGGTCCTCATTGGTGTCTAAGTTCTCTGGGATTGTGATTTGTAGGCTTGTTTTCTTTGCTTTGTAAACAAAGTTTTTATTGGAACATTAGTTGCTACACCTGTTCATCTAAGTATTATTTAAATCTGTTTTGTGGGTTTTTTTTTTAGTAGTAGGAGTTGTTTCTAGTAACAGAAGACATATAGTTTCCAAAGCCTAAAATATTTACTGCTTGAACCTTCTTTCTAGCTACTCAAATGCATTAATTACATTTTATAGCCAAATAAAAATAGCTCAACCAGTTGATGAGAGAGTGCAGAGAGATACATACCAAAACAAAAACCAAAATAAAAACAAACAAAAGTTACGTTATCACCAACAGAGGTGTTTCCTTAAACATAGAGACCAACCAATACTCTGAATCTAATTAAACAAACTCTGGGGTTTTTCTAGGGCACAAGTGAAGCCTTGATATTCATGGCAGGGAAATACCTGAGAGCCATAAGCAAAGACATGATCATTCCTGAAACTAAACTACTGAAAAACATGGTCTTTTTGGCAGCAAAATCAGTGTTTCTAACAGCCGTTTTGTTTGACAGAGCTTTTACAAGAGGCTCTATGGTGAACTGCAACCATAAAATAGTTAATACTAGCTATATCGATTTTTAGTGGGTTTTTACTTCTAAGTCTAGGAGAGATAAAGAGCCCACCAGCACCCGTTCACGACATAGATGACCCAAAGGCACAGCCACTGGCATTGCTGCCTTACAGGTTGTATGTCAACATACATACATGAAGTAGGTTGCTCCTACTTCAGCAACCTCGCTCGTCTGGTATTTACAGTCTTTGCTGGACTCCAAGGACACAGCATAAAAAAAAGGTATAATTGCATTTTGAAAGCAATTACTTGGTTCTTTACCTTAAATTGAAAATAAATAAATAAATAAAATGTCTTTCTGCGTATTTACACATTTTAAGAGTGAAATAAAAATGTATCTATCCCGTTGCCTTTGACGAGGAGGCTAAGTCAAGTATCTTCCTAAATATGTCCATCTACCTCTACCCTGTGTTCTAATTCTCAGCATTGTATTCATAGTCTGTCTTTCGACCAGCGCTCCATTTTCAACACTTTTGTAACATTTTGTTCTTTGTTGGTTTGTCTGAAAGAGGGTCTCATTCTACAGCTAAAACTGGCCAGGAACTCACTCTGTAGCCAAAGCTGGCTTCAAATGCACAGCAATCCTGCCTTCTCAGTTTCCCAGTTGCAGGAATTGTGGCACAAGCCACCAGACCTGGCTTACAACACTGTAATTTTGATTCTCATAAACTCATACAGCTTCTAGAAAATGGTAAGAAAGATGTCATAAGAACTGTGTTCCTAAGAGGCTGGTATGTTTGAGGCCCTTTAAAGTGAACTTATTTGGTATTTTTTTTCTTGAAACTAATATTTACAATTATAATGTTTTCTTACATCTGTTTTCCTCCACTATAAAAAATATAAAAATGTAGATTTCAACTACACTCAGATTTTATATTACAGTTTTACATCTAAATTTAGATAATGTTTTAATAATTTGGATAAAGAAGACCCATAAGTGTTGTGCTTAAATTGAGTTTGCATGACTTAGGCACAGCTTACAGTGAAAATTATGCATTTCATGAATAATCATCTTCAGTAGCTTAAAATCCATAAAATTCTCCTAAGCCACATAAAACAGACCTTGATTCTATGAAGGATGAGAATATAAATATTCTAATGAAAGGTCTATATCCTATATCAACATGCCATTCTGGCATAACAAAAGCCTAATTGTTTATAGAAGATAATGAGGTGTGAATGATACATGCAGGCAAAATTGGTACTCATAAACTTTTGATGGTTCCAATAATTAACTCTGCTGTGTCTGTTCTTCTGTGTAACCTACACCCCCTGCAGGGTAAATGACACTGGCTATCCATCCTCTCAAAGGCTGATTAAACTGTCATCTCCTTCCTAAAAGTTCTGTGCTCAAGTAAAGCCCAATTTGGGGGTCTGTGGATGCCTGCAATATTTTTCTTATGCCGCGTCAGGCTTCCATTTATCCTAGGCATCTCAGAAGCAACAGGGGCTTATATCTTCTATGGATAAGTGTGTTTGTGTGTCAGTGGGAGTCTGAATAAGAATGTGTGGTAGATTGCATGGTGGAAGCCAGGTCAGAATTGGGGATCCTCCTCAATTGTTTCTCTACTTTACCTTTTGAGACAGGGTTTCACATTAAACTCATTGTTTGAGAGTTGGATAGACTGGCTCGTTAGCAAACACTAAGGGTCCTCTGGTTTCTGCCTCCCTAGTGGAATTATAGACATATGGACACCTATAATCTTATCTGAGGGTACCTATAATATTATATGTGGTCACCTATAGTTTTATATGTGGCCACCTCTTGGATTTTATGTAAGTGTGCTGGGGATCCAAACTCCATTCTTAAGACTCGTTTGCAAGCATTTTCCTACTGCCTGAGCTTCTCCTGCATCCCCAAAGCTGAAGATTTACCACAGAATTTTTAGCTACCACACCCAACTTATTAATCATCTTAATTGATTAATACGGTCTCTACCGTATCAATGGCTACTTCTTAGTCCAAGGGCATCTACAAAGAGCTGCATGCATTTCTTTTCTGAGATTGTCTTCTGTAGCCTTTCAGGATATGAGCTGCCTGGCCGTTTAAAGTCATTTCCATTTATTCTCCAGACTAACTGCTTAGCATTCTGACTAAAAGTCATCCTTGGTGAACCTTTCTTAGCAGCTCCCCTTATTCAATCAAGTAGCCACTTTTCACATGTGGTTATTCTGAGCACTGGAAGTGCAGAGGGTCTGCATCCAGATGAGCCATAAGTGTGAAATACCCATTAGAATTTAAAGTCATAATAGGGAAGAGATACCAAGGTCTTAGTAATACATTTACATGCTGAACTGATACTATTTTTTGACTGAGCAAAATATAGCAAAGGCAAATGCCACCAGTTTATTTGGGGTTTCAAATGTGACAATAGAAAGTTGGATGTGGAAGACCAAGCCTGTACCCCATCACTTGGAAGGTTGAAGTAGAAAGACAGAGCTTGACTCCAGTCTGGTGATGGGATAATACTATATTGGTATTTGTGAGTTATTGTTTTTATAAAATTATATTGGCATTGACACATGTATATTGATATATTAATATATTGAACATTGTATGTGAGTATGCTTCTACCTCTGTTTAAAACATTTGTTATGTATTGATATATATACATATATTTATCATATTGCAGTATACATTTCTACCTCTGATTAAGATACTTGTATATTATTTATGTAATGATATACATTGTCCTCATTATTTGCACAGTTGTTTATTCTCTTAGTCTTCAAGTTAGATAGATATCGAGAATTATAAATCAATAGTCATATATGTTTGTCATATTTATATTTAGGCTAATCAGGTTCTTTAGATACATAGAGATTATATTTAGTATAGATAGTATAATCTTCAGCTTCTTTGAAGAGCTGTGAAAAATGGCCTTTAATCTAACCTAGAACTTCATGTTAACGAGACACAATCACTCCTGGCAACACTGCTCTACTCCCGAGAGAACATTGAGCACCAAAGACACTCCACTCGGAGCTTGTCTTCTTGGCAGAACTGGCCTTTGGGCCAAGAAAAGCCCATACCTCGCCCACTGACAGAGTTACAGAGTATCCATAAATGGGTAAAAACAGGACTGTCATATCCTGCCAAGATAGGGTAAGATAGTTCTAAAAAGTTCCTTGCCTTTGAAAATGGCATGTCAGTTAGGTTAGGCCTTAGCCAAACTTGGTTGCCTCAACATTGCAAATGAAATTTTGGGTGATTGCCCAGGTAGCCAGTTGTCTCAGTCATTTGTTGCACGATTTGGAAGTTTCTCGGTTGTACTTCCTGGCTGCTTAAGTAAAATTATTTCCCTTCTCAGATCTTTGATGGAGTTGAAGATTAGATAGTTGTAGTTACCCTCCACATTATTTAGACTCCTTAGTAAAACTTTTGTTATATGTTTTTTGCTTAATACTGTTTGTTGTTTGTAATTTTATATTTGGTATCTGTTTCTACTGTATATAGTTGTATTGGGTTTAGTTCAATCTTGTTTAGACAAAGGGGGAGATGATGGGGAACCTCAGCCAATCACATTCTGCTTAGGGTGTGTCACCCTGGGGCCACACAAAACAATGAAAAGATTCAAGTGCGCTTGCCACTTCTTTTCTTTGCCCCTGCGTTCTAGGACCCTTGGGACTCTGGTGTAAGTTTTCCTTCCTTCTGTTTATTAAAGCTGTATCTTTTATATTAAGCCAGTCTGGTTAATTTTTAACTACCAATCGACCTAGCCCCTTCACCAGCCTGGGCTGCACCATGGCATTCTGTCTCAAAAGATAAAGAGAGTTACTAGAGTATCAGACAACTTATTTAATTTGCAGCTCTTGTTAGGCTTTCATTAGACGGAGCTACTCTGCAACCACGGCATAGGATTAGGTACCCCTCTCATAGATTTCTTTACAATGCCATTCTTTCCCTATTGTTAATTTGCTGGGAGAACTTGTCTACTTTTCTGGACTGTCTTGACTGCCTGAGGCAGGTAACTTTATATTTTGTTCAGGATTATTCCTACAACTGATGCATACTGGACATTTGAATTTGTCAGCTAAATAAAAGTAAAAACTACATTGGGAATCTGGAGACCAGAATCACAGTATGCTAGGCCACAACTAATGTGGAGATAAAACCAGTTTATGTCTGGCAACACTTGTAGTTTCACGGACTCCAAGTAGTCAACACAAGTAGTCAGATGAGGCTCTTCTTGATAATCAGGTTTTCATATTTTTAGACAAACGTGCATTTCTTTTTGCATCTTCCTCTTGATTCTATGAAGTCATCATTAATGAATCTGAACAACAGTAAGGTGAAAATTGCTGCTTGCAAGTATTAGTCAGCTTTACAATACTATAACATTCCTGAAATAATCATCGTACGAAGAAAAACTAGGTCACTTGGGCTTGCAATTTTGATGCTTCTAGTCCATTGTCAGGGGCTCTGTTTTGTTGGGCACGTGATGACACTGAGGAATGGGAGTACATGGTAAAATAAAATCACTCACCTCATAACCAGAGGGATAAATGAAAGGATAAGTAATATCCAGGAGTCCCAGTGGCCTCTGTGAGGACACATCCCAACTAACCTACCTTCCTTTCACTAGTCCCTGCTTCTTTTATTTATTTCTCATTAGTCCCAGGCTGTCTTCAAACTCCTTAAATAGCTGAAGAGGACCTTGATCACCTGATAATCTTCATTTTACCCACTAAATGCTAAGATTACTTGTGTGGACCTTCAAACTTGGTTCATGAAGCCCAGAGCTTCCTGTGTGTGAGGCACGTGCTTCGCCGGTTAAGCTACTGTCAAACATCTCACTTCTCTTTCCGTTTTTCTTTTTCTTTTTAAAAGCAAGGTTTTACTTTGTAGCTTTGTCTGGTCTTATGTTTCCTGTATAGACCAGACCGACCCCAAATTTGTGAAAAATTCTCTTATTTGCCACACTAATTGCTAGAATTGTGAGCATGTGCCCCACCCAGCCTTGGTATCCATTTCTTCAAGAGTCCACCACCTTCTAATAGTACCTAGCTGGGGAACAAGCTTCTAACAAATGGGTTTTGAGATGTCATCTCAGATCCCTAGAGCAGGGAATTTTACGGGGTGATGCAAATGCAGGAGAATCAAAGGACTTGGTGGCATTCTTATTACAAGAGGGGTACAGCAGGGGCATATATAGAGAAGGTGCTGTGGTGAAAGATGCCTCTTTGAACCCTGATAGTAAAAGAACTACCTCAATCCTGTGGGTAAATTCCTCACAGGCCACAACAGCCAATATGCTGTCTCTAAGCGAGACATCTTCCCTTTCAACTTCCTCCTTCAGGTATTAAGAAGCAAACAAAAGAGATAGACTCCATGAACCCTGACTGGTCTTAGGACTGGAGAGGGAGGGGGAGGGAAAAGGGAGGTGGAAATTTTTAATAAATAAATAAATTTAAAAAAAAGATAGACTCCAAAGTCCTTGGAAACTATTGCCTTAGCTCTTTAATGGGATCTTGAGTTTGAAATCACCATTCTGTGAATTCTGAGATGCTCATGTTTGTTCTTATGCTTTATTATTATTATTAAAAATAATCTTATACACTGCAGGAGTTAGCATTATGTGCTGCCAGTTTATATTTGTGTCACTGCTCTGATAAGTGTTTCTGACATGGACGCCTGAAATCATTTAGCCCATTTGCCTTGTTTATGTATGGGAAAAAAATGCCAGTCATCCCTCATGATACGAAAGACCATCCCATCCAAATCAATGTTGTTTTAGTTTTTAAAAGGAGTCAACTGAGAGCTGCTTCATCCAGAGAATGAGCGAAAAAGATAGAAGCAGTGTCTCCTGGAATCCCATTTCTTTAGTAAAAACTACAAAAGGCACAGTCATTATCTATATTCCATGTGATTTCGGCTGGTGATATCTAATGACTAATGCAGCTGAAAAGAAACTCTCCTCTGAGAAAGGAAAGAGTCAAAAATGCAGAACCTGGAAAGTTGACTTTCCTCTTTTCGTGTCTTTTTTTCTTTCCCACTCTTGGCTCTATCATGAGACTGGGTTTAATATATCCCAAGCTGGCCTTGAACTTGGTATATGACTGAAGATGGCCTTGAACTTCAGATTCTCTTGCCTCTATCTCCCAAGTCCTGGGATTAAGGCACGTGTCATCATGCATGGTCTATGGGGAGCTTGAGATGGAAGCCAGGACATTGTGCATGCTAGACAGGCACTTTACCAGCTGAGCTACGTTGTCAAGCCATATCCCTCCCCTATGCCTTCTCCTGTCTTTTTTCTTCCTCCTCATTTCTCCCCTTTTCTTTCTTTTATTTCCCTTATCTTATTTTTCCCTTTATGTAGCCTGCCCAAAGGTTCCATTTTGGAACCTCTCTAATCACCCCTAGAGAATGCAACACTCCAAATCTCAAAGGTTTTTGTTGTGTTTTTCTTCTCACCCACTGCCAGCCTTGCTTTAAGACTTGGCCATGTGTCCTTGAAGCCAATCTGTTTATATAATTGTTCTAATTTCTTTCTTGTAATTACTTTTTACCTATTTCTTTTCAGCCTCACCCTTCCGTCCCATTTCTTTTTTATCTCTCACCCTTGGAGAATTTCTTTTTCTGGCAGGCTCCCTTGTTCTCTTTGGCAGTGTTTCATAGAGGCACAAATCGTCATAATGATCAAAACGTGCAGTTGCAGGGAGCCTCACCTAAGGAGATGACATTGCTCTGCAGACATTAGCTCATCAGTTTCCCCTCCATTCTATAAAGGAAGGGCTTCTTTCCCAGGAGTGACATGCAAGGGTAAGCACAGCCATATTCTGCACCTTAAAAGAACTGTGGGTGGATACATGCTCATCAGAGTACACCCAGCATCTGGGACTTCACTGCCCCTAACACCCCCTTCTGGATATCATCTTGAACTTTAACCTAATTTCCCCCTCTAAATGGTGCTTTAAATCTGCTACTTCCCAGTGTTGACAGGGTGTAAAGACAGAAAACAAAACAAAATAAAATAAAGCAACTGCAGTTTGTTTCATGTTCTATTTTTAACTGTCTTCCTCCTTTCAGATGGCCCCCATACCTGACCTTTCACTTACTTTCAAATTCTTTTCCATGCTAAAGTCACTCCCTTCCCAAACTACTTTCTCCCAGCTTCAGTTTCTTCAGGCTTGTTTTACCTGTGAGCACCTTAGAATAAATTTGAAACCAGTGGGTCATGACCCCTTTGGGGTCAAACAACCCTTTCACATGAGTCGCCTAAGACTATTGGAAAAAAATTGCTATTCATAAGAGTAGCAAATTACTGTTATGAAGTAGCAATGACATTAATTTTATAATGGGGGGTCATCAAAACATAAGGATCTGTATCAAAGGGTCACGGCATTAAGAAGGTTGAGAACCACTGCTACCTGAGAACCAACATTGCCCATTGCAGAGATCACTTCTTTACTGGGACAAAAAAGCGCCCACCAAATGACAGCTTATTCACAACCTTTAAAGCTTCAAGCATGTCTCTGCAAGAGGCATAACACTGATGCCAGTGTATTTCCTCTGAACCAAAGTGTTGCCAAGGTCTAGTGAAAGCTGAGAGTCTAGGGATCTGTCCCCACATTAGCAGAGGGTGCCGAGTACTTCAACTTTGGAGGGGATATTTTCTCAGGGAAAAAAGTCCTAGCCAGGTAGTGGTAGTACACTCCTTTAAACGCAGCCCTTGGGACACAGAGGCAAATGGATCTCTGTGAGTTCTAGTGCTAGCCTGGTCTACAAGAGCTAGCTCCAGCACAGCAAGGTCTGTTACACAGCGAAATCCTGTCTGAAAAAAACAAGAACAAAAACAAAGCAAAACAAAGCAAAAAGAGTCCTGACCACGTTAGAATCCTGCAGAGAATTCCATGTAAATGTGAGATTCTTTACATTACTGTTTATAAGTAGAAAACTAAAATAAAACAAAGCACTTCAAGCCTCAATATTATTTTAGATGTTTTTAAATTTATAAACAAATATGATATATAATACTTACATATATAAAATTTGTAGATCATTCGCAGTTTAAGAATAAATTTCATTGCTAATATATTATATTTGTATGTAACAAGCATGTAGACTATAAAAGGTAGTTTAGATAATTAAACAACTTTATTTAAATGTTGATTCCTTTCTGTAAGAATTTTTACCACTCTAGGGCTGGGGTGATATTTCAGGCAATAAAGTACTGGCTAAGCATGAGGACCAGAGCTCAATAGTTGAGAAGTTACATTAAAACCATGAACTGCATTTCTATAATACTAGCTCTGAGGAGGCAGGGACAGGAAGATCTTTGTGGGCCAGTCATTTCTCAAATTTGTGATCTTCAGATTCAGTAAGAGTTCTCATATATATATATATATATATATATGCATATATACATATATATATGGATATTTTATAAAGGTTTAAAATATAAAATGTAAAGGTGTAGGAAAAAAAGAAAATAAGATGGATCATGATCGGTGGAAATGTTAATACTGGCCTTCACATGAGTACCTATACATACATGTACACACACACATTTACACAGCATGTCTACCACCCCAGTGCTACATAGCACTTGGCAACAGAGACACAGCATACCTTTAATTGCTAGGCTTAATCCTGCCTTCACGACAGCCATTAATAGTAGTCACTGGCACTTGGTGACACCGCCCTATATTATCCTAGGTTATTCTGCAGTTATGTAATTATGCTGGTAGGCTTGACTGCTCATGCATGATATTTCTTTTGTGTTCTGTCAAGAAATACCTTCTTCATAGAGGCACAGTTTGTTATAGCTATTTGATATCATTTCAAGTATATATAGCTGGGTCTAAAACCATTTGTTTATTCCTGACCCCACCCCCAAACTACGGATGTTTGCTGAAAATAAAGGAGGGTAAATCCTCCTCTGATTTACTCAGCAAACTGAGATGAAATTGATACACATTTCCAAAGGCAAGCATGACCAGTGGGCTAACACTAGTAGGAGATTTCTCAATAAACCATGACAATTCAGGAATTCTTCGAATTCTTATGAATTCACCAATTCACATCTTCATGTGTTAGTATATTTCAGCCCCTCCATCTTCAGATGTGCTTCTCTCATCTACTGCTCTCCACTCGGCCCTAAACAAGCCATTTCATAGAGAGTTGTGAAAGCTGTAGCAGGAAAGCAGTGTTTTGCTAGGAGAAGGAAGCCAGGAACCTGTTGGTTCCATTGGATCATAAGGGTTGTTTTGTTTGTTTTATTTTGGGGAGTGGGCTGAGGTATCTCTGACTTAGGATCAGTTTAAACCCTTCACTCACCCTACCATCAATTTCCTCCAGGACACATAACCTGCAGAAAAGATTTTCTATAGAAAGCATATGTGCTTTCCTTCCTCCTTGTTTGCATGAATCTGGAACAAATTAACTTAATGTTGCATGAAAATAAGTAAAGTGTCATTTTAATTAAAAGATAGAAGTGCTATATCCCTTGGCTGAGCCTTAGAAAGCACTTCTCATTGCTTAAAAGGAAAGTGGGTAATTTTCCCCTATGGCTCATCAACTAGACTTTTATCTTAATCTATTTTGATATGCTGGACTGGGAATGTTTGCACTGAGGACTAGCTATTCATCACGTTGAGAATAAACCCACCACGTTTTGACAATTTCACAGCACTAAGCCTGGTCCAACAGGGACACTCAGTTAAAACATCAGTTGGAGTGGTCTTCTGATATGAAACCAAGAACAGTCTTCAGAGAACACCATTTCCTAAAGAGACAGCACCTAATTCTGGATTTTTTTCAATGTACTATGAGTTCAATCATTGAGCTTTCCAGCTTGAGGGCTAATAGAGTCTTCAAATTACAAAGGGAAATTGCTAGGATTTTATTAAAAAGTGCTGTGGCATTACACAAGCAGGTCTAATACAATGACAGAGGAGCCAGTGTGAGGCAAAGCTGTCTTGTTGTTCCTTCAATGTTTATACCAAAGTGGAAGAGAAGATAGCTTTTTGGAAAAAATAGACTACATACTTTTATGCTGAATTATATGTAGGCATTAAATTAAATTATTTTTAAATACATAATTCTATGCATATGTAAAGTATATATATATATATATATATTTAAATTAAATATAAGTAAACCAAAGGAGCATTGACCATCCTGGAAGGTTTCTAGTATAGTGGCCAGCTGCTTTTGTTATATGACACACTGTTGGTAAACTTTGGAAGCTGGGGTGAAATGGCTTGTTCGCTCATTTGCTAACAGCTGCCTTAGGGCAACCGAAGAGTATTCCTGAGGAAGAAGTTGGGCACCCAAGTAGTACAGCTGAAAATTTCTGTAGGAAGGCACATACGCATGCGCATACATATCATACGCCCACTATTTAGAAACTGATACACATCTGTATTCAGAAACAGAAAGAAGGCGGAGCTAAGTAGAACTCTGCCAAAATAAGTAGGCTCAAATACATCAACGTTGTTTAAAAAAATGCTTATTTATTTGTTTACTTATTGTTGCTTTCCTCTGTGATTTAAGACAGCAGGCATTCAAAATAGATGCTCTTTCTGAGCCTTGAAGAGTCCTAAGGAAATCAGTGTGGTATCATAGAACACAAATGGGTAAGATCAGGCAGCAGACTGAGGGTGTTGGTGGGGTGAGGATGCTTTAGGGAGAGATGGAGACCAAAACCAAAACCTAGGAAGGAACAAAGCCCATGAACACATCTTGGGAGGAAAAGGAAGCTCTCAACCACCTGACATCCAAGTATGACCCTTAGCCTTTGCATTTTGCATTACGGGTATTTATATGGGGGCCCAAAAGCAACAGTGGACTCTCCCAAGTGTTCCTGAGACTGAACCAGAACGACTTGTTCTCAGATAAAGAGTTGCATACCCACCTCTTTATGCTGAAAACTCACTAATGCTTTTTAAGTGAAATATTACTTTAAAGTAACAAGGCTAATTGTTAGTCCTACTTTGGTCTTGAAACTGTACTTAAAGTGGTAAAATTATGGCTTTGCCCAAGTATACACATCTTGGCTTTTATTCTTTTCTCTTTATAAATGTTGAAATGTCTTCTTTAGTAGTTTTATACATGCATATAATGAATTTTAGTTATTTTCTGAATACTAACACTCTCCCTCTTCCACTAAAACCTTTTCTTTCAATAACAGAGAGAGAGCATATACATATAAACAGGCAGAATGTCCATACACAGCAAATAAAATAAATAAGTCTTTCCAAGAAATAAACAAACAGTCCCATAGAGAAGCTAACGTCAAAGTGTTTGAGAAGTGACCAAAACCTTTCAGGAAGAAGATTCAGAATGTTCACTGGCCTGTTTCAAAAAAAAAAAAAAATAAGGACATAAAATACAGGGAAGCTGATGGATCTACCAAGGCCAGAAAACTTGGATTCTTATGTAACAAACTCTCTGCATCCTTTCTGTACCTCCAAATAGATGAGACAGCTTACATTGAGAAGAATAATTTCAATACTAGAAGCTATTGTTCCCTTTGCTCGACCTGCTATCTATAATAACAACCTGTGATGGTTGTGTGTTCTAGGCACACGGCCTTGAATGTTCATTTCATTCTTTCATTTAATTTTAAAGCGTCCAACCTTGCCCAGTCAATGCTTATTAAAACCTGAGTTTTCAAATATTAAAAGCTGATCATCAAATATGATTCCATTGAACTTATAAAACCTCATTTCAAATCCAACAGAGCATTTGTTTCGACATGCAGAGGGCAATGGAATATGAGTGCTTTTAAAGCCTCAGCTTTGGAGTATTTGGTTTCTGGTTGTGGCAGGCTTCTGCTCTCAATTGTTTAATGATAATATCTAGCTTAATTTCTATTTTTTGTCATAATGACATTCTGCCCTAGTGTTTCCAAACGATTAACGAAGCATTCCTGAGAATGACACCCCAGAGAGTGAGATCATCATGCACCCCCATTACATCCTTCTCAATCAGCAATTCCAAGAGGGAGGGTCATCCCAGATTATGATTCTGTCATTCCCCCAAAGTAATGACTGTGCAGGAATACACTCATGAGGATGCTGACGCTGAGATACTCAGCGTATAATTCCTGGCCCACACCAGAGAGGATATAGACAACGTGAGATTCATTCACATGACAGTGTCTTTATAACTCTGGATTTTTTTTTTCAGATAATCACTTCTGGTTTTCAGAGACCATCAACCAAAAGACATGTTATCATATGGATTCAAAATACTCTCAGTCCTGGGAAAAGTTAATATACTTACTTAGTGCTTAATATGCATGGAGGAGAACATGGCAAATAGATCAATGGTCCTATACTATCATTTGAAGAATTTTAGAGTATGGAGCTCCATTTCTTAAAAATATGTTTCTCTCTTCATTTTGGCTCCATTGGATTGCCTGCCTTATACATGCCCCTCTATCTCTAGCTCCCATGTGCTATGATATATAGCACCTAATCTACCTGCCATGCGTACACACTCCCTTTTGAATGTATCTCTTAATTGGATTATGGAAATAGCTACAGTTGTATACATAATTACTGATAATGGGCACCTAAAGCAACATTAAGTGGCAAATTGCCCTTCAAGGAAATATTAAGTTCTATATAGCTTGTTTGCCCTTGCTATCATGTACATAACAATTATCTAGGAGACTTTGGTTATAATGGGGCCCCAACAGCACTGCCCCTTAGTAGCCCATAAGTTGTTTTTCCTACTTCATCAAATCATCTGTGAAATTTAGTTTTCAAAATTAAGCTCAAAGAAAATCCCCTAGCGGGTCAATGTGTACTCACATGGACATATATGTGCCCACACAGTTTCAAAATGCGCACTAATAGATGCCTGGGAGAGCCAGAACTTTCCCGTTAGCAGTAAAGGGAAAAGAGCAGTGTTTTCTTGTTGGATTGAAGAAAACACTCGCTAGTGGGTGAGAAGTTCTCACAGGCTACTGGCCCCGCAGAAGCTCCTTCAACGTCTCAGTGGAAACAAGTCTGCACACTAAGGATGTAGCAAGGGTGGGTGGTCCTTATTCATTGGCAGTTTCACCTCCAGAGGCCTGGCCTGGAAGGCTATGAACTTTTCTGTCTGAGAGGCTCCTTTCAAGTTACATAAATGCAGTCTGGGTGCTAATTCAAATGTGCTTGACCTACGGCATGGGGCCACTGAATACATCCTACAGCCGTCATCTTTAAAAGGGCAAGTTTGATGAAAGTTCAATTCCAGGGCTTAGCTAACACACCGAGGCATAGGCCAGAGAGATGTGTGTGTGTGTGTGTGTGTGTGTGTATGTGTGTGTGTGTGTGTGTGTGTGTGTGTGTGTGTGTGTGTGTGTGTCTGTATGTCTGTCTGTGTCTGTGTATCTGTGGGTGTTGTTTGCATTTGGGGATGTATATGGCCACTCATATAAATATGAAGGCCAGAGATTGACATCTGATAGCTGCCTCTAGCCCCCTTCACCTTAATTTTTGAAGCAGACTCTGCCACTGAACCTGGATTTCCCTCTTTTGTCTAGGCTAGATGACCCACAAGTTCATGGGCGCCATCCATCTTTATTACCCCCGTAAACACTGCAGCTACAGACATGCACCGTTGTATTTGGCTTTTCCGTGAGAGCTGATATTCAAACTCAGGTCCTTATCCTTGGTGAAGCACTTTACTCACTGAGCCATCTCCATTGCTCCTAGGTCATGCACCTTTCACTTTGCTTTATAGGTATTTTAGGTCCTGTGGCTCAGGCACAACTACTCAGAGTACCACAAAGCAGACCAAGCCACACCCTAAACTACTGCTTTTCAGCCTGTGGGTCGCGACCCCTTTGTGGGTCAGACGTCCTGCATAGCCAGTATGTACATATCAGTAGCAGCACTATGGTTTGGAAGTAGCAATGAAAATAGTTTTGTGGTTGGGGATCACCACAAGGTGAGAAACTATATTAAAGGGTTGCAACACTCAGAAGGATGAGAACCACTGAAACCTAAACAAATGGGTATTGTGTGTAATAAAACTATATGAAGAACTGGCCAGGTTTGGCTCACAGTGCCTTTCTTTCCTATGTGATTTCAAAGCAATTTCCTCATTGTCTTGAGACGCTGACCCCCACACTGATACCCTACAGGATCTCGTTTTCCTGGTGTTTTGTATTTACTTCTTCCATTCTCTGACTCTCGATTCGGTACTCTACTATTCAAATAAACTACAACTACCATCAACCACTTTTTACCAGAGAAAATAGTACATATCCAGGTAAAGACATCCACCCAGTATTTGCTATCAGAAGTACTGAATGAAGCTGGCATAATGAAATGTCACCCAATGGAAGGCAGGCTCTGGCACCCTTGTGGAAATGGATGCTTACAAGAAGATGAAAATGAAGACAAAGCAGCAACTTCAGGACCTGGGTTCATTTTAGGATGAGAATAAATTGTGCAAGCATTGAGCACTGATTTGCTTAAGACAAATATGCCATGAAGTAGTACATCTACCAGGAAGGGCTCCAGGCAAGGGGAAAGAGTCCTGGCAGGCTCCTTAGTATTGCTGAAGCAGTCCTTGAGCTGACTGATGCTCACGCCATTCTGACAGACTTTTCAGTCTCTCTAGAGTACTGTGGGAAGAGATGGTCTACACACACTTTCAGAACCAAGTGAACAAGGACAATGAGGGCAGCTGCACACCGGGCGAGGGAATGCCGAGTAGTTTTCCACGGTCTTCTTTTGTCTTCCTCAACTTAGCGCATCTCCAAAGAGAATTCCTCCTCTGTGTATTCCCATGATGTGACTACGCTTTGGAGTTTGTCCTTACTTTCTCCTTTCAATAGTAAACATTGTAGAGGGGAAAAATATACTGCTTTTCCATAAAAGATTGCCAGATATGACCTTAACAGGGCCAGTGAAGTGACTGGTGAAATAACATAGCCAACTGCACTAGTCTGGTGCTCTGGACCCAGCTTTGGCACCGGTAATGAAAGAACCTACTTCTGGAAGTTGTCCTTTGAACTTCATACATGTGAGTTGCCATGCATGTGTCCCCACACTAAGAACAAATAAAACTGAAAATTATGTGGCCTTAACAGCAATCTAATTTTCTAATAAAAGAGGACTCAAATAAAATATTTTACTTATTGCATCCCAGATGGGACATTGTACTGGGTTAAGGTCACCTTAAAAGAATATGTCTTTGTCTGCTTAAGTGTATTTAAAGGTGGGAACATAAAAAAACAGGCAAATGTTTGATGAACACATTTAAGGACATTGAGAGACATTTGATGATTACCTTTAAGGACATTGTATATTTGTAGCTATATAAGAAAGTACAATGATGTTGCTAATTCTATGATCAAATATGAGTAGCTCGACTGCAGCCCAGACCTTAAATTCTCAAAAGACTTGGTGTTCAGTTTTCATTAAAAATAATTTTAAAAATGAATGTTATCAGTTCCATCCTTATTTTCTCTAGGGAAGCAAACACCTGATTCATCTTTGATGGTCAATGGAGTAATACAGTTTAGGATTTTTTATTATCATTTCTTATGTTTCTCCTTTTTATTCCAATCCATTTTTCATTTATAAAACTCAAAAATGACTTATTATTTATAAAGCACATTTTTTCGGGCTCATCTCACACTTGCTATGGAGTCAGGGAAGATCTTAAGCTTCTGATCTTTCTGCCTCTACTTGCAGAGTGCAGGGATTACAGGTATATCACACCACTCCTGGCTCTATGTGGTGCTGAGGATTTAACTTAGGGTTCTAGGCAACATAGGGAAGCACTATACCAACCAAGCTGTATTTTCAGCCTCACACTTCATTTCTTTTTCACTGTATGTATGCATAATCTCCCCATGAGCAAATTTCTGCCTCATTCCATTACTGTTAGAGTTGGAAAAATCATTAGCTTGGGCCTAGCCAATAATACTCTTCTTTTAGAGAAACAGTCATAAGCTTGACATAGTGGTATATGCTTGTTATCCCAGCTTCATGAAGACAGAGATAGGAGGATCTCAGCTTCAAAACTAGACTGGTCTACACAATAAGATCCTTTCCCAAAGGGTCAAAAACCAAAACCAATATTACACACACACACACACACACACACACACACACACACACACACATACACACACACACAGCAAATAACAAGTGCTACAGAGTGTGGGTTGGTAATATGAATAATGGTTAAGTGCACAAGCTTAGGACATTCGTAGGTCACGTTTGAAATTCACCTCTGTACATTTTATTTATTTTTTAAATTAAACTAATTTTCTTTTTCCACTGTAGGATCCTGAAATTCAAACTCAAGTCATCAAGTTTATATGGCAAGTGCGTTTAAACACTGAACCATGTAGTGGCCACCATTGCCATTTTGTTGGATTACCTTATACAGGTCATTCCACCTTTCCAAGCTGTACACATATCATTCTTAGCTTGCTGGGTTGTGGTAAAGAATCAGGGGGATAGCATCTCCAGGTGTAACACAAAATGAGCGTGCACATGGAGCCGGAGCTGTACCTAAAGTAGGAGTTACCTACAGCTGTCTTAGAAACAGACTACTACACTGCTTCTCCTGTAGCTCCGGCAGCTGACCTGAATATCTTTGTCTAAATCTTTGAACTAATACACCCCAAAGGCTGAGAACTGAGAAACCCTCAGACACAAAACGCTACTTGCACATCACACAATTCAGACTCCTAGAGAAGAAGCAAGTAGGAACTAAATAGCACATCATCTTTGGAAACATTGAGAGTCATGGCTCCAGGTAGCAAGCCTGAGAGTAACCCCTTCCAAAAGAAGCACTTCCAAGCTTTCTCTGATAACTCTCCTGAACATTTCAATTTCTTTGAAGAACAGGCTCCCCTGTCTTCCAGGTTTGCTCCGAAGATTGAGAGAGACAGTGGCGGTACAGCACTTGGCAGAGGCAGCTGTGAAATATACACTGACTGTGCTCAGAAATCACTGGATTTTGGAGAACTCTTTGATGGTCACAAGCATCACACTTTTCTGATGTCTTATCATCTGCAGAAGGGAACTACGGGACAATGGTTAAATATATTCTCGTCGATGTTGGATGCAAGTTTAGTAATTAAGCATCATTCTGTCAAGTTACCTAAGTCCTTTGTGCCATCCTTATTTACCTAGTGACAATGAAGTGAGTAGGGATGTGAGAAGCCTAGCTGCAGCAATCTAGTTCCTATAAGGATTACATGAGAAAGAATTCAATGCTTAGCAAAGTGCCTCACTCCCATTGCCAAATGCTTCTGTCACGATGTTACTCTTCATGGCCAAAAAGAAATGAGAATTCACCAGAAACTATGGTGAGTTGGCTGCTAGTCTAATTAATTGGGCCATTCTTCTCTAAAAGGTGCCATCTTTCCATCTTCATTCATTTTGGTTTTCCTATAGACCTCCAGAAAAAAAATTAAATGCTCTTAGAGATTATGCAGGCGTTTCCTTTAAACTCTGGGAATAAAAAGTACATGTCTATTTTGTCAAAAACAGCAACAACAACAACAATAAAAGAGGTACAAAACTAGCCCAGGTAGGGTTGCCAATAGTAAAAGGGTTTATTGACTGACAAACTGTGGAGTTTAGATGGATTACTGTCTCAGGGTGGCTATGAGCTTTATTTCTGAAGCTCTGAAAAATTACTATAGTTCAGAGACTCCTTCAGTGAAGTCAAACGTCTGGAAAGCCCCGAAAGGGTAAAAATTTTTCAGCATCAGAAATAACCTGATGGGAATTTGATGATTAGCAGCTTCTAATCCTGACACATGACGTGGAGATATAACTTGGGAAGGGGCCAATTTCATATAATCGTTAGGACTACACACTTGGAATATTTCTTAAAACCCCAAAGCATATGGGAAACATATGCATATATATGCAGAAAAATCAAGCACTGCTTATGATTATCACTAATTATTTTCATCTTTCATCTACCTTTGATTTTCTTCCAGTAATTTTATACAGGAAGAGTAACTCTTATTTAAGATAATTTAGGTTTCTTAATTCAAGATCAAGAAAGAAAAATCTGTAACGCTTCTTTTCTGAGTTGATTTTTTCCTTGAGTAAAAGGAAGTAGGAAGCAGATGAAACAGCAGTCAGGGGTATGCAGATAAAAGGACTCAAAACCATAGTCCTATTTGTAACCTTTGTTGATTTTCATAGTGTAACTATTCACATCACAGTCAACTTAATGTTACTAATGGTTTGTCAGTTCACTCTCAGCAAGGAGAGTTAATTTCAGGGTCGCTTATGTACACTATCATATCGTCAGCAAATAACGAAAGTTTAACTTCATCCTTTCCAATTCGAATCCCCTTGATCCCCTTATGTTGTCTTATTGCTATTGCTAGAACTTCAAGCACTATATTGAAGAGGTATGGAGAGAGTGGACAGCCTTGTCGTGTTCCTGATTTTAGTGGAAAGGCTTTGAGTTTCTCTCCATTCAATTTGATGTTAGCTGTCGGCTTGCTATATATTGCTTTTATTATATTTAGGTATGATCCTTGTATCCCCAGTCTCTCCAACACCTTTATCATAAAGGGGTGTTGAATTTTGTCAAATGCTTTTTCAGCATCCAATGAAATGATCATATGATTTTTTTCTTTCAGTTTATTTATATGATGGATTACATTGATAGATTTGCGTATGTTGAACCATCCCTGCATCTCTGGGATGAAGCCTACTTGATCATAATGGATAATTTTTCTAATGTGTTCTTGGATTCGGTTTGCCAGATTCAACCACTGAATGAAGGCATATGACTTGAGCAGTTATACTAGGTTGAAGTTTACTATGTGCTTGGCAACTACTACGATTGTTTCTGTTTCTATTTCTATATCTCAATAATATCAGTCTAGTATTCGACTGTTTTTGCTTTGGTTTTGGTTTGTTGAGACAGGTTCTCTGTAGCGTTGGAGCCTGTCCTGGAAATAGCTCTTGTAGACCAGACTGGCCTCGATCACACAGAGATCCACCTGCCTCTGCCTCCCCAGTGCCAGGATTAAAGGCGTGCGCCACTACTGCCCAGCTCACAATCTACTGTTTTATGTCCCTTTTTAAATAAAAAAAATCATAGACACATGTAAGTTATTAGCATGTTTCAAGGTATACCAACTTTAGGAGGAATAAAAATGAAATGGATAAACTTTTGTCCTTTCTCTCCAAATGAAACATTTATCATTAATGCATTAACACTGAACCTGGGCACCTAGATGCAAGACATTATCCCTCCCATAACTTGAGTTGGTCTAGTACTGTCCTTGACCAATACTCATTTTATATTGTATCACCAACACTCAATCATCATTGTATCCTATAATAGCAATCACTGTATATCTAGAGTATCAACAATCATTCCTCTATTCCAAGCAGAAGGCACAGAAGAAAGTTACCAGAGAAACCAAAAGCCCCGGGTGACATCAAGGAAATGTTTTATCTTAGAAAAAGCAACAAAGACTTGATGGAACTAATGGCAGAATTTCACATGCTGGACAGTAGGGTCCTCTACAATTAGTCTTTCGTTTTATACTGCACACAGACAAGAACATCATTAGTGAAACTACAAGTAGGTAATTTATTTTGCATAACTTTGTATATCCAAGTTTAACTACTTACCAGATCCCTAGTTGAGGTTCTTCCAAACATGTATAGCATGGAAAGAAGGATCCCAGGACATTTCTAGACACTAGAAGGCTAATTCAGTTTACTCACTGGAGAAGATTAGTATGTGTATATGTATGCAGTGTTTAAAAAATACCTTTATTTTAGAACAATTTTAGGTTGCAAAATTGTAATGCTAATACAAATAGTTCCTGTGTCCACTTCACACACTTTGCCATGGAGGATCTGTCCATCAGAGAAATATCTGTGATATATTTCCATTAACTTAATTCCAGATTGCATTCTAATTTTTCTGACCTTGTCAGAACTGTTAATTAAATAACAAGACGGTGTGTGTAATGTCCGAGGCTCTGAATGCTGTTTCACTTCATAAATATCCCTTCCAGGCTTTTCATCAACTCTGTGAGATTGGAAGGATAGGGAAAAGTTCACAAAAAAAAGATGAAGATGAAGTTTGGTCTAATAGATAAAGATTTTAAAACCTGGCTTCCTAATTACCAATCTTAAGCATTCTTTTATTTTGATAAGCCTTTCTGTCTTAGTAGGGGGAGCGGAAGCCTATTATACTAGACCAATGAACTTGGAGTGAGTAATAAGAATCCCCAGCAAATCTCCAGCCTAAGTTCTTCTTTTAGAATATATTACCAAAATGTATATATTTGCTGGTTTGCTCATCCCTTCTCATTGCAAAAGTGCATTGTTGAAAATAGTCTTGCTCATCAAAAGCAGCTTATGGCAGTCTATTAGCATTCAATAGATTCTACGGCCCATGATTATGCCTTCTTTTATGTTTGTAATTTTTATTTTTTTCATTTTTTCTTTTATGTGCACGAGTGTTTTGCCTTGCATGTAAATATGTGCGTCACAGGATTTTAGTGTCCACAGAAGTCAGAAGAGGGCATTGGATCCCCTGCAATAGGTACTGTGAGCTACCATATAGGAATCCAGCCCTGGTTCTCTGAAAGAGCTTTTGATCTATTGTGCCATTTTTCCAGGCCTAGGTTCATTTTCCCAGTTGCAAATTGAACACAATTTGAATACCAATTTATTGGTTTGGTATATTCCAATATCAGCCCGAGGAGCTGTGGAACATTTAAGTTCAGAGGTTCACTGTGGATTAAAAATAAATAAATAAAAATGGAATCCATGTGGATCATTAATTATTTCAAATCAGAAGTCAAAGTCTCATGTAACTAGATTTTCAGATGCCATTAGCCTGAGCTTTGAGAATTACAATCCGCATTTGCTTTCTTCTGCCACATAAAGTGCTTGATGTTTGGCTTTGAATAACCACATTAGCAAGAGGATACTGGACTGAATGCTGCCTACTAGATACCCCAAATCCTAGAGTGCACTGTAAGGTCTTTAATATCAACATCTCTCCATTCATTGTGGGGAATATGTTTTAACAGTTGCTCCTATTGTCACCCTTTCTCTCCCACCCACAGAAGCCAATAAATATTTATAATAACTAGGAAATAATCTGCTGCTTTTCTTTTCATTAAACAAATATCTTAGTTCAATTATTAACTTTGAAGATAAACACACAAAACAAGGGAAATTCGCAGAGAGTAAAGCAACTTCTTTGTTCTTTCATTACCACAGACCTCTAAGAGCTACATTGCTTTGAAAGTGGATCTCTTTTTCAAGGAGTACAATATCTTATTGTTTGGGCAGTTGTCAAGGCTAATTTTCTCCTGTACTTGGTTAATTTGTTCTATTCACCGTAGGACATTTTTGAAAGAACAAAACGAGCTAAGTGCACGATCTGAAAAAGGGCATCGAAACCTCTACACACTCAGCCACCATTCGTAAGATTCCTTGCCACTTACCTTTAAGACAACAATGAAAATAGAGGGGCCATCTTTTCCTTTTGGGGGAATGACAGTCACATTATATAATTACATAGTTTGGATGTTCTACTGGACCTTCTGTAGTGAAAACCAAAAGTAGACATAATTACATCCCTGCTGAGCTTGAAGGCCAGCCTTGCCATGTGGAGGTCCCCGACAGTGACCATAAAGCCTTCATCATGTCTGACAAGACAGCCAGGGCAACGTGGAAGGCAGATTGGAGGTGGTAATTCAAGGAGCTACAGGAAGCCCGCACAGCAGTGTGTTTTTAGAACTAGCAATTTTAGCCTCATCAGTGGTAATTTACAAGTGATTTAATGGTGTTGAATCATAGGACTGCTTCAACATTTATGAGTGGACATAAAAGTTATGACAGGTTCTCGGTGCAAGACTAATATTAATATTAAAATAAGCTTGCTTTTAACTGATATTCAATTTGTGAGATGTTCAAATTTTAATTTGGGGAGCAGGGGCATAATTATTTAAAATACAAACCCCGAGAGAAATGCTAACAGCGGAAGGAACAGAGGGCAATAAGAGTTCAGTGTACTGACAGTGCCGACCTCTGCCACGTTAGGAAACTGGCATTGGCTGGTAATAGGAGCTGTTTCCTGGGGAGTTTTATAAAGTTTCTTAGTAACTTTTGCTTTGCTCTCCTGTTCTAGTTGTTAAAAAAAAATGATGCCAAGACAGGATTTGTCACCAGGAATTTGTTCCAGATATTAATCCAAAGTCATTCTATGGCCAGCTGAGATGGCTCAGGGCGTAAAGGTACCAATCCAGAGTTCCATCCCTAGTCTTACATGGTGGAAATACACAACAAATTTTCTTCAGTAGTCCTCTGACCTTCATATGATAGTATGAATGCATGTGTATACGAGAACACAATGTAATCGCTGCTGTCAGGGCCAAGAACTTGTGACTAAATGGATCAGAAGCTTTAGGGGACAAACTATTACCATTACATCGCTAAATGGGCACACCCCTAAAATCACTCATAATGTTTTTCTGTTATATCCATAGATTAGTGCATTCCACAGGCCTTGTCAGAGACGCTCCATCTTGGAATAGTCGGCTATTGACACAAACACCCATAGCTAGTCAAGTTGCAAGGACTAAGAGACTGTGTGTGTAATTCTCGGGCCCAAACAGAACATTTATATAGTAGCCTCTCTCAATCATCCCAGGTCACTGTGAATAGAGGAATGGGAAGATTGTAAAAACTGCAGATGTACAAACACAGTTACAGCGCTTGTGATAGTATGCATAAGCTCAAGCTAGACAAAATCCTTAGGTGCCATTCGGCAACTAATAGCTGCTGGGAGAGGGAGGACCATTCTTTTTAAAGATGGGGGCATTGATAGGTTGACCATGAACCACTGAAGACCACATATCCCAGAGAATATGGGCAACTCAAATTACACTTGAGTTTTCTTTTAAAAAGATACTAAGTTGGGTGGGTAGGAAATGGAGGTGGATCTAGGACAAGTTGGGGAAATGGGGTAGATATTATAAAAGTATGAAAGTTTCAAAGAATTAAAAGATAGGAAAAAATGAATGTTAAGATAAAAATAATCATATTAAATAGCAATACAATATATGACAATTGATCTATATCCAAACCTATCCTTTCCTTCTTGATCATTCTTTTTTAAGTACAGTAGGTTTTGTTAGTTTTTTTTTTTTTTTGAAATTTAGGTGCTGGTTGTGATTGACATCAAATCCCTATAGTGAGAGCCAAAGAGATGCAACAGAAGAAAGAATACTCTACTGAGAATTACATAATTAATAAATATTCTTACAGCCTGTCTAATTGCCTTCTGGTATAGTTGCTGGAGGGTGATAGAAGTCTAGTGGGCAAAGAAATAGAAAGAAAAGACATAAAATTGCCAATCATAAAAGCAGGAGAGGAAAACATGTGCTCAGAATGACAGAAGAACATAACTTGTGAGACTGGGCATTGCTTAGTATACCAATTCTGAGAACCTATACAGACATAGAAAATAAGAAAGTAACTAGAGTATACACACACACACACACACACACACACACACACACACACACACACACCCTAGTATAAACCAATAGTGGAAGATACAAGTAATTTTGATTTTGAAATAAAAACTGTTACAACCCAAACTAAGAAATGACAGAATAAGGAGCTGGAAAATTTAGAGACAAATACAAAGAAAGATATTAGGCTTTCAAATGAATGACTTCCATGTTAATGTCCTGTGAACATATATACATACATACACATGTATATATGTATACGCACATACATATATGTATGTATATGTCCAAAGTTCAGAAAGATTTACCACCTTGACCCATTTCTTCATCTTCTGACAATTCTTTGCCACTCTCTATACAACTAAACAGTTAGAAAATGCATCTGATAGAAAAACCAAAACCCAAAAAGTATCTATGGAAGACTTAGAGGTTCTTCAACCATCCTGCAAACACAATTGAGTGTTATCTGACAAAGTGCCATTAAATATATCTTTGCTTATTGAGGAGTAGTAAGTTTAAAGTAGTATTCTATGTACTAGAAAAAAACAGAGAGTAAGAAATTAGATGGGTTTCATAAGAAAACATTTGAACTGAGACATGAAGGAAGCACGTTAGGGAAAGCAATTCCTTACAGTGACGAAACAGAAGAGTGCTTGGTAAACAGGACGGCTTCATCTAACTTTGATGTTCTACCTAATTTTAAACATCTTTTCCAAGAGGAATAAACGTTTGCTATCTTCCTTGTTGGCATTGTTAATGTTTTTCAAATCCATGTAATAGAGGTTAATTATAATAGAGAGAGTGCAGAGCTTTCACTCTTATGTTTTTTCTTAGCTTTTCTTTACATCTTTTAAATCACCAATTCAAATTTTAAAAAATAT
Organism: Myodes glareolus; assembly: GCF_982192425.1. Lineage (NCBI taxonomy): Eukaryota > Metazoa > Chordata > Mammalia > Rodentia > Cricetidae > Myodes > Myodes glareolus. The sequence continues at coordinate 109,572,827 of NC_142053.1, read as the reverse complement.
ATCCCCCTCTATAGGCAACATGAATTAAGAAAATCTCTTCATAGGGAAAGAAATCTCTTCATGGATAGCCAGTGCAAACAAACAGTACTTCCTATAATGAAGGATATCTTACGTACTAGATCAGAAAGTAGCATGAAAGATGAAAAGCAGAGACTAACGGGCTAAAGGGATCAGGCTGAGAAGGAAGAGGTCTTGAGTTTGTCCACTCTGGAAGATGGTTCCAGAGTGGAACCTGGCCACTTTGGAACCATGAATGCTGGCCCCCAGCAACGCATTATGTAGTATTAGAAAATTCTACAGGAGGAAAACACTAAGCTGAATGAGAATTACTTGACATAAAATACCTCTAATTTTTCCACCTCTTAAAGCATAAGCATATTGGCTAATATCACAAAGACTGTTTGGTTTACATACTCTTTCAGTGGACAAAACAGATAAAATAATTTGTGATCTTTTCATGAGGCTATGGAGAACTCTATAAAATAACAGCTATGGAAACACTATAAATAAGTTATAAACATTGTTATTAGCAAGGGCATGATCTGTGTCACCATTGCACTTTGCTGTATTATTTCATCATCTTAAGAAAAAATTGTTTTATCCTACAAGTCTAGCCATGCAGATAATCCAATTCTAATAATAAAAAATAAACATTTAAACCCATTAAACCTGTACAACTTCCAAAGCAATTTGAGATGTGCTACCGACTCAATTCGACAGATGATTACAAGGTAGCTCTAATGGTTCCTCTTAACACTCGAAGCCAGGGAAGATCAAAGAGTTTCAGTCACATTGCCACTCTTTCCCAGCTGGGCTGTCAGCAGGGAAGTCTCAGAAGCTCAGTCACTACACCTTCAACTGGTTTATCCTATGATTTTATGTTTCTCCCCAAATATTATATCAGAAATCAGATGATTAACCACAAAGAGTTTGACTGAGAGACAGAACAGCAAAGTCCATAACTCTGAATTTCCCATTGTATAGCTCACTCATGGATTTCTGCATGCAAGAACTCATCAGTCATGTAGGAGATAGCCAAAGAATGACTTTAAGATCTATTAGCAACGTGTCTGGCTATGAGCCAATGTTCAGAGCAGAGGGGTATACTCAAGTCATGTCTTAAGCAAACAACCAGAGTTTTATACCTCACCCCAGCTCCACATAGAGAGGTTGGTGGAGTGTGTACTGGGTCAGCTACTCTCCCCAAGGGGAAAGACTCGCATGAAATCTAATATATCTTACACAGATCATATCACTTAACTACAAATTAAACATACAAATGTAGAGTGTATAAAAGAGAAGCACATTCATTGCAACACACATGACCTTTGGCCTCTCTGCTACCACAAAGACAGCAGCAATTCCTATTAATCTTCCTTGTACAAAAAAAAAAAGCAAACCCATTTGCCTGGGTAATTTAATATTTCCTAGGCATATGCTAGGAATGTGATTTCCTTTCCTGCCCTAGATTTCTTAACTAAATCAATGACAGAAATAATAAAATTCATGAGAGCCCAAAGTGCATTTATTGCTCTTGAAATTGCCTAGTTTATGCTATACTTCTTAGAGAGTTTTATTTAAAGAAAAGGAACTTACTTTATTGCCTGAAGTGTTTCTGATTGAAGAATTACATAATTGGTTTTGTTGATTGTTCATTTTTAATTCAAAGTATATGATCTTATTGTAAACCAACAATATAAATTCTAAAGAATACATTTCTATTATTCTTAGCTCTAAGGGCAGTTACCATTAAAGGAGAGGGAAGAGTTCTAACAGAAGCATAAGTCATTTTGTCTCCTGGGAACAGTAACTTAGTGAACTTTGAGGGGAGGCTGATATGGCTCAGAAATAACAAAATGCTTGTGCTTTCATTCACTGAGTACACAAATGCTCAGTCATTCTCGAAATGTGTGCAGCCAGAGGATTCTAAGGAGATCAAAGAAGGTACTTGTTACATGAAATTGATTACTGTTCTACAAATAGCACCTTCCTTTCTTCTTCCCCCTTCCTCCCCCTCTCTTTTTTTATGAGACAGGATTTCTCTGTGTAACAGCCCTGGCTGGACTTGAATTCACTCCATAGACCAGGCTGGCCTTGAACATACAGAGATCCACCTGCCTCTATCTCCCAAGTGCAGGGATTAAAGGTGTGCGTCACAGCACCCAGCTGCACATTTCTTTATAAGGACAATTAAGTACCCATGGCACCCCACTTCATGTTGTTTCCCAGAAAGATGAAAGCAGGAGTTATGGGGAGCAGACAGTTCCATATTAGGAAAACAGATACCAAAAAGCAGCGCTATATGCAGTGTAATGAGGCCGCACAGAAAGGAGGCAGAGGGAGAGTGAAGGGTACATGGCTGAGGGGGACACCGATTTTTTTGTATGCTATTTGACAATAATTGCATGTATGCTACTAATACATATGTGATTTGTTGCCTGAATTCCTCAAATGGAATTTTACCAGGAACCCCCGAAGACTGTAATTTATATTTGTATTTTACATATAAATAAACAGAAGAAAACTCTTGATTCATGATAAAATTAGACCGTACTATAGCTATCTAGTGTTCATGTCATAACCCTGAGCAACAGAAGTATAAGAAGCATGAGGATATAAGTCAATTGTCAGGGTGATCAGAGGCCTGGGTTCCATCTCTAGGACAACGTAACTGGGTTGGCGATACACAACTGTAATCCTAGCATTCAGGGAGTAAAGGTTGGAAAACCAGAAGTTCAAGGTCATCCTTAGCTATATAGTGAATTCAAGATCACGCTGTCTTAGCCTTTTTGAGACTTTTGGAACTTTGGTGGGGGCAGGGGGAAGAAAGGGGCGAGCGTGAAACTAGCACTGTCAAAGACAAGAGGCGACAAAGAACCGCACTGATTCTATTTGACTCGCTAAAGGTACAAGATGTGCTTACTCCAGGTGCACTGCTAGCTCTCACTTGAAATTCTATTTAAAAATTCAGCCGCCTGAGATTGCTCGGTAGGTAAAAGACCTTGTCACACCAGTCATTGATGAGTTCAATCTCTGAAACTCACAGTACAAGAAAAGAACTCATTCTTGAAAACTGTCCTCTGACTCCTACATACTTGCAATGGCAAGAACATGCCTGTACACACACACACACACACACACACACACACACGTGTGCATATTGCTGATGATGATGATGTCTGTGGGTCTGGGGTTCTTGTATGATTTTGGACTCTTGGTTCTCAACTGGAATGACTTTGTTCCTTAAAGGACACTTGGGAAATTTAGAAACCATTTTGCTGGTCATGACTGGGGAACTAGGAACAGTATTTGCAGGTATTATTTTACTGAAAACCCAGTGATGCTGCTGAGTACGCTTCAATGCCCAGGGGTGCTCAAAACAACAAGAGCCAAAAATGATCTTTCTTGATATATCCATTGGGAAATCCTAGGTGGATAAATCATTCCTAGGTTAAGTATGTTGCTTCCCTATTGGTTTTCTTTCCACTGTTGAATTGGGACTGAGATATTGATTTATCATTGTTAAAATACAGAAGCCCATGAGAGAGCTGACTGGTTACTCATGGTAGTTCTCCAATGGGGTGCTACAGGCGCACTGGGAGGAACCAGCTTAGCAATGTGGGGTGACGCCAAGCTCCTTGCCACAGCTGGCTTCTGAACACTCAACTGCCAAATGTCAGTCATGTTCTCTGTCATTGTCACAGCTGCACTATGCTTACAGACATGTTCTAATGCCCTGAGATCAACCAACCCTAGAGAGGAAGCTCCTGACTTGCCTCTTTCTATTCTGAGTTTGTAGACTCTCAGCCTGGGCAAGGACTTTGGGAGCTGAGAACCACTTTCCTATCTGAGTCAGCTCCTTTGATCACTTTCTCATTTGAAGAAAATTACATCCAGTGACTCAGATTTTTCCATGTGTGTTATAGTTATGTTCAATATGTCAAGTTAGTCTACTGAGTAGTAGAATACAAAAGTCACTAGCTGTTGATGCCCAGCTGGGGGCCACTCATTGAGAAACACCACTCTGCATGGACTTCTATGATGACTAACGCAATGCCTATTGGAAGAGGAGCTAAGCCTCTCACTTGCCACAAAAGCCCTGGGGCTTGATTCTCGGAGAAGTAATCAGAAAGTTCACAAAGAATAGGGCATGAGACACCCCTGGTAACATTCCCAGACAAACTAAGGTTGCAAAGATTGCACCCAGAATAAGGGTAATATATCCAGGAGGGGAAGAGGCAGAAACTGAAGCCTCACATGTGTGTGCCAAGAACACCCATGACTAGTGCAGAAATAAAAACTCAAACTCCATGTCTTCTTTTTTGGAGTAAGCAGCAAGTGAGTTATGCTCTTATTCCCCTAAGAGTGTGTCTTCACGAAGCTGTTGTTTATTCTCCTCTTTCCACAGACCTTACCAACCCTTTTATTCTCAGTTGTCAAAACAAACACAGATTCACTGAAATTAATGTAGGGCATAATTGTGCTCTTGGTCAGGCAAGACATTTCCTTTCAGAAATTTCTTCTTTTCTTTGCTTTTTGGAAAAATTTTGGCTTGAAGAAAAAGACATCTATTTTCTCTTAGGTGTTTTTTTCCCTTATCTTTGCAAGTTCACCTAAATATTACCAAAACCTGCAGCTTTTCTCCCGGAAATCAGAGGATGGCCAAAAGATGGCCAGAATACCGCAGATGGGGTTAATATGTATTCTGGGCTGTGATTCAGACGTCGAGGAAGTAACATCCAACATGTGGGCAGGAAATTAGAACGTGAAAGCAACCGGGAGCTTGAAAGTTAGTTTACAGCTGCCAAAACGATGGGCACGGGGTAATGACACAGTCAGTCACGAGCTTTTCTGCAAACATGAAGACCTGGGTTCAGATTCCCAGAGTCCGTGTAAATAAGTTCAGATATGCAGAACCTGTGTGAAAGGAGAGGTGTCATGATACACACCCATCGTCCTACTGCGGGCCAGATGAAGACAAGAGAATCGTCAAGGCTAACAGGATAATCAGTAAACAAGAGGTTCAGTAAGAGATTCTGTCTCAAAAAATGAGGTGGACGGTGACTGAAGATAAGTCTTGATGTCAACATCTGCCCTGCACGTGTGCGCGCGCGCGCACACACACATGCCTACCCCTACGCACGAAGTAGCAAGAAATAATAGGTACATTGAAGTTCTTCAAAGTACACCACATGAACAGAACATCCACATCTGGGAGATCCAGACAAACATAAATGGGTTGAGTTTATGTGAATTTGCTTTTGTCCTCGAATATCCCCAAACATCTGTGTCCCACGGCTACTTTGACAGCGTAATCAATAGTGTAAGGCAACATAAATACGCTGGCCCTAAGAATAAGCAAAACATAATTAAACCACACATTTGTCTCTGTTTCAACGAAGCAATGCTGGGGTTTAGTCCACTTCAGTCTTCAAATGTAGTCTTATTATATGCACAGGACCCAGAAGCTTGTGCTTATTCATAACCGTTAGTTAGACCCACGCTGCCCACTTACAGTAGCCGCAGGTTCCATGTGGCATTTAAGCATCTGAAATGTGACCAATCTGAATTGCGACGGGCAAAGAGCATAAAACATATACTGGTTTTTCAGAATATAATAGAATAAAAAAAGGCATGAAATATTTCACTAATAAAAAAGTCAATGGTATATTAAGGAAGCATTTTGAATACATTCAGTTAAATAAAATGAATTATTAAATTTATGAGTCTGCTTCTTTTCACTTAATGTATCTAAATAGGCAATTTACAATTACATGTGCTGCTGGCATGATATGCATAATTTATACATTTATTAAAATTAATTTATGCTGTATACTCCTTATATTCTTAAAGTGCACTTTGCTAATGGGATTTTAGTACACATGGAGACTTCTGTAACAATTACCATGTTGTATTTTCAGATTATTTTATCAAACCATAAAAATAACCCTTTACCCATCACCTGCCATTCCCCATCATATTCTTCTAGCACCTTCCTTGAAACCACTAACCTATTTTGTGACTCTTTGGATTTGCCAATTCTGGGTATTTCTGACAAAGAAAATCCTATACCCTGTGCCAGCATTTCATTCTCTGTACGGCTGAAGAGTATTCAGCAATATTGTTCTACTGTATTGTATTTATCCCTTCATCAGTTGATGGATATACATGCTGAATGCTGCCATCTGTATTTAATATGAGTTTCTGTGTCTGACAGTGATAAATGACCCGCCAAACTATTCCCTAAGATTGATCTACCATTTTACATTTCCCTCATAGGAGAGTCAAGTTCTCTACATTTTTATAGACACTTAATTCTGGATTATTTCATACTATGAAGAAGTGGTTTTTGCTGCACTGGTTTTTTGCCAGACAATTCTGAATTAGAGGGTCTTTACAAAGGCGCTTACAGAAACCTAGATTTGTCAAATGCACAGGGAAAATCTGGCTGCATGATTTTTCTCGTTGCTATTGAGTTCTCTCAGTTCATTTCCTCTCCCACCAAAGACCCATTTGTCCCCACAGCGGTGCTCGTAGTCATGTTGTGCCCAGTGAGCAGAGGTCCCTTAACAGGACAGGGCACATCACGTGTCACACACAGCAAGTGATAATATCTGTGTGGTGGACTGGAAAAAAAAATGGACGAGACTGTTCACAGTGTGAAACAAATAGCCCTATGACTCAAGCCACCCTGAAGTCTAGAGAGATGAAAATCTAAGCATACACATAACTATATATTTTACTATTACCATTTATCATCTAAACTGGGACAATGGTTCTACTGAAAGGAGATGCTATAAATAATCTCACCGAGATGACAGACAGAAACCAATTCAGCCCCAGCAAACTGTGACATATAGTTACCTTGTCTATATCCTTTTGTGACACTCTGGTTAGGTTGTTCTACTCTAGAAAGCCATGAACCCCTGGACCAAGCTCATTATGCTATTCTTAAAATAGCCCAACTGCCCAAACTCTTGGGGCTAAAGGGACAATGGAGCTCGATGATCCCAAACTATTTCAATGAGAAATGTTTCCTGTTGGTCAGCAAGAAAATTTGTGATACAATAGGCACCATAAGTGGAATATGTGATGTGATGTGATGTGATGTGGTGTGGTGTGGTGTGTGTGTGTGTGTGTGTGTGTGCGTGCGTGTGTGTGTGTTTGAGTAGGTGGGGATTTGCACATATGTTTACACACATGGAGGTCAAAGGACAATTTTGGGTGTCCTTTCTCATGTGCTGACCATATGATGTTTATGAAGTGGGTTCTATCTGTTACCTGAAGTTCATCAAGTAACCCAGACTGGCAAGTCCCAAGAATTCACTGGTCTCTGTCTCTCCAGCCCTGTGATTGCAAGCACACACCACCTTAACAGGCTTTTAAAGAGAGTTCTGGGGATCAAATGCACGTCCTCATGTTTGCCAGGCAAGTACCTTACTGGCTGAGCTATCTCCCCATCCTCCATAAAGTGGAAATAGTAGTACAATTAAAAGCAAACAACTTTTCACCTTTAATTGTGACAACCTTAAAACCTGGTAGCTGTGAGAAATAGTTCTTTACTGGGGTGAGTAACCTTCAATAATTTGTCCCTCAAGAGCTCATTTCTTCCCAATGCTCAGTCCCTAAAAATAAATACTGCCATGCATCTTGCCAAACACTCTTCCTCTACGTCCAGCTTCTCAGTTTGCTCCTTTTCCCTTCTAAATAATGCACAAGGCTGTGGCAGAATGCCCTGCCTCATCCGCCTATCATTTTGCATACTAGGAGTCTCATGCACAAATGAAAGGGGATGCATGTGATAAGAGACAATCCTTTTGTCATGGAGGTGTTATTTGAAGGAGAGAGGAAGGAAAGAAATGAAATAAATGATTTCAATAAAAGTGTTCCTTTCCTTTTGTGTATTTAATGATTTTTATTTTAATATTTAGAGTTTTATAGGCCAATTCACATACACAACCTCCTAGGGAGACTTCCTCTATTCTACAGATTTTTTTTTAATGTGCAATTTGGGCATCAGTCGAAGGCCATTCAATACCTCACCATTATATTTAGACAAAGCCATGTAGCATTTCATGGCGTTTCAAATTATGCCCTGCAGTTTCCCCACAACATGCCCTTCAGGGCTAGAAACTGCATGTTTATAGTTGTTTCCAGCTGGGCTTTCAGCGGCATGGGAAAGAGAAGATTCCCTTCATTTTCTCTGGACTCAAGCAAAGCTCACAAATTTTACAGAGGCATGCAATAGCCTACAGAAGGAACAATCCCCAAACTCTGTCATGCTAGCATCTGGTAAAGAAGTACTGGCAAAATTATGACATTAATCATTCGCAGTAGTGGAGGCCACTACCCCTTTGACTTTGTCGCTGAGAATCCTGTCTCCCAGAGCTTGCCCCCTAAGTGACTATCAAGCATACATGGTACTCTATAGGTTTTAGAACAGTGTAGCAAAATCATAATCATAAAGTTAGCACTCTGTCCTGCTTCCCTCAGATTCCTTCCTCATTATTTCTGCCTCTGTCACTTACCCACCATCTGACTTGCAATCATAAAATAGAATGTACAGATCTTCTTTGGAGCTACCGTCTCAGGATCTTCGTTTCTGCCTCTGTCAGTTACTAGAGAAAGCAGGAACTATGCTGTAAGAAATAACTAAGAGGTGGAATTATGTAGTATTCTGGTGACTGACAAAATACCCGACAGAAGGCTGAGCAGTGGCAGTACGCAGCTTTAATCTTAGCATTTAGGAGGCAAAGGTGGGAGGCAGAGGCAGGTGTATCTCTGAGTTTGAGGCCAGCTTGGTCTATCAAGAAAGTTCCAGGACAACCAGGGCTACACAGATAAACCCTGTCTTGGAAAACAAACAAACAGAAATAATCTCGGCAAGGAAGTTTTTTTCCCCTCCTGATTACAGACATTTGAAAGTAGAGGTCCATTTCTGGATTCACGGTGAGGGAGAGAAGGTATATTGGGGAGGACAAGGACTCTCACCATGGTCAGGAAGCACAAAGAGGACTAGGAACTGGGCACAATCTTCCAATCTATGTCCCCAGTGAGCTACCATTTCTAAGTAGGCTGCTCAACGTTTTCATCACCTTCCAAAATGCCAACCCACTGAGAGACAATGGTTTCTTACATGAGCCTGTGAGATTTCATATTCAAATCATAAAGTGGAAGAAACATCAAAGCCTAGCTCACCTGTCCTGGTTGAGATACATGTCTGTTGTAATCTGTAATTTAAATATTAAATAGACATATGGTATTTGCATTTTTTTAAATCTGGCAACCTTATCTCTGAGATCCCTTTAGTCATATTTCAGACTCTCATTTCTGTTTTGCTGAGTTAAGATGAAATATGGTGACATTTTAAAAGTTACCCAGAAGCTTTCTAAGTCACATTTAGGATCTTTAGTAACTGGTTTGGGTTGCTTTGCTCATTTGTTTCATCTAGTCTTCTAATTCGGTAGTTCTGAACTTGTCTTGGGAAAAGCTTTGTTGGTAAATTGAGGTTTCCATACTCCATGACCACTTTGCGTATCAAGAGAACTAAAGCACAGATTTTGACAAGATACCCTAGTAAGAAATCATGAGTTGTTCCCAGCAGAAGTACCTTATCTGCTGCCATGTAGTATGACTGCCCCTTATCTGGGAAAAGAAGTCCATTTCCTTTGACTTTGGATAAGCCTGGCTACCATTTCAAGGGTCAAACAGAAAATGGAATTAGCTAGACATCATAGGATGTCCATTCTAGTTGAGCCTGCTGCCATGAGTACCTGACTGCTCCCATCGGAAATGCTACCAACTGACAGTCACCAGTGCTCCCCTTGAGCTTCACCACACGTGGTTCAAATGCCAGTATGAACTAGGTACATTGTTTTGAGCATTGATATATGTAACTGGTTGGTCTGAGCTTCGATCCACTTGTGAGCTAATAAGTCAGTCTGACACATTTTCATGTTGGCCTACAGCAGACATGAGACACCCAGGCCAGAGAAAAAAGAATTTCCTGTTTATGAAAAGATTGTAGTCATAATGTGAACACCTGTACCAGTTTCAGAGTTCTGATTCTCACTGAAGTACACAAAGCATCGGGTGATACCTGTATCTCATGAATTACAAGAATCCTAAATATTGGAAAGCTGAATCATTCTTAATTGACCCTAAACATGCCTGAACTTAGTCCAGGGAGAGACCTTGATTTTACCATAAAAACCAATCCTCACTTTGGATTTATTCTATGACTATCCATATTTACCTATTTATTACATAATAGCCATGTAAAGCTATTTTATAAGGATGGCTGTTGAGGCTTCTATTTGCAAGACATTCAGAAAGCTGAGAGACAGCAGAGAATGCTCTCCAAAAACTGTCTAAATCCATCATAGATTTTACCTCCGTCTAGAACATTCCTTATGCTAAACTTCTCACTTCATTGCCTCCTCCATGATGACCGTACAGTTCTTTGAGACCAGCGGCAGCTATGGAAGGAGGAATTGCCTTCCTTGGGTGTGGTATCAGAACCCTGAATTTTGGAATTTCTTCATTACACAAGTATGCACTGAACACCTGCCACCTGCAAGACTCCATGCGCTGGATTAAAATCAGGCTGTCAGGATTAATCCCCTTTCTCTTCTTAGAGAACCATCCTGAATCCTTCTGAGGCGTCCTTTTCTCTAAACTAAGAAGAACAAAGCTTTCTCTATACCATTAGTAGGAACGATTGAGCCATTTTTGAAATTATCAAGTGATACGCTCATCCAGCTTTCTTCCAACGTGGTCTTTTCAATATGAGCCTGGCATATTACCCTATGCAAATCTACTGTTCCCCAAATTTCATTATCGGACCAGCGTGTTTAATGAAACAGCCAGGAGTGGGGGAGGAGGAAGGGTAAAACAATTTTCTCTCCGATCTCAAATTGCAAAATGGATGTCAGAAAAATTAAGGTTGCTTCATTAATATTCTGTTCTTGGATGTCTCATTTCACAAAGCCTTTGTGTGCTGTGTCTGCTTAAACAGACTTTTTCTACCTTGACTAAAACAGCAGGATGGTTTCTATCGTAAGGTCATCTGAAAAGCTTTTGTGGACTGGCTTGTTGATGCACTTAGCTGTGAAATAATGCACCTGGATACAATCCAAATAGCTTTTAATTCTCTTTACGGCTAGAAAATCACAAAATAATAAATCTCTAAAGGCCAAAGGCAAGGTTGATTTATCTATCTCTCTCCTTTATTTTCTAGGTTTAGGTTAAGGTTAAAAAGAATTGGTATCAATAAATCTTGTTGTATGATGTTAAAAAGGACTCACAGATCTTCCAGTTAGCCATGGGACTTTGAAATGCCTAACAGGACTTGCTTCTTCCGAAATCCCTGGCATGATTCCTTCTCCTAACCTCATAGGAAAGATGTACTTGTGCTTCAGACACTTCTTTGTAAAAGTCAGAAAACTGCATATAATGGAAAGCAAAGGAGGCAAAGACAGGCAAGATAGGAGGCACAGCTGGAGAGGTAGTGGCATCAGAGTTCTCATCAAAGGAATAAATGCCCAGAAAAGAATGGACCTTCGAATGATATCTAAAAGCCAAGAAAGTTCTGGGGGGAAATCACACAGAACACCCAAATCAATATTTAAGAATCATATGCGCTGAATTGTAGAAAGTTCTGGGATGAAACAACATAACTCAGGAGGAAGAGTCCCTTTAGGACCCAACTCAACTTAACTGAATCAACACAATAGAAGCAACAAAATGGGTACAGAAGAGGCTCAGAACAGAAAGGTTGTTAAATTTATGTAAGTACTACATGGAAGAAGTCTTGGGGGTGGGACACTTGTTGGGATCTTGGTTTGGTCTGAATTGAGAAGTTAAGGATCATGCTTAAGAGAACAAGGAGTGACGAATTTTATATTTTCCTTGAGAAAAAAATAACAGAGTTCACATGGTTGTAATACAAGTACGCAGGAAGCTGAGGCAGGAGAATTGAGTTCCAGTCTCTCTTTCTCTCTCTCTCTCTCTCTCTCTCTCTCTCTCTCTCTCTCTCTCTCTCTCTCTGTGTGTGTGTGTGTGTGTGTCATAGTGATTCAGGGTCAATCATTAGATCTTGTCCAACTTGACTTTGTGAGACCCAGTCTCTAACTGTATTAGAGCTCACCGAAGAGGCTGAACTGGCTTCCAAGGGGAACATCAGGGCTCATTATCATACCTCTAGCTCTCATATAACAAGTTTCTTCATGTGGCATCTATGGATAGGATCCATGGCCTCATAGCAGTTTACTAACTGAACTATCTGCCCAGGCTTGGCTCATCCTTCTTGAGCCATCTGATTGCTCTTGTTCATTTTATCTCCAGGTTGGATTCTCCTCTGACAATTTTTCACTTGTTTCTGCATTGCATAGCCTGTCCACATGCTTCAGTCCGTTAACTCAGAAGACAGAACTGTGGATTTTGGTCAACCTCTCTGAAGAGTAATCTCTTCCTAGCAACAAGAGATCTATTCAATCTCCACATTTTCCAATCATTGGAAGTCATTTGTAACCTGGGAAATGGCTGTGTGCGTGCAAGAGGAGATGAAAATCTCTAGGTTGCATTTATAGTTTAATGTTATCCATCCTCTTTCCCTGTCAGGAGAAACAGACTTCTTGTTTGGCACTGTTTAGTTCTGTCTGGGACTTTGTTTACAAGAGAACAAGCTCCAAGAGAACAGACTCTGTGTTCTTGAAAGTTTAGATAGCTCTTCAATACACATTCAATACTAACAACACAGTTTCAAAGATACGCCTTAAAACATCAATGTAGGGCACGATAATATATTCATAGCTCTTAACACACTCCTTCCAGAAGCATTGCTACAGTCATTGCTGTGGCTACTTGCCATCTTCTATACCACAACAATGGCCTTCCTTTTGCTTTACTTAAAAATGTAGTTAGGAATTAACTAAAGTCGGAATTTGAAAAAGACTGAAAATGAGATTTTTAAATCCCTACTTACTCACAAAGTGCTCATCAACAAGCCAATGTGAGGTGGGATTAAATGATTTAAAAGATTATTTTCAGGTTTCATTTCCAAAAATCTCCATATTCTTTATTAAAATTTACTTTATGAGGTAAGTAGCTATTTGCTTAATATTTGGTCAAAATTTATAAATGTTTTACTGTGCAAGGATCATGGAGCTATTTCATAAAAGAGAAAGCAAAGCCTTCTTAATTCTAGAGAACATATTTGTTAGAACAGATTCAAATATTTGTGTCTCCCTTCATTTATAATAAGCAATATTTCTTTTTATTTCCATTTCACCTCACCCTTCCTTCTCCTCGCCCACTGATTTTACAATGTATTGCCTGAACACAGTGTTTCTTAGATAATCATCTTCTTGGTTGCCATGTGATGGAGAACTGTTTGGTAACTAACTTTCATTGAGTAGAAACTGAAGCTGTTGCTAAATATCCCACAGTGTATAGGGCATCCATACAGGTATATCCTGTCTACCATCAAGATAGAGCTATTCTGTCTACAGAGCATTTGGACCAAGGTTGCAGAACCACACTAGGCACCTAATAATATAGAAAAATACCATCTGATCATGTAAATACACTTAAAAAATACATCCCTCATTTTACAACAAATGGAGACTGTTACAGAAAAACACATCTGGAAACAATGTAGAGACCAAAAGATGGTAATTATCCAAGACCAAATAAAGGTTCCTGTGGCTAACCTCAACTGGCCATCCCCTGGGTTTGAATTGGTGGCTTCCCTGATTGCCATCAGAGAGCCTTCAGTGACTGATGGAGGCAAATTTAGAGAGCCATGGCCAAACATTGGGCCAAGTTTGGGGAGCCCTGCTGAGGAGAGGGAGGAGGGATTATAGGAGTCAAGGGGTAATGGACACCACAGGAAATGCCACAGAAATGGCTAGCCTGGCTCATGGGAATTCAGAGTCTGAACCAATATTTAGGGAAAGCCATGTGTGACAGTTGCGTAATTTGATCAATTTGTGGTCCTTCTGGCAATGAGAGCAGGTGTTGTCCCTGGTGCCTAGGCTGGCTCTTAGGGACCTATTTCTCATGCAAGGTTGCCTAGCTCAGCTTGAATTCAGGGGGAGGGAAGTACTTGGTCTTACAGCAGCTGGATATGCCATACTTTGGGGATGTCCACGGGAGGCCTGCCCCTTTCTGAGAGAATATAGAAGAGAAATAGATTGGCAGGGTGGGGGAGGGGGAAAGAGGGAGGGAAGAGAGGAGGGAGGGGAGGCTTTGATCAGGATGTAAAATAAATAAAATTGCATCTATGACTCGGGGAACATTGCAGAAAACGGTGTGGAAAGACTGTGAAAACCAGGTTACCAGGAAGTTGGCTGGGAAACAGTCTCTCCTAGAAGACCTGAATAAGGCAAAGTTAATGGACATGTTAATGTGGGAGGAAGAAAACTTCAAGGATTCCCACCCCTAGACAAAGAATTAAGACAACTAATGATCTCTGGGAGAAAAAAAAATTAGCCTCTCCAAGGATGAGACCCTTATTGGTTGTTCAATGCAGAGTGATCAGCTCTGGACCCATATACACACAAGTAAAAAAAAAATAGATTCAGCAGGTTGCACTTGCATACTAGTTCTTACATATATGTACAAATACATGTGTATAGAATGATAATAATCAAAGAAAATTAGGTGGGGATTGGAGGGAGGGAAACACAGAGGCTCGAGTAAGGAAAGGGAGATAAGCAATGCAATTTTATTCCAATTAAAATATACTTTAATAATTAAATAAGTATTTTAAAAATGTTCTCAAGGAAAGAAATAGAGAGTCTGGGGCCCCACAGGAAAACACAATGAGATAGTGATAAGAATTTATTGATTTCATTAAATCTCAGGAAGTTTTAAACAAAGCTAAATGTATATGCTGGAGAAGAGATTAGACATGGCTTCTTTTTGGCGTATGTGAATTGCTATCATCAGCACTCTCATACTCTGCGGTCATTATTAAGTTCAATAAAGGATATTTGAACACAAGCCTGGTGCCACTGGGACACTCAATCTGATAAGCGGGAAAGCTTTTAAATGATTAACGAGTATGTAGTATATACAGCGTGGACCTGCCGTAAAAAGGAGTGATTCAGATCCTGAGAAAGACAGACAGAGGTTAGGAGATTTTAGTACACTCTTTGGGATCCTATGCAATTAAAAATTTATGAACTGTTTATTTCTGTAATTTTCCATGTAATATTTTCTGGACTGCGGTAAACGAATACTCAGAACATAAAAATGCAGTTACAGGGGAACTATTGTACTTACTGTTGGTAAGGAACTATGAGGAATAGACTGGCGGATCAAGAAGTAAAGAGAATTTTCTGCAGAGCAATTTGCCAATATGTCTCAACAATATAGGAACCATATAAGCCTTTTCCTCTGAAGCATCATTTCAAAGAAGGTATAAGAAAAAGTAAAGTTATAGAAAACCCTCCCAATATTAATATTTTTAATAGTAAGGTATTGAAAACAGTCATTAAGGTCAAAAATGTTATAAGGACACTATACTACTATTAATTTCAAACAATATGTTCTAGTTCAAAAAAATACAGTTTTAAAAATAAGAAAATCTGCAACAGTACATAATAAAATATATTCTGGATTTTGTTTACAGTCTCTTTCTGAGACACACAGAAATGAGCACATGCATACACAAAAGAGCAAAACTGAAAACACGGAGCGCCTGCTGTTTCACTTTTTCAAACAATTTTGAGATAGGGTCTCATGTATCCCATACTACCCTCAAACATGCTATAATGTAGCAAATACACAGATTGGGTCTTCCGTGGTTAGCCATTGACTGACAATCATAGACCAATGGGGACAGATAAAACCCAAGACAAATTAAAAGGAGAAACAACAGGTAGCCAACAGAAACTACAGAAAAATGAAATACAGTTAACTATTATTGCTGAGAAGATTTAGGGAAAACCTACAGAACAAGAACAGAATGTTATAAAATGGAACAACCAGAAAAACAATGAAAATTATAAAAAAAAACCACTTTCTTAATAGAGGAAAGTTCCTATAATGTTCCTATAATTTCTTTTTAATAAAACAACCTTCAAAGAAAGATAAAGAAAGCAAAACAGATAAATAATCTGTATGTTTCAACTGTCATTGAAGAAAAGTATCAGAATAAAAGAACAAAATAAATACAGGTAATAGAATTATCAACAGTTCTAGGGGTCAGGTTCAGGCAAGTTTAGAATAGAGTCATTCATGTATACTATGAAATGTGACTGATGTTTCAGGAAAAATGTTGAGAAACATCAATCACCTTTTGGGATACACATGTTCAATAGAAAATGCTGAGGAGAAAGATAAAACACGTATAAAACATGCCATCTAATGAGCATCAGAATACTCATCAATAATGAGGGTATGTTAGAACTCTACAAACAAACAAAAAAACCCAGTAAATCTGTGGTCCCATATCAAACAGGAGGACCTAAGTAGATTTACATAAGAATGAGAGGGGTAACTTCCCATTCAGCTTTTCCTTGAAAGATACTTAAGAATGGACTCAAGTAAGACAAGAGTGTGAAAAGCAAAAGCAAAGAGAGAAAACATAGTGGCTAAGAAGAAACACCAACGAAGGGAGGATAGTCCAGGACAGCCATGCCTCAGGCCTGAAACTTGCTCAGATGGAATGAGAGCAAAAGAGAACTATCAAGATGATACCTTGTATAGACAGGCAAACTAATACATTATCAAGGCAAGTATCAAGGAATATGCTATTAGTATTAAAACAATGAAGACGTGATTAAACAAATTATTTAAAATTTGAAATAACTAATAGAGACTACAGAATATGTCTCTATCTCTATTATATTCATAAAAGTTCAGGAATAAAACCATGATGTGGAGTTATGAGGAGGGAAGCCACTCGTTCGTTCCTGGCTATTCAGACCCGAAATAATCACTCAGAAACTATATTAATGTGGTGATGAAAGAATTCACTTTCCTTATAATCTTAAGCCATGGAGTATGAAAGAAGACATTATTAAAAAGAGGGAAGAGGAAAGGAGAGGGGGAGAGTGGGAAAGGGAGAGAGAGAGGGAGAGAGAGAGAGAGAAAGAGAGAATAAGAACACATAAGATTTCCCCAGAAGTTCATCTCATAGACAGCAAGCCTAGCACATACAATGGGAAACAACAACGCCAACAAAACCCAAGAGACCCTGTTTCAAACAAGACAGTAGGTGAGGACTGGTACCCAGGGTTGTTCTCTGACTTATACGCATGCTCTGATGCTCTGTGGCATGTGTCCATACTCACATATACAAACAAGCAATCTCTCTCTCTCTCTCTCTCTCTCTCTCTCTCTCTCTCTCTCTCACACACACACACACACACACACAGAGAGAGAGAGAGAGACAGACAGAGACAGAGACAGAGAGACAGAGAGACAGAGGCTCACTGTATATACATAATGATAAATAAGAAACTAAAGTGTCAACTTCCCAGAAAGGTGTTCACTGACAACTTTTATGAAATGCTGGAAGCCCTCATGCCCATTTTCTGGCACCTGGGAAGTTCCTTGTCATCCTTAATTTGTTGCCCCAAAGTACTTGCTACACAAAATACATATACCTTTCTTACTCATTGCTGAGTAACGAATTACCCTAGAATTTGGATCAAAGTCTCAAGAGGCAGTGATCATGATACTAAGGTCATACTCATCTCAAGATTTCACTGGATCTGGGTCTGCTTCCGGGATCACTTGCCTGGCTGCCAGCAGGATGTTATTTTTCTATGGTTATTGTACTGAGGGGCTCAGATCTTTTCTTGCTGTACCAGATCAGCTTCTTCTACAGGCAAAGAAGTCAATAAATGTTGAAGTTGAATCTAACGTGAACAGACTTACATCTAAACTATTATTCAAAAAGTTGAGAACATGACTATCTTTCCTTTGTTACTTTCCTGATTTTTATGAAACTGACTTTAGATGTCATGATCATATATATATATGTATGTGTGTATGCATATATATGTTTTACTTTATGCTTTTGACTTCTTAATTTCTTGAGATTATATTATTAATATTATATATTATGTATGTATCAATAAACTATGTTCTCATATATATATATATATATATATTCACAGACACATAACATCCTATAAACTGCTTAGAATTTAGAAGGTTTTCAGTGTAGTCTGAATAAGTGAACAGGTACATGGATTGATGATACTTTTCTCAAAGCCAATATGAAAAGCCATGTCTCTTAAATATACTGTTTAAGAGCAACTTGATGTGAAGCTCAACACAGATATTGAATAATTCTCTACAATTTGAATATAAATACTACTGTGAACTCTGGGTATAAGTAATGTTTTAGTCTGGTAAACTAATAGCAGGAGTGCTTCAGAGAATGTTTGTCATCTTAAAAAAAAGAGACTTCAGTAATTTTACTTTCTCTTAAAAATAAAGTTATATCTGTGAGGGAGATGTTAGAAAATGTTTAGCAAACTTAGAGATGAACCAGAGATGCTGAGTGTATGTTCATTGGCCGTAAAATAAATATATAAAACTCAGAGAGGTAATTCATTAATCACACAGAGCACTCAGAAACTTGCCCAACTGTATCTTGTCATTTAGAATCATGAATTTCCAACTCTTGAAATTGGTCTTGGCACCAGAGCAATAGATAAAAGTAGACATGACACAAACATGAAGGTTGCTATTATCATTTAGACAGCTATCATCAAAAGAAATGTCATTCATCTGTTTGTTGAGCATGTATTAACTGACTACCTATAAGCAAGGAATTCTACCGCTGACAAAGACAGACAGACAAATGAGGTGGTGTCTTTCCCTCAAGCCTTTTCCATTCGCTCTTGGAAGATGGCTGTGGAAACAGATGAACAATGTTATTACAGAGAGAGCAGAATTAAATGCCAAGAGCTAACTGCAATCTGGATGGGAAACTTGGAAGAGGAATATCTTTCCCTCAGAGTCTCAGTGGGCAAGGGGGAGAAGCACACAGTGATAAGGAACATCTCAGTCATTCCGTACATTTGGGAATATTGTTTTTCACAGACTATATTTACTGACAAAGAGAAGTATTTTGGATGGGATGAGAAAGGTTCCCCAACGGCTCAGGTGGTGAAGATTTGCTTCCAGGTGCAGCAGAGGTGGTGCTGCTGGGAGGGGGGAGTGTATCAATGAGAGAGCTCCAACTCAGTTGGTAGTTGATGCCAATAGATTCTTTCCCATGATCACATTTGCGGGAAGTAGTGGATACTTGGGAGATAGCGTTCTAGCTGGAGGAAGTAGGTCCCCCAAGCGTATGCCCTAGAAGTCTGTATGTTGTTCCAGGCTCTCTTGTCCTTCTCTCTCTGCTTGCTGGCTGCTGTGAAGGGAGGCTCCTCCCCATGGTGCTGCCTCAATGTGTGCCGACGAACCATGTAGACAAGTGTCTAATGACTGAAACTCCGAAGCTGGGAGGTAAAAGGCAAGCCAAATCTTTCTGCCTTTGCAGTTGTTTCTCTCAGGTATTTTGTTACAGTTATGAAGCTATGACCATCACAAACAAATGCACATCCTTATGGAGTCGACTATATAATTCCAAATATGTATAGAATGAATAATTATTAAATATGACTAATATGCATTTCTGTATCATTAAATTTTCATCATTTCCTTGTCCTGGGAACATCTGAACTTTTCTAGCCATAGATTTTAAAAAGTAACTGTCAAATGTTTTCTCTCATTTGCAGTTCCTAAATTCTATGTAGTCAGTAAAATTGTGTGTGTAGATATTCAATGCAAGTACCAGTGAAATTATGAACAAAATGAGACTAACAAGAGTAGGAATGGGTATCAAGTCAGGGAAAGGAAGAATCTGTTCAACACACATTTAATCATGTTTAAATTTTAAATGAAAACAAAGAGAGACTTCACATACTCAACTTATAGAAAGAATGGCTTGCCTGGGGGACAGAATCTACATTTCCTGTCTTTGAAGAAGCTTATGTATTGTTGAGCTAGTACCACTTCTAACTCGGTGTAAGGGGAATTATTTGTAAATTATGTAGCCCTTATACCAAGAGATGTTCAGACACATTTTTAGACAGTTAAAATAATGATGGGGGCCTTCATGTTTTCTAGAATTGACAAAGCACATAATGTCTTCCCCAATGGAAAAACTGCATCTTAGGAGGAGATACCATTGAGGATGTTTTGGGCAATGAGTTAAATTTGAAGTCAGGCCTTGCTTTTACCTGACTGCTTGGAGTTGGGTCTGTAGGCTGGCAGCATCTGTATGGGTTGGCACCTTGGGTGAATGAAGAAGGCCAGTCCCCACCCAAACTGGAATCAGAAGCTGTGTTCAATAGTTTTCTCATATAATAGCTATGCTCAGGGGGCATTGAGAAGTTAGGGCATCCATGTTTACCATCCAAAGTTATATTTTATGGAAGTTTTTGTGGTAACCAAAGAAAATGGCTTTGAAAATTTTCTTTTTTAATACAGGGAAAACATCTTTTAAAGTAAAATTTTGATATTTTAGGAGTGTTCTGGACACAAACGAAAGCCAAACAGAAGGCGACCAATGGTTAAATGAAGCTCTCACTGTGGATGTTTGGTCTAAGGAAGGCTTGGTCTGGCTCATGGTTAGCATGATGTAGTAGGCATCTACCTGAAAAGAAATGGCAAGGACAATGCTGAACATTGAGAGTGGAAACTCTGTGATCACCTCCCACACCCATGGTAAATACTGTCTAGCTTTGCTTTCCAGTGACATGTTTCTGTTTCTTCATAAATATAGTGCTGGGCTAGGATACTGATATTCACAAATAATTAACAAGTAACTGAAACCTGAAGATGGCCCTCTAAATGTATTTGAAAAGTGTCTCTCTTCTCTTTGCCTCCTCCTCTTCCCTCACCCTCATATTTATTGCCTTTAATTGGACCAGTAGTTTGTGACTTGAGACTACTGGCTACCCCAAGCCTTGCTGGGCCTTGTCACCAGTCCCCAGATGTTAATATCTTTAGTTGACAATTCTCTTCTATTAAAATGAGGAGGCAAAATTCAACACACACGGTAAAGAGTTAGCTGAAGTAGCAAGCAACCTCTTCTATACATGAAAAATAACATTGGGCATTATTTAATTAAGAGACAATATGATAAACCTTTTCAAAATACAACAAATTCGAAAGCCAATCTCAGTATGACTGCGAAAGACATTCCAGGTAGAAATGGTTAGTTTGTCCTTGTTTTCTCTTTCACCTTACTTGGGAGCAATAACACAGTAACAGGAAATATCTCAGAGAGGTGGAAGTTTAGAAGCTTAAACTTCATAATCCGTGACATGGCAGCCAAAAACATAATTAAGGAAAAATACTCATTTAAGTTTCTTTTCCATCTGAAACCTAATCTCAAACTTTCCCCCAATACTCTGAGGAGAAGCTACAGTTTGAGGTCAAACTTTGAACAATAGTAGATTATTGTTAAGCAGACGCCATGACCTTATTCAGAATGAAATCACGTGCCCAGAGATTTTAGAAGTCAGAATTGTTGAAAGGCACTTTGCTCTCCCAGAGCTGGTAAATAATCCTTTCCCACAAGGACATCAGGAACACTACGTTATTGCTGTGGTTTTTGGATCCTACTGAGTTTCCACAAGCAAGATCTTAAATACCCAGCTGTCAAGGAAACCCTTGCCCTCAGAAGCCTGGCTCAGTGTGAACAAACATGACATATCCATCACCCATCCCTCTCTCCAGTAAACAAGAACATTGAAAAAAGGAGAACACAGAAGCACGCAAACACACACACACACACACACACACACACACACACACACACACACAGAGAGAGAGAGAGAGAGAGAGAGAGAGAGAGAGAGAGAGAGAGAATCATATCTTTCCTGGTGTTTGAATTTATTCCATATCTTTTTGACAAAGGCCAAGCAGGAAGCAAGAAACAAACAAAAACAAGTATCATAGGAACAACGGAAGCACTGTGGAAATGAAGCACCCTTGTTAACAATGAATCTAGCTGGAAAGCCTGTACGCTTGCTACCTTGACCCTGAAGTGACATAGTGATTGTCCACTTTCATCAAGCTGCTTTTCAATGTTTCTGCCACAGTAATTTGTTTCCCTTTCAACAAAGATGCAAGAAGATTTTCAAGCTCATGTTACAATCTCAAGGCACTGGTCATAGTCTTTTTTTCCCTTCCTCCCTTCCTCCCTTCCTCCCTCCCTCCCTCCTTCCCTTCTCTCTCTCTCTCTCTCTCTCTCTCTCTCTCTCTCTCTCTCTCTCTCTCTCTCTCTCTCTCTCTCTTTCGTTTTGAGACTGGGTCCTATGCTCTCAAAGCTGTCAGCTGCCATTGAACTTTTTTTGAAAAGATGTCTTTGAACTTTTGAGGTTCTAGCTTCTGCCTCCTACATTCAGGGATGACAGGCATGCACCACCAATCCCTGTTTATGTTGTGCTGGGGATTTAACCCAGGGCCGCATGCTACACAAGCCCTCTAGCCCCTGAGCTACAGCTGGAGTCCTTTCCCTCTCACTGTATTTTGCAATACAGCTTTGAAGGTCATATTTACATGTGCATGGGGGAGTAGGCCTGCAAGCTTAATACTCAAGAGGCTGATGTAAGAGTATTCTCCTGAGTTGGAAGCCAACCTGGGCTATACAATAAGTGTCAAAATAGTCTGCAATACAGAATGAAAGACTTCATACTCTCATGCAGAGTTTAGTTCACAGTACCCACACTAGGTCACTCACAATTGACTGTGATTCCAACTCCAGGGTGATCAGACACCCTGTTCTAGTCTCCAGGGACAATTACACTCACTTGCATACATACACAAAATCTCACGTATATGATTAAAAATTAAAATAACCTCTCTTCAAACTTTATACATCATGTACTCATATATGCAGTCTGTCGCTAGCATCCTATACAACACCTGCTTCCAGAAGATGACAAAATTAAATTGACTGAACAAAATTGACTCATAGAGCAGATTATGGGCTTTCGGTTCTTCGTGGAAACACATCACAAGAGATAGAGGAGTGAGTGGTGACTTGCTCTTTTCTTTTCAAATGGAACAAAGTCAGAACCATAGTAACTTATGAAAACCATGACTCAGCAACTTAAATAATACAGCTGTACAGGATACACTTTCCACACACATTTTGATCTCAGGGACTTAACAGCATGCCACCTAAGGGTTCATGGAAATGAGGGAGCAGGGAAGAGTATACTTGAAGATGAACAATAAGCAAAGTGGAATGCCTTTGTGCCATCAGGCTTCCTATGTGATGAACTATCCAGCCTTCTTTTGAAAAAGATAGTAAACTCAACTGCCAACATTTAACTTTTCAAGAACTTTGTATAGGAGTCTTTTCCCTCATACTGTGTAACCAACCAAATATTTGAGTAGAGCATATATCACTGGATAAATTCTATAGTTTTGTTTGTTCATCGATGTGATAAAAATAAGGACTTTTTCATATTTTTAATTATATTATTATATAATGTATTATAATTTTATAATATGTTTTTAAAGCAAATAAAGATCATTTTGAGAAAGAATTAAGATAAATAACTTTCAATCCTTTATTCATCTTAGAACAGATTTTTAAAAAATCAGATTTCCATCTCCCATATATGTTCTTCCTTGTGTTTAAATGGGACTTGTATTGCAATTTGGCTAACCTGTTCAAGACTCCCACGGACACCCAAGGTATGGGTCTTGTTTCTTATAACTTCCTTGCAGGCAATTAATAAAATTATACCCAGGTAGTAGACTATAAGCATTATTATTTATGCTACTATAATAAATATCTGAAACAACTCGTTGAATAAGAACAAAGGTTTACCTTGGCTCACAGATTTCAGAGGTTGCAGTCCAGTGATGAAGCAACTGCTTATGGCAGAAACAGGATAAAGTGAAGTTGCTGACTTCAGGGTGACCAGAAAGTAAAAGAGAAAGTGAGAAAGAGTACCATACTCTTCTTGGAGGGTTTCCCATCATGTCTCAAGTCTTAAAAAAAAAAAACCACGTTTTCTAAAGGCTCCACCACTTTCAATTGATACCAAGCTGAGGCTTGGGGCACTGGATTTTTATCATGTGGGTCTTTGAAGACTATTCCAGACCCAAACAATAGCAGCTTTATTTTTGTAAGCACCAAAATTACTGCTTTTCTTTGTTCAGTATCCTCTATGATTGCTCGACAAAAGGAAATCAGTAAAATCAGTTCACCTTCAACATAAGAGATACATTTTAAAATGTGGCTTCCTCATTCAATGACTAGGTCTGGAGAATTCGGGGTTGTATTGCAAAATTAGATGCTGCTGTGAGGAGTTCATAGTAAATAAGATAGGAGGTGGCTGTCTTCCTGAAGGTCATACCAAGCAAGCAATTACATACATGGCCTCCCAAATGTTATCAGAGTGCTTAGACAGGATATTTCAGAAAAACCAGATGTGGGGCAGAAGGTTGAGATGAAGATGGAATCGAAACAGTGTGGCTCAGTCAGCACAGCATGTATTTGAAGTGGGCAGAGGTGGGACAGGTTGGTGTCAAAGGATGAAAGGACAGGCTTTGGGAGGACGGTAGAAAAAGAAGCATCATTGAAGTTCAGTGGATGGTACAGAGTGAAGAGGAACAGGACGTGGCAAGAGTTGAAGCAAGTAAGAGGTGCTAATCGTAGGGTAGGGAGACTTCATGTCTCAGAACTTTGAAAAAAAGCAACAAAATAAGATTTGTACCTTGAAAAAGCTGACTCGGGTATGTAGAAGGAGCGGTAGGCCGCTTCCCGCTGCCCGCCTCCCAGCTAACTT
This sequence comes from Myodes glareolus, assembly GCF_982192425.1. Lineage (NCBI taxonomy): Eukaryota > Metazoa > Chordata > Mammalia > Rodentia > Cricetidae > Myodes > Myodes glareolus. The sequence continues at coordinate 109,548,000 of NC_142053.1, read as the reverse complement.
TACCCCTGAAATAATTACACGGAAACTGTATTCTTTTAAACACTGCTTGGCCCATTATCTGTAGCCTCTTATTAGCTAACTCTTACATATTGATCTAACCCATTTCTAATAATCTGTGTAGCACCACGAGGTGGTGGTTTACCAGGAGGATTCTAACCTGCTGCTGTCTCGGAGAGGAGAGTCATGGCAACTGCCTCATTGCCTTCTTCCTCCCAGCATTCTGTTCTGTCTACTCCACCTATCTAAGCTGCTGTCCTATCAAAAGCCAAGGCAGTTTCTTTATTAACCAATGAAAGTAACACATAGACAGTTAACACTCCTCCATCACGGGTGCCATTGTGAAATCAGATTAGCAAAGGGTCAATTATAATGTGCTGTGGTCCTCCAGGGCAGAGAGAGTGTGGTCCATGTGAGACAACAGTACCAGTCAGAGAAGAGAAGATTGCTTGGAGGACTTCAAAGATGGACGACAGTGGGTTTGGAGGTTAATTGGAAAGTATGGCAAAGGCACACACCAAATAAATAACTGGAGAAAGACTTCTGAGCTTCTCACTTAGTAGTCTAGACAGAGGAAGAGCCAAAGGAACACAGATAAATGGAGGAGTGGATGAGGTCCAGATAGGATCTGCTCAGTCCACCATCTATGAACCCAGAGATGCTGGGAGAGTCATCAGGTATATATGGTGCACCAGGATCCTCAATATGTAGGCACAGAAAAGGAGGGAAAGATCTGTGCTGAACACTCCTGATCTTAACCTAGAGATGATAATGGAGAACAGAGAAGGAGGAAGAGGAGGAGGAGAAGAGGAGAAAGGAAGAGAGAGAGAGAGAGAGAGAGAGAGAGAGAGAGAGAGAGAGAGAGAGACTAGTGAGTGTGGTCTGTGGGATGAGATGAGCATCCTGAGAAATCTAGGGTCACTAACCTTGAAGACTGGATAAAAGGAAAGATCCATGAAGGAGACAGACAGGGTGTGGGTACAGGTGAATGAACAGGTTTGAAGAGAGGTGGCCAAGATACTTGGGATCCAGTGGCTTCTGCCTTCTCTACGAAAGAGAATTCTGTGGTAGGAGAAAGGAGGGGTCAGGAATTTTCACTTTCAAATTTTTATTTTGTTTTTATTGTTTGAGACCAAGTCTCACTATGTAGTTCTGACTGTTCTTAAACTCACCCTGGAGACCAGGCTGGCCTTGAACTCAGGATGATCTTCTTGTCTTTGCCTCTCAAATACTTGGATTAAGGTTATTTGAAACCATGTACAGGCAAGGGGGTCAAGAAATTTTGAAAGCAGGGCACTATTTTAACATACACAATCAGGAATAACCATGGAATAACATCTCCTTAAATAAATATACCTCATGATAAAAAATATCAAGAACAGTGTTTGTGGTGTTGGCAAAATTACAAGGCCTCTGAGAAGCACAAATCCATGCAGGCTATTTTGAAACAAACCACAACATAAATTCATCCTCTTTGCCTTTCTAAGAAAAAGCAGCAGAACTGGCGTCTATTTTCAGCTATGTGTAAGCTAGCATTAATAGCATTATCACAGAATGCCATGGTAGCAGCACACGGCTCTGTCTCAACTCAACAGTAACTTTCCTTTCTCCACCTTGTCACGTAGAAATAAATATTGTTTACAAATACAAACACCGATGGGCGCTCCAACCCGCATCTCATCAGTGCTGCTATAACAAAACTCAGTGACTCGGTTTCTGCTTTTGTTTTTTCTTCCACAGTCAGAGGCTATAAGCATGGGGTCATAACAAATAGCTAAGCAGACAACTGCAAGGCAGAGGGCACACAATCACTTCTGAATCTTCTCTGGAGTATATCTGAAGCATAGTCAGGGTAGTTGTGGTAGAATTGTTAACCTTTTCTCTGCCAGATTCCCTTTGCAACCTTTGGGACTACTTTGTGATGCGTTGAATAAAATGTTATCTCCAAATGTTCATATGTGTTCACTTAGTCACCAGCTTGTGACGCTGTTGAGAGGATATTTGGCGCATAAGGGCTCTGCTTTAATCAACTCATCAGTCCGTGGATGAGTGTGTAACAGAATAAGCCTTTAGGAGGGTAAGTAAGAAAAAGTGAGTCACAAAGGGGCATGTCCTGATCTGTCCTTGGCCCCTCCTCTCTCTCTTCTTCCTGGAGGAATGAGATAAGCAGCATAGTGCAGCCATGCCCTCTCTACTGTGATGTTTGCCTCAGTGCTAGGGCGCAGTGGGCAGGCCAAGTGGCTTTGGACTGCTATCTCTGAAACAGTGAACTCATATAAATCCCTGCTCCTTAAGTTGTTTTGCTCAGGTGTTATGCCATGCTGGTCTGAAGCTGATTATCACAGACTTCTCCTCTGAGCAATGTCTTTAAACAAGCAAAATCCAACTTCGTGGAATTATAAAAGAAGCTAATTATACTACAATATAGCTGTCAACATATCTTTACAAACCAAATTTAGAATATAGAAACATGAGCTTCTTGGATAACACAGTTAGTAGAAAATGTCATCCTAGCTGAAGAACTTTTAGTGTCACATGCATCCAGCATGGTAGTGTCTCCTGGTGACACTGGAATCGAATTGGAAGGCAGGTCTACAGATCAGAGGAACATACTGAAGAGATATGAAAGCGGAGGCACAGGCCTGCTGGAGAACAGAAAGGAGTATTCAATGGCTAGAAATGGCCTCATAGAGGAGATGCTGTCCATGCCGAGCCTAAGTCTTATCAGGGAATTAAACCAAAACATTTCAGCTAAATAGGGATGGTGGCCAGATGACAATGAGATAAGGAAACTATGAAAGAGAAACAATATTTCTAATGTTCCCAAAACGAAGTTTTTGTTGTTGGTATTTTATTTAAGCAAAGAGTAAATTTTTTCTTTTATTTTGCCTCCAACTTATAACAAAGGAAGGAATTCAGTCCAGGAAGCCCTACACAAAGAAGCATTTTCTTAAAGAAGGAACAAAGGCCAGGGAGAAGGCTCAGCAAGTAAGAGCAATCATCATGTAAGCATGAGTTCAAGTCTCAACACAAATGGAAGAAGCTGGACGGGGCCACACAGAGGATACTACAGCCCCAGCTGGAGGGTGTGGTGGCAGCAGAGACAAGAGGCTAGCTGGAGCTTACTGCCTAGCAGCTTAGCTCCAGGTTCGAGAGAGGCCCTGTATCAAGGGAATATAGTAGAGAGTGATGGAGCAGGATGACTCACTGGCTCCCCGTCCCCCACACTCATGGACACACAAACATAAAGAAAATGCAGACCCTTGTCAAATGACTAAAGGGCAATCCAATACAAGAAAATCGAAGCACAAATACTTTTTTTATTTTTAAGAATCAAAATAACACTTCATTTGGATCTTGTCTACAAAGGAGACAAAGGAAGACATTCCTAAGTCCCACCTCCAAGGCAATAAAAGAGTAACGATGATAGATTCGCAATACAAAATTGAAAATAGCCTCAGACCAAAAGCTTTTGCTGAAAGTCAGGATAGAGAACCAAGTCTCGTGAAAATTCATTGGGAAGAGCATGCCAAAAGCATGAAGGTGAAAAGATCTTCTGTCAATCTAAAAGGTGTTGATTATCCCTGCTGCAAATTTCCGACAACGGAAGGTGTGGAGGCTATGGGACACAGAGCTTCAAAGCCTTCGCTAGACAGGCTGTTAATTACCATGTAAGCAAATGCTGGAAGGAAGGGAGAAACTGACCTCTAGGAGGACTAGATGAGGTCAGCCAGGCCATGCAGGCTGTGCAAGGTAAGAAATCCACCATCAGTGTCACTGAGAGGAGAGAAGTGCTATCCAGAAGGAATTGAAGGAGGGGAGAGAGTTGTTGTTGTTTTTCTCTTACTCAGTCACAATGTATTGTATATCCAAAATAGAAAAGTGAGGAAAGGGAGGAGGGAAGATGAGCAGGGAAGTAGGAAAAGAGAGGGGGAAGAACAAAAGAGAAAAGAAAATGTAAGGGCAGAGAGGAGAAGGGCCAAGGGAAGGGTGAGGCATTAGGAGGAGAATAGATGCTCCATAAACGGCTTCATAAAGCTTCCTTAACACTCTGCTCTCAATAGCCCATCATTCTGCAGGAGGAAGATTAATTCCACCTCTTCAGCATTGTATATGCTGTCCAACGGGCTCCTGTTTTCCTGAGGAACTCTAAATCATTATATTCCCTGAAAGCCCAATGTCTGCCAATCGCTTGAAATAATGTAAACATGGCATGGCCTTGCAATGAAAGATATCATCAGTAATCACCAGTGTGAGAAATATATTCCTGCAAATTCCGATAAACAGTTCTGCTAGACTAGCAAGGAACGAGGGAGCCTCTCGCCACCTCTGCACACAAGGCTAGGAGTTAGAAGTAAACATAAAGAGTTATCTCCATATTTAGAGTCACAATATGTAAATATGCATCACATTTCACTATTGGAGAGAGCCTTGGTAACCAATCCTATTCCTTATCATGCCAGTCCAAAATGAAATGATACAGAAGATAGAAAAGCTTAAATGGAGGTTGGAAGATACCTTCTGAAATAAAATCCATTAATCAGATTCTTTTCAAATATATTAATTTAGTTCATTGTTGTCCTCCCACTAAGAGCTAAAGAAATGAGATGTGTACCAGTTGGAGAAGAGAGAATAGAGGGAGGAGCTGGAGGCTGTGGAACTCAGAGCTATATCTGTGAAGACAGCATACACAACACAGCAACATTACATTTTCTGCGGCAACTTTGGTCACCCTCAGGGATGCTCAAGAAAACTGTATTTGTGACAAAGACCCTTTAGCCTCAGGAATGTGGATATATAATAATTGAAATGGGAGGCACCTCATCTGCACATCAGTGCAGTGTTAAAAATAAACCTTTACTAAAACCAAGGGCCCATTGTATCTTCTCAAACAGCTTTCTGGGGCCCTAAGCGTGCCGTTTGCAGGTTCTCTCCAGGGCAACCTTCGTGGTGCCCACCTCCTAAATAACACACTGAGCAGCAGCAGCATGAAATGTATGGCATTTCTGTCCTGGTGTCAGAGAACAGCCTATCAGAAAAGTTCCACCTGCCACATAGTACTGAGACTTTCAGTGCAAGCTGGTATTTGGTTATAGAGACAAAAATGATGAAATCAGATACCTACTTGAAGAATTTCAAAGCTTTTCCTGTAACCAACTTAAGGAAATGAATCTTGAATTGATTTCTTCGTGGTTTGGAGAAAAACCAGTGATGCGTAAGGTAGCCCCATAAAGGATCAGAACTGAACAAGTTTCCTTTGAAAAGGAAAGTCTAATGACTTTCTCATCTATTAATTTCAGGCCTTCTTCTCTAAAGTCCCAAGGTTTACAGAAGGTTTTCAGGGCCTGGTTGAACTCTCAGCCCTAAAAAGCCTCATATAAACATGTCTGGACTTCCACAGTTCCCCATGCTTTCCATAAAAGGGAAATGGAAATCTATATCCAAGATATTCCATTATAAGACATGGCGTTTTCAGGGTATCGTCCTTATTAAATTGAAGGCTTAATTATTTTTGTCTTGACCCTGGATCAAATAACATGACAAAATGAAGCAATTGAGACTGAGAAACAATGTATTTCCCATTTCCTAACAGCTTTCTAGGTAATTCAAATAAATCTTTGACTCACAGTCAAATTTCATGCTGAATCAATGGTGGACATTTTTAACTGCGATCTTCAGAAAATTGAAAATAAGCAGATATAAGTTTCATCAGAGGACTCTATTTCAAAACAGTGCTGTGGTGTGGAGAAGATTATCAAAGCCCTGCCCTACTTATTTGTATTGGGATACTAACCTAGAAGGAAGAAGTAATGCATAGAAATTATTCCAATGTGTTTTTGAATGGATTCTTTGTAACAAAAGTTTTAATGCCTTTCATTTACCCAAGACATATTCATATAAAACCATCGAAGCCCCTATTTATAGTCACATAGACCAACGTTGATTTGACAGGAAAGGCCGTCATGTCTCAAACAGTAAATCCGTTGCCTTTGGAATTCAATTAAAAGACATTTATCACCCAGACACTAACTGAATTGGAAGGAAATGGAGGACCAAAATGTTACCTCTTAAGCTATTGACAGTTTTGGAGATCTGTTGTCTAGGACAGTCTCTCATGTCCCAAATAGCACCAGAATTCAAAGCAACCCTCCAAATGATTTAATTGGTGGGCAAATCAGATTCTCAGAAATGCGATTTTGCACATTCAAAAGCTGCCACACAATGTTGCAGGGAATAAGAGTATGCATGCACCAGGGTGCATATCACATTCTCTTTGTGCCCAGTACCTGGCATTTTTGTGTTGAAAAAATAACAATCAACAGATTACGAGACCGAATTCTCTACTAGATCGAAATCTTCATCCAGGGAGAAACCTCCTGTCATTTCTTTGCCTACCTCCCAGAGCATTTACTTACTGTAAAGTGCAGATTCTGCAGGCAGATCTATTTGAGGTGTGTTTGAACCCCACCCCTGCTGCTTCCAGTACCTCTCCATGTTTCCTGGAATATAAATGGAGCACTCATTTTGTTGGTAGGATTGAAGTTCATTTTGTTGTTCATAGAAGCAAACCTCAGGCCAAAGACGCCAGAACAAGGACAGGAGATTCTGCTACAAGAGAAATCTAGGGTCGGGTAGGGTTTCAGGGATGACTCATCGAGTAAAGAACCTGCCAAGCAAGCATGAAGACATGCCTTTGAAGCCAGAGCTCCCACATAAAAGCCTGATGACATGTGCATATATAACCCCAGCATGTGTGGAAGGGACAGTGGAAATGGGCGGCTTTGGGGAACTCATTGGCTAACTATCTAGCAGAATGGATGGGCTCCACATTTAATGAAAAACCCTGTCTCAAACCAAGAAGGAATGTTATCAATGAAGACATATGACTGACCTCTGGCTTCCACAGGCATGGACATAGATGTGCACAAATGCATGAGAAATGTACACACACCACGGACATATAGACAGAAACAAAGAAATAAAGACAAATCCAAGCAGAAAGCAGATAGTGAACAATGAATTACCTAGCTCGCTACCATGGATGGACCTGGTGATTAGAAGCTATTCCTACTACATGAGACTGGTAAAGATGGAAACCTTAAGTCTCTGAAATAGCAAGGAGCACAAAAGCTGGGTGCTTAGCCATAAAATCTTATCAGTCATTTTTGAAGCACTCCCAGACAAAAAGCACAGCAGCTTTAAATAATCTAAAAAGAACTCAGAGATGCAGACGCTGGCTGCTGGAAATCAACTCCTGCAAAATGCCAAGGTAGGACAACATGGGTAAGACTGAAGGAATGATTGTGTATACCATGCATATAGCAGTAGAAGACACATAAGAAGGCGCCTGGTAAATTCTCTTCCCTGTTGCTGCAAGCATCACGTCCTCCTATTAGGACCATTGCTGGTGTTCACAGCAGAAACCCTGAGTTTATCTCATTTGATGAGCCTAATTCTGATGACTCAGGTTCACACAGAAGGGCTCCATCTCTCTTGCCCTTATCAGGTCTGGTACTGAGAATGTTGTGGCAAGATGGACTTTTTCAGTCTGAGTGCTACAGGGTGATAATCTTAGAGAAGTATATAAAAATTATTCGGCATATCCCCTAGAACAGTTTTCCTTATGCTGTGACCCTTTAATACAGTTCCTCACACTGCAGTGACCCCCAACCATAAAGTTCTTTTGTTGGTACTTCATGACTGTAATTATACTACTGTTTTAAATTGTAGTGTCAATATTTTTGAAGATAAAAATTTGTCAAAGAGGTTGTGACCCACGGATTGAGAACTAATGCCCTAGAACTATCCAAACACCTGACAGGCATGGTTTAAGAATTTCTCAAAGCAAAGAAAGTTGCTCAAAAATGTTCTCTCTCAAGCTATGACAGTTTGAACTTCTTTGAGTTCAAGAAGGAACCTCAGACACCAGATGAGCTAGAGGCAGCCATCAATGAATCCTAAGGGCTACAGGAGCGGGGCGGCATCAAATACATAGATGCCAATGCTCTGTGAGTAAGGTAATTTAGATAACATTCAGTGGTGTAGGTAGTAGAGTAGGAGAAGTGACTAAGATGTAGCAGGCAGATCCATCTGCCTCGAGGAACCTGTAGGCTCATTAGGGAAAAGCCACTTTGCCACATTAAACAGCAACTATTACACATACTCAGTGGTACTTCTGAATCACATGTGATGAGAGAAGACTAAAACGTGCAGATTTGTCACAAAACCTTCTACAGTGAATCATCCTATGATTGGAATTAGGGTGGATGGCTTGTGAATCAGGGCACACATGAATTGAATGTTCAAAGGGACACAGTGAGGTAACTGACTTCACCTTTAGCATCAAGGTCATGATTTGTTCTCCACAGGAATAAAGTTACCCAGAGAAGAGTCTCTAGCACTCCCTCAGGATCTTAGGCTTTTCACTGTTGTGTTAAAGATGACATAAACAAAAGCAACTTGGGGAGAAAGGGTTCATTTCATCTTACAACGCTGAGCTCATACTCTACCAGAAATGAGGTCAGGGCAGGAACTCAGGCAGGAACCAAAGTAGAGTTCCTGGATCAATGCTGCTTACAGCATTATTCTCCATGGCATGCATAGCCTGCTTTCTAATCCCTTCCAGGACCACCTGCCCAGGGGTGGCACTGCCCACAGAGGGAACGACCCTCCCACGTCAATCATCAATCAAGAAAATGCCCTGCAGATTTGCCTACAGACTAGTCCTATAAGGGTATTTTCTCAAGATTCTTTCTTCGCAGGCAACCCTAGCTTCTTGAACTAAAAATTAGCCAGCACAGGCAGCCTATCATCAAACATTCAATGATTTGCAAGTTATTTGTGTTTTGACGGCTTTCCTCCTTCTCGTACAGAGAGTATTTATTACTTGTACAGAGTATCTGTTACTCACACAGAAGAGTATTTGTTACTCCTATAGAAGAATATTTGTTACGCATGTAGAGAGTATTTGTAACTTTGCTTGCTGCTGTAATAACATACTTCACAAAAAGCAACTTAAGGAAGGAAATGTTTATTTTAGCCCACAGTTCAGGGGTAGGGAAGACCTGGTAATAGGGGCATAATGTGGCTGGTCATATTGCATCCACGACCAGGAAGTAGCGAGAGATACATGCTGGCGCTCAACGCTCTGTTTAATTCAGCTCAGGACCCTAGCCTGTAGAAGAGCTGCTCACATTTAAAGGTAGTATTCCCTCCATAATTAACCTGATCTAGAAACTCTGTCGTAGATATACCAAGGGCTTATCTTGTAGGTGACTCTAGATCCCGTCCAATTGACAGTCAATATTAGCTACCACATGCAGCTTCCTAGGCCATATTGAATCATAAGTGACCTTGAAAATGAATACTGTGTGCTAAGCATGTAAGAGCAAGGAAGCGGGAAAGGAGTACAAGCCTCAGGTGGATATGGAAGCACATAGGGAAGCTTCAGCGACCCATCTGCACTTGTCTCATACAGGACACACATCATTTTACAAGTAGGATGAGTCTTATAGCCAGTGGTGCCATAAACTGCTCTCCACTAGGCAACATTTGCCTTCCAGAGACATAAGCAATGGAGTAACTAGTATGTGCTCTATGTGCTGATAGTACACATGTAAGGCAGAAACCCCATTTCAAATGTCTTCCAAAAGGTCCCAGCACGATTTGGTATTGAAGTGGAAAGTCAATGGTACACAGAAATACATGGAGATGTAGCACTGGGTTGTAAAGTTAATATTAACAAAGCAAATATACTGAGTACATTTCACATTTACTAGCAAAGGGGCAGATGATTTCAGGTTCTGTGAAAGGAAAATTATCACACGAGCAGGTAAAGTTGCTTTATATTGTGATACCAAGGTGCTTTTAAAGAAGCGTTGCCTACATGAGAAGAATGAGATAAACCCAAGGGTCAGGACTTGTAGGTTAGGTGTCTGGGGCTAGCAGAAAATCTCCATGACAACAGTGGTGAGTGGTATGAAAAATATTCCATCCCTAGGGCTGTTGATGACAGGAACACTTGTATGAACAACTGTTGTGTGGCCAAGCATGAGCCTCAGCTTTTCTGAGTCAAAAAGGCATTCAGAAGGGATATTGAATCTTACCCAGTTTTGGAACTACCTTAACTGATATATTTTGCTCTGAAATTCATTTTGATACATTGACAGGAGTGATGCACTATTTTTTTCTAATTCCAAGCAAGTCTGAAAGGCCTACAAGAGACTCTAAATCTGACAAGAAAGGGAGGGAAAGGAGATGATTTAAACTGTAATGTTTTAGTGGCTGATGGGGGAAGGAAGTAACTCCATGAAATTAGAAGCTAACTAGCCTTTCGTTAGATTTGGGGTTTAAGGAAAGGAATTTTTCTTTCAGTTAGGTTGAAAGTAGGACTGTTTTAAGGGATTTGGGGCAGGATCAATCTGGAGAGACTTGAAATAGGTAGTTTAGCTGTTCTTCACACTGCTTTGCTTTTTTTCTTCCATTAGTCTCTTAGGACTCCATCATAAAAAGAGCAAAGGCAGAGTGGCGCATTGTGCATGAAGTGCTTTTCCCTCCGAAGCCAAGCTAGCTGCACATGGGGAGCAGGATGGTCAGAGAAAACCAGGACTAGAAAGGGCAAGATGGATGAGGCTTTCTTTCTGCCATGAAACACACTGTACCATAAAATACGTGCAAATGTCTAGAAAACACTAACAACTACTTGAAACAAATATTTTTAGTAGCATATATGTGGGAAAACAATTACCTGAGTTTATACATGAGGCTGGCATTTGGGTTAAAATGAAATGAATGATTTGGTTATTCAATCACATAAGGGAATCCTTAAACATCACTGATGATCAGGTCAGAAACTGATTAAATGATTAATTCAATCCTACTCCCTTCCCTTAAAAGTGTCCCTTTATGTTAGATGTGTGAATTGGCACTGTCATAAGACTTCACTAAGATACTTTTTTCTTTCTCTCTTTCTCTTTTTTTTCAAATTTATTTATTTATTTGTTTATAAAAATTTCCACTTCCTCCCCTCCTCCCCATACCCTCCCATTCCCCCCACTCCCTGTCCTCCTCCCCCCCACTCCCTCTCCTCCTCCCTCTCCAGTCCTAAGAGCACTAAGATATTTTAAAACCAAATCGTTTTAAAAAGAATTTAAGAGGTGTCAGAGGACTGGAGAGAGGTTAAGAGCACAATCTGCTCTTCCAGAGGACTTGGGTTCAATTTCCAGCAACCACATGACCTGCCCACAACCCACAACTGTCTGTAACTTGAGTATGCAGGGACCTTATGCCCTTTTCTGGCCGACATAGGCACTGCATGCTTTGCTACACACACACACACACACACACACACACACACACACACACACACACACACAGAGAGAGAGTCAGGCAGACATTTACATATATAAAATTTAAAAATCTTCAAAATTTTTTAAAATTCATGAGAAGAAAAAAGAGGTAGCAGTCATAAGTTACAGAAATAATAAGAAAGAAATAAAAAGGAAAGTGAAAATTTTAATAGTAAAGTTTAGAATTAAAAAAATACAAATAAAAAAATCCTGAAATGTCATTAAATTGAATGAGTTTTGCTAGGTATGTTTTCTTATTTCATGGACTGATTCCTACAGTAAAATTAGCAGCAGGGGCCTAGCAAAGCTGATTCATTGGAACTAAACTTACATGTAGCATACTCTTATTTATTGTTAAAAGTGTGTGTGTGTGTGTGTGTGTGTGTGTGTGTGTGTGTGTGAGAGAGAGAGAGAGAGAGAGAGAGAGAGAAAGGTGCATGGTGCATGGCACATGTGGGTACATATTTTATGGAGTGGGTGTGGAGGCCAACTGTGGAGTATTTTCTCTCCTTCTACCTTTATGTGGGTTCCAAGGATTGAACCCAGGTTATCAGGCCTATGCAGAAAATGCCTTTACTTCTCACTGACCATATTTTTAAATATTCTCTACGTGACCATTCACATATTCTTCTGCATTACATTAACCTGGATGTATTCGAATTGCCATTTCTTCTGTTAATTTATTTTTGGCAAGTCAGCTGCTGAGCTAACCTCATAGGAAGGAATTTTAGAAGTGACTCCGGTGTGTTCTGCTTCTCTGCATCCCTTCCTTTTGAATTTCAGCATCTCCTCAAAGTTCAGTAGCTTTCAATCAAAGAAACAGACTTAAATTTCCATCAAATGTGACCAACAGGTATGGTGTGGAGTGCAGAGCATGGAGTAAGGAATGGATTCACAAAGGGAAGGGCATGTTTATTTTAGTTGAATACAAATGAAGACGACAGCAACAGAACAAACCTATCTACAATACTTTATACTAGGTTTGCCTAATATTACAGTGTTGGTCTTTTGTGCTGGAGGATATTTCTTGGTGGGGGAGGGCATGATACACATTGTCAGATGGCTTGCTTCACATCTTATCAGGAAAGGCCAATAGTCACCTGATGCCAAAGTACCTTTAGAAGCACAGAAAAGTCAGCTGGTTGAGAACAGCTGCTGTGTATGCAGAAAGGGTCGCAGTGACATCCACTAGGAAAAGAGGTTTGTGACTTAACTGCTTTTGCTTATGAGCATCACATTCTCATTGCTGATACATGGTCAGATCACTCGCATGTCTTCTTTGATAGAAAGTATGTTTGCATACTTTTCTGATGTTGCATCCTGGCAACTGTGCTTTATATTCAGAAACTAGATTTCCAGAGCTCCTCACTGCATTATGTCTGATCTGTTCTTCAGGTGAGAGCCTCCTAATATTTGAAACTGGAGGACACCCTGACGTACCACTGGACAGAATGAGGATGAGGCCTGCAAGCTGAAGACGTCTAACCTTTACTAACCAAGGGTAGATACCGCCTCTCTGACACAACTAAAGCCACCTTCTGGAAGAATTATTGCCAAGCCCGTCAGAGTTGTGCCTCCTTTGCTTTCCCAGCTGCCCTTGTTCTTGTCTCTCTTGACACTTACCTCCTTTTTAAATCTCCATATCTCTTCAGTAATATCCTCTTGAGGCCAAATTAGCCCTTTGAGACTCTTCACTTTACATACACGATTTCCTGGGGTCAAGCATGAAATGAATTAATTATTTATCTTAGGTCCCCTTACTCACACTCAAGTGGCATTGACCGATTACCTAGTAAATAATGTTTCCTACTCTTCTGATTGTTTTGGTTTTCTTTGGTTTGATTCTTTTCTTTAGACACCATATATAACACAGGTTCGCATGTAGTTCCCAGTGATCTTTCAGATTCCTGATAATTTTTCTATCTTGGCATCTCAAGTACTGGTATTATAGGTGTGTAGCACCATAGCTTGCCTTCTTACTGTCTTTTGGTGGTACTCTGATTTGAATCCAGGCCTGGGAACATGCTAAGTAAGCCTCTACCACCGAGTAATGCCCCAATGGCTAGCTCTCAAGAAGAGATAACTTCTTGCTCTGAGAAAGAGTCGGGGTTGTGAAGCAAACGCTTCACTTGAGCTGGTATGAGCATCACATCCAGTCATTTACCTCTTGTGTATAGATACTGTTGATTTCTCACAACAGTAAAACTGAATGGTTGTGATAGAAATTATATGATCTATAAAGTTAAAAATGTTTACAATGTGGCCCTTTACAGAAAAGTCTGGTAACCCTGGAATTGTCAGTCCTCACAATAGCTTCCTGGGTGACAATAATGGAATTGTTACATTCCTGGTGTTACGTTTACTGCTTCAGGAGCCTTGCTTCATCAGTAGCCCTCAAAGATAACTCTTCAAGGGAGGTATCATTGGGATATCCATTGGGCAAGGTAAGATAATGTTTGCATGGCTATATAGCTTGTAGTTGATGGCATCTGTATATGAATACTTTCTTCTGTTCCTGGAGCATGGAGCTTTAGCTCTCTGTGTGATAAAAGAGCCAAAAAATCCCAGAGTATAACATGACTAATGCCTTATTTGGTCCCTTGAGAGTTTGGATATAGAGAAAAATATCCCCAAAGATGTCTGTATCTTGATCTCCATACTTCTAAAAATGAAAACTCATATGGCAAAAGGGCCTTTGGAGGGACAATCAAATGGACAATAACAGTATGGAAGATTTTTCCGAGATTGTATAGACAGGCCCGGTGTAATCAAAAGATCATGACAAGTGGGCCTGGGGATATACCTTAGTGGTATAATGCCTGTCTAGCATGTGTGAGTGGGCCTGGGTTTCATCCTTGACACCTTTAAAAAATTATAGCAAGTAAATGAGAAAGGTAGGAACAAAACAAAGCAGGCTAGACATGTGCCGATGGAACCAGAGACCAAGATGTGAACTAAGAGGCAAGGAACAGCAGTGTGTTCTTGCTACTGGAAAAAAAAGGAGCAACTGCTGTCTACCCTGGAACTTCCAGGAGGAATCTGGCTCACATTTTGATGTTTGCCCGGTGAATCTGCAAACATTTGAGGAAAATTTCGGTCTGTGTGCCGAAGGCAAACTAGTCTCAGGTAATTTGTTACAGCAGCCATCAGAAACTCATACTAGACCATACCTTATTTCCATAGGCCAAACTTTATTACACACAAAGCTGCAATAGCAAGAAATGTGTTTTCACTTGAGTTAGTAGCTGGCATTTCTCAGAGCACTGCAGACCCAGTGGGGGTGGTATTCAAGTAGAGAATTAACTCTGAGTACATTATGACAACCTTGAAACAGAAAAGAGAAATTTAGATACAAACTGCCTATGTCTATTGCAATAGGGTCCTGAGCACAAGAGATAGTGGTAAGGATTCTTTTCCTTCAGTTTTTTTGTCTTTCCCCCATCTAGAAATTCAGGTTTTTATTTGTAGATACATCAATGTCACTACTCTCTAGTTTGTTGAAAAATAGTCTTGTGGGACTGGAAAGATACTGTAACTGTTAAGAGCGTTTTTGCTCTTGCATAGGACATGAGTTTGGTTCCCAGCACTCCCCTGGTGATCCCCAACTGTTTGTAACTCCACCTCCATGGACTTAATACTCTCTTGTCATTTCCTTGGCTACTGGGTACACATGTAGTACACATATACACATGCAAGCAAACACACATGTACCTAAGAATTAAATCTGAAAAAAAACTTCAAACCTTTTGTGATTTCATGGATCTCAAATATATCTCTTTCTATACAAGAGAGACAAACTGTGTGTGTCTTAATGAATTGGGGTAACTGCAGGTTTCTCAATCCTAGCACCATCCACACTGGGCACTGTATTTTTTTTTTCCTGATGATCTGGGCTGTGTATTATAGGCTGTTGAACCATGCCCCAAAGATCTCCCTATTAGAGGTCAGGAGACCCTTTTTCTCTAGTGCAATACTTAAATATGTCTGTGGACCTTGACAGATAATGTTGGGGGTGCAAAAGGCAAAGCGATCCTTAGTTGAGAACCCCTAGAATTTAAAAAAACCCACAAATCTTGCTTTTTCGTTCACTCCTACTGTGCTAGTATGCATTTAGAGTGTCTTCCTAGATCCCCAGATTCCCTTCCCTCACCCGGAAGTAAATGAATGAATGAGCCAATGGCATCTTGTAGATAGCCCTGTAAGAGAAAATCTGTGGCAAGCATACAGAATCTATTGCATTGCCAGGCTAGATGTTTTTACTGCTGATTTGTTTGTTTGCGTTGGGCTAGGTCTGGTGCACAGGGCCTTGAACATGGTAGGCAAGCATTCTGCCACTGACCAATGCTTCCAATTCCATAGTGCCCTTTAGATGTCACATTTCCATTCCAAGTTTAGTATGAAGAGAAAATTGAAGTCAATAAAATTTGATTATTCCTTTGCCTTTGGCCACTAACCTGTTAGTTCGAGTAGAGTAAAAGGATGGAAAGGTATGAAGGAACAAATAGTGCTGTGTGCAGGCTGACACTGCCCATCATGCTCTAAACTTCATACAGATGAAGGAGATAGAATGTTGTAAACAGTTGACCATAGCCATAAGTAGACTGTGCCTGTTGGTTCCATACAAACTTTGAACCAATCAAAAACCTGTTCAGAAAGTCAAGAAATGGGATCAATGTTGCTCTCTGCATTTTTTAAAAAATCAAAATCACTTGCAAAGCTCTTAAAACACAAATCCATAAGACATGACTCTGTGGGGTGGGGGGGGGGTCATGTGTCACATTTTCCGGAGGGGTTGTATAGAGGGCAGAAAACAGACAGTCTTGGGTTCCTCACCTTCCATTTTTTTTGAGACAGGTTTTCTCTCTCTCTCTCTCTCTCTCTCTCTCTCTCTCTCTCTCTCTCTCTTTCACTACCTATGTCCAGTTAGGAGCTCTGTGAGATGACCTTCCAGGAAATTTTCCTGTCTTCACTTTCTATTTCCCCATAAGAACTCTGGGATTACAGATACAGACAGCAGCACTTGCCTGACGTTGAGGATTTGAACTTATGTCCTCATGCTTGAGCGGCAAGTTATTGAACATACCAAGCTATCTCACTAACCCAAGACCTGGCTTCTTTAACTAGTCATCAGCATTGAACAAAGCAAAGGAAAGCCAGTAGTCATAAACAAACAGAAGACCCCTCCCCCCGAAACTACCATATCCAACAGAAAGCAGGCCATTGGACGATTATGGCTGGGAAAGATATTTTGGGGACAAATTGAGAAGGTTTTAATATGAACTAGATATCACAGGATTTGAAGACATTGTTAATTTATGTTGTTATGATACCATGAATAGAGAAGAAAATGTTTCTTTTGAGTTTCAGGCTAAATTACTTAGCATGCATGAGCACATAGGTACAGATATGACCAGATCTGACATATTTTATGCTGGCCTCAAACTCCTTGTGTAGATAAGGATTACCTTGAACTGTTAATCCTCCTGTTTTCCATTCTAGATATGGTTCATATCTCACAAATGTTGATAGGTGTCGGTGTCTCTCTGTCTCTTTTCCTCTTTGTCTTTTTCTTTCTACTTTGGATTGGACTAAGGACTAACTGCTTAGCTCCACATCTAATCTTCATTGTACTGTTTTTTGTACCTTCACGAATGCTACAAATAGCAGCAACGAAATCTCTAACAAAAGTTTCTGCACTAGCAGCATGAACTGTGCTAGGCAGGGGCCATAGGTATAGAATTCAGTAGAGAAATATAGTCAAGAATAGTCACAACAATAATCTAAGGGGAACACGTGTCAAGACAGGAATAGGAAAAAGCTTGACAAGACTAGAAGATCAAACCAAAGTGGTCAGGGGGAGCTGAAAGGCCTATACATCTAGCAGGACTGGGGTACCTGCTGTTCTGCTATCCAACCGTGAGTCATTCACCCATCTAACACAAATCAGTTGAGTCATCAAGATCTGCTGGAGGAAGTGAAGGACAGTAGTAAACAAGATACACGGGGAGATTGCGTTATGTGTTGCAGTGGAAGGACATAAGGGCATGTGACAAACAGGCTGATAAGAAGAATCTTCGCGGTGCTAAGAGCAATTGGGAAACTAAGGCAGGCTGACAGGGGAGCGGGGAGGAATGAGGTAGAAGCTAGTTTAGATAGAGTGGTAAGGACCATGACATTTCTTAAGACCGAAATAATGAGAGAGAAGGGAAGACATATTCTAGGAAGAAGGGACAGAACCATGGGATGTGAAGCACAAAGAACCGTGATGATTGCAAAATAAAAAAGATCACATTTAGGAATCCAAGTGGGAGAGTAATCCTAAATGAGGCAGAAAGGGTAGGTAGGGCTCTGATTTGTTGATCCCTGTAAGGCAGGGTGAGGGCTAGAGAGTAGAGTTTAGTACAGTGGGGACACACTAGTACATCCTAAAGCAGAGGCATGGCATTGAGCTTCGTGGGATTTGTTTTCAGCTTGCCATGCTGGGGCTAGAACCTAGGATACCTTGCATGCTAGGCCAATACTCTTATCAGTCAGCTACACCGAAGAGTCTGAGTTTTGTTTGTAAAGGACTTTCTGGTTTGTCCACAAAAGCATGAACTGTAGGGAGGTTCGCTGAGACTTGAAGAAAATGCAACGGTTGCTTCTGTACCTCGGGTGAAATGTGGTGCCTAGTCTGATAGGGTAAAGTACTTGAGCCTGGATAAGTCTTGTGTGTGTGTATGTGTGTGTGTGTGTGTGTGTGTGTGTGTGTGTGTGTGTGTGTGTAGATGTTTGTGCATGCAAGTGCATGTGTATAAAGTTCAACAATCATGCATTTTCCTCAATCACTGCCCATATTAAACCTGGATCACATGATTTGGGGAGACAGGCTGGCTAGCCAGCCACAGGCATCTTTCCTGTCTCTGCCTCATCAGTGTCCCCAGTGACGGCTGTAGGTCGGAACTCAGGTTCTTATGCTTGTACAGCAATCACTGCCCAGCAGTCCTCTCCCCAGCCCAAAGATGGATAATTTCTATGACAAAACAAGTCATTTCTCACAGTGCTGGAGGCTAGAAAGTCTAAAAAGAAGGAACTTTCAGGTTCGGTGTCTAAGAACAACTGGGGGTTCTTTTCTGTTTTAGAAAAGATGTTTCATTGCTTCAGCCTCTGGAGAAGACAATGATTGTGTGCTCACATTGGGGAGGAGACAAAAGATAAAAAGGGAAGTCCTAAACTAGTTCCCTTTCATTTATTTTTCTTTGAGACTCTGTAGCCCAGCTATTCTGGAACTTGCTATAGAGCACAGGTTGGCCTCAGAATCACAGATGTCCTCCTGCTTCTGCCCCAAGTGCTAGGATCGAAGGCATGACCCACTACATTCTCTTGAGTTCATTTACAAGGTGCCAATCTACTGACAAAGGCACAAGCACCATGACATAATCATTTCCTGAAAGGCTCCATACCTTGATACTATCCTGATGATGATTATACTTCAACAGTTCAATTTTAAGGGACACTGTCTACAGCGGTAGAAGATGTTGGTTTATTGTGGTATGAAGCAGTATAAGGTGTGGACCCCAGTATGTTGTTAATAGTTGTCACATCAGGAAACTGGTTCAGGAGAGAAGGAAAGCAGTGGGCTACCTTGGAGCCTGGCTGAGCATGTTGGTGCCATTTAGAGACAGGAAGTCCCCTTAGTCCAGCAAGCATGTGTTTCATCACCCTGGGAAACTTAAGAATAGTCATAGGAGCTACTACTACCAACTTGACTATTCTTCCCTTAACCATCCTTTACTTCCCCTCTACCTCTCATCTTCCTTTTATGGCTTCTCTTTTCTGATTACCCTAGAGGCCTACCTGTATATCCTCAGCAGGTAATAGGGAACCATGAGCTTCACCACCAAGCTTACAGCCAGCTACCTGTAGACTGGTGCTGCCCCCAACTTGATTGGCCCAGAATATCCTTATCCTCTAGGTTAGGCCTAAATACAGAGAACTTGATGTTCACATGCCAAGTGGGACTCTTGGAGTCAAAGCTATGTTTGCTCTTAAGCAACTAACCAGAGGCCAACAGCTCTGACCTTCTCACTTTATTTCCCACAGCATCTTAATACTCTACTTTGTCAAAATAAATAGATAAGCATGACTTTGCAAATAGACTATTTGGGGGATGGATGAATCTAATTATTGGAGCCAATGAACCTTATATTTATTATAGTATCACACAAATCATGATTATATCTAAGAACTGCCCATATGATAAGACAACTCAAGACCAACCAACTGTCTTCAGAAAACCAATATACTTTAATCCTCATCTGTTCCAATTTAACTAACATATTTAGTCATCTTTCCTTGTTTCCTCATTTATCTCTGGCACATTTGGTTCTCCAAAGACAGGGAGTGTTGGAAGATAAGAATAACAAGAAAATCTGGAACATGGTGAAGACCAGAAATGGGGAGCAACACAAGCCAAAAACTATTAGAAGCAACTGTGCTCAGACTGTCCTCACCCAACCTTCCAGGAGCTGCCAAAATAAACCAGCATCTGCATGGAGATTTATCTTCTTGGTATGAGAGAGGGGAGGATGAAGGAAGAGTTGGCAAAGGGAAGAGAAAGAAGAAAGGGGAGGGGAGGAGGAGAGAAGGTGGAGGGTGGGAGGAGAATAGTGACTTCACTTAACTCTCTGCTCAGGTCTTATCAAGATCTAAGAACATACCGCCAGCTGATCAATTGATTTCAATCGTATTTAAATTGCCCATTTTCTCTAGAAAAAGAAAATCACGTGAGGATATGTTTTGGGATGTTAGGCTTCTTTCTAATGACAGATTTTCTTCGGTTAAGATCTCACTTAAACTAAGGGATGCTCAATTTAGCTCTCTGATTCTTATTCCATTCCTCTAAGAAAATGTGAGAATTAACCCATTCTGTGAGTCTTAATGTAAATGAAATTATGAAATGTCTAGTGTTCAGATTCGATACTGTACAATTCTCGGCCATCACATCACTTGCAAGTGTTGTCTCTAAAATGTTTCAGACCCTTCCATTAGCAGAAGAGGAGCAATGACAAGATGAACTATAATGAAATAAAACTCCTCTGTGAAGTCAATATTTGGCCTGAACTTGTTTGAAAGCCAAACTGAATATTAAATTAAACGGGTATAAAGGTCATATAAATTAAAGTGGCAGTTTGGCATCTATCCTAAGTCACAAAAGACACCAAAACCCTCCAAAGTAGGAGGTGAAAGTGTAAGACAGCAATGCTCTTAAAAAAAAATCACAATTCATGGTTTTGAAATGACAACTGTTCATGTGATTTTCCCACAAACCAAGGAAACTATATTCATATATGATATGGCGCTTACACATCCCAGCATATACTGACATTCTGGGGGAACTCATTAAAATTAAGACTCCTCCAATAAATTTAGGCTAAGCACTGCCAGTTGGCATTTTCTCTCCGCTTTAGACAGATTTCCCAAAAGAATACAGTGGCTGCCCATTTTCTAATCAAAAACCTATCCTGGCAAATTAAATATGACAAATATGAAGGATCAGATGGTTCAACTTACTTTCTAGAATGTTTACAGAAGGTTAATTTTCCTAATTATTTCACATGACTACCTCTACGGGACAAGGCACACCTATGTCACCTTCACAAGACGCACTATCTACTACTACCCATGGGTCACTTCCTTTTGTCTGAGGAAAGAGAAAAGGTTTTGTAATTGTGTCACTGCTGCTGTGGTCAGTGTGTATTGGGGAGTAAGGCATATATATGTGTCCCTGTTTATTGACCTATGTGCACATGGGCATGCTGGTGCCAATCTATGTGTGCGACTATACAGGTTGAGGGCACAGCTCAATATCAAGTGGCTTCCTCAGGTGTTTTCCATCTTCATTTTTGAGCCAGGGTCGCTCATTGAACCTGCCGGCCTAGTGACCCACCTGTCTTTGCCTCCTACCCCTGAGCAGGACTGCAGTTATACATAGTGCCTGCTTTTACATAGGGGTGCTGAGAATCAAACTTTGTTCAGGATGCCTGTGCTGCAAACAATGTCCTGAGTGAGTTGTCTCTCCATCCATGCATTGCATTCCATTGATGGCTATTCAGCCATAGACTATCTTTTGGTTAAGGACCTGAGATTTGATATGGTACAATAGTATACTGAAGAAAAATCTGGGTGAGTTGTCTGGTCGAGTACAAATGACAAAGTAAATTCCGTCTGTCCCATCACCATATTTTATCATTAAAGTAATATTGGGGATGACACTTCTACTCTATTCAAATTTTGTGGTGTTGAGAACCTCTCAATTGTAATTAAAATGTGCACAAAACATTTAAAACAAAGTATATCCATATTTTCTATGTCAACAACACTACCATGTCAAAGTCTACATCTATGCTAGCATATGTGTCTACAAGGAACATACTCTGTCAGGAGTTGTCCACAGAACAAGTCACTCCAGTAAACAAGTTGGAAGCTCTATAGGCTGCAAGTTCTATGCTCCTTTTACTGCCCTGCATATGGAATGGGAAGTAAGGATTATGTGTTAATACAGCTTTGAGGGAGGCTCCTGGATACATTTAAACAGAGAAGACTGAGAATATGGAACCTTTGGGACATGGAAGGTAAAAAGAAATATAGTTATCACACATAATATAATTATACCCTAATGCACATGCAGATTTCCTTACAAAGTAATAATAATGTTGAAATTTGTCATACCCTCAAGATGGACAGTAAATACAGAGACACTTCTCAAATCTCAGAAATCACAAAAATACTACTCATGGTATAGCCAATGATCCAGAACAGCACAGTGTTTGGAAGCAAATTTGTACCCTCGCTGTACTATTGGAAATGTGTGCATAGCCTTTTCTTCTCTTCCTTGAAATTATGGAGAAGGAGTAAGTCCCAATTTCTCAGTCCACATGGAGAATCCACGAATTCTTCTGTGATGGCCTCTGACATTATTCAGCACTGGATGTAGCTAAGTCAAAGGCTATCAAAGCTATTGCCAGTATTTTCAGAATGTAATTATTCCCCATCATCCTCAGAAAATTGCATTCAGTAACCAACATTTGTTGAATCCATTCATTTACAATAAATAAGTTTTCAAAGCTAAAGAGATGTGTGAGTGGTTAAGAGAGCTGGCAGCTCTTCCAGAGGACCAGAGCTTAGCACCCACATGGCAGCTCACAGCTATCTGTAACTCTAGTTCCTGGGATTCTGATGCCCTCTTCAGGCCTCTACAACCACAAAGCACAAAAGTGTTGCAAAACATGCACGGGGGCAAAACACATAGTTAAATTTAAACTGTAAAAGATTAGTTTTCAAAAGTAGTCAGATCAAAGGTATTATTCTGATAATTACCTAATTTATCAGGAAACACGTTTCTCAATAATTAGAGAAACATCAAGAAATGATGTCTGGCCCCTTGTCTCCGACAGCCTCTACAGCAAATAGTTCTGTTAGCCCAATACCTTCATATATGTCTGTTAATTCATTTAGCAAATATGTAGTGACCTTGAGATGGCTCTATTTGCTGGGGATACAGCAGAGGATGAAGCAGATGCAGCTCCTTGCCCTCCTGGCATTTACATCTGATTGCATTACGTTGTTAGTTTGAATAGCAACCCAGCTGCCAGACATTTAGGCAGGGCTTGGCACATTTTCTCAGAAGCGTTCAGTGTCCAGTCCTCACTGAAGAATTACCTCCGGGTTAAAGAGCAGCATAAGAAACAGAGAAGAATGAGCAGCCTGCTCCCCATCTCTCCTATTTGCTCATGACCACCAAGCATAAAATCTGCAGCCTGAAAAGAGGTTTACTACATAAAGAAGTAGTTAACACCTTTAAACACTCACAAATAAGATCTTCCATCATACTGAGAGCAGGTATTAGTTTTCTGTAACATTGCTATAATAGAAACATGCCCTCTTATAGTATTTAATGCATATGCAGTTCAAGAGCAGGCATTATCCTGAATTTCTTAGTGTGACTCTTGATCAGTTTACTTGATCAGGTAATGAACATCATTATACATTCTCTGTAGGATGACTTAAAAATGAAGAAAATATACCTCTATACTTGCATTGGTAGTAAAAGAAATTAGGATTTCCACAAGATAATCAATTTTCATTAGAAATTAGCAGTGACATAAGAAGCTTAATGGTGGCAACGAGGCAAAAGAGTGTTTTACTTGCATGAGCTGGAGAGATGTCTCAGCAGTTAAGAGCACGTGATCCTCATGCAGAGGACCCAGGCTTGATTTCTACTATGCACATGATGGCTTATAATCATCCATAACTCCAATTCCAAGAGATGTAATAACCTTTTGTGCCCTCCCTGTTCATCAGACACGAACATAAGACAAAATATGCATATACATCAAATAAATACTTCTACAATTTTTTCTATAAATTATTTTCTGAGTAGATGTATGAAACTCTTAACAGTAGAGTTACATGAAAATCCACACACCTGAATATACGAAACTAGATGCACAATCAGACAGTAGCATTCTAAATGTGATAGAGAGCTTTGATCTATGGCTATCTCAAGTAATTTGTTTCTTACTCTCCAAAACATACAACAGTGCACATAGACATATTTCACCCAAAGTTTCATATGATAGATATACTTCAGACAAAACTTAAAAGTTCAGAACATGTTAACAATGAAGCAAAATATAAAACATTCCTTAACAGGATAAGCAATAGTTTTTATAAAATGTACATTAAGCAAAGGAAACCATGTCATGAAAATATATATGATAAAGCATTGAAAGAGCAGAAAACTTGTATTGATTGTTTGAGGGTAATTAACTTTGAAAATCTCTCCAAAGATGAAAAATATGGGTTATGGAATATATGTGACATGGGAGCAGAAACAAGGGTGTCTGTGGGAAGCAAGAAACAAGCCACTGTGGTGGGGGGAGCATGGCTGGGTAGTGGGGGAGGGGAATGACTTAAAAGAAAGTGCAGTGACTGATATATGGAAATGCCATAATAAAACCCATTACTTCACATGCTAATTTAAAAGAGTAATAAAATTTCTTTTGAAAATGAAATGTTGGCCAATACTGTCATTGTCTATTCTGGGACAAGGAAACGTGTAGATAACCGTTTTCTTCATTCTTTTGTGTCTTAACTACTTTTCTATTGTTGCGAAGAGACATCATGAGCACAGCAACTTACAAAAGAAGGCATTTCAACTAGTGCTTGCTTACAGCACCAGAAGGTGAGTCCATAACTATCATGGAGAGAAGCAAGGCAGCAGGCAGGCATGGTGCTGGAGCAGGAGCAGAGAGCGCATGTCTCGATCGATTCCCAAGCAAGAATCAGAGAAAGTTAACTGAGAATGGAGTGGAAGCCAACTGGGAATGAAGTAGGCTTTTAAAACCTTCAAGCCCGTCCCCAGTGACACACCTCCTTCAACAAAGCCACTCCTCTTAGTTACTTCCAAACAGTTCCCCAAACTAAGGTCCAAGTATGGAACTATGTGAGCCTATAGGGAGTGTTCTCATCTAAACCACCACACTTTGCTTTTCTAAGTTTCTTTTACCCCTCTAATGAACACAAATTATGTTCACCGTTAATAATAAATATATGTAGTTTTTTTTGTTCTTTCATCCATCACCAGTTATGTGTACTGTTGACAAAAAATGATAGTAGACTGCAGAGAATACATAAAAATAGTATGGACTCTTTTACAAACCAAGAAAATGTCCATCCCTCAGAAGCACTAGCTAGATGTCATTAACAATAAGTTGTTAGCTTTTACTAGTGCAGATCAGATTGGCTACCACGATAAAGGGGGAGACAATGACCCACCTGGATAGCATATGCTAGCAAGTAAAACCCACAGTACCAGGAATGGGTTACATATTGTTGAGTCATTGGTCAAGGAGATTTCATAGACTCCTCTCGGGACCCAAACATCACAGGCTATTGTGAAAGCTATTAGTTATATGGTAGTAGTTCCCTACTGCTGAAGACACCACTTACTTATGTCATAAAGAGTAGAGAAATTGAGCTGGCACACAACTAGAAACTTCATCCCTACTGATAAGCATACATCATGCTAGAAGGTGCTATAAACACTACTAGAGGGTAAAGGTAATCATCAATTTCACTTAGCTATGTATGAGCCCTGTTACATACATAGTGGCATGCCTATTAAGACACACTGGTAAGATAAACAAAATGATGCCTAATGTTTTCCTATATTCATAGATCAGTGCCTTACTCAGTCATCATTCGAGAAGATTCTCCTTCCAGTCGATGAGAACTAACACAGAGAGGAAAACGACAATGTACACAGTGTGAGAGACTTTAGAGCACTCAGCCCTAACTGGGTTATCTTTATCAAATTCTGTTCCTCAAGGCTCAGGGATCTATGAAAGAGAGGAGGAGGAAAGACTGTAAGAGCCAGAGGTGGTGGAGGACTCCCAAAGAAACACTGCTTTCTAGACATCACAGGGCAGATATCCATTCAAAAAACTGGTGCCAGCATGTGCAAAGCCACACCAACTCTAACAAGATAAAATCCCAGCTGGAAGGGGAAGTGAACACAAAGTCCCACCTCTAACCAGAGAGCAGATTGCTAGGAGAAGGAAAACTAGTTTTTTTTCTTAAATGAGTTATACTGTGGTATATATACACCACACTCCAGGCAAGCCCCATGCTCAGGAGTAGTTAATCAACCCAAAAATGGAATCCATTTTTAAATGTACTTTGCTGTTTTTTTAATTGTTTAAGCATTAAGTTGAAAGGATAGTAAGGTGGGGTGTATTTGGGAGGACTTGGGGAGGGAAAGAATATGATTAAAATATACTGTATGATCAATTTTAAAAATAAAAAGCTACGTTTTTTAAAATAAAAATAACTACGTATCTACCAAAAATCTATGCCCTCTCATTCACAGTGTAAAGTATTTTTTGTTTTGTTTTGTTTTTGTTTTTTTAACATACCTTGTCAGTTAGGAACTACATTTCCCAGATGTCCTTGTACTGGGTAGGGCATATGGCTGAATTCTGGCAATGGCATAACGGACAAACTCATGTGTATCACCTTTATTCCATACCCATAACACCTCCCATTCTTTCTCTTTCCTGCATATCAACTCTCAAAACCTAGGACACCTCAAGAAACAGGTGTTTTGAACATGGGAAAGTATTTATCACCCTTAATGGCTGAGTGATTTAACGCTTGGCTTCCCACTCTGCTACTGGTTAGATATGAGACAAAAACATTTAGTGTTTGAAAATACAGAGATCTGGGAGTGCATCCCTTAAAGATTCTTCAAATCAAATCACTCCCATGATTTTAAATTAATGTCATTCAGTTCTGTTGTACATAAAGGAAGTTGCACAAGTTGTACTAACATTAAACGAATATATGGTACTCCAATGGGTGTGGTACAAAAAAGACAAAAAAAAAAACCTTGCTTCATTTCGTTTTGTATTCTTACAAAAGTATTGCCAGCACTGTTTCAGGTTCAAGTCCTGTATTGACAATTAGCTTAACATATGGCCATTCTGCCTCTCAGGTTCATGAGATCCCCAAGGTTACACAGTAGGCCAACCGACATTTGGAAGGCCAACCCACCAGAGATTTGTACATCTGATGGAGCTTAAGTTCATGTAGGCACCGTGAACTTGAAAAGCACTGTCTTTTGAAGAGATGGCTGTCTCTAACCACAAACTCTCTTGTATGATGACATGCTTGCCTTCTAACTCAGTTTTGCGACTCTTAAGCAGTGTGTTCCTCACATGTCAGGCACAGTTTTCCTGCGTTTAGGAGGATGACTTCTTCCCCCAAGCTGTGCAATTCTAGAAAGTAAAATAAGGCCGTTCTCTATAATTAACTCCCTGACAGAGTGACTTGGCCAGACGGAAGTCTTTGTAGGGTGATCACAGGAGGACCTTTCACAAGGCAGAATTGCAGGCGTCTGGCCTTGCTAGACCTAAGTCCTTCAAAGATTTATGACCAATTAGGGCAATATTGCAGGCGTCTGTCCTTGTTTTATCATAGTCCTTCAAGAGATCAATAGCAGCTAAGTTGTCCTAAGCTTCCTTCATCGGCACTTCCCTGCTCTGATTCAAAATGGCGATTAACGCTGTGCATCAGCTTTTGATGCTGTAGACTGTTTTTGTTTAGGTGAAAAAAAGGCTGCTAATTGTCTAACCATACCCAAATATTATTAATCAGGCTTGTGAAATGTAAAGTAATGCATGTATTCTTTGTCTTTTCCTTCTTCGATCTCCCAATGGCTTAGTTTTCTCCCTTTGTAACCTGCAACAGCCCCTTTAAGAGACGGTCAGAACTTTCCCGCCACTGTCGCTGTGGTTAGCTACAAACCAGCTGCTATATTTTGCTATGTCTCTTCAACGAATACCTGTGTCCCTGAGAATTTTCCTTGTAGTTTTGTTTTCTATTGCTAGCAAGTTGTTAATGAACAAATTTTATATATGCTTGGGAGTTTGTAACAGCTGAAGAATGAAGAGTATGATTCTGACAGCATGTGTATGAGTTCATCCCATTACCTCTCAGACTAGAAATTTTTTAAGTCCCTTTAGCTATGTTGAGGCAACTGCCGGAAGTCAGTAGAGCTAGACTCATCTGGCTCACAAAATAAAGCAATGGTTTTCATTCCGTGAGTTGTGACTCCTTGGGGGGGGATCGTATATCACATAGCCTTTATATCAGAAATTTATATTATGATTCATCACAGTAACAAAATTACAGTTATGGAATAGCAACAAAATAATTCTACAGTTGGGGTCACCACAACATAGGGAACTGCACTAAAAGGTCACAGCATTAGGAAACTTGAGGATCACTGCTCTAAAGCAAGATAGGGCTTAAGGTAGACCTGAAATAACTCTCCAGGGGGCATAATATCAAAGAAGCATCATCGTGAAAACTTGATAGGTCCCACATACAATAATGAAAAAAAAACTAGGAAGTTTATCTTTTATTGGATCAATACCAGGGAAAGTTTTTCCTATTAATTGTGTGAAACCTTTGTAAGTTGTGATAGTTCATACCACAATCCTTATAGTGACAGAAATAAAATGTGAACAACAAATACATGTAGGGACAAGTTATAATCATTCATTTCCTAAAAGGCAGTTCTTAATTTGTCAAATCAAGTCAGCCCTGTGAAAAGATTTTGTTGGCAGCTATTCCCTTACCATCCATAGTCTCTCTGTTTCTAGTTTCTGATCTCCTGGGAATGATAAATCTGCTGGTATGCTTGTCAATAAAGCTTAACTAATTCTACACTATGCGTCACACAAGCAGTTGGAGGCTATAATTGTTATTGGTCAGTGCCCAACACCTACGCCAACAGATGTCTGTTAGTTAAATTTGTCAACACTGCTAGATAAGAGGGAATTTCATGCTTCAGATGTGGCAGGCTGGATTCACATTGCCTAGAGTCCTGGAAGCACCAAACAACAATACTCTGGGAGCACAAAGACTTGCTTGAAAAATTGTTCATCCTGCGTCCCCAAAATAAGCGATCCTAGATGCATAGGACATTACTCTACCCCAGTCTTTGAAATGAGAAGCCTTAGGCATGTATTTATCATGGATCAGTATTGCTAGAACACATAGGGCTAGAATTTATGAGTGTATCACAACTCCTCCAGTCTGTTGCATGTTACACCAGGTGGATAGAATAAATGACTTTTACCACAGTAAGACGAGCATGGGCAGGGAAGGAGGAAGGGGAAAGGGGGCAAAAAAAGGAGAGATGACAAAAATGAACAAATGGACAAAAGAGAATCAGAAAAATTCACTCTAATAGGCATTGTTGTCGAGGAAAGGTTTAAATTGCCAAAAAAGTTAGAAATCAGTAGCAAAAACTTAAAAAAAACTCTTATCACCAGTGAAAGGTGCATCTATCTCTGTATAAAAGGCTAAGTGTTTAGAAAACAAGCCATACTACTTTGGGAAACGGCTAGGCTGTTGTCTTAGGTCTATGAGCCCTTACCTGTCCACATCCGGGGAATAAGTGACTGTGAAGAGCCTAAGCACATATGATATCCTTGCAAGTCTAAAATCTAAGTTCAGGGAAAATAACCAGGTAAGGAGGTTGAAAGGTTGGAATAGCCAGGGCCCCAAGACACCTGCTGATTGTATTGTCTAGGCACAACAGGGAAAATGTATCCATAAACTCTCAAACACATGGTTGCCTGACCCAAACCAGAATCATGAGAATAGGAGTTGGGATTCTAATGCAGACAGGAGAAATTGTACATGGCCCTATCCCTCGACGAAGAACTACAGGAAATTAGTGGCTGCTGGAGAGGGTCTCTAATTAGTTGTCTCCAGGAATGAACTCTTACATAGGTTGTCCAGTCCCAAGGGGTCAGCCCTGGACCCATGCACATACGAGTAGACACACCTAACAATTATAATTGCAGCAAGGGTCATGAGTTTCGAAGAGGGAAAGGCTGAAGGAGGGAGCAGAGGGAGGAATGTCGATACAGTGCTCATGGGTGAGAGTCTCAGAAACTGAGACTGTGAGTATGTATGGGGAAAGAGCTAGAGAAATGGCTCAGCTAGCAAAGGCTCAGGCTCACAACTAAAAAGAGTTTGGAACCACTCCTCTGTTTTCTTCTTTTTACTTCACTTCTCTCTCCTCTTTTCCATATTGCTCTATGGAGCTGAAACTCACAGCTTTAAGCATACTATACAAACACCCCACCACTGAGCTACATTCCCATCCCACGAGTAATTATCTATTTGAAATGCCATGAAATGAGTACAGAAACGTGAAAGAAAAAGGTCCTAGGATGGAAACAAGAGGTTCCACAATGACGTCCAAGAGAAATTTCTTCTAGAGGAGCCACAATTCAGCTTCAGTTTTAAAACGTCCTTCTTTAAACTTTCTCATTTCACCAACTCTCAGCCTCAACACAGAGATGCATGGTCCCTTCACATCCTGGCACTCTATGTTTCTACTGTGAGTCTCCCCACTTAAAGGGTTGTTACTTTGATTTCTGACAGCCATCAGTGCCAAAATGAGTAGGTCATGACATTTCCATATCGATGTCCAAAGTACTGTTTATCCCTATGCATGTGGTAACGCATGCATGGTGATTTGATCTCAAGTTTTACAGAATGACTCTCAGCTGCTGTCTTTCATAAGTGCTTGAATATCTAGGATTTCCTTGAAAAAGCACTGACTTTTTAAAAATGCATCCATTAGACCTGTCTAGAAATATTTTATAACCTTGTACTCCCTCATGGGTGATAATACTGCCTTGACAAATGGATCACCTGAGGAAAAAAAAATTGTGTGCACATTCCCAATCTTTCTGGAGACAGACATTTGTCAAAAGGCAATGTCTTCTGTCATTTTCCTGAGAAACCAGGTGTGGCTTGCGCTACAAAGACAAAACAGATCAAATGGGAGCCCTGTACATACTGCTTCACACTGTAGATCAGATGTCAGAGGAACACAAAGTCTTTCCAAAGTCCACTGTTCTTTGCACTTTAGTTCAATTGTTTATTAATCCTTTTCCTGGTCCATAGGATAAGCTAGGCCAAGTATATTTTAATTGAGGTAAATTTGAACTAATAATGTGCTTTCCTTTAAGATATTACCACTGGGGATAAAGAAAATCCTGTCAAGAAAGTGTGAATGAAAAGAAAAGATGAGGAAAATACTTCTAAGACTTTCTTTCCTTGCTTTCTTGTTGAAACAACAGAAAGGCAAACAGAACAGCTGTTTTCAACACATGAATGAGGCTGCCAGGTAAAATGTGGAGCACACAGTTATATTTGAATTCCATATAAACACCAAGTCATCCTGTATTTATTATTTTTCCTTCTGACTAAATCTGCCAACGCTATTACTCATCCTTTCTCTTTCGGAACTGGAGAGATTAAGGCACCCAGTGAGGTAGGAGGCTATTGAAGCTAGCAGCAAAGCTTTCAAATAGGCTTTCCGGTACATGCTCTGCAGACCGTTGATGCAACTCGTGTGCATCTTAGCCACAAAGTTTTCTGTCTGTTCCATCCAAAAGTGATCATTTGGACTTATGTCTGTAATTAACCTCAGAACTCGAGAGATTCCAACTGGAGAGCTGTCACAAGTTTCAGTGAGATCCCAGATGGAAAAAAAATCAAAACAACCCAGTATGGTCTAGGATACAGTTCAGCTGATACAGTGTTTGCCTAGCATTGCTCCTCAGTACTGCACAAACTGGAATGGTGGTTTGTGCCTGTAGTCCTAGTATTCAGGAAGTAGAAGTAAGAAGATCAGCAGTTCAAGGTCATTCTTGACTACATTACAAGTTTCAGGCCAGCCCAAGCAACATGAGACTCTTCTGCCCCTCCCAAAAATGAACAAACTAAAAAAGTAAAAGGTAAAGTGAGATGGAATAAAGCTTAATCATTTAAAACCATTTCCATGTTTCTGCTTCATTAGCCAGAACTGTGGCAGTGAGGCCACTGGGCACTTGCCCTAACAAAGAGAAGACTGACATCAGAAAGGACAGACTGGCTTCCCAAGACAAAGAAGTTGGCTTCCCAGCTCTTTGCCGGATCCTCAGACACTCATTCCTATCAGTATTGCAGTTTCCTCATTTCTAAAAGAAGAAGCAGATACTCAACACTGTTGAAAGGTTCTTCTGCCTCCCAAATGCTGTGATTCTTTGAATGAGCAGCACGGAGAGACAAAAGACTAGAGTCGCAGTGAACATGAATCCATTGAGCCGTTGACTCACATGGCACCTTTCCCATTTTCTTGCAGTCATACTGAACCATCATCCCCTAAGGAGCTGTGAAGGCTCCTGTAGCACTCAGTGGATTCATTTCTCACATACACTGGCAGGTAAAAACAATTCTTGCCCAAGAAACTGTCCTTAGAAAACAATTTCTTCTTTCTCAAAGAGCAGAGATTTCAATGCCAGAAGTGTGATTTATTTTATTTAATTTTTCTTTTTTCCTTAATTATTACTGTTACACGGATAGATAGATAGATAGATAGATAGATAGATAGATAGATAGATAGATAGATAGATAGACAGACAGACAGACAGACCTGCCAAGTTTGTTTAGTGATGCTCATGTGTACCTGCTTTGGGGGTGACTCCTTGATTTTGGTTAGTCAACTAGGGGGTTCATCCTTGAGTAAGAATGATTCCCCGTTTGTGGCAGTCATTAATTGACTATAGCTATTCATCTAGGGATGGGGACTTGTCAGAGTTCCCCAGTTCACACTGGCATGTCAAATATTGTTGTTCTTGTTCAGGTCTTGTTTAGGAAGCTGAGATTTCAAGGGGGTAGCTTCCCTGTTCTACATAGAAGATACAATCTTACAGCAGATTTCCAGCCCTTTGGCTCTCAAAATCTTTCCATCTGGTCTTCAATGTTCCCCAAGTCATTGGTGTAAGGGTTATGTTGTAGACATATCAAATGGGGCTAGGCACCCCACAATCGTGTGTTTTCTACATTTTCCCCATTTGTTGGTTTCTGTAACGGCAAACTTCCATGTGAGAAAAGCAATCAATAACCCTACCAAGCTGTGATGCCTACAAAACACAATAAAGTTGAGCTCAACAAGATAGTCTCCAAAGGTGAAACAGTGGCACTTAATTCTTCACGGTAACCAAAAGCGATCTAATTGGATTGAAAGTCCACTCAATAGGAGGGAATTCATGCCTGGTACTGTAAGTCTAGTCAACTCACCCATGATTGGTTGGTCCCTGGAACAAAGGCAAACCTCTTGCAGTGTCTTTCCTAATGCACTCCAACTTTTACTGCATTCTAAATACTAACCTTGCTTATATCTGCAGATAAGTAGCCTCTGTCCTCTCATCATGGAGAGAGATGCTTTGGTCACAATCTTCGACCTCTCCAGGCTCAACCATCTGAACAAGGAGGTGGCACAGGAGGACTGATGATCTTAGTGGGGATATTATTCTCTTGGATGTTTTTAAAATCTTCCCCTAATGTCAGTGAAAAGTTTCTCTTGGAAGTTCAGAAGAGACAAAGATGTTAAGTACGGTTTGGACTGAAGGCCTCAGTTCCCCAAAACCTGACTCTACTCAATACTAGATTCGCAGCATTGCCATTAGATACAGAAATAAAAACCATACTAATACCAAAAGGAAATCAACTGCTTTGTACAATGAATTGATAATTTAAATAAAAAAGCATAGATACATACACAAAATATCACCACCCAAGATGCTGCAATCAGAAAGGTGTGAGAAGAAAGAAAACAGGAGAGAATTAATAAAAGGTGTGCAAAATACAGTTATTGGCCCCTAAAAGTTTTTCATGCCGGAAGAGTGACTCATCCTAGATCCAGAATCAAGTGATTAAAGTAGCTTTGTCAGACCTTGCTTCTAGATTTATAGCCACCCTGAACAAAGAATTAAGTCCTTGGTCATTTATCAAAATCCGTTTTCAATTTGACTTCTTCCCCAACCACAGTTCCTTTGATTCTTATGGGATCATGTTAAACGAATCTAGGATTAAGTCTCAGCATGGGATGTGCACAGTATAGTTTCAAAGGGGAGTTGATTCTCAATGGAAATCCATGAGACTGCATATGGTATGAGCCTTATGATTAATCACTTAGGAAATATATATATAATGAGACCCAGCTTGCCAAGTGTTTTCAAGCATCTCTGCTGCCATTGATTAGATAGAATAGTGTTTTCACACATCAGAGATTCTTTCTGGCTCAAATAGCCAACTCTTCTGTTCATTTAGTAGAAGGTATCTTCTATATTTTTACATTACTCTAAGTTGACAATTACATATATTAATAGAGTATAAAGTGATTTTATGATTTTCATATAATGTAGAATAATTAAAACAAACTGATGTGGTAATCACCACCATTGAAGCTGTTAACAGGATGTCTTTCTTTTAAAAAGCTGGGTTGCATTCCATTGTGAATCAACACCACATTTTCTTTATATTCCCGTACTCATCTATTAATGATCCCTCAGTTAATTGTCTAATTTGACTGCTTTGACTCATGCTGAATTAACCATGGGAGTAAAGACATCTCTTTAACATATTGATTTCCACTGTCTTGGTAAGAGACTTTGCTTCTTTTTCCTTTTTTATTATGAAGGGCAAGGCAAAAGTCTTGGTTTGTAGCTTTTTCTGGTCTGAAATTTACTAAGTAGAGCAGATTTCCCCTGAACTTGTGATAATCCTTCTGCCTCTGCCTCCCAACTGTGGGAATGTGGGAATTATGAGAATGTGACTGTGTAAATTATTGGATTTTACAGAATACTACTTGTATTTAAATATATAAATTTGTTTATAAGCTTGTTGATTAAAGTATCACAAATGTGATGAAGTTCTCTATGTTTATAGATACGTATTTGGCCATGTGACATGTATGCATGCACCTGTATAGAATATATGTGGTCTTCATAAATTTCAGATGCTTTCCCTCCTGGACCTCAGAAGTAACCAGTCCTCTGATTTTAGCAACACGCTGGATTAATAGCACCTGTCTTCAATCTTCAAAAAGATGGAATTATGAGGTGTAAATATTTTGTCACTCAAAATACCATGTCTTTAAAGCAATAGTTCATTCTTTGTACTAGTGTATATTATTTCAGTTATTTACTTATCTCTGCCCCACCAAGCCTTCTATATTCCAGAGGTAAAGTAATGCCAGCAATGGTCAGCCACATAATGGCAACCGAGGAGGTCAATGCAAACTGATACCAGTGACAGGCATGCACACTGGTTATCATATGTACTAAAGTCACAACCAAGACAAAACTATTGTGGCCATGGGGAAGAGTAGAGGAAGAGAAAAGGGTGGGAAATAATTTATGTTCTCAGAATGTATCTGTTGTTCTAATGTGGTGGGATTTTCTGGCACTGGACCCCTGGGCCTCAAATACATAAGGCTAGCAATTAAACACTGAGCTGTAGACCCAATTTTCAGACTTTATTTTTCTGTCATGCTGTTTTATACATCTTCTCCTTGAAGACTTAAAAAAATAGAAAGAAATTTCTGAAACTCATACAAGTACAGCAAATGAGGAACAGTAACTTTATTAATATAATTTGCATTAAATCTCATAAATAAGAAGGATTTCCAAAAAGATGCTTTTACATGATAAATTTATTTTAATTATGTTTTTCTTATTTACCTGATTTAAACTTCTCTCTTAAATCATCAGACCTTATTAAAAAGCTTTCTTCATAGACATAATGTTCCTTCCTGCCTCGGAGTGAGATTCATTTCCCTTTATAATCAATAAGCCTTGTGTTCCATTGTGCCTCTTTCAAGCAGTTGCTTTCACATTATTTAATGTGTCTCAGAATTTTTCTAAAGGCTTAGACTTAATGTGGTAAAGTAGAAATGAACAGCCTTTAATCATTAGGTCTGGCCAAAATGACGTTAACCTAAGTGTTGTGTACCCGAGTCCCTAGGGATATTTGTGTGTTTGAAGAGATTTTTAAAAAGTGAAAAATATTCATTAAAGTTTATATGAAAATTTTGTTACTAAGACACTTCCTGGCATCATTACACATCCCTGTCACATAGGAAGAAAGAAAGGATAGCTTCTGTTTTTGCTTTATAATCTTCCCAATCCGGTAGTTACAAGCACAGAACAACTTCATGGACACATAATTGACACTAAATTCAGTCCAAAAAGCCCCAGCTTGTCAGGCAGTGGTGGCGCAGGCCTTTGATCCCAGCACTTAGGAGGCAGAGGCAGGCAGATCTCTGTGAGTTCGAGCCCAGCCTGGTCTACAGAGTGAGTTCCAGGACAGGCTGATCTATGCAGAGAAACTATGTCTCAAGAAAAAGATGAGGAAAATAGAAGGAACAACTACCTGTAATAATTTTTAAGCCTTCCTATTTTCTTTCTTTGTCAATAATTGCATGATTTTTCCTTTTGCTAGTATAAATTCTGAATGTTCAGCAAACCTGTTTTTCTGCTGTCCTAGATAAATAGAAAAAAAAAACAAACTATAATAATTATTTAGGGCTTCCTTCCTTTACCCAATTCCATCCTATCAGAATAGCTCAGGCACTTTTGTGTGACACATTTCCTCCTCTTTCCATTTACTTATCTCTGTCTCCATTAATGCAATTTGATGAGAGCCTTTTGTCTCGTGAGCTCTGCTTTGTCCTTCTATTCTTCCATGTCAAAGTAACCTCTTTATACTCTGTGGCATACAAAAACTATCAGCATAATTTTGGTGAAGATGACAATGTTTTAGCTACAGTTAAACAATAAAGCCTCAAGTAACTCATTCAGCCCCTTTCCATCCTTTCTATTTCCTGAAATCAAATGGAGTAGGGAAAGAATGCACCAAATGAGTAAGTAGTTTTCCATGACGCACCAGTTCTGAGAGGATCCAGAGACTCCAGAGTGCGGAGAGGAGCCAATGTATCAGACAGATGACTCAACCACAAGAATTAGTAAATGGCCTTCGTAAGCCTCTGCCCACGTACTTTCTCCTTGGTGGTTCATCGGTGTGCTTTCATTCATCCAGTCTGTACACCGTGTTGTGCTCACTTGGGCATCAACTCTCACAACCTATTCTTTTTACAAAGTTTTCTCTCATCACTTGGAAGAGTCACTTCATTGGGTGGCGGTTTCAGCTGCACCGAGATCCTACTAGATGTTCAGTTATACTTTGCATCATTTGGGGTTTGTTTTTAATTAGGAAGCAAAAATAAGTATTCTTCATCTGATTTTCCAAGTAAGGGTTTGACTCCAGAGAATTTGAAAACCATCAAGTTCAGTGGGAAAAAATGGAAGAGTTAAATCATGTTAAAGTTCACCTGACTGAGCTCCCAAGGTCCACTTGAAGAGCAGAAGAAGGGAGAATATGAGCAAGGAAGTCAGGACCGTGACGGGGTGCTCCACCCACTGAGACAGTGTGCCCCTTCTAATGGGAGCTCACCAAATCCAGCTGGACTGGGACTGAACGAGCATGGGATCAAACCAGACTCTCTGATTGTGGCTGACAATTGGGGAAAACTGAGAAGCCAGTGATAATGGCACTGGAATTTGTCTCTACTGCATGTACTGGCTTTTTGGGATCCTAGTCTATTTGGATATATACCTTCCTAAGCCTGGATGGAGGGGGGAGGACCTTGAACGTTCCACAGGGCAGGGTACTCTGCCCTCTCTTAGGACTAGAGGGGGAGGAAAAAGGGTGAGTGGGGAAGCGGAAGGGAAGTGCGAGGAGGGAAGGAAGTGGAAATTTTGAATGGTATTATTTATAAAGCATTAAAAAATAAATGAAATAATAAAGTTCACCTGAATGCAGAGTGCTAATTATTTGTGCACAGTCTAGTTTACAAAGACTGTACCCTGAATTATGTTAAAGGCCTTGGACTGCATCTAGGACCAAAAATTACTTTTTGATTCATTTGTCTGAAGTTCTAGCTCATCTCTACCCCAACCCCACTCTGGTCTTCTTGTTACAGCTTACAGTGAAGATATATATCTGGTGGTGTGACTCTGCCAACCTTCTTGGTTTAACTTCTTTTTCACTGTTGTTAATTACATGTTAATGTCTTTAAATAGCACACCTAAGTTCTTTTCTATATAAATATTTGTGAAATGTATACATTTTTGCATGTCAAGATTTTATGTGTGACAATGTTTTGTCAGTTTCTTAAAGAAAAATTTTCTTATAAATTCAAGTCAATCAAAATATTGGTCTTAAAACAATTTTGTTTAACGGTTCAAAAACAGACTAAGGCCCTGGGTCTACTGTCTGAATTTTTAGAATCACCAGGCAGCAAGGACGAAAGGAACTGGGTTTCTATGTAGGCTTTCCTTACCCAGGTTGGGATAGTTATTTAAGTATCTAGTCCCACCATTTTGTTTGCTTATGTTGAAATGTTGTACTTAAGATCTTGAAGAGCTTATGCAATATTGTTGATAACAAAGGGTGTTAGTAATTTTGAAATTAGTATTGAAATTAGAAATTAGTATTTCTACTTAATAATGCTTTTCTACCAATTTCTAAAAGAGTGGTAACAGTATAAGAAAAAGCAAAACAATACAAACAAACAAACCCCCAAAGACAGTGAAGCTGTGATATTCATAGGGAGACTGAATGCATAATAGAACACACTGATTCAAACTACGTAAGAGAGCTTTTTCCAAAAGACATATTGGGCTGTGTGTGTGGGCAAGGTCATCCAACAGTCTTTATAGAACTCCCTCTGAAACCTAAGCAGAGATGTGCTTTTTCACTACTTAAAAGACTGAAAAAGAGGCCTAGTGATCTTATCAGTACAGTCTGCAGAATGCTGCTGCCTAATATAAATGAGCTCTCAATTATTAAGTTTTACAAAAACTGGGCAATTTTTCTCTCTCTCTCAGAGAGAGAGAGAGAGAGAGAGAGAGAGAGAGAGAGAGAGAACCACTCACACACCACATTTATGGAAAGTCCAGAGATGTTCTTTGACAAACAGGCTTGTTTATCTCAGTTTACTCTTGTGCCGCTAAAGTTATCGGACTGTGCAAACATACTTTCTACTAACATTCCATTTGGGAAACATTCTTGTGTTTGAAAAGTGAAATGTCCCTCCTAGGCTCATGCATTTAAGGACTTGATCCCCAGCTGTTGGTGATGTTTGAGGAGACTGTGGAACCTTAGGCCTTTGATCCCCATTAGAGGAAGTGGGTCACTGGGAGAAGTTTAGCCGCACTTTCTGTCTGACTTTCAATGCATGTCACCACCTGCCTTGCCCTCCTACCACCATGCCTTCCCTGCCAAGAAGGGCTATAGTTTTCCCAGAAACAGTGAGCCACAATTGGCCCTATCTCACTAAAGCTGTTTCTTTTCAGGTATTTGGTTCCAGCATTAAGGAAGGTGGACTGAACCAATTCTCACAGTGAAGAGGAATACAGAGTAGGGAGTGCCGCGTCCCAGCTCTGTGGTTCTAGGCACAGACCCAAATCTCAGATGTCTTCACTCTTTTCTTTTGCAGAATACAAGGATTTATCAAACACAGAGTTTCTTCATGGCCTAGATTTATGGTCAAATTGTATGACAGCATAAATGTGACTCTTATAAGTGTTCTATTCAACTCTGTATTGGGTGATGCCCTCTATAACGGCAATGCCCTCTTTGCTTCTTTAAGACTGACTTGGACCCAGCTTAATATCCCCATATGACATGCTAATACTCTGAGTCAAAACAATTCTTCTCCCAAGTTTTGCAACTGAACTGTGAGAACTTATGCTGGTCATTGGGCCTCCCTGGATTACAGTAGCTTCTCTTCAAATTTATGAGATTGAGCTGAATGACCTTTCAAGTGCCCTTCTTTGCTAACATTGTATGCCACAAGGCCCAGAGGACTTCTTAAATAAAGACACAACTGATGTGCTTCTGGAACTTGTCATTGACCTTATTGATTATTTAATGTCAGGGCCTTGATTAGAAATGCAATTTCTAATTATAATGTTGTTCCAAAGATAATACTGGGGCACCTTCCTGGTATCATTAACATTCATCAGTTCAGCTATCATTTATTAAAAGTCTAATAAAGTGGTTCACAACCTTCCTGATGCTGCACCCATTTAATACAGTTCCTCATGTTGTGGTGACCCCCAACCATACAACTATTTTCATTGCTACTTCATAACTGTCATTTTGCTACTATTATGAATCTTATGTAAATATCCGTGCTTTCTGATGGTTTTAGGCAACCCCTTTGAAAGGGTCATTCAACCCCCAAATGAGGTCATAACCCACAGGTTGAGAATCACTGGCCGAATATATATCAAGTGTGTTGCTGAAATCAGACTACAGAAATTTTAAATATGAACAAGATTGATTTCTGCTACCAAGAGCACACAGTTCAGTGGAG
This sequence comes from Myodes glareolus, assembly GCF_982192425.1. Lineage (NCBI taxonomy): Eukaryota > Metazoa > Chordata > Mammalia > Rodentia > Cricetidae > Myodes > Myodes glareolus. Next base: position 109,507,818 of record NC_142053.1, on the reverse strand, counting down.
AGAATAACAAGTAACTCATTGTAAAATGACAAGCTATGGGTTTTTTTTAAATTAGATGTTACATCTCAGCATTGTTGGGATCTGGTGTCAGCCATGGTGGACTTATCCGGTACAGTTAGGCATTGTGTGTCATTCTTGACTTTTAACCACCAGATGCCAGTAACATCCCCATTAGATACAATGACAAAATCACCTTTGATTGAGAGCCACTAATTCCAATGCATTCTTTTTATTCATGAGGAATGTTCTACCTAAATGACTCTCACTATAAATTTGTAAGAATGACAATTATGCTATATATCTTTGGGAATAATTCTGTGTATACATCAAGAGAGTGGTTTTTCACAAATTTGCTGTAGCATCTTACTCACTAAGAGGTTTTTTTCCCTTAATAATATGAACTCAATACTGCCCTCAAACTTGTAATCTTCTTTGAGGAAGGGATAGAGAAAAGAGTTTGAACAACACTAGCCATATGGGAAAGGTTGCCAAGTAGCATAATCGGGTGGGGTGTTATTACAGATGAGCTTACCTATAGGATGCATCTGTCCAAGTCTTCCCTCTGGGCCTCTGCATTAAACATGTGGAAAGGATCTGACCATGTGCAGGAAAGTCTCAAGGCTTACAGAATGCTCATGTATCTAAACAAGAGACTACCCTAAAAATTCAAGTGAACAAATCACAGAGATCCTTGTACATTACTGCATATTGCAGCATTAATTCAGAGTACCTAAGCAATGAAACTAACCTGGGTGTCCGTCAGCAGAGGAATGAAAAATGTCTTTGACCAGAAAATAGGCAAAACTGGAAATAATGGTATTATGCAAACTAAGTTTATCACAGAAGAACGAATGAAATGTTTTCTCTCATTTTTGCTTCCTAGAATGCAGAAGGGAAAGTGAATAATAAAGGAGGTTACCAGGGAAGAAGGAAAAGAGGAAAGTAACAGGGCATAGGGAAACATAGGCCAGCATAGCTTTGCATAAAATAGACTTATTTACCCCCTTATAATACAAATTAAAATATATTAAAAGGAAAAGAAAAAAAACAAGAAGCTAGATTGTGATTGTTTTCATGTCTATTAGCTAACTGCCATTTATGCAAAATCCTTTTCCTTTTGGAACTGAGACATAATGGAATTTAAAATGAGCACTTAACAATTTAGTGAAAAGAGAATGAGCAAGTCTCTGTGAGTATGTGGAAGCTCTTCTTTCTAATTTCTTAATAAATTTAATTCAACTTTGATCAAGCTAGTCCTGTTTCAAGGCCTAAGAGCTGATGGGATAATGAAAGGGTGTTCTGTCATGAGTTCATTGCCAAGGATTCAAAACAACATCCTGACACCCTCTTGCACGGCTGACAGACTTTCAGATAGAAAGGGTTCAAAGTATAAATTTGGGGGCTATCTATGTCTTATTGCTTTCTGTATCGGTTGGAATGATTTTGAGTGGCATTGACTAATTCCATGACATTACTTTCACTGCAGAGGATTATTGGAGATGTCAGGCAGGTCATGGAATCCTATCGCACAAGTGTTGGGATGGGGTCCATGAAGTTAGAAGAAAACAGCTGAGAAACCCAATACACATCGTGAGAGCCCACTGGTAAGTTGAGATAAGGTGGTCCAAGGGACAAAGGCCCCAGCCTCATTTGAAGTCATGTGTCAGCTATGTTCCAGAATTTTTCTGAGTCATCTTGAAAAAAAATCACTTTACCTCCGGTCTTCCCATAATTTTTGCTGCTCATTGGAGACAGTGCACACTCTCTTTCCTTCTGGAAGGCTGATAATTAGATAATGTACAAGAAACACTCTGAGCTCTTCAAAAGGGGCACTCTGAAAATGTGAGCTATCACAATTGCTTAACAAATTATGTTAGCAATGAAGTCAGGCACAACTGGCCCCTGACTTGCTTTGTGGCAGACTTCTTCTTAGAATAAGTTGGGTGCTCAAGGAAAGAAGTATTGCAATTTTCGTCCCATTAAGACTCTAGGAAACTTTTCTTGAATGAGCCAAGCACTTGCTTGATCTTAAGCTAAATGGTTCACAGGACACAAATAAAAATGCCTCTTTTGTACTGTTACAAAGATGTACATTCTCTGGTGAAAGGTAAGATGACAGTCAAATTTAGATTGCAGTTTAACATAAAGGAAAACTGGGCTACATCCTTTGATTTTAGGCCCTTACAGCTTGCCATTTTCGACTTCAGAGTTCGGCTCAATATATACTAGACAAGGTTGGGTTCCTGAAGAGGTACATTTTATGTATTTTCTTTTTACTTTGACATCCTGCTATTAAAATGCCAATAAACTGCATATGTATGCCTTTAAAATTCACAAAAAAGTAAACATAACACATCCTAAACAAGAAATTATAAGGAAAAGAGAGAGAGAGAGAGACTGACACAGACACAGATACACACACACACACACACACACACACACACACACACACACACACATCTTTCTAATCTCTAGGCTGAAAGAAAAGATTTTGTCATAAGTCCAAACAGTATTTCTTACCAAGTCATCATCCAATTGGCCCCTAGTTACAACATGGAATTGATGAGTAACTGTCACTTCCAATAGCAAGTTTCTCAGTAAACTTTGCATTTTCTCTTCCAAAATTTTCCTGCTGTTCCCTGTGTTCACATGCTTGGATCAGATATACAGTTTATGGTGCAGAAATAAGAATCTACACGCCATGCCTTCATGAATGCCCGTGTAATCTCCAGTGTTGTCTCCAAAGTGAAACACACACTTGAGAATTCCTCTGGTCTTTGACAACCAATGTTTCTGTACCAAGAACATTTGATGCTATTCCAAGTCTTGTGATCTCCGTTGTTGACAAATTATCCACCTCTCAGTCTAACTTTTTTAAAAAATAAAATTTCTGAAAGATACATCTACACATGCACACTAAGGTATGGATCAACAAATGAAAGGCATATATCTAATGGGTGCATAACAATCCAAAGAATCAATGAAAAAAAAACTGGTTCCTGGAGAAAATCAACAAGATTGACAAACCCTTATCCAAACTAATCAAACGGCAGAGAGAGAACACGCAAATTAACAAGATCAGAAATGAAAAGGGGGACATAACCACAGACACAGAGGAAATTCAGAGAATCATTAGATCTTACTACAAAAGCCTGTAAGCCACAAAATTGGGAAATGTGGAAGAAATGGACATGCTTTTAGATAAATACCATATACCAAAATTAAGTCAAGACCAGGTGAGCAGTTTAAATAGACCTGTAAGTCGCAAGGAAATAGAAGCTGTCATCAGAAACCTCCCTACCAAAAAAAGCCCTGGCCCAGATGGTTTCAAAGCAGAATTCTATCAGAACTTCCAAGTAGAGTTAATACCTATACTCCTTTTTTTAATATTTTTTTATTTATTTATTATGTATTCAATATTCTGTCTGTGTGTATGCCTGCAGGCCAGAAGAGGGCACCAGACCCAATTTCAGATGGTTGTGAGCCACCATGTGGTTACTGGGAATTGAACTCAGGACCTTTGGAAGAGCAGGCAATGCTCTTAACCTCTGAGCCATCTCTCCAGCCCCCCCCTATACTCCTTAATGTGTTTCACAAAATAGAAACAGAAGAGTCATTGCCTAACTCCTTTTAAGAAGCTACAGTCACCCTGATACCAAAACCACACAAAGACTTAACCAAGAAAGAGAATTACAGATCAATCTCACTTATGAACATTGATGCAAAAATTCTCAATAAAATAATCACAAACAGAATACAAGAACACATCCGAAAAATTATACATTATGATCAAATAGGCTTCATCTCAGAGAGGCAGGGCTGGTTCAACATATGAAAATCTATCAACGTAATCCATCATATAAATTAACTGAAGGAAAAAAACATAAGATCATTTCATTAGATGCTGAAAAAGCATTTGACAAAATTCAACACCCCTTTATGATAAAGGTCTTGGAAAGATTAAGGATACAAGGTTCATTTCTAAATATAATGAAGGCAATATACAGCAAGCCGACAGCTAACATTAAATTAAAAGGAGAGAAACTCAAAGCCATCCCACTAAAATCCGGAACAAGACAAGGCTGTCCACTCTCTCCATACCTCTTCAATATAGTGCTTGAAGGTCTAGCAATAGCAATAAGACAGCATAAGGAGATCAAGGGGATTCGATTGGAAAGGAAGAAGTCAAACTTTCATTATTTGCAGATGATATGATAGTGTACATAAACGACCCCAAAAACTCTACCAGAGAACTCCTACAGGTGATCAACACCTTTAGTACTGGGGCAGGATACAAGATCAACTCCAAAAAATCAGTTGCCCTCTTATACACAAAGGACAAAGATACAGAGAGGGAAATCAGAGAAACATCACCTTTTACGATAGCCACAAACAGCATAAAGTATCTTGGGGTAATTCTAACCAAGGAAGTGAAAGTTCTATTTGACAAGAGCTTTAAGGTTTTGAAGAAAGAAATTGAAGAGGATACTAGAAAATGGAAGAATCTTCCATGCTCTTGGATTGGGAGGATCAACATAGTAAAAAATGGCAATTCTACCAAAAGCAATCTATAGATTCAATGCAATCCCCATCAAAATCCCAGCGAAATTCTTCACAGAACTTGAGAGAACAAAAATCAACTTTAAATGGCAAAACAAAAAACCCAGGATAGCCAAAACAATCCTATACAATAAAAGTACGTCCAGAGGCATTACCATCCCTGACTTCAAACTCTATTACAGAGCTACAGTAATGAAAAATGTTTGGTTCTGGCACAAAAACAGAGATGTTGCTCAATGGAATCGAATTGAAGACCCAGATCTTAATCCACAAACCTATGAACACCTGATTTTCGACAAAGGAGCTAAAACTGTACAATGGAAGAAAGAAAGCATCTTTAACAAATGGTGCTGGCATAACTGGATGCCAACCTGTAGAAGAGTGAAAATAGATCCATATCTATCACCATGCACAAAACTCAAATCCAAATGGATTAAAGACCTCAATATTAATCTGACCACATTGAATCGGATAGAAGAGAAAGTGGGAAGTAGTCTGCAACACATGGGCACAGGAGACCACTTCCTAGGTAGAACCCCAGTAGCACAGACAATAAGAGCAACGATGAATAAATGGGACCTCCTGAAACTGAGAAGCTTCTGTAAAGCAAAGGACACTGTCATTAAGACAAAAGAGCAACCTACTGGTTGGGAGAGGATCTTCACCAATCCCTCATCAGACAAAGGTCTGATCTCTAAAATATAAAAGAACTCAAGAAACTAGACACTAAAACTCTAATTAGCCCAATTAAAAAAATGGGGTACTGAACTGAACAGAGAATTCACAACAGAAGAAGATCGAATGGCCAAAAGACTCTTAAGGTCATGCTCAACCTCCTTAGCAATCAGGGAAATGCAAATCAAAACAACTTTGAGATACCATCTTACACCTGTCAGAATAGCTAAAATCAAAAACACCAATGATGGCCTATGCTGGAGAGGATGTGGAGTGAGGGGAACACTCATCCATTGTTGGTGGGAATGCAAACTTGTGCAGCCACTTTGGAAATCAGTGTGGCGGTTTCTCAGGAAACTGGGAGTCAACCTCCCTCAGGACCCAGCAATTCCACTCTTGGGAATATACCAAAGATATGCCATATTTTACTACAAAAGCATTTGTTCAACTATGTTCATAGCAGCACTATTTGTAATAGCCAGAACATGGAAACAACCTAGGTGCCCCTCAATAGAAGAATGGTTAAAGAAGGTGTGGAACATATACACATTGGAGTTTTACTCAGCGGTAAAAACAATGACATCTTGAATTTTGCAAGCAAATGGATGAAAATAGAAAACGCTTTACTGAGTGAGGTAACCCAGACCCAAAAAGAGGAATATAGTATGTACTCACTCATAAGTGGATTCTAGCCATAATTAAAGGACATTGAGCCTATAATTCGTGATCCTAGAGAAGCTAATTGAGAAGGTAAACCCAAAGAAAATCATATAGTTATCCTCCTGGATATTGGAAGCAGACAAGATTGTCAGGAAAAACTTGGGTGCACAGGGGGGTGGGGTGAATGTAAGGGGAGATGGGTAGAGAGAAGGGAGAAGGGGAGGATTCAGGAGAGCTTGGGGGAATGGGGTGGGTGGGATGGAGGAAGAGTGGTATGGGAGCAGGGAAGTAAATGTCTTAATTAAGGGAGCCATTTTAGAGTTTGCAAGAGACTTGATTCTAGAGGGGTTTTCAGGTCCAATGAAAGGTCCCCAGATTGTTCCTTGGGCAGCAGAGGAGAGGGTGCCTGAACTGGTCTTGTCCCATAGCCACACTGATGAATATCTTGCATATCACCATAGAACCTTCATCTGGTGGTGGATGGAGATAGAGACAGAGACCCACATTGGAGCACTGAACTTAGCTCCCAAGGTCCAAATGAGGAGCAGAAGGGGGGAGAACATGAGCAAGGAAGTCAGGACCACGAGGGGTGCGTCCACCCACTGAGATGGTGGGACTGATCTAATGGGAGCTCACCAAGCCCAGCTGGACTGGGAGTGATGGAGCATGTAATCAAACTGGACACTCTGAATGTGGCTGGCAATGAAGGCTAACTGAGTAGCCAAGGACAATGGCACTGGGTTTTTATTCTACCGCATGGACTGACTTTGTGGGAGCCTGGTTTGTTTGGATGCTCACCTTTATAGACCTGGATGGAGGTGGGAGGACCTTGGACTTCTCAAATGGCAGGGAACCCTGACTGCTCTTAAGACCAGAGAGGAAGGGGAAGGTGTGGAGGGGGAGGGAAAAGGGAGGCGGGGAGGAGGCGGAAAGTTTTAATAAATGAATAAATAAATTTTAAAAAATGAAAGGCATATATCTAATGGGTGCATAATAAGTATGTCTTGATAACATCATCAACTTCCATTACCAATCTACTCAACTTGATAATTGAAGTAGATATTCAGTAAACTCGGTTGTATAAGGTGATAAAAGGAAATATCCCCCAAACATAGCAGACTAACTTTTAAACAACAACTTATATGAAAGCTTTAGGAGAAACAACAGACTGCTATTTTCCTCTTCATTCCAGTTCCCTGGGGGTAAATCCAATAGCTGGATTAATTAAAAACGTGTCCTTCTATTTTTAATACAGCTTGCAAAAGATCTCAGAGCCCTAGACAAGAGATTTACTAGGAATTACTTAAATTTATAGTCACAAAAAAAAATCCATCAACTCCTTGTATGGAATACATGTCAGCAGAAGACACTGCCTACACCAGAGCTTCAATTTAAACATAGTCCATGTGCAATGTTTTACAAGAGATAGTCCTACATTTCACTAGGTATAAGACACCGTTTAACTTAGAACATCCCTCTCTCCTCCAGATCCTTCCTTAAGAGATGTGTGTTTAGAAAAGATCAAGACAACTGTGACATTTCTATTAGTCTTGTGACCTTGAAAGCCACAGTCTACGAGATTTAAAAAAGGTAAATAAACGAAAATTCTATCTCAAGCCACTGATTGAATTCTTACAGTGAGATTACACCTTGAAAAGCACCCAGGCAAGAAAGAGTGGATTTACTCATTCATGTGATCTAAAGTTTCTACCACGACTCCCACTGAGAACACACCCATTTCAGGAAGAAGAAAGACAAGAAATTTTGGGGCACTTGAAGATGAGAAAACATTTAGCCCTATAGAGAAATAACTTGCAGACTATGCAGAAAGTGAGGGGCAGAGCAAAACCTCTTCCTTTCTGTTACCAATGCACTGACTAAGAAAATCTAAGCACCATATCATTCTCCAAATTGAGAGGTAACTTTGTCCTCTCCCATGCAATTTCCCTTTAGTATGCGCGTATCCACAGACAGCATACATCACGGCTTACCTTTAACTTACTGGAGTCTGTTAAGGGTCCTTCCTGTCACATCCAGCAGGAATGCACGATGATGCGTGCTCTTCACCCCCAAGTGGCATTTGACTCCTCTCCAAGCAATCACTCAATGCAGTATGGATGAATGGGCTACGTTCAGTTTCACTGCCTTACAGTGTCTTTATTCCTCAGAGCACAGAACTAGCAGGGCAGTGAGCACTGGCTGCTGCCGCCGCCACGCTCCTCTTTTTCAAACTAATGGAAAAAGTGGGCTGCAGAAAGCTCTCTGCTCACTCCCTCTCCTTCTGCTTGCTTTGACAAAGTTAAAGCTGCAGCATTGAAAAAAGAAGAACAAAAGGAAAATACAAGACAAGCTGCCTCCGTGGAGGAGCTTTCTCTTCCAGCAAAACATTATTCAAGGCAGACTGCGGGACAATATCCAAAGTCTGGAACTTGACTAACCCACAGCCCTCAAGCTAAATTGTACAAGCACCTGGACCTGGCAGGCACTGGTCGCCCCATCAGTACCTCAGTAACATACCTGAGGAGTGCAGTGAGGCCAGCAAATAAACATCCAATAACGAGCAGAGAATGAGGCCGACAGCTTAACCTTGCTCCTGCCTTCAATGATGCCAAAGTGTTCTGTTTGCTCAGGACTCTCCTTTTACCAACATTCAATTTGAATGAGCCAGGGCAAGTGCACTGCGCTCGTCAGCTCCTGAGAACAGGATGCATTTATGTGAAACACGAGGAGAATGCCTAATGCCGAGCCACCCTCTGCATTCCCAGGAGCTATTATTACAGGGCTAGCTTACATTGCACCGCACCTTCCTGAGCACTGCGACGTCCAGCGAATGCTTTCCGAACACATTCACACACACACACACACACACACACACACACACACACACACACCCCTCAAATGTTGTGATTGTTACATATTGAGGAAAGCACTTTCAAAAAGCTGCCGTCTCTTCCCGGGGATAAGATTGGGAACCCTCTTTGGAGTGAGCTGACCACCATGCATCTCTTGCATCTTTCCATCAGTGACTTTTCAGACTAAGAGAATGATTGCCAAGGCCCTGTGGAATGACACCTTTATGCTGCGGAGGAAGTGAGTTTCGCTCCTTTATTAGAAACAGATTGAGAAAAACAAGGCACCTTGGCTTTCATTCATTTTTGACATACAACATTAAATAGAACCTTCATAAAAACAAGTTGCCTAAAAGTATGTGATCTTATGTGACAATATAGCAAGTGGCCACCCAGATACACATGGTTAACATTGCAGTAGCTTCAGATCGATGACTACCTTAATTGTCATCATAGAACCTTCCTACAGTAAACGATGGAAGTAGATGCAGAGATCCACAGCTAAGCACTGGGTCAAACTCCTGGGGTCCAGTTATAGACAGGGAGGAGTGATATTATAATCAAAGGGGCCAATACCATTATTGGGAAACCCACAGTGACAGCTGACCCTAGCAAGTGGGAGCCCCACTACTCTAGACTGACAGCTGAGGAAACTGCATAAGATTGAACTAAGCCCTCTGAATATGGGTGACAGTTGTGTGACTTAGACAGCTTGTGGGGACACTGGCAGTAGAACCAATATTTATCTCTAGTGAATGAACTGGCTCTTTGGAGCCCATTCCCTATGAAAGGATACCTTGTTCAGCCTAGGTACAAATAGGAGGGCCTTGGTCCTGCCTCAAGTGATGTGACAGACTTTGTTGACTCCCCATGGGAGGACTCACACTCTCTGAGGAGTGAATAGGGGATGGGGAGAAGATGGGGCGGGGGTGGGAGAATGGGAGGGAGAGAATTGGGATTGGTACTTAAAATAAGATTGCTTTCAAAAGAAAATAATAGTGACCTATTTGAAGCAGCAATGGAAAACAGGTATCTTGGTACATGTAATTCTATACTTTCTCCTCCTTTGTAGCACATTGGATTGCAAAGTCCATTGCTATGGTGGTTTCTTTCATCTTAACATTGCTCTACAACTGGTCCAAAGATTCTGCTTTGTTCTGCATGTCAAAAAACAATTGTCAGACTGACAAAATGACTCAGAGAGACGATGTTTGGTGACAGACCTCAAGACTTGAGTATAGACCCTAGAGCCCATAGCAGAGAGAACCAACTCCTGAAAACTGTCCTCTGACCGCTTTCATCTCTCTCTTTCTCTCTCTCTCTCTCTTACACACACACACACACACACACACACACACACACACATACACACACACACACACACACACACACACACAAATGTTTAAAGGAAGCATTTGGCTCACCGTACACAAGTGAATGCAAACTTACTCAGAACCCTCACCAGAGAATTGTCCCTAGGTTCCTCCTTCATGTTGATAAAATACTATGATATGACCTGATAAAATGCTATGATAAAATACTCTGACAAAATATATTTAAAGGGAGATAAGTTTTTGTAGCTCACAATTCCAGGTGGCAGTCTATCATGGTAGAGACACCATGGGGGCAGTAGCTTGAAACAGCTAGTCATATTCAGAGTAAAAAGCAGAGAAAGAATGGGCTCATGCTTGTTTGCCAATACACAAAAGGCTCTCTCCCTGCCTGTTAGTTCAGGGCCAAGCATATAAAATGATGCTGATACATTCAGAGTGGACCTTCCTACCTCAGCTGACATAACTAAGAAAATCTCTCACAGGCCAACTGACCAAGACGATCTCTCTTTGAGACTCTCTTTTCATGTGATTCTAGATTGTGTAAAGTTGACAATTCAAACTAATCATCATATAGATTTTGTTAGGAAATAGAAATAAAATAGATAGTTATGAATGGAAGGGAGTTGCAATGGGAGGATCAAGTAGGGAGAGGGGGAGGAGAGGGAATTGTGGGAGAGAATACAGGAAAAGATAGTCAAAATTAAGGGCCATTTGAAGCATAGTATGGAAACATAATATGGTAGGAACTTCCAGTACCAGGATTGTGTTACATCTAATCAAGTTATTGGTCAAAGAGTTCCCATGAAATTTCCCAAACAACTCAGGCTGTTTCAAAGACTATAGGTTTCTCTCCACAAACTGACAGTAAGGCCCCATTATTGAAACAGCACCTATACAACTCATTGAACATGGAGATGTCTGACTAATATTTACATAGAACCTCCACCCTGATGTCCCAGCATCCTTGGTACAGGAAGGTACTCTGCATGATCTCAAAAGAGAAACATAAACACCAAGATAGCCATAAACCCTTTATATACAATGGTGTACTACCTGTAAGATATTCTAGTGCAATAGTGGCACAAAGCTTGTAGGAGTAACCAACCAATATCTGATATGACTTCAGGATTACTTCATGAGATCGAACCCATGCCTGGCATTTCTTTGGGTGATCAATAACCTGAGACTGGATAGCCCAGACCCTTAAGGTAAAACCAAATAATACTGATCTAAATAAAGAAAAAATATAGTGATAAAAATAATATTCTGCTATACTCATAGATCAATTCCTTGTTCAGCCATCATCAGAGAAGCTTCCTCTAGCATCAAATGGGAACAAGTAAAGAGACCCACAGCCAAAAATTATGTGGAGAGCGAGAGACCTTGGAATACTCCAACTTAAATGGGATGTCTCTATCAAATCCCTCCTATCAAGGCTCAGGAAACCCTGCAGAATTGGAAGAATGTAATGTAGAATGTAAGAGTCGGAGGACATGGAGGGCTCTCTAAATCAACTGAGCAAGGCTCAGTCACAGAGACTGAAGCAGCATGCATGGGTCTGCCTGGATCTGGACCATGCTCTCTGCATATATATCGTGGCTTCCAGTTTAGTGTTTGTATTGGACTCCTGAGTATGTGAACCTTCTCTTGGGGCCTTTTCCTTCTATTGGTTTGTCTTATTCAATTTCAATGTGATAGCTTTTGTTTTCTCTTATTACATTTTATTTTATTATCTTTTTTAAAAAACGAATGAATGAATAAATGGAAATTTAGCCACTATGGTAAAGGTTACCAAATGAACTGTCATTTATACCTGCTGGGAAAGGGAAAATAAATTTTTCTCCAATAAGAAAATGAAGTAGTTTGCTAACATATTATGGATTCCACAGGATTTTTGGTCTTTGTTTTTGTTTGTGTGTTTGTACATGTGTATGATTTTATTGGTAACAGCTTGGTGAATTTTTGGGAGGGATGATGCTTTATTTTGTTTTCTTGGTTTTTGGGGGTTTTGTCACTATTGCTGCTGTACTGGGTCTTTGTTTGTTTCTTGGGAAAGAATTTAAAGATTGGTGAGTAGAAAGGGAGAGGACAGCTGTAAGACTTGATGACAGGGAGAAATATGATCAAAATATATTTAAATTTAAAAATTGCTTCAAAAACTAAAAAGCCTAATCATAATAGAAATGAACTATAATTTGTGAATGCCAATTAACTCAATAAACAATGAGTGACAAAGGAAAGGTGTTTCACATGACCAATACTTCCACATGTAATTCTTCAGCTCCCTAAAACTCTCTAATGTCTCCATGGATTCAGCTGCTAAAAAAAATGGTTTACTGGTAGACACTGAGATATTAATAAAATAACAGTATCTAGTCTAAAATCAAATGTCAGAGAAGTCAACATGGTTATGAATATGATAAATATATATGTATAAAATTATTCTTAAATTTTCTTTCATTTTTATATGTATGAGGCTTTTGCCTTCATATATAACTGTGCACCACATATGTGCCTGATGCCTACATTGGCCAGAAGAGGGCATCAGAAACCCTGGATTGTAACTGGAGTTACAGATGACTGTGAGCCATCATGTGGGTGCTGGGAATCAAACTTGGGTCCTCTGGAAGTTGAGTCATTGCTCCTAACCACCAATTGTTTCTTCAATGTCAAAACCATCCCACCACATTTTTTAAATCACCCAGCAATATTACTTTCTGTCACCTTCTCTTTGAAGCTATAGCCACTTTCTCTTCCATGAACTAAGAAACAGTGTATGGATGGAGAAAGATACAGCAAGGGAGAGAGAGAGAGAGAGAGAGAGAGAGAGAGAGAGAGAGAGAGAGAGAGAGAGAGAGAGAGAGAGAGAAGATTAATAGCATAGGAGTAAGTATTGAGTTACAAGAATCTCATCCCAGTGTCAATGAAAGACAATGAAAGATAAAAATGTCTGATGAAGAGATTTTATAAATAGTTTGTAAATCGACAGATTAAAAATAAATTCTAGTAGAGTCTGAGACTCAACACAAGACCTAAGTATACCCAGAGGATTTCTAAACATAGATCAGACATTTGAGGCCATTAGTATATGCCAGGGAAGTATGAGTGCTTATATAGGAGAAACAGATGCATATGTTAGCGCCTATGATTAGGGTAGAAAACATTCAGGCAAATGTTCCCTTGAGCTCTGTCAGAAGAGAAGCAAGGTTTTTTGTGATTATGATTGCTCACAGATAGCTGGGACAATTGGATGATGTGTTCCAGCATTTTGAGGTGGGGGGGGGGAATGTAGAGGCAGCTGGTAGGAAATAGTGACTAAAAATATCAACTCAAAAATCCCAAATGGATGATGCTCTGGATGAATGGATTCATGTATATGCATGTAAGCATGTCCCAAGTGCTCTGACAGACAGTGCTCAGTATAACATGTAGGGGGATATGGGAATGAGTAATAGGTCACACCCCCAAGACCAGATGGGGCTCAAGGCCATAGAACTCAGGATGCTTTTCCTCATTTTTCAAAAAAAAAAATCAGATTGCACAAGAATTCTTTCTTGGTTGTACAAAGCAGAAACTTGCCAGTGCTTCCAAACAGCTGACACTTATCTGGCCAAATCCACTGGGAAAGGGGTCTGAGGAATAGCCTAAGGTGGTTGAGCCCAAACAGTGCACACTGAACTCTCTCCCTGACAGTGGCCAGCTGTAGCTGTGCCCATACAGGTCCTCAGAACCCTCACACTGGTGTTTTGCCTTTGGTGGTTTCTTTAGGCGGCAAAGGCAACTGTTCAGATATAATCTAGATTATCAGTCAATTGACCTTGCCATAGGGAGGTTATCCTGGATCACCTGGGTGGTCCTCACATAATCACCAGAGCCCTTGAAGGCAGGGGAAAAAGGCAGAAGAATAAGTCAGGGTGATGTCAAGCATGAGAATTAAGTTGAGTGTAGGTGGCTTGGAGATGAAGGGGCACCCATCGCCTGAATTCAGACCTCAATTCTACATGTGGAAGGAACTGGATCTGCCAACTGCTAAGGAAGTAATAGCATATGAGCACTGGAGCCTGAATGCTTAGGCCCAATCAATGCATTGACTCTGGCCTGGTTAAACCCTAAGCAGAAACTCTAACCATGACATAGCATACTTTTGACTTAGAAACGCTGTGTGATTTGTGGGTTTGCCGAAAGTATTAATGGCGAAATTTGTCTCAGAGTAAAATATCAGCAAGTGACCCTGTTGTTTTGCACATGTTTTCCATTCGCCTTGATCACTGACAGGGAAGGAAGTCCTGACCCAAGCCACAGATGTCACAGGGAATGAGCAAAGTGAGCCTAGAAAGACACTGATTCATACTGATTCAGTGTGGGAACACTCAGAGATGGCGTAGCTAAGTAGACGGCAAAGTGGAATGAAGTACAGTACCAGGAGCAGAGGAGAAATGTAGGGACACAGTGGGATGACCGGAATATTCCAGCTGCCTGAGTAATGTGTATACCATCCCTAAGGAAAACTCAGACCCATCAACTCTCAAAATGTCAGCGACTTATACGAAGTTGAGGTCCCCATCCCTCCTATGACACTGTTTATATACCTGACCCAATTTCAGTACTGTTGCATTTTATCTTTCTCAAATGTGGTGATGCTTTTTCTCTTCCTGAGTTGTGTTCTCCCTTAATTTTACACTGCACTTTAATATTTCTGTGGATAATCGTGTGGATGGGACCCCCCCCCCCGACTGCACTTTTGCTCCTCAGGTCAGTGGCTCGCCCAATTGGAGAACATGCAAACCTGGGTAGATAGCAAGGACTCGGAGGCTCAGGCCATATCAGGGAGCTCCTCCATCCCAGTTCACTAGTGAGTGCTCTAATATAGATCACAAAGGCTTCAAGAAAATGGAGTCTTTTTAATTCAGGGGCTCAATGGAAGAGCTCTCATTTCTCTCCAATCGCAAACTTCAGGCTAAAACTGTAGGTTAAGGTGTGTTGTTATGAGTTGGTCGCTCAACTCTTAAACTGAGCAAAAGAAAAAAATTCACAAAGTTGCAGAAAGATTGATGAATAGTCAGCTTCACATTCTCTCTGCCTGTCTGAAATATTAATCCATTTTGGTTCACACCACCTGGGAAGCAGAAAAGGGAGGGTTGGCAAGAATTCAGGGCAAGCCTGGGCTACACCTAGTTAAAGGCAGTCTGGGGTACAGGATGAGATCCTTTGCCAGTAAACCAAAAATACATAGACTAATTAAATAATTAATAACCTCATTATTCAATTCAAATCATTTTATTGCACATGTATCTCTAGAGCCCTTACTTTGGGCATCCACACAACTATAAGGAAACCTGAATTGAGCTTAAGGCTTTGGTAAAATTCAGGGAAAAATAAATGAACAATGTGGCCTTGTTAGTCCAGTGAGGTCAAATGATTTCTGCAACTCCTGACAGCAGTAATGCACCTTTCAGGGACAACCAACTGGCAGATGTGACCCAAGTGACAGAATGGTCACAGAAGCCTTTGTTCCTCCTTTAAAAGGCTACCACCCTTGTGGGCATCATTTTCTTCCCTGATAAAGCAACACTGGTCTCCCAAACGGTACTCCAACAAAACAGCTCTGGAGTGGATGACTTCAGATTTAATGGGATCATTTTTACCCTAAGGAGGATTTGTTTCCCCTGGAGTTCTAAAAATAGCAGTAGACCACATAGTTTAAGCTTTGGATTATTTACAAAATGGTTTGTCCCACTGGTTTCTTTGCTTTGTTAGCTGGAAAATAATACCATTCTATTGTCAGATGGGGGCTAATTCCTTCTCTCTGTATGGGACTTGACACAAAAGGTATTTTCAGGGTCAACTGAAACCAGGAGGTGAAAGAAAGAAAGAAAGAAAGAAAGAAAGAAAGAAAGAAAGAAAGAAAGAAAGAAAGAAAGAAAGACAAGGAAAGAAAGAGAGAGGGAGGAGGGAGGGAGGAAATGGGAGGGAGAGAGGGAGAGAGGAAGGAAGGAAAAGAAAGCAAAGAAAAAGAAAAGGAAAGAAAGAAAAATGAAACTAGCAGCGAGACATTGATACAAATCTGGATCAAAACAGAGGAAAAGTATTTGCCGTTTACTTTGATATACTTGCAGCATTTATTATCTGGGACTGGGGTTTTTAAAGAGCAAACACTTGCTAGAGTTTAAGCAATCAGCCTCTGATTATTGCTTAATGACTGATCTCTCTTGAAGGCTCCATAATAATTAAAATGCAAAAAAGGGGAGGGGAGGAAATGTCATAGGGGAATTTGAATTTGTAAAAACCCAAGTTAAAGCATGGAAAATGTAATATTCTGCCGGCAAAATGAATTATTTCCTTTTCACTAAGCAGTCAGTTAAAATTCCACTAATGCAACAGCGGAAAGTGTGTGAGTCAGCCCACCCCATGAAAACATGAAGTCATGCATATTGTGATTACGCACTTGATTTTACAAGTTCAAGTCAAAATTCGACACTCTGTACCCGAAGAAGAATAAAACGTAAAGAAACTTCCCTGTGCCTGCGGGATCACAGAGTGAGGCAGCAGTTGGAGGGAAGCCGTGGAGATGTTCTCACAGCTCTCAAAAGCTTCCAAGCTAGCTCCTTTACTCATGGCTGTGACTGGACATCGGACATTAAACAACTTCGGGAGGAAAGATTGCATGTGATTCACAGCTTGAGGGCTAATTCACCATAGAAAGGTGTGGCAGGCAGCAAGACGTGTTTTCAGCTGTGGTGGCCGGGATGTAATGTTGGTTGTTGTCTTATTGGTAGATCAGGAGCCAGAGAGAACAAGATGGGAAGCAAGGTCCACCTCCAGCAACCTTCTTCCTCCATCTAGGTCCCACATGTCAAAGGATCCACGGCCTCTGGAAACACTGTCACTAGCTGGGGACAAAGTGCTTCACTCTATAAGCTGTACACTATGAGGGATATTTTATACACAAACCAAAACAACATGCTGGCACTAAATGATTAGGGATCAGTCTATCAACACCCTGCCTCCCTGACAATAGTACCAGGAAGACGGTAAGGTTCCACAATACTTTACTTCAGCACAGATGCCTTTATTTCCCTGAATGATGTCATTAATAACCCATAGCTCAGTCTGCTTTGAAGAATGATGTCAAAATTGGTTAATAAGGAGTCTGGCTCTCTGGGAGCATAAAACAAAACAACACCCTGTCTGAGCTGAGAAGCCAACATGCCTACTTGATCTTCACAGATTTACTGAGATCCAAACACTGTTATTATCCTGGACAGTAAGAGATGCCTATAGCAGGACACAGAGAAGAACACGGTAGCAAGATCCCTGGAAATGACATGACTGCATCTCAACCAAGGTTTCAGCCTGTTATCCTGGCTGGGAGGTCTCCCCACAGCTGCTGTAATGGAATCATGGCAGATGCATTTAAAACCCTAAGGCCCTGGCCCACCCGAGAAGTCCTGATGTAATTGGAAGCAAGTTTCACCTGTGACCTGGGCCTGAGGATTTTTAAAACAAACCAAGCCCGGCAGTGGTGATGCACACCTTTAATCCCAGCCCTTGGGAGTCAGAGGCAGGCTAATTTCTGTAAAGCCATATAGAAATTACATATAGGGAGTTCCAGGACAGCCAGGGCTACACAGAGAAACTCTGTCTTGAACCTACAAAACAAACGAGCAAAAACATAAAAACAACAAAAAAATAAATAAACCCTTTTTATGTATTACTTCCATTTTATTTTTGGGTTTGGTTCTGTTTTCTTTTGTTGTTTGCTTGTTTTGTAGACTCAGGTTGTACAGGTCAGGCTAGCCTGGAACTCATGGCACAGTCCAGGCACATGCCAATCCTCTAGCCTGTGCCTTGCACGGACTGGAATTCCAGGTCTGAGTCACCGTGCCTGGTAAAATTACTGTTATTTTATCCCAAGTGATGTTAATGGTCAGAGGATATTGAGAACAGCCCAAGAGTAACATTGAAAGTTTTCTGGCAAGTTCTAGAAGTTAGCAAATATCAAACATTAGGAAGTTGATTTTAGTTATTGTTGATATAACACTGGTGCGGGAGAATTATCTGTATTCTGTCAATCATATTTTAATAAAACACTGATTGGCCAGGCAGGCAGTATAGGCGGGAAAGCCAGACAGGAAGTAGGGGTAGAGCAAAGAGACTGCAGGAAGCTCCCTCCGCCACTCCTGCGCAGACCACCGAAGAGGCAGGATGTAATCTGCCCAGCTGAGAAAGGTACTGAGCCGTGTGGCTAACATAGATAATGATAATGGATTAATATAAGTTACAAGGACTAATAAGAAGCCTGACCTAATGGGCCAATCAGTTTATAACTTATAGAGATCTCTGTGTGATTGATTTTCTCTGGGACTTGCCGATTGTGGGGTACCGGGCGGGAACAGATACCCCAACAAGTCGGCCCTCATGCTACATAACATCAATTCAGGAAATTTAGGTTTAATCAATGGCAAAACACTGACTCAGGCAGGGTGGCTCTTGCCTGTAATCTCAGTACTGGAGAGTCAGCTGTGGCAGAGAACTACGAGTTCAAGGCTATCCTGGTCTACATAACAAGACCTTGTTCCCCTCCCCCAATTAGCTAATTTTTTAAAACAATACCTCAGGAAATATCAGTGAAGCCAAGGGTTGCTTGAGATAAGTACAGCATGCCAAGCAGGATAAATAATTATTTGATAAATAGCAGAACTGAGATTTGGTCCAGAAGGTGAAATGCTTGCTGCTTAAAAATAAGATCTTGATTTGGATTGCCAGCACCCACATAAAAGCTGGGGGGGAGCTGAGTGCCTGTAACTTCAACACTGGTGACAGAGACAGGCAGGTTCCCCCAGGCTGTGAGCTCCTAGTTCTGTGAGAGAGCCTGTCTCAAAATGTAAGGTATACACCAGGCACAGTGGTGCACGCCTTTAATCTGAGAACTGGGAAGGCAGAGGTGGGAGGATCCCCGTGAATTCCAGGACAGCCTGGGGGGACAGAGTGAGTTCCAGGACAACCCGATCCTGCCTCAGAAAAACAAACAAAAAACCAAACAAAAATACCAAACACAAAATAGGGTATAGATATGATTGAGGAAAACATCTGACATCAATCTCTAGCTTTCCACATGTGAGTGTGCTTAGGCAAGTGCGAGCGTGCGTTCACACGCATGCACTTGCATGCGCGCGTGCGAGCACACACACTCACACGAGGCATGGATACACATGCAGACATAGACACACGCACACCTACACACAAAAAAGCACCACATTTTAAAAAGAAATATTAAGTTTAGTCTTTCAAAAGTATCTCAGTATGGACACCATTCCACACTTATTAATACATTAATATTTTGGGTTTCTTGATTAAACAGACTGTTCAGTTAAATGTGAATTTCTGAAAAATAGTAAATATTGTGAGTCTGCACATAGCTTAAAAATATATATTTTGTCCCAAATCCTGCATGGGCCATGTGTGGACAAAAATTATCTACCTAGAAGTAAAGTTTAGTCTGCATGCTGTATATTTATTTGCAGTATGTGGCCACTCTGTTCACAATGAACCCTACGTGTGCCCAGGAGTGTAGATACTGATCTCATGTGCCAGTCATTTGTGAAAACATTAGGAAAATGTGACACATTTAACTTTTCCAGAGACTACTGCTGGAAGTAGCCTCCGGCATGTAATAAAGCGACCTTACATGGGTGCGATCTTTACTGCACTGACATAGTCTAGCAAATTGTACACAGTAAGTCTTTAAAATCTCATTTATATACAAGAGTTTTGCAACTATGGATTTAATCAACTCTGGATCAAAACTATCTGCAAAAAAAAAAAAAACTTTCAAGAGCCTCACAAAAACACAATTTGAACTGATTGCAAGGTAATATGCAGACACTTCGCCCTTCCCTCTCTCCCTTCCCCAAACTCTACTGCTTACACAAGCACCGTTTGTCTGGAGCTGAGGTTGTGTACAGTGTAGTCAGGGCCTGCATAGTTGACTCTGTCTGCACTGAACACATATCAAGTTTATTGTCATTATTCCCTAAACATCAAAGTATAGCAAGAATTTACATAGCTTTTAAATTTTATTGGGTATTATAAGTAAGCTTGAGATGATTTAAAGGCTACTAGAGGACTATCACAAACACCACTCTGCTTCAGAATTCACTATGAACAGCAGCCACTTCAGAATCTGTGGACTGTGGTGTGTTTGGGGGAGTCCTAGAACAAACGCCCCACTAATGCTGAATGACGACCATGCTCAGACTAAAATTACAGACAAAACAGGAGCTGGGAAGATGGCTCCGTAGGTAAAAGTGCTTGCGGTACAAGCTTTACCACCTGAGTTCATATCCCTGGAGGCCAGGTCAAAAGCTGGCCATGGCGACAAATAGCTGCAAATTCCAGCACTCCGATGGGAAAACAGAAGATGGAGCCAGGAGAATCACTGACGGGCTCATGGACCAGAGGCCCAGAGTATGCAACTGAGTGACAGAAATAAGTGACCCTGCCTCAAACCAAGGTAGAAGGGAAGAACCAAGTGCCAAAATTGTCCTCTGACCTCCACGTGTATGCCACTGCACGATCATACCTGCACACACAAAAGGACACATGCATACACAAATAAAAACATCTTTAATCAAATAAAATCAAAATGAACTCAATACAGGACTTAGGAAATGTTCGTAAGAGGACAATGCCCAACTGGGGACATCCATTCTAATAGCGAACAGAGGGAGGGAGTTTTCAAACAAAACCGAAGTTTTAGCTGGCCAGTACATGACAATTTAGTATAAAACATGACTAGAAATGGCCTAGCAGCCAAGATGAAAAGGGAAACTCAGGCTTTTTCTGGGTTCTTTATTTAATAACAGCTGCAGGATTTCTGAGAGAGGAAACACCCCACCCAACCCCGGCAATGAGAGTCAGGGTTTGCTGTTTGTTGTGGTACTGGGGATAGAAAAAGGACTTTGCAGATGGTAGACAAACACCCTGCCATGCAGCAATCAATCCCAAACCCTCACACGCCACTGTGCTAATTAATCAATAAGACTCTTGGGACAACAGAGAAGACCATGTCATTGTAAACAACAGAAGCATTCAAAGCTACAAACACTGTCAGGGACTCTACTGGAAAGCAGTCAGGAAGCATATGCTAAGAATGCGTGTAAGGAAGACAGGCTGGCCTCTAATAGTTTTAGAAACTTCAATGAATCTAATTACAGACTATTGTTTTCCAGAATCTCTTCTTGTTCCTGTGTAACATATTTTCCCACACTTCAGATCACTTAAAACACTTCCCCAGCAACTTCCAGTCTCTGTGTTTTCCAGGGAGCTGATTTCCTGAACTTGGGGTGGCAGGAGGAGCCTGGAGCCTGGAAAGGCACTGCCTGGACTCCTCCACTTAGCTCCAGGCAGCCACACCCTTGCACTAGTTCCCTCTGGCCAAGGCCAAGGACAGAGTGGAGCAGCCTCTTCCTGTGAAAGGTCTAGATGAAAGAGCCAGAAGAATTCCGGACTGCTTTGGCTCCTGCTTTTTGTTACCCCTTTCACTTGCTTTCTCCCTTTGAAAAGTTTAAATGAGGGAAGCTGTTGGAAGCAAACACCCTCTGGACTTATTGCTGGGTGGATTGGTTCTATTATTGAAGAGCATAGAGAGGTTTAGAATTGTTTGTTTGTTTGTTTGTTTTCCTTCTTTTTCCCCCTTTGGAAATTTTTGAGGACTGTAAAAGAAATAGTTCCATACCAGAAAATTCTTTTATGTGGAAAAGTTTAGGTCACTTAAGAATACTTTCTTTAAGGCGATTAACAAGAAAAACAATGAGGTAATAGGGACAGGAAAGAAACTGTTCAATACACAATATATACTTGTGCAAAAGCTTGCAAAAAAAAAACCAAATTACAAAATAAAACAAGGAAAAGTAAGGAAATGAATGCTGATGAAGATGCAGAGGAAGGGGAACCCTTATTTACTATTGGTGAGAATGTAAACCTGTGCACCCAGTATGAAAAGAAAATCAGTATGGAGGTTTCTCTAAGAAATAGAATAAGTGTGTGATGCAATTATAGCATGTTTTTGAAAGACTCTTAGTATTACCACAGAGAGACCTGCAATCCATGTCTGCAGATGCACAAGTCAAAGTTGCAGAAGAATGGAACCATCCTGAATGGCCATTACCAGATGAGAGAATAAAGGCCATGTGGTGCACAGACACTAGGGAATTTTATGTAGCCATAGATAAATATGACGTCGTGCCATTTGCAGGATACTGAGTAGAAATGGAGATAACTGTGCTGACTGGAATTAGACAGACTTCAAATTATATACATGTGTGTGTGTGTATGTGCATGTATATATATGTGCATGTGTGTGTAGGTTGTAAAACTAGAAAGAGGATCTTGGAGGGGAGGAATCGACCTTAAGGAAGGGGAGAAAAGAGAGAGTAATGGGATCTATTAGGCAGGAAAGCTGAAAGGGCAACGAATTGGGATGAGGAAGGGAACCAGTCAGAGGGGAGCAGAGGGCACTAAGTAGGGCGGTGTGGAAGGATAAAATGAGAGCAAAGTATAGTGACATATGTATAGAATTGTATGGCGTGCTAACTTAAGGACTTACTAAAAACTTTCAACATACTCTTTAATCTCAAAGACAAGAGGGAGGTTAGATAGATAGATAGATAGATAGATAGATAGATAGATAGATAGATAGATAGATAGATGGATGGATGGATGGATGGATGGATGGATGGATGGATGGATAGATAGATAGGTAGGTAGGTAGATAGATAGATAGATAAAGTACAATGGTTTATACCATTATATCTATAGATTTATATGGTTTATACCATTTATATCTATAGATAGATAAAGTACAATGATTGGAAGAAGAAGGAAAGTTCAAATAGGTCAAGTTCTTCAGTTTGGACTTGCTTATAGGCAATGATCTGAATCAAGGCAGACATATTGTCTGCCTTCCCTCTTCTATACAAATATACACAGTGTTTTATGCATGGTATATGTATATATACATATGTATATGTACACACATATCTCTAACATCTGTCTGTCTGTCTGTCTATCGATCGATCTATCTATCTATCTATCTATCTATCTATCTATCTATCTATCTATCTAACCTCCCTTCTTCTTCCAATCCCAGTCTCTACTCACAGCTCACATCAAAATATATTTGTTGAGCCTATTATACATTATACATATTGGGGAACTTTTCTATAAGGAGAGTGTTCAGGTATGCCTCAGGTATTACCCCGAGGTCTGCACTGATAACAGGTTTGAGTTGCAGTTAAGAGAACTGAGAGGTTGGGGGCATTAAGCGGTCCTTATGTCCTTAAGTGTGCGCCATCAGAAGACACTATGGACTCTTTGTAGTTTCTATGCAATGTCATGAATTCTGGGAAGCCTGTTGTTTCAGAAGCAAAGCTGACCCTTCCTGCTCTCTCTGCTTCCTGGCCCAAAATGAGACCCTTTGCTCTACGACAAGCTGCTGCCAATGGCATCTTGCATTAACTGGGAAGTCCTCAACAGAACCATGCTAATGCAAGCCCATCCATGTTCCAAAACTATGAGCTACATAAACCTTTGCTCTTTGTAAAGGTATCTGCCTCAGCTATTTCAATACAGTGATTAAATTCGAATAGAATTTCTGGTGAAAACATTAACTTCTCTACAGCCATCAAATTCCTGCTCCTCTTTCAAAATTCAGATTAAACACGCAGTGGAGCCTCCACAGAATAAGCCAGGCGTGGATCTTAGCCAATATGGCACTTTATACATACCTATAGCCCTTTCCATACTGTATGATCCTCTTCCCTATTTTATTCTGGACAACTCTCATTCTAATTTTTCCTATTTGAGTTGAGATGGGATCAAGTCAGAGGGGAAAAAAATGAGTTGAGTTTGAAATCAGCTCAGATAACAAAGGAAGCCTGGTATATTTAAGTGATACAACTTACCCTTTAAAACAGTATCTCCCAGAGCTCATTTGGAGACCAGCTAGCAGAATTTCAATTACCTGTATGTTAACACACACTAGGAACAAATTCTCAAAATAAATGTATTTTAATTCAATAGTCTCCAAATCAGAGAATGAAGACTTGGGGCTATGCTTCCTGATCTATTTCCTGGTTGCTCTGATGGGGTGGGTAGGAAGAAAAACGAAGGAGAGGGGGGAGGAGAGACACAAAGCGTTTAAATTTGGTCCAAATTTATTGCAGTTTTTGGTAAATGCAATGTTAACTTACAGCTTTTATTACATATTAGGTCGTTTGTAGATAATAGGCCATATTTAAATGCTTTTACTCTATTGATTTGCACAACATAGCACAAAGGAAACACATTCCACTGCCAACTTGTAATCTACAAACCGTTTTTTCCCACTTTTTTTTTTATTTCTTTCTCAATTTAGTATAGGCTTTCATTTACTGGAAAGAAAAATATGGTATGAATAATTTACAGTAGTTGCTTCTCTAACTCCAGCAAAGCCTATACTTGGTCTGCTTCTCCCTGGTAATTAATGTCAGTTGTAAAGGCCAAATCACTGGACTGTGACATCTTCACTTTCTACATTTCATTTGGGTTAATGCTAGTCTCTGAGTACTGTGGGAAAGAAACCAAGGCACAGAGAAATCGATTTGCTGAAACATTGGCAGTGTGGACAGAGTAAGAAATTGACCCCTAATTTTCTATCTCCCTGTCTATTAGTATAGTTCTCTGACCTCGTAAGATACATTGTGTGTGTGTGTGTGTGTGTGTGTGTGTGTGTGTGTGTGTGTGTGCAGTTGCAGTGGATGTTGGTTAACACAGAAACTCACAAGTGGTCTACATGCAGACAATAAGTGTAAGGGGAGTGTTCGACCAAAAACGGGGACATCTATACCACTTCCCTGGAAAGGCTGAGGACTACTATGGAAACAGGGGCAGAAAAATTGTAAGAGCCAGAGGCTGGGGAGGGCTTGAACAAAACAGTGTCTTCTAGACATGATGGGACCCTGTACTCATGAACTCACATCAGCTATGGTTGCCCACAGAAAATCGAGTCCCTTAACCTTCTAGCATAGACTCTCCAGCCCCGTAAAGGAGCTATTGACAGTTTGTTGGCTTCTAAGCTGAGAGTCAGGTTTCTTTAAGCCTTTGGTGGGTCAGTAACAATCAAATGGATGGGCCTACACCCAAGAGTTTATTAGCAGCACAAATTGAACTCAGTGAGTTACTAAAACTGAAGATGTTGTGAGGGAACAGCGAGGTGTGTGGATGTGGAAGGAGCTGGGGGCCAATTGGGGTGAATGTGATCAAAGAATTAAAGTGCATCGTAGAATTTCAAACATAAGAAATTCTTCAAGAATAAATTAAAATATGAGGTTTTTAAAACACAAAAGAATAATTAAAGGATATAAACGTATATAGAAAACAGTGTTTTGGTTTTGGAGAGTAGCTAGACATTCTCACTCTTCTCTTACTCTGAAACGGGAAGTGAACGAAAGAGGAAGGTGCTATATGGCCATGTTGTTTTGCCTGTTCCCCTGCAGACAGTTGTGGACCAAAACCAACAAAATTTCAGTTTCTTGATGGCCTGAGGAACTCTCTGGAAAATCTATCATGCCAGACAGGTTTCCCTGCCCAGGATCTGAGTAAGAATGACTAGAACAGAGGTAAGCTCTGCTAAAGCCAGGACTAACTAGTTCTTGCCTTTTTCAGCCCTTTACTTGTACTGCAGCTCTGTGCACACATTCTGGGAGTCAGCCAATGCATAGGATGTTCCCTCTGGCTCCCAGTTCATACAACTCAAAGTTCTTCCTCAGTGCTAACCTCCAGCCCGTGCCATAGAATATGCGCTTCAGTACCCACACCTTTCTTTCAATTCTACCTTTAGTCATCCAAATTGTGCACCCATTGGACCTAATGTCTATCTCCTACCAGACTGCATGGCCATTGTAAAATGTTCTTGGGTCATGTTTGCATATCACTCACTATATTCTCTTTACCCAGCATAGAATCCATCTCATGGAAACACTAGATGAGGGTACTTATACTGAGTACCTGTATCATTTTTGGCAAATGCATAAATGTACAGTTTTCTAAGCCTTGATTGTATTCCTATGATTTGCAAGTCTATTTGGGCCAACTGTCATAGCTCCTCCCTGGACTCTGCTTACTCAGTCCCACCCCTGCATAGCCATCAAGGCTGGGTTTGGCTTCTATAATCTGGCCTCATCTGTTGTTTGATTTCTTGGTTCAACCTCTTGCTTGATCCCAACAGACACTCACAGATTATCTGTAGGGTACACTTGAACAAATACCCAGGATAATGGTTTGGATGGGTGTTCACCACTTAGCTTCACCCTTCTGCAGGGGCCTCTAGACCACATGCTTCAAGCCCACCCATACTTAATTGCTCTGGAAGGCTGACCAAATTTTTCATACTGAAATATCTTTGCCCATTCTTAGAGCCATAAATGCCCTAGAATCCTGCAGATGAAGAAGGGCCCTAATTTTTGTTGAAGTTCCCTGAACCCCCAAGCCAAGTGTAATATCAAGGTTACAATTTCTTGCTCTGTGTTTTCACAAGCCTATGTCCAAAGCTTTACCTTAAGACAAAACACATCATGGTGTGCTGTGTAGGGATTTAGTCTGAAATCATTGCCTTCTGGAGACTCATGGGGTTTAAATAAGAAATCTTACTTAAATCGGGAAGCCCCTGAAACTTACAAGATTCACAAAGCGTCTCCCCACAGTTATTCATCCAAAGCAATTGCTGAGAAGAGGAGATTCTGACCATCTGAACTTCCTGCATTTCTTGCAGCAAGCTGCAAGGATGTAGCTTTTGTAAATCACCACTCATGCTGGGGTGGATATTTTGGCTATACTGCCATGTTTGAGTCTCCCATGCTCCTGTAAACAATCTTTCATCCATGCTCTGGAAGTAAGGTCAATAAACCCATGGTTCCCCATGACAGATGCTGGTGGAAGTGTTGCTTTGTCTGTCACTGGTGTCGCACCTAGAATAAAGAGATTCTTGTCCATGTCTTATGTCGGTGACGGTTTGCACCCGCATTACTCAGTTATTTTCTGCCAGTCAAAATTCTGGAGAATAGCAAATTGCTTAAGCATGAATGTCCGGTGATGAGCAGAGAACCTGATGGGTGGGATTAAAGAAGGAACGGAGAAATTAAAGACCACAGGATTCACTTCCTGGGAATGAAAATAAGAATGGTGCTGAGGGTCAGGTGAAACCAGGTGGAAGCTTAGGACAAAACACAGAAACTAAAGACTATCAGCCCTCGAATTTCCCTTGTCCATTGCCCTGCTCTGGGGTAGCAGCAGGGTCTGCTTTGTGGAGTTTCTGAGGGATAGCGAAGAAGTAGGGCATATACGGGCCATAAAAATGTAAGAAGTCAGAATAGGTTCTGACCTCATCCAGGTCTGGATGGGAAATGAAGAGCAGGAGAGGTCCAGAGCTTGATCAACAGGAGAATGGGAGGAAGGATGGGAAACAGCACAAGGCAAGGCCAAGATGCGGAATACAAGTGGCACACTTCATGGCTGCTGCTGTTTAAATGTGGCCGTGAAGGACCAGTGCCACTAAAGTCAGCAGGGGCTGGAGCCATTAAAGACGTGAATGAAGTATTGGGTGATCCAACAGTCTTCATAGAATTCTGTTTGTCATCTAGCCCCTTGAACTTGGCCAGAGGGGAGCAAACCACTGATCTGTTTCCAAATGTGCTGACTACAGAAACTCAAAACCATAACAGGGCCATGTCTCAGCTGAACGCCAGAGAGAGGAGCTCAGTCTCCAGACCTTTAGAGAGTTTAAGAGCCAAGAGTCTGGCTCCAGGTATAGCTAGCTATCCTACTGACTTTGAAAGAAATCATGGATGTGAGAGAGTTGGCTCAGTAGCTGAGACACGTGCGGCACTTTCAGAGGACTAGATTCTGGATCTCAGTACCCATGTCAGTTGGTTCACAACCGCCTGAACCTCCAGCTCCAAAGCATCATATACTATCCTCTTGGCCTCCTTATGTACCTCGATGCCTGTCAACACACATTCACCCACAAATGCACACACTGTGAAATAGAAAATAAAACTATTTAAGAAAGAAATCAGAACTCCAATGTGATATCCATTGTGCCACACAATGGAGTATTACTCAGTTGTTAAAAACAAGGATACCAGGCTTGTCTGTAACTCTTTTGCTGGCTTGTGGGAACCGATTTCTCACACTGGGTTGTCTTGCCCAGTCTTAATACATGGGGAGGTGCTTAGTCTTACTGGAACTTGATACGCCATGTTTTGTTGCTATCCATGGGAGGCCTGCCTTTTTCGGAATAGAAATGGAGAAGGAGTAGAAGGGGCCCAGAGAGGAGGTGATCAGGAGGGGTTGGGAGGAGAGGAGGGAGGGGAAACTGCAGTCAGACTGTAAAATAAATAAACAAATAATTTATTTAAAAAAAAGAAAGAAGTCAGGACTGAGAGAGGGAAGAGTCCTCAAAGTAGAGTGCCTGACAGAGAAGAAAGTTTATGTTCTAACCCTATCACACACCTCAAAAAGATAGATGGAAGGGAAAGGAAGAGGGGGAAAGAAAAGAGAGGATGGTGTGGGTAGAAGTTGTCTCCATATTTCAGATTGTTGTCAACCAAGCAAGGTGTTTGAAATTTGGCACATCAGTCTCCGACCTGTGTGACTAGGACAGTAGGGTTCCAAACTGGTTTGTTATTTTTCCTGGCTTCTTATGATGGTGAGTGAAGTTTTCCTGTTCCTACAGTGGTGAGCAAGTGTGTGTTTGTGTGTGTGTGTGTGTGTGTGAGTGTGTATGTGTGTGTATGTGTGCTGTGCTGTGTGTGTGTGTATGTGTGTGTGTGTGCTGTGTGCTGTGTGTGTGCTTGTGTGTTGAGTTACAATGTTTCCAGCTTTAATAAATTTGGTTCCTTCACATCTGCGTGACATGGCACATGTAAAAGATTACATGACTAAGTGACTTTGTCTTTCCTTTGCCTCTTTTGTGGTCCCTATCTCTCTTTTTAATAGCTTTCTTTCTCCCCTGGGTGTGTTTTTCAAACTAAGTCTACCCAACCCAGACACCACACATCCAACAATCCCTTTTACTGTGCTAGCCACACGAGGTTATACCACACAAGACACACCTGCGCTCAGCACTTTGTGGCCAGAAACCAGACAAGGAAGGACAGCATCTGTGCCCCAGTGTCCCAAGTCTGGCCACTCTGCTTTGTCTATTCCTTCCCAAAAGAAACAATGAAATCACTCGTGCTTACACTGCCCCCCTCCCTGCCTGCCTCCTCACTGACCTTGGTGCTCCCCCTGGTGGATCCAAAGGGAGAGTTTGCCAGACTTCAGGAGGGCCTTAAATAATGAACTCTTCCCACTTCCAGGTTCAGCTACGTCATTACATTTCAGTGTTTCTGAATGCCTTGTATCTTAGACGTATATGCGTGTATGGGATTTGGAGAGTAGGGGTAGAGAATCTGATTGTCTAGTTATCTCCAGAGAAAATAGATTCTAAATATAATCGGATGTTTTGGGGGGAGGGAGTGTGAACTTGTAGTATATATTGTGTGAGTGCAGCTTGGAATCCAACTCACTGCATTCCCAGGTGCTCTGAGGCACCTGATGTGCTCACTTGCCTGTAAGCATGTGGCACTAATATCACCTTCCTCTCTATTTGCAAGATATCACTTCTGGCCTGTCATGCTGGCAACTTGTCACCACAACTTCCTCAAGAGGCTGTCAACTTCTGTTTTAAATTATACACACAACACAGCACTAGATTGTACAGTAACAAATTCAAGGGCTCTGAGATTTTTCACTACCAAGTAACTTCAGTGACAGATGCCCTCAAAACCATTTGATTGGCACCTTGGCTTGGAATGTTATAAACACTGGGCAGATGTCCAGGTTTCTTGGGGTGGCTTAGGGGTCCCTCATTCACTCCTCATCTGGGTTCTTCTCTTCTTTTCTTCTTGTCCACTGATGCCATAGAATATTAGGAAAAATGGCATCTCATATCCCTCCATCATGTCAGATGATTTCTATGACTGCATAGCCCTGGCTGTCCTAGGACTCAAAGGGAAATGAAAATATTGGGATGACACTTGACATCTTGCCTATTGCCCTAGAAATTAAACTGTTGATAAGGCAGTTATGTTGAGATACGAAAATAAATTTACTTATAGGAATATAATTTTAATTGATAGGGTGCTATTCAGTAGAGTAAAGAAAATTTATGCCAGGCAGACATTCCTCAGAATTTTCAGAGACCCAGAAAAGATAGGTTGTCTCTATAGACACTGTATATGGTTAAGCAGGCAAGAGCAATATTGGTTCTGGGAGAGGACCTGGGGGCTCTGTCAGCATCAGCATGGTGCCTCACAGTCATCCATTGGTATGTATGTGGTATATATACATACATGAAGAAAAAACAATCATACACACAAGAAATCCAAAAAAGTTGATTTAAAGATTGTCACTATGGCATCATGACATATAAGAAAAGGAGATAAGTTTTTTGTTTTTATTTTCACTATGGTTTAGTTGATTTTGGTATCTGCAGTTGAATTGTGCTTACCTCCACCAATAAACTATTCTAAGTTCTTAACTTAGTAGCTATGAATGAGACTAAGGTTTCTAAGGATGTAACTTAGAGGACTTAAGGCCCTCAACATTCCTTTAGTAGAGTTTCTCATGTTTTGGTGAACCCCAACCATGAAATTATTTCATTGCTACTTCATAACTGTAATTCTGCTACTGTTATGAATCATAATGTAAATATCTGATATACAAGATATCCTGATATGTAACCCTCTAAGGGGTCAAGACCCACAGAATGAGAACTGCTGGCTAAGGGTGTAGCAACAGCCTAGTAGTGGATTGTACTTACTAATGCACATAAGAAAACTCAAGAGGAAAAGGAAGAAGGTGTGTTAAGGTTCTTGGTTTAAGCTTATGTATTAACTGACTGAATGCTAAATCCAGTAACAAAACAGTAACTAAAGACCTAAACAGAAAGGGCCATATACAGAGGAACAGCGAAGCCGTAAGTAAAGAAATGCTAGGATCAAGGAGAGGAAAAAAGATTCTTCCCCACAACTTGCTATGGGACCACAATTATGTCAAATGCCTTGATTTGAGACTTTTTATAGAACTGTGAGGGAATATTTGTGGTAGGCTTAAGTCACCCAGTATTTGAAATTCAACCCAAGAAACAAATATACTATTCTATGTATATTCGATGTCCAAATAATAATGCCAATCAAATAGCTTTGTCTCAAAATGTTTACAACTCACTTTGTTGACCTTGCATCTGGCAAGTTTTATTTTAGCACTTTTCTCTGGAAGCAGACAAAGCTAAGCAACAGCAACCAAATCTTAGGGGACGCTCAATGGGATGGGATCCACAGAGCCTGGTGCTGCATCTGTCTTCTCCTTGGCATCATGATGAGCTGGCTCCCATGGCTTCCACATTGTCACAGAGTGGTGATTAAAAAGTTCAGCCTAGACCCTTTCCCACATTGGTAGACTCTTTAGTCTCTCTAACAATTTTACTGCTTGTGCCTCTGTCCAGAGAAGGCTTCTTTTGATAGTAATGGAAATTGCATTACTCTGACTCCTTATGAAATTCTTCTCTTCACCAATTCCTAAGCGCCGTTTTAAATATTCCTTCCCAGGCATAGAAAGGCTGACATAGAAGGGTCCCTGGAGCTTAAGGACCTGACAGTCTAACATAATCACTTAGTTCCAAGTCCCAGTGATGGACCCTTTCTCACAAAATGAAGGGCAGACAGATATGCTGAAGAATCACACCTGATGCCGACCTCTGACAAACACATATGCACACATTCCATAAATGTATCCCTGCATATACACACATAGGCTCTCACACACACTCACACACACACACACACACACACACACACACACACACACAACTTCTGTGCCATGTTAAATATTCAGAAAACAGCGCCATTAGATTATATGGTCTGCCATATTTCAAGAAAAACATGGTTCATGGTATCTTTCAAAATAGCCTTATTATATTCGGCTAGTATGCTGCATTTCCCATTATTTTTATACCAGAATAATTCCATCTTCCTCCAAAGATTATAAGATGACAAAACAAAGCTAATATCAAATGATGTCTATGATCATTTCCCAAAGATTCTGAGTTTCATTTGGGTCTACAGAGTTCAAAATACGAGTTTATTTTCACGAGTTCAGATTGTTAGCAGGTGAACCCAAGAGTTACCTCTGAGTTTCTCCCAAGTCATTAGAAAATACATGATTATAGAAGGGAAAAGTGTTGACTGTCAGAAAACTGATTTGCTCAAACACAAAATCATCCTTAAATAGATTCATATCTTGAAGTCCATTTTCAAAGATGGGATTGCCCTCTCCATAGAGGACCACATAGAGGCAGAGCACTTGTCAATCAGTCAGTTTTGAACCTGGTGACGAAATACAGCAATTAACTAGAGCATGAGGGAATTTCATTACCTGGTTGATTGTGGGAGGATGAAACAGAATTTTTATCAGTTGGCTTCCGTGACTCCTAACGTCTTAGGAAATTAGAGGCTGACGAGGAGTGACTTAAATATGTACAAAGTGGGCATTTGAGTAAAAGGACACTATCACATGAACCATCTTCCCCTCATTTCTCCCTACATGGTTCTTGTTGATATAAAAAATAATCAAGTTGGAAAACGCAAGCTTACTAATGTACATTCATGGATGGTCACCCTCCACTAAGTCATCCCCACAGGTTCTAGAGGAACTGTGTATGTTTCAGCTCAACTAACTGACTGCTTTAATCTTGAAAAATTTTACAGTTATTAGAATTTGTTCTCAATGCATCCTGAGCTCTACCATTCTGAATTGAATCACATGATCTAATTCTTATTAAGGCATACACGCATGATGTCACTTAGTATTGAATCCCCTGAAGTGTCAATGGATATTGGCATAGTCCATAAATGGACCTCTGTTTTCATCAACCAGAATGATATTCTGCCAAAAATAGAAAAAAAACAAATCAAATATTGAATAATCAAAGTAATTCTTTAAAGTAGAAAGCAGTAACATGAGGTCTAAAGCTAAATCTCAGAGGGAGCTTCTTGCCCAAGTATGACTAGCAACCTTGGTCAAGTCCCCGTCCTAAATGTCTATGGCAGTCATTAAAAGGTGAAGCAGCGACCTCAATGTCATGTATGAAACTCTGAATACACCCAGCCTTACCCGAAATGAAGCTATATCTGAATGTAGTTGGAAAGGAGGAAGGGGGCAGTAGCTTTTCCCTCTCAGGCAGCCCTTCAATAGATGAGTGGCACTTTGCTGAGGCTGTAGCAATGATATTTGAATGGAAGAAAAGGAATAGAAGATGTGGTTTCCAAGAAACAGTTCTAACCGGAAAACAACAGTGGCTGGGGAGATGACTCAGTGGGGGTAAAGGGCATGTTCTGCAAGCATGAGGACTGGAGATCCCTGTACCCATCTAAATGATTGACAATGCCAGGATATGCCCAGTATGTGGGAAACAGAGGCTGATGATCCTCAGAGCAAGCTGGATAGCTAGACCAGCTAAATCGTTGAACTCAAGATTTAAGTTGAGGGACAGAGAACACACCTGATATCAACTTCCGGCATCTATATGCATAAACACATACACACACACACACACAAACACACACATACACACACACACACCACATACACAGGCAAAAAAGGTGGCATTTACATTCTGGTTATAATTATAATATTTTATAATATTTACATTCCATGTATATGTATGTACCTGTGCCCTTCTCCCAGCATGGTAAATATTCATAAGGAAAAGTAAATGGGAAATGTGCCCTGGCTTCTCATCATTTCATTTGGAACCGTGTCTATTTTTACAGCTTTTTTAATTTAATAAATTGAAGGTCAAAAATCAACTCTGGGCTATGAATAGATCTCACAGCAATCACTTTTGCAGCATCATGGAAACAGACATCACATTGTCTCCATCAAGCATTGACGATAGCTTCCGGCATTCTGTACTCTTGTTTAAATATAAAAAAAGGCAATGAATGGTTCCCTTCAGGGCAGGCTTTGAAGCATCTTTTACAATATGGTTGAATATTTGAAAATTGAGTTTAAAAGTCATTAGGCTTGCCACATTGAGGCAAACAAAAAAAAAATGAACGTGTAAAGAAGCAAGCAAGGGAGTAGCTGCATTCTAAATACTTTCAGGTGGCAGTCCCTTACTTGTTCTTAGAGACAGCCAGCACTGAAATGTTCAAGCTGTACCTTTTGCCTTAAGAACTATAATGCAATTCTCATCTCTCTGTTTCATAATCTTTCTCTCCTGACGTTTAAACCATGGTAAGTAAAGACTTCCTTCAGAGGCTCCCAGTGACCTGAGCCAGGTATTAAAGATGGAAGTGCTACTGAGCTGCCATGGCTGTCAGCTCTTCAAGACAAAATCATCAAAGCTAAAAGCTCCCTGATACCTTTTTGAGCCTCCCGAGACAAAGTAGCTAGGAATGGAGAGTGGGCCAGGAAGATCAATCTCTCTCTGTGTCTTTTGATTTATTGTGAGAAAATACATACAACATAAAGACCATAAAAATCACCCTTTGAAGCTCTAACTAATTCAGTTCACTGGCTTTAACTTACATGCACAGTGTTGTATAACCATAGTTACCATCCAGTCCTGGGATTTTTTTTTCACCTTTCCAAACTGAGTCTATTATACATTTCCCAAACCAAATCTGTATCTGATTAATAACCACTCCTCATGATTTTCTCTCCCAAGTCCTGGAGATGATCATTCTACTGTCTGACTCTAAGAATCTGACTACGCCAGGCATCCCATTTAAGGAGTACTTGACCTTATGTAGATGGAACATTTCAGTTAGCTGAATATCTTCAACATCATCTATGTTGTATCATGCTAGAACCTCCTTCCTTTTGAAGCTTGAATAATATTCTTTAATGTGTATAGACCAAGTGGTGGTTATCTATACCCCCACTCAAATGTTGATGACTAGAGAATTCCCTTGCCACTCTGTTTTAATATTGGCTTTCACTTTGCTAGTTTAGTACATTGGGATCCCAGACTAATAGACAAGTCGAAATTCTTTCCTATGGAGGGAAACGAAAACTGTATTCCAAATGAAAATTAAATGGGAAGGACTAAACAGTTCACCTATTCAAATCTATCTTGAAATTCTCTCTTCTGGAGAAGAATAATCTAAATACTTCTTCACTTTCCTCGTGCAACTAAAATTAAAAAAAAAGCCTCTCATTTACCGCACATTCACTAAAACTTCAGTTAGCACAAAAACTAGACACTATTTAGACATATATGAAAGTGCTTATACATTTATTTAGAGTAGCCAAAATAATTAGAACATGCCTGAAATGTAAAGAAAATGTTTTGGCAAGATACTAGCTACATAGTCACTTCCTAGAAAAAAAATTCTGTTTTCTTGCTTTTGGAAAAATACCAGTCTACCCATCCTCCAACCGGTACAAATGACTTTTCCGTTTTCAAGGAAAAACCCAAATGTGAAAGTCTATTACATGTGGAAATTGAATACATTAAGAAAGATTCACTAATATTCGCCCAAGCCATCTTTTATCACACTGTATTTTGTTCACTGTTCTTTTAGTGGCATCATGGGGAGACAATGACATCTTACTCAGCCACTTGACATTAGTGGATAGATTTTCTAGTTCTGGGCAGAATTCTCTTACATTACTTAATGTGAACTTCAACAGAACAATTTATATTACTGATTAAACAGCTACTTAGAAAAAATGACAGTGCACCACATTTTCAAAAGTCCAAGAGTGTCTCTTACAGTGTAAGTAGGAAGTAAAAAGTCTGGGAAGACTTACATTAAATAACAAAGTCACAACATTTTGGCCAGCCTTAAGCTCAAGATTAACTTTTTAGATGCCATTGCTCTGACATCTTTGTTGCAAGAACTGAATGATGAGATTGAACATCAGAATCCCAGAAATGGCCTCCACTTGGCTTATACTTTTGTGGAGCCAGTTCCCCCAGGGTTCTCAAGACCTGCAGGTGACCTTAGTTAAGCTGAATACATAGCACTGCATTGACACTGCATCCGTCTGCCCAATTCTGATTGGCGAAGTGTTAGATAGCCATGTGTGTCTGTCCTCTCTAGATCTAGAATGTCAGCCGACGGAGCTTCCTTGCTCTGAATTTTGTCCACCACATAGAAAAGGCCAGTGAAAACATGACATATATGTAGTAAACTTGGGCCAGATATCATTTCTTTCCCAACAGGAACACACCTATTGGGGATATTTGGGTATTTGTATCAATATGTTTTGACAGGTTTTGACATAAGTGACCTCTTAAACATTTTAGTTAAGTATTTGCAAATGCAAAGCACCCTAGCTCCCCCACTTTATGAAATATGACCTAGGCAAGCAGCCCCTCTGAGGTCATGTTTCCTGCATTGAAAATTAGGTATAAAGCAGGCATGGTGGGCCACTCCTTCAGTCCCAGCACTTGAGAGCCAGAGAAGGCAGATCTTGGTGAATTCTGATTCAGCTTGGCCTGCATAGCAAGTTCCAGGACAAATAAAGTTGCACAGTGAGACCCCATCTCACAAAAACAAAAACAAAAACAGAAAGCAAAGATAATAACAGTGTTTTTGCTTCTGGAATGTCAAGAATGTTAAAAGAAATTCTGGTGAGATTCATAGTTACAGCAAAATGAGTACTCAGTTAATAGTGACCACCATTCCCAGTGACTCAAAACATTTCACAACTAATTGTAGCCTTCTGTCACAAAGAATCATTAGTCTGGTCAATTTTTGTACTCTCATCCAGAGACACATAAGCAAACTCAGTGAAGAAACATGAGAAACATCCACAGGCAAGTGCTAAGCCAGGTCATTTGGGGCCTGACATTCACGGAAGTTTTGAGTTGGAGTTTATAAAGAGAAATGTTGTAATGTGAAGTAAGCAAAATTAAATGAGATACAGGGCTTTGTAAGGGGTCCTGTGCAAATGGAATGCTCCAAAGCTTAAAGGACAGTAGCTAGCAGGTAAATTGACCTCTGCACAGCTTTCTGATAAGCTACTCAAATGATGAACTTCCCTTGAAAGGTCCAGTGGGATTGACTTCTAGCCTTTCGCAAGGGTGAAGTGACTCTTTGGGGAAGAAAGACTAATAGATGGCTAGTAATGGCCTGGAGTGATGGAGCACAACTTTGGCAGTCAGGTGGTCTGGGGACTCAAGCTGGCCATTTTCTGACAACTTAGCAGTGATCAAGGGCTGACATTCCTCTGAGATACATTTCTCCCAGTACCACTGGGTCTACCTTTGGTGTGGGAGGACTTTCTGTCTCTGTGTTGCGTTTCTTGGTTAATGAATAAAGAAACTGCATTGGCCTATTTATAGGGCAGAACTTAGGTAGGTGGGGAAGATGGAACTGAATGCTGGGAGGAAGAAGGGCAGAGTTGAGACACCATGGATCCACCACCAGAGATAGATGTGTTGGAACTTTACAGTAGGCCATGACCTCTTGGTGATCCACAGATTAAAAGAAATGGGTTAAAATACGATGTAAGAGTTATCCAATAAGAAGTTAGAGCTAATAGGCTAAGCAGTGATTTAATTAATACAGTTTCTGTGTGATTATTTCAGGGCTAAGCTAGCTGGGCAGCCAGGACGAACAAGCAGGCCCTCCCTCAACAAATTGGCATCCATGTGCCCAGCTAAATCCACTTAAAACCTGAGAGAATTTGAAAAGAAATTCTAGACACAAAAATAAAGAGTTTAACACGGCTTCTTTCTGTTTGCTGGTGGTATGCTGCGGTTCCTTGAGGAGAGATTTTCCTGATTCAGCTATAGCAGGACAAAAGCCGCAGCCATTTTAAAATGTCGGCTTTCTGGGTCAGGCTGACAGCACTGCCTCTGGCTCTTTCAGAAGGCCAAGTATTTGGATGGGATATGTGAGCAGATTGCTGCAGCTTGCTTAATGGTGATGTGGACCAGCTTTGTGCCTGGAACTGGGGTGCTGTGCATCGCTCAGAGGCACAAGTGACTCGCCATGCTGGACTGTGCAGGACAAGCAAAAAGTACCATATATATCATAGTAATTGCACAGCTTAAGTTTTTTTTTCTTTTTTTTTTTTTCAAGACAGGGTTTCTCTGTAGCTTTGGAGCCTGTCCTGGAACTAGCTCTTGTAGACCAGGCTGGCCTCGAACTCACAGAGATCCACCTGCCTCTGCCTCCCGAGTGCTGGGATTAAAGGCATGCACCACCATCGCCCAGTACACAGCTTAAGTTTTAAGAAGCACTTAGCATTTTAAGAAGCACTTCTGGTTTGAAAATAATTATAGATATGCAATAAAGACAAATCCAGATGGATTATAGTGTTGGGTAAATGTATGCAGGCTTGGAAGAGAGAAGAAAAAGAATAAAAAGAGTTAAAAAAAGTAAATCATTTTAAAAAGTCTTTAAAGAGACAGAGTACAAATAGTCATAGATTAAAAGGATTAAAGAAAAATAAGCCACATAAAGATGGAAAATACACAGAGAGTCTGATTATGTATATTAGTGTGTTTTCTTTGAATTTTTGACTGTGAAAGAGCTAAGAACAGAGAGACATTTCATTGTATGGGCTGCTAAGCTAAACCAGCATGTATATTACAAAGGTATCTTGACTTTAGAATTTGGGTCTAAGGATATGGTGCTTTGGAAAAGAGGTTCTTCTTTTGTCTGCACAGAAAATGAGAACCTGTGGATTCATTCCAGGCTAATATGGTATGACGGACCGATACCCCCTGAAAGATTGCTGTGAACACCCCCACAACGAAAATATTTTGCCCAATAAACAGCAGGAAGCAGTATGGACAAAACTACACCCACATTCCCAAATATTGTCTATAATTGTTTGTTTATATTTAAAGGGGGATATGATATAGATATGAATAATTTGCATTGGTGTGGATCTTGATTTATTGATACAAATAAAGGTAAATTTTGTTATACTGTATATGTATATTTCTGCCCTTGGTTAAGGTATTGTGTTTGCATAGTTCATTTAAAAATGCAATGTATAATTAAGAAATATAGGTTAATAGAGAGTCATCTATAATAGTCAAGTTTGTAGTCATGTTAGATTTTGTAGATGTATAGAGATATATTTAAGTTAGATAGGTATTCTTCAAATCTTTCAGAGACCTTCAGAATATGGCATTTAAAATGTTTTAATAACTTAGGACTTTTCATGACAATAAAACACATCTGCTCCTGACAGCACCAATATACTTCAAGAA
Organism: Myodes glareolus; assembly: GCF_982192425.1. NCBI lineage: Eukaryota > Metazoa > Chordata > Mammalia > Rodentia > Cricetidae > Myodes > Myodes glareolus. The sequence continues at coordinate 109,468,417 of NC_142053.1, read as the reverse complement.
GAAGATGGGCATTGAAGAGGCTCCTATGGAATTTGTTAGATAAACTAGATATACAGGATCCACAGAGAAATGACTGCTGAACTTGCCTAAAGGTGAGATGATCCTTTGGGGTTCCTGATTCATGAAAGAGTCTGTAAGACATTCTGCAGGACACAGAAAAAAAGTGGCTGGCAAACTGCCAAAATAGGCAGATCTGTCTTTGAAATTTCCTGCTTCATAGAAAAGTCTCCCAGACACTATGAAGCTGTAAGCTAAAGATGGATGCCCCAATGGTACAGAAGAACTTTGAATGACTGTCCAGGCAGTGAGATGTGTCTGTCATTTCTAGAGTTTTGGAAGTTTCTTATAATGCACTTCCTGTTTTCTTAGGTAATGGTATATCCTTCTGGAGTCTTTGATGGAGTTGAAGAATTTATAGTTATAGTTTTCCTTAGTTATGATAAAAGATAAAGTAGATATAAATATTGTAACTGTAATTCTTGTTAGAATTTTACTATGTTAAAGCCTTCCTTTTTGTTTAAACAGAAAAGGGGAAATGGTGTGGGAGATCCTTCTGACTGTGTGTTGCTTTTCTTGGTTAATGAATAAAGAAACTGCCTTGTCCTGTTGATAGGGTAGAACTCAGCTATGTGGGAAAGATGGCACTGAATGCTGGGAGGAAAAAAAAGCAGAGTTGAGATGCCATGTATCTGCCGACAGAGATAGATGTGTTGGAACTTTGCTGGAAGGTCATGACCCTGTGGTGATACACAGATTAATAGAAATGGGTTAAATTAAGATGTAAGAGTTAGCCAATAAGAAGTTAGAGCTAACGGGCTAAGTAGTGATTTAATTAATGCAGTTTCTGTGTGGTTATTTTGGGGCTAAACTAACCAGGCAGCTGGGACAAACAAGTGCCCATTCCCCAACATACTTTAGCCTAGAATCTTTTCTCTTAATCATTAATGGATCCATTTCCAGGTCCTAACTAGCCATCCTATCTACACACTTGATATCCTTGCATGAAGACACAGGCATATGAGCTGTGATTCTTGTGTTTCTCAGACTGGACAGCTGATTCAAGATTTTGAATATTACTCAATAACTCCTCATTCTCATTATAACTGTGTGTAATAAAAATAGAAACAACAGAACAAGCTGAACATCTAAGCTCCATTACTTCGGTTTCTATTAAGCTGGATAATAAAACCACAAAATAATATGTGTGTATGCGGAAAACAGTAAACATGCTAATGTGGACAGGGGGCTCATAAGTCTCAACTCTGCACAAAGAACTACCAGCAACTAAGGAATGCTGAGATCTGGAGAAATAGTCTTCCCTACAGAAGAGTACACCGATTGGTTATCTAATGCCAAATGGTTGGCCCTGAAAACATATGTATACAAATACTATCATATAGACTGGACAGGTTATATTTAGGGAATATATAAGTCTATATACATGTATGTATGTGCATGAAATAACTATTAAAAAAGAGGCAATTGATTTGAAAGAGCAAGGAGGGGTACGTGAGAGAGTTAGGAAGAAGGAAGGGAAGAAAATGAAATTATAATCTCAAAAAATAAAAGGAGTTTTTCAAACAACTAAGGTTTGTATCATTCAACAAGGGAAATTTTTGTTGTCATTTATTTAACATTCATATTATCTACATATAAGCATAAATATTAGTGGTTAACAAACTTTGCCAAGTGTCCTTTATGAGGAATCATTAAGGTTTATTTCTGCATTGATACTCTATAATCTGCTTACCCAACTCTCCCTTTTTTAGAAATGCAACTAAAAACCACAATAGGAGTTTACTGAACAAGACTTCAGATAGGCCATATGAGAGAGAGAGAGAAAGAGGGAGAGAGAGGGGGGAAGTCATAAGCATTGAGGAAAGATGGAGAAATGACTTGGAGGCTCGTACATTACAGAGGAGCTTGTACTTCATGCAAATGCTTTAGAATGCTGGAAGTGAAAACTAAAACTTCGCTCATTTGAAGCACCTTTTGCCCCAACAGAAACACTCCTAGATATACATGCAACATAAATACACAGCTATTCACCAAAGGGCATGTAACAAAATGTTCATATCAACACTATTTCTCATAGTTCATAGTGAAAGCAACTTTCATCCTCACCAACAAATGGATGACTAAGTGATTGGTGATATAGTCATTAAGTAAATTTCTACAGCAGTGGACATAACTGCAACTATATGCCAATAAATGAATGACATGAAACAAAAGTTTTCAAAAGGCTTTATTAATTCATGGAATTCAGAATAGGTGTTATGCCTGGCTGACTGGTGGTTCCTTAGAGCCTCAGATGGCCTACTTAGGTTAATTTTTCTGTTCTGACTATAACCACAGCATGCAGATGCTTACTTTGTGAAATTATTAAACTCCTCTAGATGTGACATGTGCATCTGTATTCATATGATTTTCAAATGTTCTGTCTTTGTTGAAACGATGGACACTGTCAATATAATATGGTAGAATCACAATTTGACCAACGATACAAGACTATGCAATTCCCAAGTCTGGAAACCACTTATTTTTAGGCTGAGGAAAAAGTCACACATAAAGAACCAATGATATCTTTCTGTTTCTGAATTGGGGGGGGCATATAATCAAGAACTGATAGAATAAGTCACAAGGAAGAGTAGTTTCAGAAATTGCTACAAGATCAAAATATTTCAGATGACTCTCCACTACAAAATCTCCTAGAAAGAAATGTAATATCAAATTTAAGATAAACACATTTTCTCCAATGGACTTTCTCATTTCCTGCCATTTTCTACTTGGCACATCCTGCTCTGTCATGATGTCCCCTCTTGCAAGAACTTAATCAATAGACTTAAGAACACTCATTTTAGAAGAATTTTCCATGAACCCTTTACTACAGAAATTTTCTTTGCTCACCTCCAGTTTTCATTTCCTGTCTCTTGACCTGTTTTTAACTTATTACGAAGTTAATTTGAAATGTCTAACCTGTTGCAACATGTAGTCCATATCAGGGTAGTTTTAATAAGAAACATTTTGGAAATTTAATTAAATATCAGAATGTTTATCTATAGCTCCCCAATAACTCTCATTTCCAATAAAGATGAGGGCACAATGACCAAGGCTGATATTAAGACCTCTATGAGCAATTTTAAAAGATAACTCTAGTGGTTCATTTACTGAGACCTGGTAAAGACAATGGGTCAGATGTTTCATTTTAAAAGAATACAAAGAAATAAAAAGAAAAATTTAAAAAGAAAACAGTACACTAAAGCCCCACAGAACAAAAGCATTAGTGAACAGAAGACATAAGGAAATATATTGTTCTACCTCCTCTTTCATAGTGGGGTCCTGTGGTCACAATCACATGGTCTGGATTGTTTTAGTTCATGGTAGTTTGGTGGGTTTTATTAAATTTGTTTGTTTTTGTTTTGTTCTGTTGACGGTGTGTGTGTGTATTTGGTACACACACTCTGCTCAGTCACTCAAGGGAAGGACTTGCGCAAGTAGGGTTTGGTTCTCAGTGTTTTCTCTTTCAAGGAGAACAGAAGTACCTATTTTCTGGTAATTCCCAGCACTTGGCAGCACAAGGCAGGAGGATGGAACCGTCACAGAAATACATAAATAAATACCGTTGCTCTTCAAGGACACTTACTGAGTCTTCTAAAACTGCTTGTACTTATGGAGAGCTCTTGTACCAAGTCCCCTCAGGTTAGGCCACCTTTCACTGAGTGTAGCCATTCTTGTCATCATGAGTCATTTGGAGTTGAATACAGTTTCATACCTTGCTTCCTTGGCTACACTAAATTTCTGAGGTTATTTCCCCCTTTGCTTTGTGCTGTTTGCTATTTTTCATTGCCCTGAGAGGTAATGGGAGGGGTGGTCACAAGATTTTTAACTCCACCCAGTAGTTCCTTTCTGCCTGTCTGTCGCTATTGTTTTTATTGTTGCTGTTGCTGCTGCTGCCTGTGATGACCATCAGCTCCTCATTAAAGATGTCCCTTGTTACTGTTGTTCTTTCTGAAGGACTTTCCTTAAGTATTTGACTAGTAGAAAAGGGATCCTACTCCAGGAAGTGACAAGAAATCATACTCTTTCCCCTTATTCTACTTTTGCGCATGATTGGACTCCCAGAGATCTCCAATTTCTTAAGTATCTCCTAACACAAGTAAGATAATTGTCTACAGAAACCATTTCCCTTCTCTGTTTCCTTCTCATCCTACAAAGAAGATGCATAAGTGCTGTTTCTTGTCTATTTTCCTTACTATCTGGCCAGAGTAAACTCACAGGTTGACTTCAAAGGATGGAGTGTCTGCAGCCTCTAAATAGGGCATCAGCTGATGGCATTAAACAGCTCCATGTGAAATCTAAAAACTTCCTTTTCAACTGTGCTTCACTGTGGACACAAGTTGTTCCCTATCCAATGCAGGGGATTATAGATGCATGTTTTTAGATGGTGCTAAATTACTTCTAGAGCTCGAGAGATGCTCACCGAAGAAAAGCACTTGCTGCCCAAGCATGGGAACCTGATTTCAGACCTCTGCAGTTCCACACTCAGAAAAAACTGGACTGGCCATACCCACACCGTTAACTTCAGTGCTGGGGAGAGCAGTCAGAGACAGGAGGACCAAAAATTAAAACAAGGCATGTTTTACTACAATATGACAAAAGAACTCTTTCCTTTTTAATGAGACGTTCAATTACTAACAACTTAATACAATGGTAATACCAGTAAGTTATAAAATAAATTTCCCGATTTTGAAACTAATATTTATTTGATGCTGTATCCAAGCATTTATTCTCTTAATTTTGTTTGAAATTCTAATGCATAGTACACCTGAAGAGTCGCTGTGAAATATTGAGGAAGCATAAGAATTTATTTTCACTATTACCTGGAAGTTATTAAATGTTTCTTCTAAAAATACACATTTATAATTTCGCATGGGTAGCAAAATGGGATGAAAATGTTTTATCAATTTCATATGGTGCATTTTAAAATGTGGTAAATAGTATGGAGATTGTTTTACTAAATGGCCATGAATTAAACACATAAAATATTAAAGACCTATTTTCAGGAATGCAGGCTCTGTAGCTTTTTGGATAAAGTGCTTGTCTAGTAAGGGCATATTTTCAACAGATAAGGAATATAGTTTTAAATGATTATCACATTTTTCCTGTATTCTTGTGCCCCAAACCAGAAAAAACAGGTTTTCTTCAATAGAATTATAGAATTAAACCAAGTATGTACGACAACCTGAATCACCATATTATTCTAGCTATCCTCAATTAATTATCTGAAAAGAAAATGACATACTTCATGGCAATGAAAAGTATTACTTATGTTAATTACTTATCTCAGAATATTGGATAAAACATCCCACATGCTGTCATATCCTGTTTGTAAATCCCAATTCTACTGTTATGAATTAATGACAAAGTCTCAAAGATTTTTTTCAAGAAGAAAGGGTTTGTTAACAGAAATAATGGATGTGACTATGCAATTATTTGAACAAAAATTCTCTAAACAAATGGGGGTAAGTATCAAGAAACTGGTTCCCTTTCTCAACAAACAAAGAAGCAAATTAAGATGAATGAAGAATTAAAAAAAAGTATGTGCTAGTTTTGTCAGAATTAGATGTCAAGCTACAGAACATTATTAAGGGATTCTAAGCCTGTAGAAGGGTGGAAGTATGAATTAATGAATACATGGTATGTTGGCTTGAATGAGAACGACCCATGATGGTTCATATGTTTGAATGCTTCCTACCCAGTTAGTGGAACATTTTGGAAATATCAGGAGGTATGTCACTGCAGGTGGGCTTTGAAGCTTCAAAAACACACACCATCCCCAGTCTCTCTGCTTGTGAACTAGGATGTAAACCCTTAGCTGCTCTTCCAGCCCCATGCCTGCCTGCTTGCTGCCATTTCCCCACCATGATAATCATGGACTAGCACTCTAAAACTGTAAGTCTCCAGTTAAATGCTCCCTTTTACAAGTTGCCTTGTTCATGGTATCTCAGCTCAGCAATAGAACCATAAAAGAGAAACATGGGTAGTATTATTAATCAGGCACACAACAGTTCTCTACAATGGCAATGAGTCTGCAAATTTTACTGAGATGTCAATCTAATCAAAGGAATAATGGTTATACCCTTGCAAGGCTTCAGCAGGAATGATTGCTCAGTGCAAGATGAGTCTGAATTTAGGCCAAGGACTGTGCCTATGCATTGTCCTGTCTTCGCTCACTTATATTCTCAGAAGGTAGCCTCAGTTGGTTTAGCTGCTTGTAAAACTTTGTTATATAAAAAAAGATATTTGCTTCTTATTTTCTGGTTAATTGCAATGCTATTTCATTCTTGATCACTTTCATTCACCATTACTATCCTCATTTTAATAGCATAGCAAATATCTGTTTACTGGTCTATTTTTCTACAATTGACTTCAAATTTTATAATAGTGTGAGTTACTCATACACTTTCAAGGGTTCAAATATTTAAATCTTTTAAGGGCAATATATTCCAAAGGAAAATTATACTCAAAGCTTAAGAGAACTAGTAAAGGTATTTTCTTTTTCTTAATAATTTATTGTTCATAAAGCAGCTTATCAAGGTATTTCTATTGGTGAGGTATATATTCAGTCTTTAGCTAATACTTTTTATAACTTCAGAGAGAACTTTACATGACAACTCTTTGTCAAATTTCTAAGATGTAAACATACCATAGATTGCTAGATTCTGAAAGGCTAGTAAGAGTGACAGTGTGTTACAAATGGGAATAGATTTAGTGTTCAATAAAGTATAGAATTATCATGGTGAAACTAAATTGGCTGAATAAGTGAAGGAATTGCTGTCAATTTTCCAAGTCTCTGAATATACCACAAATCATATATCCATGTTGCAAATGTAGACTTAGTCCCTAGGTAGTTGGGAAAAGGCTAACAATCCACAGATACATGGATAATCCCATAGCTTTCCCAATTGTTTAAGATTCACCATCATTAACTTTGGTCAATGGTTCATGAGCACAGAGAAGCCTACTGCCACCATAATCCAAGTCTAATTCACTGGGAAACTTACTGGGCTTTCCTGCAACTGGAAAGAAACTAGAGAGAAAAAAGAAGTGCTTTCTCTAGGGTAGAATAAAGAAGCAAGCATGAAGGCATTCATAAGTAGACTATTGGAATGTGTCCACCGCTCCTTCTCATGCACTATAGGGGACCACCTCCTTGCATACATACAACTCACTCACTCACAAGTTAGTCCACCCATTCATCTCCCATTGGCACACTGGATATCCACAAGGAAGATAGCTGACATCTTTCCCATTTATCTTAATCAGGATCAACTCATCTCTTCACACAAAAACTCAAGACCATCTTTAAAGGAATTTCAAATACTATTCCCTCATCTTGTGTGAGCTGGGGAAGGAGTGGGTCAGAGAAGACCTTCTCATGTATATAGAATTACTTTACCTCCCCACTACACTTCACCTGAATAAGTAGGTGACTACTCAGACATAGTCAGCGTTTGGAATCTACTAAATGGTGAAATATATATATATATACATATATATATATACATATATATATATGGTTGTGTTTGTTGTAAATAAATATATTCATTTAAAAGACAGAAAGAAGCTCCATAGGAAGTCAGTGCCCCCAGTCAACAAAGGTCAGTAAATTCACACAAAGTCAGAAAAAGATAAATGCATGCTCTTTGGCCAAGAAACTGCTGTACATGGTTTATTGAAAGAAGTTCAGTTCTATTTCAATAATTAGCATTAGGGAATCAATAACTCTGTCAAACAGACAAAGCATAAAGTATCCTCCTCCTCTACTTCCTAACGAGGGTGGTTTTGACAAGGCTCACAAGTTGGAATGTCAGAGAGAAGGCAAAGAAGATGACAATGGAGTATCAAATGATAAACCAATACATCCCAGGGTGTGCAGCCGAACAAGAAGGACAGGGTAAAAGAATGGGAAAGAGAGGAGGGGACAGAGAAGAAGGGAAGTAGAAGAAAAGAGAAAAGAAGTAAAGAGAACCTTCAGCATTTACTGCAATGAATGGGAACTGATGATATGGTGTCCAACAAGAATTTGTGAAAATGTTGACAACAGAATGTGACACCCCCCCACACACGAATACACATCACACATACCCCCATGTTTTACCGCCTGCATCAAGGACCTACAACGTTTTTACAAGGCTTCTTGGGATTGCATCTGTGGTTCCTTTGATGGCATCACCTGCTGAGGTGAGCCTTTCAGCCAAAGAAAACAGTCTGGATAGACAGAATGATGTGAGCTAAGAGGTTTCACAGGAAAGATAGATAGATAGATAGATAGATAGATAGATAGATAGATAGATAGATGGATGGATGGATGGATGGATGGATGGATGGATGGATGGATGGATGGATGGATGGATGGATAGATAGATAGGTAGGTAGGTAGATAGATAGATAGATAAAGTACAATGCAAAAATACAAATGTAGAGCTCAATAAAAATCAATAAAAAATACAAACCACTCTGAGCATATTTTGGGCAATTGTTCTTACTATCTGTGATGTACTGTGCTTTAGAACTCCAAGTAAAATTAAGCAACTAAATGCATGAGTAAAACATCAAATAAAAACACTGTAATTTCTCTGGAAACATACAATGTTCCTGACAAATAGAAATGACTTAGGAACATGGGGAGTACAGGGAAACATGCTTTCAGGCTTTGCATATGAACTTCATTAAGAACGAGGCTACTGTTGAGGTCTTGACACTAAAGTCATTCCAAAGAAACAACAAATGTAGAAAACCAATAAATAGGCATCATTAGGGTTCACCACTGTGTGGCCTCTGATGAAACAAAACCATGTGCAGGTAGAAAACGCTGATGTGGTTTTTGTTGTTGTTTTTCTCCTATAGAAGTTCAGTGACAACTTCACTGATCACAAAATGTTTTAAGTATGAAAGAATGAACCTAAAAAGCAGCAATAAGTTTCTGGCAGTCTCATTGTCAATCCTGAATACTTTCCAGGAGCAGGCAGATGGTTTTGTTGTTGTTTCTTTGATCAGCTTTCTTCTCTCTTTTCCCCTCTGGACATCCTTCCAACCCCTTCTCCCAGAGAGCAAGAGATCCTACTCACATCCCTGGATGTTTATAACCTTGGCCTCTTTCCTGAGCTCCAGACCCAGATTTCCCACAGGCATCCTGGGGCCAGCCAGATGGAAGCCCGCTGACAACTCCCAGTAAACAGAGCCCCAAATGAATCCTTTCGGCAGAAGCTGAAGCAGTCCCTCAAGTTCTTGTGCATGAGGAAATAAAAAGGCATGGGGGTAATCCTCTAGTCCAAGGTCACTGCACAACCGTTAATAAACAAAGTCAGAATTTGAACCCCGAACTCCCGCTTTCAAATCTCATTGATCTGTCTCTCCTCGAGCTTACTCTTTCTCTGATGCCATCTTCCCATCACTGTTGACTATCTCTAACGTCGATGGGAAGGTGATCAAGCAGCCTATCATCCCTCAGACACACATGTTTTCTTCCTCATGTTGCTCTTCATGGTTCCTGAGCTCACTCAGAATGGAAATAGTACCGCACTACCAATAAATTGCAAGTAAAACCATAGGCTCTGGACTCCCGACTTCTTGATCCAAATCTCAACTAATAAGTCCTATTAGCTGTGTGTTCTGGAAAAGTTTGTATTTGGCTTTTCAGTCAATATGACGCAATTGGTTATAATGATACATAGGCTTCATTATAAAGTAATGAATTAGTATGTGTAAAGGGGGTATACTAGTCCTGTTCTGTGAACAGCAGCTTGCTCTGTTTTGACTCTGTGGTCCTCTACAATCTGACCCTTACCTTCCTATAAACCAGAAATCTTCAAATACAGGGCCTCTACCAGATTGACCTGACACTGCTCTATAAATACTTTCTTTCTGTCCTCCTGCCTCAGACAGTTTCCCAAATATTTTCTCAGCTTGGTAGAGCTTTCTGGTCTGTAACCGATAAAGTTGGCATCTATAACCAGAACCCTCTTAAAAACCTCAAGGCATAGGCTGACTTTAAACTAGCTATGTAGCTCAGGATGGCCTTAAAGTTCATGTCTTTCTACCTCCACCCATTCCAGTCCTAGGATTATAGATATATACCATAATGCTTGGTTTATGTGGGGCTGGGTATCAAACCCCAGGGCTTCATGCATGTTGGACAAGCACTGTAGCAATTGAGACATGCCCAAACCTTTATTTTTCTATTCTTCATAATGTATCAGAGATGGAGTCAACTACCATCCATTCATGACCCCATCAAGGGCACTGTTATAGGTTATGATGTCTGAACTTGAATTTTCTGCTCTTTCCTGTGAGGCTGCAACTCATTTAACCTACCTATCCCTAAATTCCTGGTGCACATATGGACTCACAGAGACTGCGGCAGTCTGAACAGGGCTTATATAGGTCTGTTTTAGACCTAAAACATAGAGTTTTAGGGCAGAAAAGAGAAGTGGACACATGCCTTAATCTCTAATCCAGAAGCTACCCCAATTGATAATCATTTACAAATCAAACAATTAGCTTTCTCCCAGGGAGTCTCACTGGGGAAACAAACCACTCTTAAGGGTAGGCTATACACCCAGCAGTAGATGATCAAAAGAAATTGGACTCAATGGTATCTTTGGAAGCTCTTTGTCTCATAATGTTAAGTCAAGGCGCTTTTTTTTAACCTTACAGGTCCTTCATGTATATATTATGGATTCTAGTTTTGTTTGTATGGGATTCCTTTATGTGTGAGATGTCCATGCATCTATATGTGTTTCTTGTGCTTTTTCTTTGGCTCTTTTACTTGTTTGGAGGTTTTGTCCTATTCCAATTTGTTTGGTTTGGTTTTACTTTATTTTATTAGTGTTTTTAGTTGTCTGTTTGTTTTCTAAAGAGATATAGAAAGGGTGTGGATCGAAATGGAGGGAAATTTGGAGGAACTGGGAGGAGTAATGGTAGGGGAAATTTTAATCAGAAGAGATTTATGAAGAAAGTGATTTTCAACAAAAAAATAAAATAAAATGAATACTTCTGTGGGGGGAGAGAGAAAGAACAAAAGAGGGGAGAGAGGAGGGAAAGAGAAAGAGAGACTGTGTGTCATACTGTACCTAAGCTTAAGTCTATAACAGTTAAAAAAAAAAAGAAATGTGGAACACAGTTCATGAATGTTTGCTTTAGGTTGAAAAACTTCATTTTTTAAAACTATAGTGGAAGTTAATTATGAAAGATACAGATTTGCCAAAATTCAGAGACAATACCTTGGGAGGGGAAACTGTAATCAGAAGAGACTGTGTGAAAAAAAACAACTATTTTCAGTAAAAGAAAGAGTACAATAAATATTCCTGTGGGGAGGGAGAGGAAGTAGGGAGAGAGAAAAAGAGTATGCTGTGATGCACCTATACGCAATAGATATTCCTAAGAAGTAAGTGGCCGGGGACACAGTTCATGATTGTTTGCTTTAGACTGAGAAACTTCATATTTTACTATACTGGAAGTTAATTATAAAAAATATATATTTGCCAAAATCTAGAGGCAATATCACTTCTTTGGTAATGAATTTGCTTCTATTTATTTAGTCTTTTTTCCTTTTTTATATGACAAGGTGAGGAAGCAATTATGTGTGGTCTTCCAGACCTAATTCAGAAGGTTTGCGACATTCTTATTTTTAATTTCAAAACCCATCAAAATATCAGAAAGGGGCCTGATTTAAAAGCTCTTTGAATCAAGGCCTGCCCACTCCATTATTGGGAGACAACAAAGGACCCAGGATGGTATGTGGAAGAGTCATAAAGCCAGCCAGCAAAAGCAAATGGAATAAAGTATTAAAAGGTTAAGGGTAAGAGTCAGAGAGATTGCAAATCTTGGAGCTGTCACTTACCAGCTGTGTGACCTCATGCCACTGAACTGCTCTGTGCCTCAGTTTCCTGAACTGTAAGTAGGGACACTAATGCCTGTCTCATAAAACAGCAGAGCGCCTGAAAGATAACAAATACTTAGTAAATGGTGTATGTTAAGAACAATAACAGCAACAATAAAAAAAAACTTGGGAAGAGACATTTGACCTTTTCCTTAGTATTATTTATCAAATTATGATCTACTTGGGTTTGAATGGAATCTGAAATTTTGCCGTAGAGTAAACAATGCAAGCATTTTAGAACCGCATTTCTTTATGCTTCCCTCCCCTGCATCCCTTCCTTCTGATCAATGTTTTAGTTCATTTCCTAATTGATAAATTTCTAAGATATTGCTTCATGACTTAACAGTGAAGCAAAAATGCTTGGAAAGGTAATTCTTCGTGAAGAACAGACCTGGCCACAGAACAGAAGGATGATAGAAATTGAAATAGCAGAACCTCAAGTATAGTTGTTTCCCAGATCAATACAAAAAAAATAACTTGAGAACAAAAGCTCCCATTACCCATCTAAGTTGAGAGCCAGAGCCCTGAAGCTCTGGAAGAACTTTACACTGTAGAGGCATAAACCACACACACTAGCAGCTATGTCTGACCTTCCACTATTACAACGCATTGTTATCTGTGAAGTACATATTGAGAGCTGAGTAATCAGGTCACAAAGAAAAAGAAAATCTAACAACGTTTTGTGTTTGGGGCAATGACTCAGTAGGTAAAATGTTTACTGCTGAAGGAAGAATATCTGAGTTCAAATCCCAGAACCTGCTTAAAGTTGAACATAGTAGCATACATCTGTAATCTCAGAGACCCTGTGGGAAAATGAGAGGCAGAGACAGAAGAAACACTAGAAGTTTGAAAGCCAGGTAAGACTGGTGTACACAGTAGGATCCCATAATGGCTCCCTCTATCAAGAAATTTCTGTCCCTGTTCTCCCTTTCTATTCTTCCCCCAACTCAAGCTTCCCAATTCCTCGTGTTCTCTTCCCCTTTACCCTTCTCTCTTCCCCACTCCCTTCCACCCTTCACCCACACTCCCAATTTACTCAGGAGATTTTGTCTATTTCCCTTCTCAGAGGTATCCACGTATGTATGTCTCTCTTAGGGTCCTCCTTGTTTCCTGTCTTCTCTGGAGTTGTGGACTGTAGGCTGGTTATCTTTGCTTTATGAATGACAGTTTCATTACATTATGTGATCTAAATAGTCCAAGATCTGTGTCCTAAACAATTTCCCATAAACCATACACATAAAATATGATGTAATATGCTCCTAGAATTTATGCATTCCTCTTAAATATAGCTATATTATTCCTGGGTAGACACCCTCGGGTTCTTGATTGACAACTCCATATTGCCCGATATTTCTAGATAATGGCAGTGATGATAATTTTAATTTTGGTGCTTTTTTTGCAGTTGGAAAGATATTTAACTAATAGATGGATTATTAACAGAAAAACATTTTAATGAATACTTGCTTACAAAAAGATCATCTTTAATTTTAGAACTAATCATGAGGCATGAATTGCGCACTGCATGGATTTAATGATAATATTCATTTATTTGTGTTTTAATTGCCCTGATTGCTTCCGTGTTGGTCAAAGCATCTGCAGATTTTAAGTGTTTCAGTGTATTCTGCACATACTGACCTCTTACAACTGTGTTGTCTCTCTGGTACCCACTTGTCTTCTCTCCTGATGGTCAATATTGGGGAGATCTAAAATCAGCTATGACATAAACTTCTGGATACGTCTGTGAGGGATTTTATACTTTTTGTTAGTTGAAGTAGGAGCATCTTCCTAACTCAGTGTGACACCATTCCACGGGCTGGGGAACTAGACTACATTTAAAGGAAAAGGAGAGTCAGCATTCATTTTTCTCTGCTTCCTGACTGTGACCATAGCCTGAGATTCCCACTATCACAGATTGCATTTCTTAATTCTATATGCCTAAAGAAATCCTTCCTCCTTTAAATTCCTTCTGCCTTGGGAGGGTCACAGCAATGAGAAAACTAATGAACGAAAACACACACACACACACACACACACACACACACACACACACACACACACCATCTTATAGTATTCAGTTCCATGCTAACCCTGCTAGCATGCATGCAACCCATCACTCCAAAGGCCCAGCCTGCTCTGCTCTTCTGCCGTATTATTCACCTTCTCAGTTCAATCCACTGCTATGCCCAACCAAAAACTCAGAACTCAGAACAGTCCTAGCTACAATGCTCACCCCTGTGAACCTCTCTTTCTGTCCCTGAAGAAAAAAAAAAAAACACTTGGCTTTGAAGTTGAACATTTTTTTCTCTACCAGCTGTGTGACCTTTCAGGCTCAGCATGGGATTAGTTTGTTCATCTAAATCCAAAATGTTGTTAGTTCTCCAAAGTCCATCAGAATTGGTATAGGGAAAGAGCCTTTGGCCTTTTCTTCTAAAATCAGTCTGCTAGCACCAAATAGTGCAGTTTTCTGCACAGCGTCTGCTTGCTGACTGATGGGGCTCCATTTAAAAATCAGCCATGTGTTAGGTACCTCTCTGGACACAAATTTTAGGAAAGATGTATTCTCTTAGTTCAAGTTGTCAAATACTTTCTCTTCCTGGAAGAAAGGCCGGGGATGACAAAGACAGGATTCAAAGCTCTGAATCCCAAAACTCATTATTCCTTGAGGAGGTCCCAAAGAGATATAATTCTCCAAGCACTGGATGGACAAGGCTACTGTTGTTGTTGACATTCAGCAACCACTAAAAGAGACACCAATTGCTAGAGACAAAGAATTTCTAGGACTTTAATAACTTTCCTACAAACATCTGGACTTTGAAATGCCTTATGCATTCCACTGGCCGCTGTAGAATATGAAACAAGATGCAATGCATCACAACAGTCTTTGAAACTAAAGATGCCCATGACTCTGACTGAAATTGGGACGGGCCACAATCTTTATCTCTGCCATATTTTCCATTTTATGAAGAAAAAATAATAGAGACAATGAACAATGTTCTGAAAATTAGCTCATGGGAGAATAAAGCTTTTTCATTTGGAACCCCAACCAAGCAAAGACAACTCTGTCAAGATGCACAGTTAAGCAAGTCCATTGGTTCCTCCGAATAGACATAGTCAATGGCATTGTGACAATTAGATCTGCAGGTGTGGTGACTAAGACAAGAAAATCATGATGTTAAAGCTGGCTGTTAAAGACGTCAATGAAACCTGTGACAGTGCAGAACTAGCACTCAGCACAACACAATAGAGAAAGTGAGAACAAGAAGGGTGATTGCTCTGAAGCAGCTACAAGCTAGACACTTGCCCCTTGGTAGAACAGGATTTTGAATGTTAGTCAAAGAATCTTGGTGGGGGAATAGGATAGACTTGGAAACTATGTCCACACAGTCCTGATCTCTTCAGATCTCATAAAGTGGGCCAGATGTGACGTGGCTAGTACTTGGATTGGAGGGCAGATTGGGGGTGTAATAGGGCAGAGTCTTATGCTCATCACACTTATGTTTGTAACGAAATGATATGTTATAGTAGAACAAATCATTGCATGCCTCAAAACCACCTTTGAGTTCAGCAAGACAGCTCAACAGGTGAAGGCACTTACTGACAAGTCTGAAGACTTGAGTTCAATTTCTGGGGCCCACATGGTGGAAAGAGAGAATCAATTCCTTCAAGTTGTACTAAGACCTACACATACACACACACAAACACACACACATTCACACAGAGAGGCATACACTACACACTCATAAATAAAAGTAAAAACTGTTTAAAGTAGCTTTATAAAATATAAGGGCTTTTAAGAAGGCAGTATACCCAAATTTAACTCCAAATCCACGCATAGTTCATGCTGCACAAAAGCAGAACCAACTCTTTGGATTGATTTAAATGAAGAAGGGGAGGAACTTGGTGACTTGCAAAAAGTTATTTGACCTCAATGTAGCAATACACATCTGAGTTATACTAACGATGTTTTGTGTCTTTCTCTTTGCTGACTGGGAACTCCTAGAGGGCAGGGGCAACATCTTGTCTAACCCCACAATACAGCCAGCACATAGTAAGTGCACAATAAATGTCTATAACATTGCATTTCAATATCTAGAACTGTTAGTTAATAAGCACAAGAACCAAAACAATTTTTAGCTACCTATCTATATATGTTTGTTAAGTCATTAATAAGAGTATTGCAGATACCATTTTTATGTGTGCAGTGGAGAAAGACTTATGTTAGAAGATGGAGAAACATAGCAAGAATACATGGTCAATAAAAAGTACACATTTGGAAGATATTTACATACATCAGGTACTCTCATTGTATTTAGCACACTACCAACATTAAGCAAAACTGCATGATCACCAAAACAGGCAAATAATGGACAATGATTTCTGGCCCCAAATGCATGGCCTGGTCTTCACATTAATGTGAGAATCACAGGGAGGGGAAAGGCGAGCTGGAGGCAATTCCATCTGCGTGCAGGTTCAATAACTAGGTTGACATTAGATAGATACTTAAACTATTTTAATGCAGACTTAGTCTGTCTCTGAAATAAAAATACAGTACCAAAATGAGGAAACTGCTTACTGTCAAAAGTACTTTGCACTGAAAGATAGTAATGATGTCACAATATCGCTTCATGATTTAAAGATTATAAGAGGGCATGGTACTTTCCACAACGTCCCTTAAGTGTATATGATTGTATTATATACTCTACTATATGTGTATATATATAAGGAATGTTTTCATGGGAGCAGATAACATGAAACCTCAGACTGTAAGATATTGTAAGTATCAGGAAAGTCTCTTCACTATCTAATGATCTGAGAAAACATGTCTACTAAATCTAAATCCTTAAAAATTAATTTTTAAAATTTCTGTGTACATCAGTGTTTGTATGTAGGCATCTCCACCATGTGTGTACCTGATGCCCATAGAGGGAGAATAAGGTGTCAAATTCCCTGGAACTGTAGTTAAAGGTATTTGTGAGACACCATATGGGTGCTGGAAAGTGAACCAGAGTTTTTTGAAAGAGAAGCAAGTGCTGTTAACCACTGGGTTGCCTCTCGAATTCTTGTGCCTATGTTCCTGAAAGGCGGTATCACTATGGTTTCCTGCCAAAACCATTTAGATTTGTAGATAACAACCATGCCCAAAATTTCTATGCCTAAATTTGTTTCCTCTTGCCAGGTACACTTCACAAAGATTTCTCAATCCTAATTAAATTTCACCCCAAGTGAGCTTTGTCTGATTAGTTTCTTAAGCTTTGAGAAGAAGGATGATGATTCTCATCTTTCTTCTAGGATATTATTATGACAAGTTATCTCTACCCAAACAATACAGAGTTAACTTCGATTTGGCAGAAGGAATACAGTGCAACAAGGTTAAGGGATAGCCTAGATTTAATTCTTACAAATAGTTATACATACCTTTGAAGCAATTTTTGATAATATGGATAGATAAAAATTCATTTTGTTAGCATGGTTATGTGTAAAATGACCTTTTCCTATTTGGCATAGTAGTAAATGCTTTTGATCTTAGCACTCAGGAGGCAGAGGCAAGTAGTATCTATGCAAGTTTGGTCTACAGAGTAAGTTCAAGTTTAGTCTGAACTACACAATAAGATCATGTGTTTAAGAAAGAAAATAAAGGTTATGGAGATTTGGAAACAGTTCAACAGTTAAGACCACTATCCATTTTCCCAGAGGACCTGGGTTCAGTTCTCACTACCCACGTCCCAACTCACAACCACCTGTATCTCCAGTTTCAGGAGATTTGATGCCCTTTTCTGGCCTTCCATGTACCCAGCACAAAATTATACACAGGAGGTGCATGTGGAAAAAACACCCCTACATATTAAACAAATAAGTAAACAAAAATAAGTAAAGAATAAGTAAACAAAGAATAAAAATCTTTTCTCATAATAACTACTACTCTTTTTATCCTTAGGTTCAATTTAGTTACTTTTCATTTTGAGAATGCTTCTGGAATTAAAAGCCCCAAACAGAAACATATGCTAGTAGTTCTCTCCTTATAAAGCATTTGAAATGTAGCATGCACCTCAGGTAATGAATCATAAATGCTTACAAAATTTCAAATACATAATTGTCTGTTGTAGTAAAAAGCTGTTTATTCGTCCTGGCCACCCAGAACCAAAATAATAAATCAAGATCCATACCAATGCAAATATCTATAGCATATCTTCCTTTATATGTAAAGAAACATTTATAAACAATATTTGGGAATATGGGCATAGTTCTTCTCCAAACTGTTTCTTGCTGTTTATTGGGTAAAGTAATTTTGGGGGGTATTCATGGCAACCTTTCAGGGGGTCATAGTCCATAAAACAACATTAGTCTGGAAGCAATCCACAGGTCCTTATTTTCTGTGAAAACAAAAGAAGAACCACTTTTCCAAAGCAACATATCCTTATATCCATATTTTGAAATCAAGTTACCTTTAGTACTTCTTAAAAACTTAAGCTGCACCATTGCTAGGGGAAATATAGTAGTGCCTGCTTGCCCCATCTACCCAGCATGGCAGAGCAGCTCGCTGCCTCTCAGAGTCACGCACAGTGCCCCATCTCTAGGTACACAGCCAGTCCATGTTGTTACCAAACAAGCCATATCACATTGCTCACAAACCTCATTCAAATGCTCAGTCTCCTGAAAGGGCCATAGGTCATGTTGGCAGCATGGCCCAGAAAGCTGGCATTTCAAAATGGCATGGCTTTTTTTCTGCTATCACTGAATCAGGAAGACTTCTCTTACAGAAGCTGCAGCAAGCAGCCAGCAAGCAAAGCCTAGGGGGAGAAATGCAGCTTAATTTTGTTTTTTAGTGTCTAGATTTTTTTTACCAAACTCTCTCAGATTTTAAATAGATTTTAGTCAACTATGTTGGGTGGAAATTGTAGTAAGGATCTGCTCATTCATCCTGGCCACCCAGAATTGAAATAATAAACCAAGATCTATACCAATTCAAATCTCTATAGCAGTCTGTCCATAATAATTGTTGAAATTAGTCAATTTCTAAAGTTTGTACATATGACTCATAAAAATATCACTTGTTCTGTGATTAATAGGCTTTATTTCAATGTTAAAGCAAACAGATGTTTATCTTTAAATGAAGTAGAAAATATAATGCTTTAAAAACTTTTGGTACATTCATTATGGTTAAAAATGGCACACATCTGCAGTTAGAAAAAATATACTATGGTTCCTTAGTCCTATGGGAAACCACAAATTAGGAGTTGACAAGTTGCAGGTACTTAAAATGTCTGGCAATATTGCCATTCCATATAAAATAGGAAACTTAATCGGGATTGTATTTACTTTGTCCATATGTTGCTTTTAGGCTGAAGGGCACCTTGCTTTGTGAGACAGTGCTTTAAGAGTAAACTCTTCAAGAAAATCTAAACAGAAAAAAGGTCCAATTAATGGATTTAATTTTTATCTATAAATGGTAAATTATGTTGCTAAGCAATTTAAAAATTCTATTTTTAAGAACTGCCAGGAAAAAAAATGCTTTCAGCATTCTCAATTAACATGAGCCCAAGATCTGAAATCCTAACATTAATTTCAGCTCAAATTTTGTGAAAAGAAAGGAACTACAATCTATGTATTTCCTAAAAGGAAATGAAGTTGAATAGAAATGTGAGAGTACCTTAGTCATGTTTTTAGAAAGTATTTGCATTCCATCTATCCACTGTAAACCCAGTGTGCAGACTGGATGAATATACTTATTTCCTTAGACTTACTGAACTGTAGTTCCCAAGACATGGCTGTTTGAAATCCAGGAATATTATACTGTAGGATAAAACACAAAACTCCCAGATTAAATGCTCTTTTAGTTATCAATTTTTTTCAATTCTTGTAAGTTTTTTAGATCTTTAAAAAAATATTTTAGAATTTTATTTTACATGTAATGGTGTTTTGTTTACATGTACGTATGTGCCCCTGTGCCTGTCTAGTTCTCAGAGGGTCAAAAGAGCACACTGACTCTTCTGGGACTGGAATTATAGGTGGTTGTGAGCTTCTCTATGTGTGCTGGGAATTCACTCTGGGTCCCCTGCAAGAACAGTCTGTGCTCGACTGACTGACTGACGTGTTACTCCATGTCTTTTACTTTAATGTTGAAACATTACATTTATTAAATAGTATTCAATATTGAGTTTGCTGATAAAAAGTTCTTTCTTTTCCTTTTGATAAGGCAGACCTCACTGTGTAGCTGAGCTGGACTTGAAATCACAATCCTCCTGCCTCAGCTTTTGGAAGGCTGAGTCAGGTGTGTGACATCATGCTTCCCAACCACTAAAGATACTAAAAATATATGAATGGTTCTTGAAAAGAATAAAGTAGATGGATGTCATTGTTGCTTTGAATGAAAGTAACCTTCTACATTCATAACTTTTATTATCATTGTGATCAAATAAATACCTGGCAAGATATAACTTGAGGGACAATGTCTTTTGGCTCATATTTGAGAATACAGTCCATCAATCATGGTGAGGAAGGCCTAGCAAAATTCAGGATGGCAGGAATGTAGCTGGCACTCCTCATATCTTAGAGGCCCAGGATGCACAGAGAGAGCTTGGAACAGAAGTAAGGCTACATTAAAACTGTGAAGAACAGGCACACATTGACTTCTTTCCTCTACCTAGGCCTCACCTAAAGGCAAAAGGTTGAATTCAATAGACCTTCACCCAATGAGGATTTAATGTTGAAATGCATAATCTGGGAGAGACGCTTCATATTCAAAATATCACACCTTGCATGCAAGGGTGATTCAGACAGAAGTATATCCTTATTTTGATAGCCTTACTAGGTTTGCACTGAGAATGATACCCTCTTTAGTATCTAGACAAGCTTTTCATTTGACTGCAGTTATTATGTTCTTAAGTTTGTCTCTGATGCTATTCTTTTGGGGCTGGTTTAATAACTTACAGTCTTGTATCATCTCAAGAACAATGTAAACAAACTGTTTTGTGTTCATTTGAAATACTCCTGAAGCGGGCATGTTAGGGTATGCCTGTAGGAATTCTAGTCCAGTCTGTGCTGTAGAATGATATTAGGTATAAAAAATCAAAACAACAACAGAAAAAGAAATAAAATCCTAAAATATTTGCCCTTTAGCCCCTATAAACACAAGAATTTAATTCCTGTCAACTCAGGAATCAGTAAATTAATGCTTGAAGATTTCAACCAATTGTCCTATCGTACAAATAAAGTTTTATTGAACTACCTATATGCTCATTGACATACATATTGCCTATGGTTTTCTATGGCTGCATTGGTACCAGAATGAAAGACAGGCTACATTAGTTGTAGTACAGATTGTAAGCCTTTGGAAGCCAAAAATAATTACCTACTGTCTATCTTTTTACAAAAAAGTGGCAATCCCTCCTTTGAATCACAGTTCTTCTCTTAGTCATTGGGTTGCTTCACAGGGAGTACGCACACTTTCACTCAGCATCCAATATCTATAGGTACATTGCTGAAAGAATTGAAAACACCAGTACTAGGAGCCCATACTTCCTGCAAAAGGTGGAGATTAAGGCACTCTGGTTATATGAGTGCCGTCAACATTGTTTCTGAGTATCGTCCTCTCCTTCCTCAATGTTAGTCTATGATATCTCTATGTTGTCCATCTTAATCTGCTGGACCCACGGAAAAAGCCTCTTATCACCAATGGCTCCTGGACCACAAAGGAGCCTGGCCACCAAGGTAATACTACAAATATTATTCTCTCAAAGCTGTACATGGTAATACATGACTGAAATCCAAGCACTTTGGAGGTGAATGAGGGAGGATCAGGGGTTCAAAGCCAGACAGAGCAACATAGTAAACTTAAGGCCAGCCTGGGCTATATAAGACCCCATCTCAAAAAAAATTCTCTGTGATTATGACTTCTAATGTCAAAATTTCTTATACTACCATTTCTTCTAGAGTCCCAACAACAGACCAAGGGGGTGTTTCCACCAAGTTCTCTCTAGGAAACCAGACAGTATATTAAATTTTCTTATAGAACAATGGCTGAAGGGTTACCAGAAAGAGCATGGGTAGCCACACTGGAAGGTCTGAACTCTGCAGGGATTAGATTCTCCAATGGCTTTGTAGATGGGGTTCCTTCCCCTATATCATCTAGTCCTTCCCCCAAACTCTGAGGGCACACTAATTAGGGGAGAAGTACATACAACTAGTTGGCAGGGGGTGCCTAGGTATGCAGGTCAGAGTCTCCAGCCCGTCCTGCAAATATGGAATGCCAAAAAACAATGAGCCCAACACTGTGGTGACCTTGGGCAAGCAGACCAAGCCAAATACCTGAAGACGGTGGCACTTTGGCTTGGAGGACAGTCCTATACAAACTCAAGTGGGGTGCCTGACTTCCAGGCATTCACTGTTTAATTAAAAACAGTTGAAATCTTGTATCATTATTTCCTAATTTCTAGGCACTTGTAGTAAGAATTCTGCATGAATCACCTCGCACAGTCATCTCAGAGTCTTATTAACGTACCCCTCTTTGACAGAGAAACAAATTGAAGCTGTAAAGATGCAATTGATTGACAGCTGGCCTGAAAAACATGCTATCTTTATTTCTGAGGATGCTACTAGAGGCCTGGCTTCTGACCCTTGACCAACATAAGGGTAGTGGGATTAAAGGGATATGTCAGGGTGAGAGACTTCCTGGACGCCCCCAGGTCAGTTTCTTCACTGATAGTTCTTAAGTGCCCCTTAATTGGTTCTGCAACACTGCCTTGGCCATGACCAAAGGGATTTAGGAATGCTTTCCACCGAGAAATGCTCTGACCTCTCCCTGGGGCAAAGAATCCTCCGGCAGATCCTGGCTCTGTCTGGCCCAGTGTGTAGAGGAAAGGGTCCTAGGTTATTGGACTATCTCCCAGACTCTAGAAGCATATTGCACCACAGCCTTGATCTTTAAACAAAGGCCTCATGTGTATACCCTGATGAATAGCAGAATCCCTCCTAATACATGCCCTTGGGAAATAAATATTTAGGCTCATGCAATTCCCCTGCGAAAGGTGGCATAGCTTAGAATGGTTACCCTACAGCTGGCAACAGCAGGATGACTCTAGACTTCAAGGTTACTGCTTACAATTATGAATGGTGTTACCTTCTGCAAAGGAAGAATAAGAGAGAAACCTAGCATTTAAAAAAGGTATGTGCTCAGGTATACGGTCCCATTACTCAACTCAGCCACCTAAAGGTGCCCCTGTGTTTGATTCTCTATTAAACTAGAATCCTTTATGATATGACAAACTATCTTGAAATGTAGTGACTTGAAATCACAGACATACCCCACTTTTTCAAATGAGCTCAAAACCCTGCAGGCTGGCAGTTGGAAGGGAGCCAGCTGGGCAGTTCTGCTTTAAACAATGCATGCTCATACATCTATAGTCAGATACTGCTTGCTTAGGACAGATGGCCTGCTGTCTTCTACTGGTCTTGCCCTGGTATAATTCCACAGGGACTAAGTAGTGTTCAAAAAAAAAAACAAACCCAAACACACAAGAAGTGTGCAAGCTCTCATCAGGATGCACTTTTCCTGTTTGCTCAGACAGCACTAGTCACAGTGCTCAGAATGCTCACAATTGCTCAGAAAAGGCAAAGACAGAAAGGTGTCTGCTCCACACCACAGCACAGTATATCCTAACAGAAGCACTAGGCTACTTAAAATCTTTTTTTTTATTTTCTATATGTTTCTGGGAAATGATGAAATAGCCTAATGAAATTTGAAATTGGATGTTGCATGCAGTATCTCAGGGGTTACATTCCACAGCCAATTCTCTGGCTGACCTCGACTTACTCCCCCTGGCAACAATTATTACATTCAATTGAATAAATGGCAAATCTGCATGCCAGAAACTCAGGAAATAACCAAATGAAAAACAAAGTCCAATATTTGAAACTGACTATTTTGCCGATTAAATAATATACAGTCGTATTTCTTAGGGAAGTAAATGAATTAGGTTTGATCCACCTGGGGAGATCATGGAGGTTCATCACTACTCATACCAAACTGAGCAGACTGCTGCTCTCCTTTTCACAAGATAGTCATATTATCAAGTGTGACATGTGATGGACCAGTCCTGAGCATTAGCTGTAGGGTTCAAGTGATGTATTTGTACAGATATGTGTATGTGTGCACACACATATGTGTATGCATATACTATATAACACATAATGAAAATGAACCAACAGGAAAACTTTGATTACAAGGAGGCTGCCCAAACTATAAAGTTTTATGTTTTCCCAATTCGCTGCATACTGCTTTAGAGGACCTTATGGTAAGCTGTTCTGGTTCAAAGTGCAATATAAGTAACACCTATGCAACTGTTTTTCTACTTGCAATCACTTCCAATGCAAATATAAATACATGGAGGGGGACCTAGAGGGAGAGCAGGCTAGAGGGCAGCTGAGCACCTGGGAGAAGGCAGCAAATGTTCAGAGGACCCCGGGTTAATGAGACAATGGCTTGGCCTGGAGAAGTGGGCTATGGGTACTATGGGTTTCACTGTGTGTCCCCAGATTTTTATTTCATAACTCACATGGAACATGGAATGGGACACCACAGTGGAGCAGAACAGAGAATGCTGAAGACTAAAGACAGACGTCCTGTGCCTCTAGTTCCGCTGAGGTCATCCAGGAAGGCACAGATTGGCCAACATCTTAATAATCCTGTAGATATCATCTAGTAACATTCTAATAATCCAATAGATATCATCTAGGGACATTTTCTTTATTGGAATACATATGACAATATCTAAGCAGTTTTGGACAGTGCAACAGGAAGTGGGGAACACTATTGGCATCATATAAGAAGAAGCTAGGGATTCCAATAACCATCTAAAATGAGTAGGTTTGCCCCCACAGCAAAGGATTACCTGTTCCCAGTGTTGACAATGCTAAAGCCAAGAAATCCTATTGATTTAGGTAGTGGTCAAACACTGAGTTTCAAAACCACAGAGGCAAGGGAGTTTCCATTACAGCTACAGAGACCTCCACTGAAAGGTCTATTGCTCTGACTTGAGGAATGCAAATGCTCATCAAACATTCCAGGTACAAATATGGGTAGCAAAATCATGGGCCAGCAAAAGAAAGAATATAGTGCTTATATAAACGTGTATATGAAATAACCTCCCCGACCAATTCCTCCAGACTCAGAAGTGCCCATAGCCAACATTTTCTAGAGCAAGACATTTAGAAAATATTATTTTTTAAAAGGAACAAAGCATCTGAGAAGGATCAGAGCCAAAAGTGGAGGTTACTGGTGGCTCAGATAAAGAGTTCCATGATTTCAAAGGCCACAGAGAAGCAGCAGGTTCGACACCAGCTAATATGAAACCTCGGAGTCATCAAATACTTAGTTCAAATAGCTCCCTGAGATATGACTACTTAGTTCACGTTGAAGAGTAGTTTAGAACAGTGCACTTCGAGTTTGAAGCAGCCTGGGAATCTATCAGACGGTCTTGCTAAAATGCAGAGTGGATGCCAAGGATCCTTGGGAGTACCAAACTACTCAGACTGTTCTTCAAGAGCCAAGGCAGCAGGTTAGATTCAGCAGGAGTTTCTTCTTGTAAATAAAGTTTTATTGGCTCACAGCTACAACTATTTCTTTACATGCTGTCTGGCATTGTTCCCGTATAATAAGGCAGAGTTCAATAGTCATGACATAGATCTTGTCTGTGTATTCTAGATGCAAAACTTCTGATTGCTACAAAGTGAGGACATTGGTGCCAAACTTAATTTTAAAGACTACTTCCCACGAATTGAACTAGTAGTCAAATAATTCAAAAAGTGCAACTGGGTTACATTTTCTAGAAAAGTCCAGATAGAAATTTAGTGCATGCATTGTGGGTGGAGGGGGGTCAAGGTGGTGTCTGCATGCTATATAATATCCATCAGTGTTTTCCTTCAATGTTAAGATAGCCTCTAAGTGAAATTAAGTTAGTCAGTTCAGGTGGATTTTGTCTTTTAGAATTACTATTGCTATGGAGAAACACTATGACCACAAACAAGTTGGAAAGGAAAGGGTTTATTTGGCTTATACTTCCATATCACTGTTCAACATTAAAGGAAGTTGGGGCAAGAACTCAAACAGGATAGGAACCTGGAGGTAGGAGACAATGCCAAGGTCATGGAAGGGTGTTGCTTACTGACTTGCTACTTATGGTTTGCTCAGACTGCTTTCTTATAGAACCAGGACTACCAGTCCAGGGATAGCACCACCCACAATGAGCTGGACACTCCCCTATCAATACTAATTAAGAAAATGCCTTCTAGTCCAGTCTTATGGACTCACGTTCTCAATTAAGGTTCCCTCCTTTCAGATAACTCTAGTTTGTGTGTCAAGGTGGCATATGACTAGCCAACACAGAATTCAACCTCAGAAACTGACTATCTAGACACTCCAGTATTCATTCAACAATATGTCTCAAATATTGAGTCTGATATTAAAAATAGATTATGAAACTATTTGATACATTATTTGACAACAACTGATATCTTTCTCTAATGGATAGAAGGAAACAGACCAGATTCATGTAGAATACTTTCCTATTTCAGCATATCCCAATTTCTATTTTGGGTGAGAGAAACAACAGAGAAATGAAAGCAAGACCGATGGAGATCCAGCCCGAGGAAGCATCAGAAAAAATAGTTTGTTGTCTTTACAGAATTTCACTGAATTTGTAGAATTATTTCTAACCTAAAAACATTAAAAGACCATAAAATACCAGTTTGTTTCTGGTTAATGTTGATTTCATATATTGCCATTCCTGTTTTCTTACTTAATAAGTAAATAAATTAGCAGTAGCAATTGCCATCTACATATACTGACTAAAGAAATGTCAATTACTTTGTATGCCTCAACAGCTGTGTTTATGAACATAGTCTTAGGTCAGTAAAAATATGAATGTCACAAAATCTTGGAACTTATTCTTTGAGAGCAGAAAACACTCAATTTGTTAAAAACACAATCCAACATGGCAAGAAACATAGCAAATTTCTCTTCATTTTCAAACAGCTTGATGGTTCCCTAGCAAGAAGATTCCTCACAATACATGAAAATTGTGCTTAAAAATCCAGGGTTATCCTTGAAAACAAAAAAGAACAAACCAAATGTGTTCCTTTGTCGAGCTCAAGAAGTACCCTTTGAAGTATAAAGTGCTCACTCAAGAGCAGAAGCTGTGTCTTGAACACAGACTTAGGCACGACACAAATTATCACAATTTAGTGGTCTTGGAAAGCCTTCAGTGGTGTGATTAATTTTAGCCATAATCTACTGACAATTAATACAAGGCATGTTCTGGAGCACATGTTAGCAAAATGATATGTTTTGACTAAATTCAGCTCCTAGGGAAAATGTTATGCAACTCGAACCATGCATTATTCTCAGGCTGAAAACACAAAGTCAGCAGCGATGGAGTGTCACGCAACCTCAATCCAGAAAAGACAAGTCTGACTTTTCTCTTTTCTGTGAGCACAGGAGAAATAAAGGCCAGACATTGGCCAACAGAGTTGGGAGAAGGGAACAAATACTAAGCTTTGCTTCAAAGCTATGACACAAATTCCTGAGGGTTTTTTTTTCCTGGTATTTAGGTGGTTCACGCCCCTGTGGTCATTCGTACATGTTATCTTTTCATCTTCCTACGAGTGAGCTATTGTAAGCAGTTTGTGATCCCAGCATGCCCTCCCTCCTCTTCCTACCCAGAAGCTCAGCCTTGTTGCACAATAAATATTATTCAGGTTTAGATAGCCAGGATTCTACAAACACTAGCAGACACTGGGACACCAGTTGCCCTAGTTGCTAGAAGAATGTTGGCCTGAAACTTGGACTTCCCACGGGGCAGGAAGCCCTGATTGCTCTTGGGACTGGAGAGGGAGGAGGAGAGGGAGTGGGGGGAATGGGAGGGTATTGGGAGGAGGGGAGGAAGTGAAAATTTTTTTATAAATAAATGAATAAATAAATTAAAAAAAACGAATGTTGGCTTGACTCCCATGTAGGCCCATAGACCTAGTTCTTCTTGACATAGGAGTCCCCTAAAGAGCCAGATGAGCTTTTTCACTGAGCACATTCCCCCAATACAAATCTTCTGAAGAGGTAATAAAGACCACAATGAAAAGCTATAAAATGATGGAACCATTTAAAAAGAGACTACAGGGTGATCTCAGAACAGAGATTACTCCTAAAGTGGGGTCCTCGGGGCCAGCCTGGTGGGTTCATGATTCTCAGCATATTTGGACCTGGTTCTTTTTACAACCGACCCTTGTCAGCCACCCCCATATCTATGGGCCACCCATGGGCCACAGAAGGCCAAAGCTTTACTAATTGTGGGTTGCAGACCATTGAACATGCCTTGGAGAGCTTCAGGCTTTGCCATGTCTCAGAGTTCTTGTGTCTACTGAGCAGTCTCTCTGTGCCCCAGTTACATTTAACTACAGTTGCCTAAGGCTGTAAGCTTGATCACACTCATCTGATCTAGTTATTATGGCCAGTCTAACAACTGAATTGGTTCCCAGAGTCCAAAGCCACTAATCTTTCCTTCCAATCAACCACCCAGAATGAGGTCATCCAATTGAAGGTAGAATTATCTCTATAAATGCTAGGCTGTTCCAGCCTTGCTACCATCATCTAGGCCCCCAGATGTATAAAGCAGGAACTGTGAGCCGTAGTCAGAAATGAGTGTCACATCCCAAACCATACCCCTCATGCATATATAGAATAATTATGCTGTATCTCATCAAGTGTTAGATGCGAATGCAGACAGTTGAACAATATGCTCCGTCATTTGGATATTTGGATGCTTCATCTCCACTTAGTAGAATTGTTTGGGGAAGTTTAGGTGGTACAGACTTGCCGGACGAAATGCATCACTGGAGGTGGGTATTGAGATTAGAAGCCTCATGCCACTTCCAATTTGCTCTTTCTAATTTGTGCTTGAGGTTCAAGATGACTGCATTGAGCTTTCTGCTTCTGTTGCCATGCCTGGTGTTGACTGCTATGTTCCAACACCACTATGGACTCTTATTTCTCTGGAAACATAGCCCAAACAAACTCATTCTTGTGTAAACTGCTGCGGTCTTGGTATTGTATCAGAACAACAGAAATGTAACTAATATATTCCAGTAGTGGGTAGAGGTTTAAAAAAGAAAAATATTAATACTAATGAAACATAATGACAAATCAAAACTTAATTGAATGATGTTCATTAGAAGCACCAAATTCCAAGTAAAGAACTCTGAAATGTTCTATTCTATTCTCACCATGATTTTAAATCGAAATGCTGCTTATGACTAATTAAATTGATTTACTTATCCACTATGTGGATCAATATATAATCTGATATATGTGTGTATTCCACTATATTACATATAATATATAATTCACTATAATCTGAAAATATAGGTCACTCATCCTTAGAGAATTTCATAGGTTTCCTGTCAGTGTTCAGATAAAGCCCCACCCCACAACCTACAGAGCTTTGGGTGACCTGGCTCAGGCATCCTGTAAATGTGCCTGCTTCCTTTCCTGCTTGGCCTGCGACCTTTCACATTGTAGCATCTTTCAGCATGCCAGGCTCATGGTTTGCCTCATGTTGCCCCCTCTTGAAAATCTCTTCACATCATCCCTAGGGTCGATTCTCCCTCTCTTCCTGTATCAGCTTTGAGTTCAGGTCCTCATCCCCAGCATCCTTCACCACAACAACACTTTTCACTGAGAGCGAGAACTCAGGTGTTCTTTAGATCTTCTGAGTAAAGAGACATTATAGCTTTGGACAAGTATGGCTGACTAGCAAACAACATCATTATCTAGAGACCCAGTGTAGACTTGGGTTACAGATTTCTTTCTCAACTGTGACAAAGAAGGTGGAGGACCCTTCCTTCTTTTCCCTTGGCCCATACCCTGATAAAGTAAAGACTATGACAAATTCCCTCTGGGGCTAAAAGAATGGCTCAGAAGTTAAAAGTACTGTTGCCCCTGCAGCATGCATGATCTTATTTCTCAATACCTACATGTTGGGTCAAAAATATCTTTAACTTCAATTCCAGGGGCTCTGACACTCTCTTCTAACTGCCAATGGGATGCATGTGATGCCCATACATACATTTAGGCAAAACACAAACACACATAAAATAAAATAAATAAAATTAATCCAAAAATACTTTTTATTAAGAAAAAAGAAAAGAACATGCCTTCCCTCTTAGCATGGCAGAGCTGATTAATTTCAGGTAAATCAAGAAAAATGTGTAGAAGGAATGCTGGGAAATCTTGTTAGCAGGCCCCTCCATTCCCAAAGTCTTTGTTTCCAGTGCACATATGTACACACACGCGTGCACACACATGTGTGCATAAGCACATGGCATATCACCTTCCCAGACCTCTAAAAATCATCATATAGAGATGATGGGTCAAGGAGAACTCTTGTTAACAAGTGATGATGGTATGTCATAATAATACACACTTGTCATCCACTTGGTAACCAATTTTCCATACGCACCAAATGTATGAGTGTAGAGAGGTAGTCAGGGAGGCATGCTACTTCTTAGAAATTTCTTAATGTTTCTTCAGAACATTAATTGCATGTGAAACTATTCAACTGGCTCTATTTACTGTCAGATTCCTTCAACTAGACTGGAAGGCTCATGCAGACAGAGATCAAGTAATACTAAAATTGTCAATATAATTAGATTGCTATTTTAGCTCCTGATGCATCCATTCAGTGACTCCAGCCCATCTCTAAATGACAAATATCTCATATTTACTCTCATTTGTTGCTCCTAAACATTATAGATAGATAATAGCATATGTGTACTGATGACATGAAATTAGAGTGAAACCGATTTGGGATTGACAGGAACAAGGAGGATGGTGGGGGGGGAAAGTGAATGAGTAGATGGGAAACATACACAAATTATAGTTCTTACTTGCATGAAAAGGGCTTTATATAATCTTGTGTAATAACAAAAATGTCTGGGGCACAAAACAATCGACGGCCTTCCCCACAATGCACACAGTGTACTGATGTAATCGAGGCAAGACTGTTTAGGGGGTGGCTAATCACTTTCAGAATGGATTTGAAACCTGCTCCACAGGTTTGCTGGGAACTGCAAACCTGGCCAAAAATCCATGGTTACAGTGATCACAGGCCCTAGAGAGAACTTGCTACTGATGTTTTGATAAATGGGCATATAGTCAAACTGCTTTCTAAGTATTGGTATTTCTACTTAGTGGACTTTGGTAGCTCTTATCCTGGGTTGGAATAAGTTTCTTTTGCTCTGGGAGTACACAAACTCATAATTGCTCAAAGTACTGAGCATAATCAACTGTGGAGTGCTCTTCCCTAAACAAACCCCTAAATCAGCCTCTCCAAGGCCCAGGAAACATTGCTGAAGCAGGTCGGAGAGAGAGACGGGGAGCTGAGGATGGAGAGGAACAGTATGGGACTCTGTCTCTAGATGTGCCATGGTTGTTTCAGTCTTTAACCCACAGCATCTGGGGCTACCTGCACATGACACACACACACAGTAACATAAAAGGAAGAGGGAGCTATGTATGTTGGGAGGAAGGGTGTCATCAGGAGTGGGATGGGGAGAAGAGACTAATGGGACAAATGCCATCACCATATACTGTGTCTATGTAAAAACTGTCAAAACTTAAAAAAATGAATGGAGAAAATATAAAAAATTAAATGTTAAACCACAATATGTTGCTAACCACCAGTTCTGTAATTTATAAGTCATATAATTTACACCTTTATCTAGTAAGATCCCACTATGAATGCATTTATTTATCTAGTAGGTAGAAAAAAACCACATCTAGTAGTTGTGTTTTCAGACCTATGTCACCGGACATATTGAATTGTTCCAGCCAGGTGTCCATATCCTTAAAGCATCAAAACAATACACTCAATGAGCCGGCACTTTTAATGACCAGATATGACTTAGCTGTGACTGCGGAAGGAAATCTATGCCACTACCTTAGAACTTCTACAGAGAAATGTGAGCCTTGTTTGATAATTGATTTTCTAGCTTTGCCTCAGGGACCCTGTCAAAAGTGTTCAATGTGATTAATACAGGAACAGTTCCCTGTGGGTATTTGGTCTGGAAATTAAAAATTTTTAATAAACTCTTAACTGGAATCACAGGTACAATGGATTACAATGGGTATATTTCTGTTTTCCTTGAGTTGGCTAGGCAAGATTTCAAGTACTTTTAAAAGGCTAATAAATTAAATAAGCAATGTAACCATGTGCTCCGTTACATCACTAAGAATACAAACGACTCAGGAGCCCAAGGCAGCTGGAGAACTTAGCCGAAATTAATTCTCAGCTGGTTGGAGACACCTACTTGGAGTCCCTGCTTAATTTTAAAAAGCAAAATGTCTGCTTCCCAATGGATCTATTTGCGTTTTGCCATTTCAGGCAAAAATGCATTCATAACGTTGGAAAAAAAAAGTTATCTTTGAGGAGGGAGCAGCAATTTGCTCTCGTGATGCCCAACAAACGTCTGCAGGGGGTGGTCCATATTTAGCTTGTTGCACAGGGAAGGAAAAGTATTGAGCTGGGACAAACCAGGTGATAGACTCTGGACCCCTGACTTCCAGTTCTCAATGGCTTTTGCCTTGCTATACAGTTTTGATGAAGTCCCTTGTCCTCCTTTTGCCATTCCCTTCATTTTCTCATTTGCAAAAGGAGGACAGTACCTGACTGTGAGAATTAATGAATCAACCATTTTAAATGGCCAAGATAAAAGTGCTTTAGATTCATAAGACATTTTATAGGATGCAAACTGCTATCTTTTGAATACCCCATATGTGCCAACTCTATTAAGCTGAAAAAAGAACCACTAGTGGTTTCATAGCAAATTATACTAAGTGCTTATAAATTCCAGAGGCAAATGCTGATAAAGGTTCTATAAACAGTGTTTACAACCACAGCCATGCAAAAGGGATGCAAAATAACACTCCACACCAGGTTTTGCAAAATAGGATTATTACTGAAATAATCCTTAGCTCCTAAACTGGCATGCAGGAAAAGAAATCAACTATGATGAAACTTCTCGAACTTGCAGCTCATCTTTCATAGATATTTGAATGCTCTACCACTACCAGGACTGTTGCCAATGGGTTTTCATTGTGCCATGATAAAAATAGGCACTGCAGAGCCAAGAAAAGCTCTGAAAACACAGACAATAGAATCCCATGGGTTTTAGATGTCTTTCAAGTCTGGGAAGCAGTGCATTGTGACATCGCGATTTTGTTTCTTCTTGGCCCTGTGTTGGGGAGGTTGAAGGTTGTGTATGGTTTGACAATGGGTGCTAACCTCAAGATTGTCCTCTTCCCACAACATCTGGGGTCAGTCCTTCTGAAATATCTTTTAGTCATAGAATGTAGGTAAGAAGGATGCTCCAAAGCTCCTTATACATAGCGGGAAGAGGGACACTGTAGGACCTACAGTGCACCCCACACTTATCACTTCAGAATGCTTGTGTTGGGTCAGACGTCAGCCTTTCCAAAACTTCTCTAGACTATTACAATGTGTGCTGCTTGTGAAAAGCAATAGGATGGCATCGTACGAAACATGGCCTGCATGGGAGACAGGGAAGGTTACTCATTTTCACTGCTGCCCTATGAAATCATGCCAAAGGTCAGCAAACTGCATAAAAAATACCTTTGAGTTTTATAGCGCCAAAGGGTCTCTGACTCAGCCAACTGAACACTTCTTTTGCAGCCAGAGACAATAAACAAGTGCCATGCCTTGTGAGCATGAGAAGTGGAGTTCAATCTTCACTGAAACCACATTTTTAGAAAGTCAAGAGTGATAGCATACAGGTGTAATTCCAGCACTGTGGAAGTGGTCTAGATCTATGGGGTCCTCTTGCCAGCCCACAACCTAAACTATGGTGAGTCTCAGACCAGTGAGAGATCCTGTCTCATGACTCTCTCACACACAGCTCACGTCTCATACACACCAGTAAAAAGACCCTGGCACACATACACAAATAATAAGTAAACGAAGGGGGAGTAGCTAGATTAGGTCCCTGAAACCAATTTTGCCATCCCAATGTAAACTCTACTAAGTTATTTGCCTATCTTCTTGTACTAATGGATGTGCATTATAAAAGACAGAGTTGAACATTTGCAGTGGACAGAATAAATGGATCCTTTAAAATGGTTTAATATTAATCAATATTAATCATACAGAATGCAGTTCCATGGAACTAATCCAGTCACAATTTTTACAAAGAGAAGTTTCTTTCTCTTTGTAAACTTTGTAAATTTTTACAAAGAGAAGTTTCTTCATCATGTCTGATGAAGTTTGGTAATGTTAGTTTTGTGATACAGGATGCAGCAATCTGCACATCTGGCACCAAGTTTTTTGCTCACCAGTAACCTATGGATGTTAGGCTAAAGGAAAAAGGATGGCGAGGTGTCAACCCACTTGTGAACTGGCTTAATTTTCTAACCTGTGACCCTCTGTTTCCATCTTATGTCCACTAATCAGCTGTCAATTTTGGTTCTGAACCAATAAACCGAGTCGATTCTCACCTTATCAACTAATCAGTTGTCCTGGAAACTAACTGAGAATTGTTAATTTTCATATTTTTAATCCGTGGGTTTAGAACCCACTGAACCCTTCAATCTGGGAGCTCTTTCAACAGGTGACAGGGTTCGGTATTCAAAATTCCACTCACGCAGCTCTGAGAGTTTTGACAAGGAACACCTATCATTTTCATCAAAAATATATTTGTTTCAGAATATGTTACAAAGGACACAGTGACAAATACCCATTACAAAGTGGCCCAGAATCATGTAACATGATGCTCTTGAAAAGCTGGTAATCATTTGGCCATTGTTTAATATTTTAACTTGTACTAACAAACGCAATCTGTTGATGCATCAAAATCATCGGCTCGAACGTATATGGTTATTAGCACTACCCGTTCTTATCAGAAAAGAATTTGCAGAAACTAAAGAGTAACTTTTAAATTTTAGGAACATGTTGGGAAAGTTGGCATTATAAAAGGAACAAGCCTCTGCATAAAGCAAAAAAAATCATACCTGTGCACCATCTTGTTAAAATATAATGGAAATTATACTGTTTAAACAGTTGATTTGTTTTTTAAAATGTTTATTATTATTACTGTGTGCGTGAACGCTTCTATATGTGCCTATGCCAAGGTCCATGTGTAGATGTCAGTGGCCATCTTTATGGAGTCAGTTCTCATCCTCCTTTACTTGGGTTCTAGGGATTGTACAGGATTGAACTCAGACCATTAGGCTTACAAAACAAATGCCTTTATCTGCTGAAGCACCTCTTGGGCCCTGTTTTTGAGTTTATGAGGCAGCAGGCATGTATCCCAGGCTGGCCTTTTACTCACTATGTAACCTAGGATAGCCTTGAACTTAGATATCTTGTCCTGAAAACTTTCCCTCTTGAGTGGTGAGATTACATGAGTGTGCCACCGCGCTCAGTTGCTACAGTACTAGCGCTATATAATACAGGGCCTCATGCACTCTACCAGCTCAGCCCTGTTTATACTTTTAGTAAATAATGCTACAATTAAGTTAAGCACTAAACAATCAGTCTTAGGAAGAAAATGATGGCATACTATGAAGAAGAACAGGACGTGAGGTTCTGGATAGATGAATGGCTCAGCAGTTAAGAGCTTTGTTCCCGAGGTCTGGCCCCAACACCCACATAATGACTCACAATAATCTGTAACTCAACTTCCTGGACATCTGATGCCCTCTTCTGGCTTCTGCAGGCACTCCATGAATATGGTGCACAGACACCTTAAGGCGTAACATCCACAGACATAAATAAATACATTTTTTAAAAGGAGAATGAGTGATAGTATCTATCATTGGTAACCCTCCCTGTCATAAACAGTCACATAGTCCCCCATTGATGACCAAACATGAAATATGACCAGATGTCAGAGACTCAGCAATAACTCCATCATCAATTCACCATGTTATTAAGGATTATTAGCTTCCTTTTGTGGATGTGGAAAGCAATCATGAGTGCCACACTAGAGTAACTAGAGTACCACATTGCTCCTTCCACTCTATTGATCACTGCAGGCAGAATGCAAAGACATGCAAAGGAGAGGAAAGCAAGTTTGTTGAGGGAATCTTCACATCCTCCTTCCTATGCTGGAGGCGGACTCTGCTTCCCGGAGTCCTCTGTAGCCTTCAGGTCTCGAAGTCAACTTTTACCAGTCAGTCAGTCAGTCATGGCCATGAGAGGATACACATCTCTCATTCTATCTCCTCTTCGGCTAGGTACTATGCTATGCCTAGGCAGGGAGGTGGCAGAGAAGAGGCATCCATATTTGGGAAGTAAACTAAACAAGCAGAATCATCACATTCTCACCCCAAACCACACAAACTCTTTGAGATATTAGAATAAAATAGCACAGCCATACCCACCACGGCTTCCAAGTTGTCTGTCATTTCACCTAAACATCCTTGACATCTCCTCCTATGTTATTGAACAAAACAGAATACAGAAAATCTGTCTCTCAATAGTGACAAGACATACTTATGTCTTTGCCATTAACTTGAAATCTAAACTATTCAGTCACAAAAGATCTTAAAATTCAAACAGTTTCAGTATTCAGATCTTAAAATGGCAATAGGAACTTCATTAATTCAGAACTAAACATTCTTCACTGAATATAAATTTTAACGATTTTAGTAACATTAAAAAATGTTAAAGCTGTGCATGCCATTGTCAATGATCATCATAACCCCATCTAAACCAGATACTGTGATCAGTGCATTCCAGCAGCTGTGAGTCTGGCTTTCACGCAAACTCTGTAACATGAAGGAGAATGGTGACAAAGAATCCTGAAGGTATTCTATGGTGCTCTTCATAATGCTAAAAAGAATCAGACCACAAAGAGGAATTAGCTGGATGCCCTTGGGATAGGACCCATTTTGAAAGAGATATAAAATAATAGGAGGCAAGGGAAAATCAAATATTGTCAACAAAATGTACCACTAGACTAAAAAGGAACAAAAATCAGCAACTATTTTAGATGTGTTAAATAAACCGGATTATGTTCGATCACCTTCAAAGGCCTAATGGTGCAGGATAGTTTTAATATTGCATTTCACTGGAGAAGAGAGGTCATACAATTATCATTGAAGTTGGTATCTGTAAAGAAATATGGAAATTCACACAAATTACAGTTATTTACACTGCTTACTAAACCTAACAGATGAATTTGAGGTCTATGCATGAACCCCACAATGCCCTTGCTAGTCGTCAGCCTCATGGCTAAGGAGGGTGGTTTGTTAGTCTTGGTTCTGTGAAAAATCAGGAAAGAAAATCCTTCGTTGTGGAGCTGCTCTGGGCACTGTGGGCAAGGGGACTCAGAACACAAAATATGTAATGAAGCTCAGAAGCAGCGTGCCTGACTCTTTCTTATTCACCAGGCTGATCCTTGTTCTGCCCAAAGGGACACCAAAGAAGCCAGAATTTGCCTACTCACATGCTGGTCATAGAAACCAGAAGCACTTTTTCCCCAAAGACAAGCCAAAAAATGGGAAAATATTCTGTTAGGACATGGAGATAGGGTTCAGGGGTCAAGAAGTCCCTGAATGGCTCTATGCTGGGTTTCCCCCTCAGTCTATCACTATCACCCTTGTCCAGTGATGTTCCTACAACACTCTCCATGCTTTAGTACACCTATATGTGAAAATGTGCAGTTCAGCTTGCGTCCTCAGTATGATGGCTCCCATATAACAATTAGGGGAAACTATGAACCCCCCAAAACGTTAGCTATATCTCCATTTATCTGTCATTTGTCATAGGTATGTGAGTTTTGACACTTTATGATCGGCAGGAAAGGAGTCACCCCCTCCCTTTCTGCTTCTCCAAGTATTAAAGTGTTGAGCAGTGTGCCAGACTTCCACCTACTAAATGCCAGTTCTAGCCCTTAAGCCCTCACTGTAACACAGAGAATATGACAGGAGTATTGAATCCATTCACTTGAGAGGTAGAAAGAAGCAGGAAGATAGGGAGTTCAAGGTCATCCTCCCTTGCATAGTAAGTCTGAAGCCAGCCTGAGCTGCAGGAGACCTTATTTCATAAAAATAAATCACAAAGCAAAGGTCTCAGGCATGATGATGAATGCCTTTGATCACAGCTCTCAGGAGGCAGAGGCAGGTAGATCTCTGTGAGTTGGAGGCCGGCCTGGTTTATAGAGCTAATTCCAGGACAAAAAGAAACCCTGTCTGGAAAAGCAAAAACAAAAACTCAAGGAAATAAAAAATGTCCCCAGATTCTGGCAGACACGGCCTCTCGTTCCCTAAAGGGACAACATCCAAAGCTGAAACTCCCTTCCAGAAGTCCTAGTCTTCTGTCATCAGAGTTTCCCACATATCAGCTTTACACAGCGGCATTATATCTGCAGATACCCAGCTCCCATTGTCATTTGTCCTCTGTGTCCTGCCATGTGCTTTGCACTGACCTCTGGCAATAAGTTTGCTCATTCACATGTCTTGCCTTCTATACCCTCAGGCATCTCCATCTTTTTAATTTCTGACTTACTCCTCTCATTGTCTGGCACCTCAGCATTACAGACTGTTTTCTGCTTGCTTTCCCAGACTAATCATTGCCTCTGGCCTTTGTTCCACGTTACCCTATAAAGTCACTGCACTAGATGAAATGACAGTGCCATGGCAGTGTGACTTTTAATTCACATTAGGGCATATTCTTAGAAACAAATGGTTAGCGAATAACTATGACCAGATGCATCCTAAGAAAACAACATAGAGAATTAACCATATTTGTACCAAAAATTAAAATGCACATATGAACACACACACACACTTTTTTGGAGTTCCAAAACAAAATGAGGTTTCCAGGTTTCTATTTGAAAGGAAAACAAATTTCAACTGAACAGTCTTTAGCCAAATTTTCTAGTATGCAAACTCTAAACTTAATCACTTCAGACACTAAATAGTGTATTAGTCACTCGGCACGAGTTAAATTTGTAACTGTTAAATCTAGAAAGCCAGAATCAGAGAAACTACAGCATTTTAAAGTAGAATTAGTAATAGCATCTAATAAATATGACATGCAAAATGTGAGCTATAGAAAGCACTGATCCGTGGTATTCACTCAGATGCCTGTGCCGTAAAGATAAAGCATTTTCCTTCCTTTAAGAATTCATTAATTGTGGTGCATTTATGTTTCTTTAGGCAACCCAGCAGCTGTAGTTCCAAACACAAGCCTTTGAGAAATACATCTAAATGAATATTTATAAACTTTTCCTCTAGCAATTATATTTAGTAACTATAGCAGATGCCTCTGCTTTCCCAGTGTTAGCTGTGCCACTAATTAGACTCCCTTTTTAATCATGCTCTCCTCCAGCCACGTGGCTCTCAGGTGGACCACCTACACACTCAGGAGAGGTAGATACACATGGATCTAACAGATCTGTGACCAAGTTTAAGAGAAAAGCCATGAAAGAAGCAAGCAGAAGCCACAAGCACTCAGTGTTCACAACCCCAGACTTTCCCAAAGCAATGATCGATTGAGGTTCTTATGTTGTACACATCGCAAAGAGATGTTATCTCATTTCCCATTGGATAATTCTTGTTCATCCTTTTCTTTTCAAGTTATGCAGTGTAAGGGGCCACAACCACCAGAGCAGAAAAGAGACCTCCGCCTCAGCCCGAAAACTGATTTAGAAACTAAGCAGATAAGCTTAGAAATATAGATTTTATTTTATTTTTTGATTTAGTTTACACGTGTGAGTATTTGGTCTTAATGCATGTATGTACACCTTGTCTGGACAGTGCCCACAGCGTCAAAAGACAGGCTCAGAACCCATGGAACAGGAGTTACAGATGGTGCTGAACAGCCACGTAGGCGTTGAACAATGGTCCTCTCTAAGAGCAGCATCTAATTTTAACCACTGAGCCATCTTTCCAGGCCCTAGAAATACATATTATTGATATGACCTCCAGGCAGAGTGTATACCAAAGATTTTTTTTGTCAATTCAGACCTTCTTTCTCTAAGACAGCAGTTCTCAACCTGTCCTGTGGGCTGTAACCCCCACAGGAGATACCTCTCAGACATCCTGCATATGATATATTTACATTAGGATTCATAACAGTAGACAAATTACAGTTATGAAGTAGTAACAAAAATAGTTTTATGGCTGGGAGAGTCACCAACATGAAGCATTGTATTAAAGAGGATGCAGCATTAGGAAGGCTGACAACCACTGATCTAGGAGGAACGCTAAGTTAACTCCAAGCTGTTTTAAATACTTGGCTTTTGTATTCCAAATGTACGATGAGTTCTCTTGTATCCAGTATCTTCGAGGAACAGACTAGGTTGTTCCTGTCTCACCCTGAACTACTGAATCAATGTGTCTTAGATCTGTGAGTTTTTCCATGCCTGATGTAGAAAAGGGGATTAGTACTTAAGGGAATACTGCTTGCTCTTGAAAATAAAAGATATATGTTGATGTCTGCTAATTTGCCCTACATTTCAGAAATAGTCACGAGAGCTTACACAAAAGCAACAACCACAATATTTATAGACACCTTTTGCTCACTGGTCCTGATCTTCATTTTCGACTTTAATATGGTTTCACATTTCAGTAACTTCTAGAAAGGCTTTTTTTTTTTTTAACTTTTGGAGACCGGGGAATTTTGAAAACTTCAGTGATCTTGAGAAGAACACAGAAATAAAAAAAAAATGCTGGGAAGTCAAAGTCCGGGATAACATTTGCATAATACAAAGAGAACTTCAATACCCGACCACCATTAACGCTACCATCACCCACCTAGTAAGCTAAAAGAAGCTGGTTATAAAATGGGAAGAAGAGGGAAAAGCCCACAAGCTTTACACTTTCAAAGGGCTGCAGGTTTTCTTTTTTCCACTGCACTTTGTAATTTACACAGAGAAAAACCTTCTGAGCCTTGGTCTTGAGCCTTCCAGTTCTTCCTGGGTTCAGAAGAGGGTGTTGGAGCCCCTGGAACTGGAATTACAGATGCTTGTGCATTGCCATGCAGGTACTAGAAATCGAACCTAAGTCCTTTGCAAGAGCAGCAAGTGCTCCAGATCCCTAAGTCCAGCCCTCTCTGTTCCTGAGCTGAAGCTGGCAAAGCATTTATCACCTATACAGCTCAGTGATCAGCAATTTTATGCAAAGGATAGGCTACTATATATTTTAAAATATTTGCTTTGTATGTCATACAACCTTATCACAACTACCCGTTCTCCTCATTGTCTTCCATCTCTTTCCTCCTCCTTCCCCATCTCCTTTCTCCTGCTCCTTTTGTATTTTTTGTGTTTTGATTTGGGGGAGATCAGGTTTTATGTGGCCTGGGCTGCCCATTAACTTCTTTTTTTTTTTAATTTTACATCCTCCACTACAGTTTCCCCTCTCGCTTCTCCTCCCCTTCTCCCCGCAATCTACTCCTCTGTTTCTGTTCATAAAAGGGTTTGTTCATCAACAAACCATGGCATATCGAGTTTCAGCAAAAATAAGCACATCTCCCTGTATTTGGGCTGGGCAAGGCAACCCAGTATAAGGAATAGGTTCTCAAGAGCCAGCCAAGCATTAGGGTCAGGCTCTGCTCGCATTGTTAGGAGTCCCACAAGTAAACCAAGCTACATAACTTTCACACATATGCAGAGGGCTTAGGTCAGTCCCATGCAGGCTCCCTGTTTGTGGTTTCAGTGTCTGGGAGCTCCTGGGAGCCTCCTTAGTTATTTATGTGGGTTTTCTTGTCGTCACAACCCCTTTGGACCCTACAATCCTTCTTCCCTCTCTTCAGCAGGATTTCCTGGGCTCAGCCTACTGTTTGTCTCTGAGTCTCTCCATCTGTTCTCAACAGTTACTGGATGAAGCCTCTCTGATGACAATTGGAGTGAGTAGGCACCAGTCTGATCACAGGAGACGGTCAGTTGAGACTATGTATCCACTATTGCTGGGAGCCTTTGCTGGGGTCATCCTTGTGGATTTGAGTGACTTTCCCTTGCACCAGGTTTCTATCTGATCCTAAAAAGCACCCCCTTTTCAGTCATCTCTTTCAGTACTCTCCCCCTCCACCCACCCCTCAAATTCAATCCCTCAAGTTTCCATCCCCATCCATTCCCAGACCACCCAAGAGATCTCTTCTATTTCCCCTTACCAGGGAGACCCATGCATCCCCCTTGGGTTCCTCATTACAGGATATTCAAGGACACTTGATCAGCTATGTTCCTAGCAGCCTTATTCATAATAGCCAGAACCTGGCAACAACCGAGATGTCCCTTAACTGAAGAATGGATAAAAGAAATGTGGTACATTTACACAACAGAGACTTACTCAGCTGTTAAAAGCAATGACATCAGGAAGTTTGAAGGCAAATTGATGGAACTAGAAGAAATCATCCTGAGTGAGATAACCCAGACCCAGGAAGACAAAAACAGCATGTACTCACTCATAAGTGGATATTATCTGTGACGGATAACCGTGCTACAATCCATAGACCCAGAGAAGTGCCCTTGAACTCCTACTTCTCCTGCTTCCGCCTTACACCTGTTGCAATTTCAGGCACATACCACCATGCCCAGAATTGTTGTAGATAGCAAGCCTGAGAATAAGGCACAACTCTATTCTAATAAAACATTTATAGAAATATGCACTGGCCTAGATTTGCCCTGCAGGCCCTTGTTTGCCAGCTTGTACCACAATCTCATCAGGATGCTGCTATCTCTGTGCTTCAGCCCTGAAACTACAAATCTTCCATTTGTCATTCCGTCTGTCTCAGGAGTCCTGCCTTATACCAACTTTGGAAATTGTTTTCTCAAAGGCTATTATGGTACACCAATCCACCCAATCACACATGTTCCATGTTCCATCCTTTTAACGTTTCCTTGTTCCCAGAGTACAGAGAGCTCAGTGAGTTCTGATTTTTTTGTTTTCTGATGAGTTTATTTTTTTATTTTATGTGTATGGTTTTTTTCCTGCATGTATGTCTATGTACTAAATGCATTCATGCCTACAGAGGCCAGACAAAGACATTAGACTCCCTGGGGTTAAGGATAGTTGTTAGCGACCTCATGGGTACTGGAGATTGAACATTGGTCCTCTGGAAGAAAAGCTTGTGTTCTTAGCGACTGAATTGCTCTTAACCAGACCCTGAATTCCAGTTTTTAAACCATTTTAAAAAATTTAAATCATTACTTACCTCTCTCTCTCTCTCTCTCTCTCTCTCTCTCTCTCTCTCTCTCT
This sequence comes from Myodes glareolus, assembly GCF_982192425.1. Taxonomy (NCBI): domain Eukaryota; kingdom Metazoa; phylum Chordata; class Mammalia; order Rodentia; family Cricetidae; genus Myodes; species Myodes glareolus. Next base: position 109,425,215 of record NC_142053.1, on the reverse strand, counting down.
CTCTCTCTCTGTCTCTCTCTCTCTCTCTCTCTCTCTGTGTGTGTGTGTGTGTGTATGTGTGTGTATGCATGTGAATGTGTGTGTTTAGGATAAGGAAGAGGAGATCAGAGGAGTATCAGATCACATGGAGCTGGAGTTACAGGCTGTTGAGTCTAATCTGAGTTTTGGGAATTTAACGCAGCGTGTGCTCTTACCACTTAGCCATATTCCTATCCCAGGATTACAAATTTTTAATGAAATTTTTAATTTGTTTTAACTTCTCAGTGATTTTTCTGGCTTTTCTCCCTCTACCACTTCAAAAAAAAAAATCAAAGGATTTCCAGGAATCAGCCTTCCCCTTCTTTGTGATGTATCTTATTCAAGGATTTCATCCATCTTCTATACCTCACTCCACAAAATACAAACAAACAAACGAAAAACCTTATCTAACATCCTCTGCCACAACCCTAATCCTGGACTTCTTCCTTTTCTTCTCTGCCTACATCCTGAGCACATCCTCAGTTATCATTGATGGCTCTTTGGCCTGAGGTACCACACTGTGGGGAGGCAGAGTTACTTTACTGAGTAAAGGCCAACATAAGAAAACGTTTGGTTTCTTAAAAGCATAAATAATAATTGCAGATAGTCTTTGATTAGGATGAGGAAATCAAGGGCCTAATGCTGCTGTCCCTACCAAAGATGAAAGAAATGCATAAAGAAAGAACAACCTATTTCCAGTAATAAATTATTCATCAGTTTTCTGGATAAAAATAACTAAGCAAGTAGAAACCCTTTTTTTTTTAAATCTTGAATTGACCAGAAAAAGGAAACTACAGAAATTCATGGAACGTGAAACATATTTTGGAAAAAAAACAAATATGAATTATATGAATGAAAATATCCATAAAAACATAATTTTTAATACAAATTAGAGCATGCGCAATAAAGAACTAGTGAACTGAAAAATCAGTCCATAGGAATAATCAAAACTGCAGCACAGAGAAACAATACGTTGGTTTTAAATACAGAAGAATGGGTTAAAGATATTTTGGTGGTTTAAAACAAAATGTTCCCCAAAGGGAGTGGCGCTATTAGTAGGTGTGGCCTTATTGGAGTAGGTGTGGTCTTGGTGGAGGAATTATGCTCTCACAAATGCTCAGTTAAAGGGACCATTTCTTGCTGCTTGTGGATCAAGATGTAGAACTCTCAGATGCTTTTCCAGCACCTTGTCTGCCTGCATCCTCCATACTTTTCACTATGATGTTAACAAACTGAACCACTGACTTGTAAGCCACCCCAATTAAATGTGTTCCTTTATAAAAGTTGCCATAGTCATGGTTTCTCTTCACAGCAATAGAACACTAAGACAGCTATAAAGAATGAGCCCATATTTACTAGATTATTAAGCTACCTAGCTCAAGGATTGAGCTTACATTTACTAGAATACTCATCAGAGGCAAAACATGAAGAAAATATTCTACCCCAATGAGACACATAAGACCATAGTCTCATGAAGTACATACAAATGAACAGAAAGCAGAGAGTGCTGGCTAAGCATTCTCCATCTGAAACATTTAGAACAGATGTGTTTCTATTATGATTTGGAGGGGGTGGCAGGAATCTAAATCTATATAATGAGATATCCTAAGTTTGGCAAGAATTCTAATCATGAAATTCTATATGTTTCAGACACACCTGTATATACAGATCGAACACAATATTTCGAAAGTTTGGTTCTGTAACAAAGACTGTGACATGGAATTTTCCACGTGCGGCATCCTGTTCAAAATGTTTTAGAATTTGGGGCATTTCAAGTTTGCGATTTTCAGATTAAGTTTCCGAACCCATATCAATGAAAGAATATGCCAAAGGGCATAAATGAAATGAATATCTAAAAATATACATAGGGCTGAAATTACTCAGAGTAAAAGAAAGAGATAAGATCTTCAAAGGAAATAGATAGTTACACTTGAAGTTGATTTCTCCACCATGGAAATCAAAAGCTAGTCGAAGAACACTCTTAGCAGCTTAGAGATAATTGCTAACTTAGAAAATAATCCATGAAGTATCTTGCAACTGGGAAAGCTCAGTGTGGCTCAGAGGTAGCTTGTTCCAGGCACTAGGTTGAATCTCTAAGGCCAACAAAAAAGAAAATGAACAAAACATTTTAAAAATAGTTTGGAAGTCAGGCAGGGAGATACCATCAATATACTTGCCTACACACATGAAATTGTCAGAGGATAAATGTAAAATAGCTTTAAAACTTTTATAAAAGACAACAGGGCCAATATAAAGACGTATAAAGGAAATTGAAGTAAAAAGTGCACACTAATGACAAAGGAAAGGAGAGTGGGAAGAAGGAAGGGAGGGAGGAAGGGATGAAGGGAAAAATGAAAGGAAAAATAAGGAAGGGAGGGGGAGGGAAGAAGAGCATCATTAACTCATCAGGAAAGATTACTGCATCTTTGCACCATATGAATGCAGTTCTACACTGATCTTGTCTCCAGAGGGGCTACTGATTTTAGCCTCTGATGCTGATGTTTTCTCATTACGTGGAACATGGGCAGCTGGGCTGCTAATGGCTCCTGGTTGGTCTTCCCTTGGTTTCCTTTCACTCTCAATGAGCAGACTGACTAGGAAAAGAACCAGTAAGGAATTGTGTTGACATTGTTCAGGTCATTACGCCAAAGGACAGTGAACACCAAAGTGTAATGTTCCCTCTGTGGAGACCAGCTTACAGTCCTGAGCTGATCAATGAATCCTCCATAAGGGGAACAGTGAGACGGTGTAAATGGAGCAGAGAAAATCTGTGCTGTGGAGATGTGGGACATGGATATGGATGGCTTGCCTAGAGGCTGCTCTCAGTTATCAGGTAAGGGGGCAGCATGGTTTGTATACTGGGATCAGAACACAGTGATTTGTGTTCAAAGCACATATTCTCAAATAGCCGGCCAGAATATCTGAAGACTTTGTTCCTGAATTTACTCAAGAAATGTGCCTTATGCACATATGGCATGGCACTGATTGTCCAATAGTTAGCCAAGAAGATGTTCTCCACCATCCTGAAATACAGTCAAACAAAGGATCAAATAATGAAGTCAACTGTGTGTGTCTCTCTGTGTGCATATATGTATATAAACGTAATGTCATAATGCACGTGTATGGAAGTTGAAGGACAAGTTGTTTTGAGACAGGGTCTCTGTGAACTTTTAGGGATTCTCCTGCCTCTACCAGCCACCTCATCATAGGAATACTGGGATTTCAGATGCTTGTTCTATGTTCTAGCTTTTACTTGGGTTCTGAGGATATGAACTTGGCAGCAATCACTTTTAGCCTGAGGGTTATGTCCCCAGCTCAAAAATCTATTTTCTTTTCTATACTTTCTCTCACTTCATAAGTATCTTTATTGTTAAACACCAATAAAATATAAACAAAGATTGAAAGACTTAAAGTAGAATAAATTGGTAACTTAGACATAAGAGGGGAAAATCCTATTAAATATCAGGACTGAACAGGCCTTATTCATGACCATGTTGTTATAAATAATGGTTTTTTTAGAACACTTTTGCTGATATGCCTGCATGTTATGCTACAACAACAAAATTAAATAGCTCTAATAAGGGTCATATAGTCCACATGGGCATGTATACTTGCTTTTCTATTGGTCCTTTTGAGAAACTTTGCTCTAGAGGAAATTAGGAAAGGACTATATTAAAGGTAAATAAAATGCTTACAGCTTTTTTCTAAAGCATTTTATTTTATTTTTAAATATGTGTATGTGGGTGTAGGTAGGCATGAGAACATGAACGCAGGTGACTATGGAGGCCAGAGGCATTGGATGCCCTGGAACTAAATTTACCAAAAGTTGTGAGCCACATGATGGTAGGTGCTGGGAGCCAAACTCTGATTCTGTGAAATATCAGTATACACACTTAGCTACTGGATCCTCTCCTTAGCCCTTCTACTTTCCGCACAGAGCCAAGTATTGAAGCATTAGAAAAGAGACAGTGATTTGATATCTGGTGCACAGGACTCCGCCTCCTACAGTTGGCTAGGTAGTCACCCAGTGCAATTTTAAATTAAAAAAAAAAAAACAAAAAAAATCATTTCTTTTCTTGACTAAGCCATTTTTTTTTACCACAGTGGATGCCAACATGGCTTCTCTGCCACCTGTAGTGCCCTGGATAGCCGGAAGCAAGGTGTTGCTTTGAACAGGGCATATTGTACCCAATTGTCTCCTAGGAGCCTGCTACCTTCCTGTGGGAGTCTGGTCTCTTTCACCCACCCACATACTGTCTCTCATTGCACTCTACTGTTCTATCGAGACACCCAGAAAAAATGCCAATAAGGTCACTCCTTCAAGGATGTATGTTTCCATCCAAATGCAAAAGCAAAGGAGCCAGCACAATAGGATAGAAAAGCACCCTCCACAGGACAAATGCAGTTGGCCCTTTATATCTGCATGCCCCACTTGACAATCAATCAGACATAGAATGGAGTATGAAGAAGACAGTGTCTGTACTGTACATGCATAGCTTTCTTTCTGGAGTGGAGTAGGTCTTTTTTTTTTGAAACAATACAGGGTCACTTTTCATGTAGGATTGGGCATTAGCAGTAACCAAGACATGGTTTGAAGTATATAGCAGGATTGCATGAGCTATGTACAAAGGAATTTGTGCATATTTGTCCATATCTGCATGGATCCTGGAGCCAATCCTCTGAACACACTAAGGGACAAGAGTCTTTTGATAGAGTAGTTTCAGTAACAGAATCCAAATGACCTTGCAAAATTAGTTAGCAGAGATGAAAATTCTCTGTCCGTAATGAGCCTGAAAAGAGAAAAGCAATCTTCCCTCAACTAAGGACTGAGGAATCTTCTGGGAAAAGGACGATTTCTATGTAAGCCCTACAGTGACCTTGGTGATAATGGATTTGTTTCACTTTCTTAGGGTGAAGGGATGGATCTGTACAAAATGCAAGATGGATGCTAATGAGATGCAGAGGAACACGGCATACAAAGCACACCCAGTGGAGTCCTTGTATTGCTGTGGGTGGGAGCAAAGGAAGCAAACATGTGTAGAACATCTTAGATAACTGTCGAAGCTTTAGACACTCATGACAAGCAAATGGAAATCCTAATGGTATGGTACGGTACACATGCAGTATGATGTGTCCTTCTTTGAAATACTATAGTAACATACATATCCACATGCTCTCATGTTTACCTACACTTGAAATCTCCGAAGGCTTGTTAACACCTCTCGCCCCTCATTCCTCATCCATCGTTCATCAAGCTTAAGATTCGGTCTACCTTTCATGTGTCCCATATCTGTCTCTCAGCTATCCTCAGTGGTCTCAGAGCTGACTCACCGCCCTTCTACGAAATGATTTTCTTTTAGCTTTTTTTGGTTTTTGTCCCATTTTTTATCTTTGTGGTGCATCCATGTTATGTAGTATATCTGTCTTAAGTTTGTCGGTCAATGAATTTTTTACATGTACTTAGACTATTTCCAAATAACCCCAAGCCAATTCCCTGCCAAAATAACCACCACAGGCCCCAGCAGCTAATTAACACCACTGACTAGCTTTGCCTGGTTTTGAGCTTCATACAAATGGTACGATTCTCATCAAACATTTTCCCTTTGTATGCTATGATTGTCACCTGAGTATTGTTACATGGAAATAATATATTACTTATTGATTCATGGTATTCATGCAATGGAACTATGCAACTGTTTGTCTGTTTTACCATTGATGGTTATTTAAGATATTTGAAGTTTAGGGCTATGAGAAAACATTTAGGGGTCTTTTATGTCTCTAACTAAATGATCTCTGACTTCCCTTCTCTCCATCATCCCTACTTCTCACAGAAGCCACCAAATTACTCTCCATGGAAAAGCTGCCACTATAGGACTCACATGTGCCTAATAATTTTCACTGACTTTTAAAATAATACTAGCATCCTGATTTCAATAGTCAAATGTTTGCAGATCTAGGCAAACAGCTCAGTAACTAAAGTGCTGGTAGCACAAACATGAGAACATGAATTTGATCCCCGGGATATAGATGAAAAAGCAGTCATGTTAGTGCACACTTGTATTTCCAGCTTTGGGTAGGGAAGCAGACACAAGGAGGTCCTTGGGGTTCACTAGCCATCCAGTCTACCTACTTGGCAAGCCCCAGGCCAGTAAGATAATGTGTCTCAAAAAATGGTGGACTGTCTACATATGCACATTTACCCATCCTTATGCATCAAATAACCTACACACACACACACACACACACATATATATATATACACGCACACACAAATATATATACATATATATTTATATGTATATAATAGAGAGAGAGACAGAGAGAGAGAGACAGAGTGAGTTGGTGTTGGCAGTTTTCACCACTGAACTGATTCCTCTATTCTCTTCACCATCAATTTCTGGGGAACTGAATGAAGTAAAAGGCACACGTTTTCTTTCCTTTCGTTCTCTTTTTGTGTCTAGAATCCCATTTGGAAAGTAAATATTTGCTTTTGCTAATTATTTAATGCCTTAACAAGTGGAGGATTTGAGCAAGACAGAAGGAAGGAAATTACTTGGATGATTTTCAGTTTGTGGTTAATTTTAATAAAATGGGGATTTAAAGGACATTGACTTTTGTGAGGTTAATGAATGAAAGAAAAGAATTAATAAAAAAGGATCAGCATGCATTCTCATAATAAATCATTTTATTCTTTTCCAATATATGCTGCTCACAGCAAAATCTTGTCATAGGATCTGTGTGGTGATGAGGAAATCATTTTCAATACTCTGCGCACCTTGCTCTCAAGAATCTTCCAGTCTGGCGCTGAGAAGACAACTTTATCTATAAAATGGTTACTGTACAATCACACAGGGCTTAAAACTGATCCCTAGAACCCACATAATGGCCAGGTGTGGTAGCGCAGGCTTGGAATTTCAGCCATTCTGAGGGTGCAGAACCAAGAGGATCCTTGGAGCTAATTGGTCAGTGAGCATAGCCCAGCTGAGCCAATCCAAAGTCAATGAGAAAGCCCATCTCAGTAAACAAGGTTGGGGAGTCCTAGCAAGTGACTTCCACACACACTTGTGCACACATATTTATGTATTCTCCTCCCCCCATACTTCTCAACCAAAACATGCTCATTCACATATGGAAACACACACACACACGTGCACACACAAGCACACACATGTGCTCACATGCGTATGCGTGGTGGGTGGTGGGGTGGACAGAAGTCCAGAATCTACACCCCTATAATATCAGCACATATGGGTCTGAGTCTGGAAGGTCAAGGTTAAAGATCAGTCTGGGTTACACAAGACTGTCTCAAAATTAGCAAAACAAAACAATATAAAGTCAAGAGAGAGGAGGAGATGAAGAAATAAAAGAAAAAATGAAAACAGGATGAGAACAGAATAACTCATGTAAAAAGTGTGTGTGTGTGTGTGTGTGTGTGTCAGAGAGAGAGAGAGAGAGAGAGAGAGAGAGAGAGAGAGAGAGAGGGAAATGAGAAACATAATATTTCTAATTGTGATACTTTCTGTAAGACATTGCCTCTGTCAATCTATAGCTCACAGTAGCATATTGTTAGCTACCTTTAATAGGTTAGGAAATTTTTTAAGTTTTATAAACACAATGTAACAATAAATGATATAAACTTGCAGTGAGAGAATATGAACAGAGCTCCAGGTGAGGGTCTTGAGTTTCCATGTCTTCTAATTCCAATTGGATCCTACTATAGTGTTCCAGCCATCTTTTTCATATAGTGAGTAACCCTTAGCAGGAATTTGTAGACCTTATTATAGAGAGAATTAGAAGAAGATTTTAATTATTAAATCACTTCAGAGCTGATGATGACACTTCTACACGTGTGTAAGGATTTCTGTAGGGAAATTTTGACTGTCTCCCCTCTGGGGAACAAATTTTAGATCATTTCTAATTTTTCTCTGATCAGTGTATCTCTAGAGCCTCCAATCTCTTATATGAAAATTTCCTTTAAGCATATGCTTCCAAATCTGTGTAAAATTCAAGCAAAATTCATTATATGAATCATTTTCCTGCAGAGGAATTATTTAAATTTGGGTTCACAACAACCATTTCCCATAAATCATGCTTCCTAACTCCCCAAAAGTTAGCAATGGACTGTAACTAATTAGTAAAGTGGCAGAGTAAGATCTGATATGCAATGTTCATATTTTATTGAGAGCAACCCAATTAATAAGGTTCTCTATGGCATATTGTTCTACAAAAAAATTATAACGCGATTTCATCATGAATAATTCATTTGAGATGACATACATCAACTCAAAACTCAAAATTGTACACCAGTCATCTATATTTTATATATGACTATAAAATAAAATTTTCCCAGGGTGGCTTCTGCCTCCAGTGAATGAATGACAGCAGAGAGAAGGTGGCTTCATTTTAACAGCTTCACGGGACAGCGGGAAGCAATAGGCTGCTTTATTACTACCAGCAATGAACTATAACAGGAAGTCTATACCCCCATGCCGTCTGCCTTATTTTCTTCCATATGATGTCTTTGGGGCCATGAAGAGCATGCAAGTTGTGTTATTACAGGTTTATTATGAAGCAATGATTTTCTACCATGGGGAATTCTATTCTCAGGTAATATTAGGCAATGTCTAGAGACAATTGTAAGGAGAGCACTGGTATCTGGTATGTAGGAAGCAGATACGTAGCTAAACTTCCAGGAGCCTCCAACAATGTTGTTGCACTGTCAGCAACAAAGCTAAGCGCCTTATTAGAACCAAACATTGGTGTTTTCATTGTGCAAGGTTTTGGCATAATGAAGCACAAACTCATTCTTAGTGTCCTATTATTAAAAGTAGCAACTTAGGACATAGTACGTTATTTAGAGATGACAGCTTGGTAAATTGGCATAAATTCTGTTGTGGCCTATATGTATGAATAAATGACTCTCATATATTTTCAGGATGTGGGTGTAGAGACTTTGCTTTCTATCTTCCAATAATCCAGTTTCGTCTTCACTGCTGTGTAGAACTCTCTGCTCTTAGGATAGCAGTCAGACTTGAGGAGGTTTGAACTTGAGCACACACATGTTCTCTGAAAATCATGTAGTTTTCTTTTATCCTTAGATGATGTCTATTTAGAGTGTGACTTTGGCTGAGTCTACTTTTAAAATTATTCCATCTTCTGTGGTGAGCAGAGCATTGCCACCATCAGCTTAAATTACCCCATTTCTTCTCTTTTTAAGAAGAAAGTATCTCTTGTTAAACACGTGCTCTATTTAGAATTATTGACATTAAGCCAAGCAAGAAATAAGAACAAAATAATAATTAATAGCCTAAATAATATTTCTTTAAGACTATTATTGCAAATGATTATGGTATACAACTAGTAAAACCAGAGATAATTCTACTCTGCATATACAGATGTGCACATGTGTGCACTTGCCTCCATCACTATCAAACATAAACACAGTTTAACAGTTGCCCTAAATTTGAGGACATTATTTTAATAAGCACACATACCACCTACATCAGGTAACTAATGAAAAAGAATACAACAAACCAATAGTCTTATTATATATTAAATCTCAATTATTGTCACCACTATTAATTAATTAATTATTAATGTCATCAATTTTTAATTCAGCCTGCCTTCATGTATGCTACCTACACTGCTTGAAATCAAATTTCATTTTGCTTCTCTAGTTAATGTCTTGTGGGAAAAGGTTTGACTTCAATTTTAATATACATAATATATTTTTATTTGTGTTCCCTTCTAAGAGTCTTGAATCTTGAATCAGTATTTTACTGCTAGCATTGAGGAACAAGATGGAAATTCTTTATAAAATGAGCCCATCTGTTTATAGAATATTACCCCTGGGACAAGCTGATTCTCATGAATGCTATTCAGAAGAAGGTGTCCCTGTAGTCTCTCCTATTTTCTAATATCTTACAGCATATTACACAGGACTTTGAAGACCTTTATCTAGTACATATACATCCCTAGTATGTACTAAGTAAATAAATATTACTGAATATTTATGTGCCTTGTAAAAATATGGCTAGGTGCTTATACATATGTATCTAATGGCTATGTGTAATATCAATAACAGTAATAAAAATAAATTATATGCTATGATGAAAATTTGAGTTTTAGAAGCTTTAGATGTATTGCATACTCCCCAAAACCCTGTATGGAAAGTGTGGTGGTTTGAAAGAAAATGGTCCCTATAAGTGGTGGCACTATTAGGAGGTGTGGTTTTGGTGACATAGGCAAGGCCTTGTTGGAGAAAGTACGTCAGTGTGGAGGTGGACTTTGAGATCTTCTATGCTCAATGTACGCCCAGTGAGACAGTTCACTCCTGTTGCCTATGGACAAAGATAAAGAATTCTCAGTTTTTTCTCCAGCACCATGTTGCCGTGTTTGCCATGATGAGAATGGAATAAACCTCTGAAACTGCAAGCCACCCTAATTAAATGGTTTTCCTTATAAGAGTTGCCATGACCATGATCTCTCTTCACAGCAAGAAAAATCCTAAGACATAAGTAGGTACCAGGGGCTGGAGTATTGCTGTGATAGGCCTGGCCTTGTCTTTGTTTGGAAGAATTTGATCTTTAGTATTTTAGGTTAGGAAAGCAATGGAATGCTTTAAGCACTGCTTAATGGGACATATAAGCCTGGAAGATTTGAACTGTGGCAGTCTGTCTTAAGATGTTTCAGAGGAGAAGAATTTTCGTATGTTGCCTAAGAGATCTTTCTTGTGATATTTTTGTGAAAACTGTCACTGCTTTTGGCCCTTGTCTGAAGAGTCTGCCTGAGGGTAGCTAAAGTGAAGAGATTTGTATCAATTCCATTGGCAGAGGAAATCTCAAAACTGCCTAGTATAGACTCTGCCATGTGGTTATTAGTGGTAATGCCAATAAAGATAAATAATGAAGAGGAGCAAGCTGAGCTCAAATTGCACATTTGGTACAGTCTGAGAAGAAAAGGAGTGCTAGGAAGTAGAAGGTAGCTAAATTCTGTGTTCAAGGGGATAAACAGATAAAGAAATGGAATAAAGGGAGTGGTGAACTCAGGGCAAGATTCCACCACACTGTATTTCCAATATGTGAAAGGAATTTAAAGAAAAGTTTAAGACCGGCATAGTTGTTCAGGTCTTTAATCCCAGGACACCAGAGGCAGAGGTAGGTGGTTCTCTGACTTTGAGGCCAGCCTGGTCTGTAGATCTAGTTTCAGGACAACCAAGCTTAGACAATGAAGGAAACCATAGAAAACAGAAAGCTGGCGAAGATGTAATTGAATGAGGGGGCCGTGTTCCAGTCGCAGCAAGCAGCAGACTTGACAGCTTTGTTTGTGTGGTTTTGACTTTAGAGCCAAATATTGAGGAAAGGGGTTATGGAGTCTTCCACAACTAAGAAAAGCTGCTAAGGCCAGGCTTTTGTAAAGGGTGTCCCTGAATGGAGGCCTAGAGAAGCCATTGTACGATGCTATCAAGTTGAAGCTTGGATTGCCTTGGAGATCCCAAAATGTTAGAGATGCCAGAGTCATGTGATATCTGTCAAGGAAAACTGCTAACAGGGAGTGGAACCAGCCCAAGAGAAAGAAGTATGCTGCTGTCAACAAAGCTGAAAAGATTTGGAGACCTGAAGAGTGCTTTGACATCAGACATGGAGATGCAGAGTTTGGAGTTTGTCCAGCTAATTTTCAGTCTTGCTTTGGTTCAGTATTTCCTAACTGTTGTCCTTTCCCTCCATATTGGAATAGTAATGTATATCTTGTACCATTAAATATTGGAAGTATGTGATCTGCCTTTTTATTTTGATTTTACAGTAGATTACAGTTAAGATATTACATGAATCTTAGAAGAGACATTTAACTTTAGACTTTTAAATAAATTTGAGACTGTTACAGGCTATGCAGACTTTGAAGTTGAACTGAATACATTTTTTGCATTATGATACAGCTACATGCCTATAGTGGCCAGGGAGTAGAATATGGTGGTTTGAAAGAAAATGGTCCCCAATGAGAGTGGCACTACTTGGAGGTATGTGCTCCAAGGCACTACTTGTTGGCGTAGGCATGGTCTTGTTGGAGGAACTGTGTCACTGTGGGGTGAGCTTTGAGGTTTCCTATGGTCAAACTATGCCCAGTGACACATTTTACTTCCTGATGCCTGCGAATCAATATGTAGAAGTCTCAGCTCCTTCTCCAGCACCATGTCTGCCTACATGATGTCATGTCCTGCCATTATGATAATGGATTAAACCTCTGAAACCATAAGCCACCCCAATTAAATGTTTTCCTTTATAAGAATTTCTGTGGCCATGGTGTCTCTTCACAGCAATAGAAACTCTAACTAATAGAGAAAGGAACTTCAAAATGATTACGTAAGTTTATTAAACTATAATAAGTAAGCATTGAGGACTTCTTAAACAGTTTTATAAAAATGGATTTTATGAATAAGTTTGTCAAATAGCAGTAACATTTATTAAACTTATTTGAAACTAAGTGACATATGACACAGAGATAAGGAATAGATTTATCATACAAGAGCTATAGATGTGACCCCAGTAAAAAGTGAATAGCATCTGGATGTGAAGATAGCTTATATTGACATCATCATTCTGTACACAGGAGAAGCCCCATTTTCTCACTGAAGTTAGTATTCCCTTAACTCTAATAAAATTTCACCTAATTTTTTTTTGATTATCAAGTGAGATATGTTAAATGAAATAGATGTTATATGCTACTATAACACATAGTAGATAGTCAATAAATGCTAATCACCAACACAAATTATCTAAAAATGAAACAAACATCAATTAGTAATGGAGTCCACAGGCAAACAGTCTAAAGAAAATTTTCAATCGTCATATAAACTATGAGAGTGAAATAAACTGTGTGAAATGTGCAGCTCGGGGTAAGGAAACCAACCCCAAACAATATCCCAAACAGTTAAATACTACAAGTAACATGCTCCTATCAGAAACTAACAGGATACCCAACCTTCTCTTCTAAACTGTTGGTGGTAGGAACCAAATAAATGGAAAATCTTTGTGTTGTGTCTGCTTTGTTTTTAGCTGAGTCAATTTTGGTAATTTCTGTATGGGCATGGAGCTGATTCCTATGTAAGTAATGTTCTGCTACATGTGGGATAAGTCAATGGGCACAAACCACACACAGTAAATTCAGACTGGCTTCTCTTTGTATAAAAGTCATGATAAAGTGTGCCATGTTCATCCCAGATGGAGGCAGCTATACCTTAAGCTCACATTCAGCACTTGTTATGGCTATTCAACAAATCAGTTGCATTCTATCTGGAATGGGTCCCTTAGTGTACACTTACAGGATAACTATAAGTATCATTTTACCCAGTGGGCAAGTGTCCTTGAGAAATAGAACGTATGAAACTAACAATCTAGTAAGTACAGTATTGCAAAGTGTGTGTGTGTGTGTGTGTGTGTGTGTGTGTGTGTGTGTGTTAAGTGTGAAAACAAGGAAACTCAGGCAAAAACTTCAACAAGCATTGGTTAGAGAAGCACACTGAGAACTGCTTGTAGGGCCAGTATGCTGTGTGGCTGTGGGAGAGTCTGGCTCTTGCCGAAGCCATAACTAGTAATCAGTAATGGCCGCGTGTACATATACAGCAGAGCACACAGACCAAGAAACCTGTACAAGGTGAATCTGCAGGGCTCCCAAACCGGTGAGAGAGGAGAAGAGAAAGCAGATAAAGGACCATTAGGGCTTTGGCTATGGGAAATCTAGTGGATAGTAATAACCCTGCCATCTTCATGGGATGCACATGAAGAGGCAGATGAAAAGTAAGACAGCCAGGCCAGCTGAGGGCAAGGCTCAACTACAAGACAGAGCAGGGCAGCAGGGCTGGTGGAGGCTGCAGGAAAGTTCAGTGCTTCCCATGGCCCTGAGGCCCTGGCATCCACTCAGCCATTGCAATCCAAAGGTAAAATGAGGTTCCACGTCGCTACAGTTAGAACAGCTGTTGTGAAAATCCTGATAGCACTTACACATAGAGATGGAGACAAGGGAACTGAGCTTTAGACGCTGTTGGAAAGGATATAAATTAGCAAGGACACCCTAGAAAACAATGTGGGCCCCTCAAAAAATTAAAACCAGAACGTCCTTGTGATCTGACTATATCACTCCTGAATTTATTACCTGAAGGAGCTGAAATTGGTGTGTGAGACATGGACCCTGCTATGCTTACTGCAGCGGTATGCACAGTAGTCTACAGGTGAGGTGTCCATCAATAAAGGAACTTGATGGGGACAATGTGGTACAGATATGAAGTGGAGCATCTATTTCATCCATAAGCAAGACTGGGATCCGGTCATTTGTGACAAAACAAACAGAAATGGATGAAATCATATGACGTGAAGTATTCTAGGCAGGAGAAGGGAGGCTCATAAGCTTCAGGATTACACATCCAAGAAAGTTCCTATATGAGATTCATGTAGCACTTCCTCAAGTGTATACAAGCTGTAACGATTCTAGAGATGAACTGCTCTGAAAGTTGCGGAGGAAGCTCTGAAATTGCAGCTTTCATGAGTCAGCACTCATGCTAAGGTAGGCTTGTTGGTGATGCAGCTGCCTTTGAGTCATGCATGCCTTTTAAATAACCCCTCACCAATACTCCTTAGAGTAATCTCAATAAACACATTAAGCTAGACTTCAATGCAATTGTTACTCTGGTCTGTCATGAGTGCTTTATCTCTGGTAAAAAGACATTTGTTCACATCTCCCTGGGAAAATCACAAAACTCAATGAAGAACGTTAAAGTTCAAGCTTTTCTTTTTGTTTAAACAGAAAAAGGGGAAATGATGTAGGAGAGTCTTCTGTATTTCCATTGCTTTCATTGGCTAATTAATAAAGAAACTGCTTGGACTGATAGGTCAGAACATAGGTGGGTGGAGTAGACAGAACAGAATGCTGGGAGGAAGAAGGCAGTGAGGTGGTCGCCATGACTCTCCTCTCCGAGACAGACACAGGTTAGGACCTTTCCCGGTAAGCCACGACCTCATGATGCTACACAGATTACTAAATATGGGTTAAAGCAAGATGTGAGAATTAGCCAATAAGAGGCTAAAACTAAGGGCCAGGCAGTGTTTAAATGAATACAGTTTCCACGTAATTATTTCGGGTAAAGCTAGCTGGGTGGGAGGCGGGAAGTGTCCTGCTGTTCTTTCTACAACATTGCACTTCAAAGATGAAGGCAAAGGGCTCCTGACAAATGACTTTTTAGGTTAGTTTCTGAATTCCACATGCACATGTGCAGGCACACTTCACACACAATCACTCACACTTGGGTGTGCCCATACACACATTCACACGTAAACATGCACAAACATACAAAAATGCAAAGAACTAAAAAATTAAAATGAAACTTTGAGCTATACAAACAGAGAATTAGACCGGATAAATACAAACTGTCCATAAAGAGGGAAAACCACTCGAATTTGAAGAGAAAGAGCTAGACAATGCCAACACATGCACAGAGAGACAATCTGAGGCAGGGGCTGAGCTCTGTGATTGACATGAAAGTATGACATGAACAAAGTGATGTAACCAAAAGTTCACAACCACATATTATTTAAACAATAAATAGATGTAGGTTTGCTGTTTGCTTGTAATATTTGTCATTTGGCCTTCATGAAAATTCTCAGCATCTTTAAACAACTCTTTTCCAAAGGTTCACCGCAGCCAAAGACAAGTTCACAGTGACTAGAGAAACCAGGGAACAGTTTAGGGAGGTACATTGCAAGCCAGATGAGTCAGGAAGCATCCAAGTCTCACACAGCTCTGCTGTACAGCAACTGTCATTCTGCAAAGATGACCAGGTCCCTGTTGTATATCCATAACTAAAGAGCCTGGTGCAATTAAATGTTCACGTGATATTGCAAATAAGCCTCATTCAGATTTCAGTCTCACAGAGATGGCCTTTTGATTATTTGGGTTCTCCCACAGCTTCTCTGCAGGGAGCAGGGGGCAGGTCAAATTGATATGAACCTCCAACTGATTGCAAAGTTCTCATTAGATTTATACAATCTGGAAGTCTGATTATAATTTGGCTTCTCACAACTTTACCGATAAGGAAAATAAGTATTGATAGAAGAAAGCCTCAGCCTATATGAGGATAGTATATTTTTATGGTCAAGTCATACAATGGCACTTCAGTATAAATCTATATAAATAACCTCCTCATGTTTACATAAATAAATGAGATATGTAAATTTATACTTCAATTTCATGAAGTTGATTAACAGGATTTCACCCTTAGGAAGCCAATTTGTACTCAGGCTGAGGACCAATTCCTTTTCTCACATTATACATTTGAAGACCCATTGCTTCATTAGGGCTATCACCCAGCCTTTTCTATCTGCTTATTCATGAAAGGATGTTTACCACAGACTGCATCAGGGAGTGAGGATAAATAGGGGAATATTGTCCTTTCTCTAGTGGAGGTACCTTCTCTAGTGGGGAAAATCCTCTCTCTTAGAGTCAGAAATTAGATCAAGGGCAAAAGAATAATAGGATAATTCGCTATTCTACAAAATCAATCAACCTTTCTCTGTCGCTCTCTGTCTCTCTCTCTCTCTGTCTGTCTGTCTCTCTTTCATCATGCACACACACACACACACACACACACACACACACATACACACACTTAAAAGACTCCAAGTAGTGTGTGTGTGTGTGTGTGTGTGTGTGTGTGTGTGTGTATGTGTGTGTATGTGTGTGTGTGTATGATATAAGAAACACCCATTACAATTCTCTCTCTTTTTCCCTCCTTTCTCCTCTCTCTATGTGTGTTTATCAGTTATGGGTTTTAGCTACATTTTGCTGGAGTATTTTATATTTACATTATATTCCCAATGATGAACAAGTTTAATCACCTACACTAGACCATACCATTTGTTTTCTAACTCTTAGTGTGACACTTGCATTTCAAAGCTGTGTTTTGTTGTTGTTGTTGTTTGAGACAGCGTTTCGCTGTGTAGCTTTTGAGTTTTTCCTGGCACTCACTCTGTAGACCAAGCTGACCTCAAACTCACAGAGTTCCCCTGCCTCTGCCTCCCCAGTGCTGAAATTAAAGACATGCGGCACCAGACTCTGTCTTTAAAAAAACAAACAAAATATCAAAGCTGCATTTTGCTTGTTTTTTTTTAAAGAAAGAACCTCACTGCATAACCCTAGTTGGCCTGAAAGTTGCTATGTAGACTAGATTGGCCTCAACCTCAGAGACTGACCTGCCTTTACCTTTCTAGTGATATGATTAAAGGCCTGCACATTACATCTCTCAGGGTATCTTAACGTTATTGTGGACTTCACAGTTTACTCTAATGGATTCCATAATTCCAGGGCTTCACTTCAAGGCTTTCAAACAGAATGCCTTCTCAGCCCTACCACTAATGTCTGTTTACAACAGAGCAGTTGGAAAATAGCCTATTTGAAAGAGAGAATGCAATCCTGAAGGGAAACAAGAGAGAGACAAGAGGTACACAAAACTCTAAAGTAAAGAGCAAACTTGACAGTTCAAATGGACTTTACTTAGCTCTCTGTTTCAACACTGGAGTACCACCCCAGATCTGCAGACTTATTAGCCTGTGCTTTCCAGAAGCCCACGACACCACTTTAAGGGCTTCTTTATTATTCTTCTCCAAGAGACTATTAATGAAATTGAAATTTATTGACAAATACATACAATGCTAAATCAACTTTATGTATGGAACACAACAAGGTTTGTAAAATAATCTTTATGTTTTTAAATATAGGATACAATAGTAAAAACATTTAATTCGTAACACCATTATTATTAAGTATTACACAAATTTATAAATATTACCACAGGAGTTCTCAAAGCAGAGATATTTAAAAAGTACAGCAATTGGCAGGCCCTAAATTCAAACATATTATTCAATATTAATTCTGAAGTCAGCAGCCTAGCCTTATGTAACACAAGGCAATTGATCTTAATTTATTAGTCTTTCTTGCACAACAGCAGCCACTCATAACGACAAGAACAATTTAAAAAATAGTAGAAGAATCAAATCAATGTAGAAAGAATCAAGGGTTTCAATGTATATTAGAATGGACAGTGACACCACTAGCAAATTAAGGTATATTTCTCTCTTGCCATTTCAAAGAATGAACGATTTGCATATTTATATTTTAGTTTTCAAGATGAGTTGGATTTCCAACTGTTCCTCTTCTCCAGGCTGTAATTTACATCAGATACCAACTGCAACACTACAAATAGACTCCACTGAAGTCGATCTATTTTCCAGAGCAGCCTCTCTGCAGAAATCCTATTATTTCTCTCCATCCATGTTTCTTATACCCTATATTCTTATTATTGCAAGCACAATGCTTAGCCTAAATGTTTCAACACTGTGGGAGTACACACTCAAATTGACCAAAAATAGAATTACAATTCCCATTAACTATAGGGTAATGCTCAGTAATCCTAGCCTTGTGGAGAGGAAAATATGTATTCATAGTTACTAGAAAATGTCATCAACAATGATATTCTACATCTCATAGTAGAATACCAGAATATGGAAGTTACACTGTATATATGGTCATGCACACAGAAGCTTCTCTTTATCCTTGACTTACATCCATTTGATTGATTCAAAGTTTTGCTCAGTTCTCTCGGTTATGCTGATTTATACTTAAATGAGATCATCACAGTATTTTCCACAAATGTATGTCAAGAAACTTCACAATCTTGAAAGTATGATTTTTCTATAATAGTACATATGAAAAGGTAGTCCTCGACACTATCATTACCAATTTGAAAAGCATTGGTTCAAAAATGAGAGGATGTGTGTGTGTGTGTGTGTGTGTGCTCCTTATCAGACAAGCTAATAACTCTGTAACTGCTGACTTCGGTATGACTGAGTAGTGAAGGAAATTCTTGTATAATGTAGTCAAGTGAAGATTAAATAGTACACACATAAACAATAAAATGAAAGCAAAATACCAAAATACCAAATATCTTTCTACTACCATTTTGCAAAGCAGGCACTGAATTCATCGGTGGCACTTTATTAGTAAAATACCGATAATGGAAGACAACACTGTCCAAACACATCAATAATAAAGAACAATATTCGTGATTTAATATGTCCCAGGTAAAATTAGAAGTATCCATTAGTGTGCAGTAACCTCCACAATAACACTGATTTCCATTTCAGAGATAAACAAACTGAGCCAAGTACAATATAAATAGATTGCTTCAAATGGTCCAGCAAGTGAGTTATTTGGTGGGAGAAGTGATAACAGAGCGGGAGAAACAAATACAAGATAGTGCAAGGTAGAAGACAATGTAATAGAGTGATGAGACGTTCAGCATGATAAAGTACAGGATACATTGTGGTTAAAATGAGAGCAGCCCCTATAGGCTCCTATATTTGAACACCTGGTCCCAAGGTGAGACTTTTGGGGAAGGATTAGGAGGTGTGACCTTTTCGGAGGAGGTGTGTCAGTGCGGGCAGGCTTTAAGGTTTCAAAAGACTCCTTCCATTAGCAGCTACCGCTCTCCGCCTCATGTTGGTGTCTCAAGATGTAAGCTCTCAGCGACTACTGCTCCAGTGGCATGCCTGCGTGCTTCTGTGCTCCCTACCATGATGGCCCTGAACTCTAGCTCTCTGAAACAGTAAGCCCCAAGTGAACTCCTTCTTCTCTAAATTGCTTCGGTCATTGTATCTTTCTAGAGCAATGAAAAAGTAGCTAAGACAGGGTGGAGACCAGGGAGAAAAGCAGAAGAGACTGTGTCGAGGATGATGAGGATGCCAGAAAGAGTCCAAGGGAACTCATCCATTGGAAAAGAGTGGGAGGAAGAAAGCAGCCCCTGACATCCGGAGCTCTGGGCACTTCCTGCTGGGACTGCTCTTCTAGTGAACATGAACAGATTCACACATCAGCATCGGACAAGATGATTCATTTCCTTAGTGGATCAAGACAAACAACAGCGCTCTGTCATCCTGACCAAAACCAGCAAGAACATTGTCTAAACCGTACCAATGTGCAAAGATCACCTTAACTGGCTAAAATGTGTGACTGCTGCGTCTACACTGAACAATATTGGCCTTGATTCATTTTTCCTCCTTATAGGTAAGATTTATAGGCCTATTTGTTATTCCTGTCTATAATGATGAAACCGCCCCGACTTGCTAAAATATCCCAATCTAGAGCCCAGCCTTATTTGTTTGAATTTTGTATCATGCGTTTATTCCCAGCTCTGAATCTATCTTTTGCGATGCTTTTTTCCTGAGACACCCCACGAGTCTCTGTGGCCGATGTTCTCCGTCATTGCAAATGGGCTATACAGCCCATCTGCTCATCTCCAGGTGTGTTCTTGCTGTCTGAGAGCACACTTTTCTGCCAAACAAAGGCTTATGAATTTTTTTATTCCCTAGGCAACAGAAAGCACAAAGAGGTTCTTTTGGGAGGACAGAGAAGTAAAATAATAAGTGTGGTTTAGGGAAGTAGCTCTTAGAATAATGTAGTGATCTGCTGCCTTAGAATGCTGCTAGTATTCAGACTGAGGAGGGTGCAGTGAGCTGCAGCAGCAAGAAAAAAGAGAAGAAGTAGGGCTGTGAGTGTCAGCAGGAGGGAAGGAGACTTGGGATAAATGTCCAAGGTAGAAGTAAGAAGTGATCGGTACAGCCTAAACTTGAGAAAAACTGATGCATGTTGAGAGACCAGGGTGAGCTCTGACACACTGACTGACAGCTATCAGAAGCAAAGTCAGGTATATGGAGCAACTGGTAAAGAGCATGCACAAAGCCCTATCCTAGATAGAATTGGGTGCGATGGCACACGCTTGTGATTCTAACACTCCAGAGCTGGAGGTAGAAGGATCAAGAGTTCAAGGCTATCTTCTTCTATATAACATGAAGTCTTCATGTTATATGAAATGGCAGAAGAAGAAGAAAAGAAAAAGGAGACCTTGGGGGGGGGGAAGAACTATGGCAAGAGAAATGGCTTAAGAGTTACGAAAACATACTGCTTTTGTAGAGGATCCAAGTTAAATTCAGGTGGCTCACAAGCACTTACAACTCCAGGCGAGAAGAAGCTCTGAAAGCACCTGCACTTACATGGCATACTCAAATAGATAGACCAAGCTTAGAACAACACTTAAAAAAAAAGATAGACCATGCATGCACACAATGAAACATATTTTTAAAAACTTTAAAAAAGATAATTATTAAACTTGACCAACTTTGTGCTGATATTACGGTGGATTATCTATATAAAATAATGCCCTGAATTTGCAAACATAGATGTGGAAAGTAGGAGGAAATCCAATGCCAAAATTTCTAGAGCAATTATCATATAAATGACATCTGAAGCTAGGATGAATAAGGTCAATCCAAGAGAGAATATACTTTGAGACCCTAAAGGGAGCCATGCACAATCCTTTGGGGAATCATTCCAGGAAAGAAAAACATGAGAATCCAAGAGAAAGAAAGATAAAGTTAAGCATGGAGAACCCAAAAGACAAAAAGGATAATTTAAAGACTAATCCAGCAAAGGACAACACTAAGAGTCCGAAGGAAATGAAGGTCAAGCAAGGAGCCAGAAATCAAAAAGACAAGAAGTTTCTAGACTTAGCAAAGGACAGGCATTAAGATGGGATTCAAGGAACAGAAAGATAAAAAGCTGGCCTCAGGACTTGTTAAAGCAAAGTGCTAAAAATAAAAAAAAAACCTTCAGATGCTGTGTAACAAAGGGGCAGGCAAATATAAAAGATTTTTCTTTTCTAATGCAAGAAGTAGTTCAAGCATGTTGACTGGCCGGGGGAATACAGGGAGCTAGAAAGATTATGCATTGGGGGAAAGACATGATAAGTAAAGACATAAGGAGGTGGGAAGAGAATCCAGGGAAATCTTAGCATCATAAAACAGAGGCTACTTTTTCCAAAACAAGATGTAACAAAGTAAAGAGCCCATCTTGGTGTGTTTAAGGGGAATTTTCCCTTCAATTTCTCTGTGAAATATCAGGCTGTGTGTTTTGCACCTGTGAGTCTTATGGGCAGTAGAGTGGGAAGAGTCAATATGAGATCACACCGAGCAGTGTCATATAAGATACACAGGCATCTTCCCACTTGAATAAAATTAAGTCTTGAGTCATTACCTGAATCCCGTTCAGAGTGAGGATCAGATTAAATCAGGCAGTTGGTAAATTCGTTATCACCTCAGTGGCTGTTCAGCAGGAAGCCAGTGAGTGATAGCTCTGTCTTGCTAATGCTAACACTGACAACCACTCGATTTTCCTGAGGGAAGAGCTGCTGTTCGTTGGCTGGCACAGGCAGCTCCCATGTCTGGGCATTTTTCGGATACTATGCAGAAGTAGAATGCTGAACTTGAAAGAATTCAAGAAGGTAGCCTCCTTTTTCATATCAAAATATGGGTGCTGGGGAGTTGGCTCTGTGGCTAACAACATTTGCTACATAAACATGAGGACTGAGCTGGGATACTCAGTACCTATGTAAAAAGTTGGTTATGGCTATAAGTGCCTGTAACACCAGGGCAGGGGGCAGGCAAGTGAAGATGCTAAGATCTCTGGTGCTTCTGGTTGACAACCTCACTCTTGTTTCAATGAAAGACCTTACTTTGAGAATAATAGAGCAAGCCACCTGGCTTCCTGTCTGGTATCTACAAGTATTCCCTCCTCCCAGAAGGGTTTCTATTATATGCAGATAATACACAGACATGAGCAGTTTCTACTATCTCCCGATTCTTCATCATATCAATTAATTTCAGGGTCTCCTTATCAAGGCAAGAGTGTACATGTTACTTTTAAACTTCTCTTAGGAAATGTTCTAGATATCATAGTTGAGTCTTGGCTGAAGGTCACCACCACATCTTCAATGAGACCTGGGGTTCATTTACTGTTAACTTGAGTCTTCTCATGGACTGGCTGAGGGATTTCTCCTCTTTGGTACACCATCTACCCTGCTCATGGAGGTCTTGCTCGAACTGTGTTCAATCAGTTCCTCTCCAAACACACCCTCAAGGCATCACCACTGGGCACACATCCTAAGATACTTGTCTCTTAAAATTATGTTCGGAATTGCTGTGCTATACTGGCCAACATCTCCGGTACCCAGGCTTTCCTCAAAGATTCAGAAGCAGACAAGCACCAAAGTGTGTGACTGAGCTACTCCATGGGTAAGAAATTAGTGAAATACTCTTTTAAATAAGGGGGAAAAGTGTTACTCACTCAACCCTAATAGAAATAAGTGCTTTTCCAAGTCGACTGAGAAAGCACAGCGTATTCTGTTCAGTATTCTTTATTCATCACCAAGGAAGCCTGTTCTGGAATATAATGGAAACATGCCATCTTAGCAGAGATGAATTCTAAAGAAAGAAGGGGTAATCCTGTGTACAATTAAAATACAGAGATGAATTTGGATGCCAAAGAGTTTTCCTAGAGCAGTAGGACACTGCTTCCTTTGGGTACCAGGGAGAAGAAATTGTGCATCTCTATGATATTATAGTTGATAATTATGACCAAAACTCCAGTCAAGATGCCCACACATTGACATTATTTTTGTATTTTTATTTTTTATGTTAGCATTATTTTTAAAAGGGGGAGTGATTTGGATGGAAACATCTGCACATCTGCTGTTTCAGAAAGTGATCCCATCCCCCCCACCACCACCACCCCCTGCTTCATTGGCAGTAGCAACTCCATCTTAAGGCAGTATCACTTCTCTAGGTGAGGGGTGATGGTAGTTTTAGAACATACTCTTGAGTGGCCTGTCCATGGCTGGGTTCCCTTTCTTCTCTGTTCATAGGATTTTGAGTTTGTTCAGTATTTGAATGGCATGGTACTCATATTGGGTGTGCCACAACTTGGTCTTAAAGAAGTCACTGTTCAAAGATACACTAGGAGTCTTAAAATATTAATTCTGCAAGAAGAGAGACAAGTGAGGACATCCCTATTTTTAGCAGCTGAAACATGGATTTTTGTCACAGGTATGCTTGTTCTTCAATAAGATGGCAGCTACATGTCTCACTGTTGTGACCAAATACATGATAAAACAGACTTAGAGAAGACAGCATTTATTTTGGCTCATACTTCTAAGTACAGTCTGTTTTGCTGGAAAATTCATAACTTGAGATAGCTAATGGTATTGCTATGAAGAAGAGTGAGATGAATGCTGGCTCTCAGGTCACTTTCTGGTTTATTCATTCTATGACCCCAGGGCCTGGAATGGCGTCACGGATAGTTAAGGTTTTTTTCCCACCTTAAATAATCCAATCTAGAGAATACTTGACAGATATGCCTAGAAGGTTTTCCCCTAGGTGATTCTATATGCTGTCAAAATAACAATCAATATTATCCTTCACTCAATCCTTTGGGCTTTGTGGTTCTCCTTTGTCGCTAGTCTTTATGATCTATTAGCACCAGACTAACTTGTCTCTCCTCATGGAGTCCACATCTAGTGTTCTCTCCATAATGGTAAAAGTATGTATTTTCTGTCTTCTCCCTAGTCCTCCACCATTACCACAATCATGTTCTTAAGGATGAGTGGGGTAAACACGGTAAATATTGAATAAGTGAACAATGGTAAATGACCAAAAAATGTAGATGGGCATATTTACATATCCTGCCTCAATTGAAAAGCAACAAATCATGTGAAAATAACCCATTCTCCCAAGTGTTCTTGACTTAGGTCAAGTGAGAACCGATGTGTCCAGGAAGGAGTTTGACATACAGGATCCAGGATCCCAGCAGGAAAGTTCATCACAGTTGTGTAATGCCCCAAATGGCACCGCCATATTCTTTCTATTAATACAATGAAAACCATATCAACGGAGCTTTTGATTTCATTGTTTAGAGGCCACCCAAATAGAACACTTGACTTTCTGAAATCAGTACATTCATTAGTTTTCTAACCAACTCACTCTAGACAGTGTCTATATAATAACACATTCCCTAACAATGACACCAAACTACCAATCTAAGAGAAGTTGTATCCAGGGAGTAAAAGTGAAATTTTTCATATTAGAGTGAAAAGTGCATAGAAGCTGGTGCACATATCCCAACGTGCTGCTCAACACAAAATGGCAAACCTATTTTAAAAGTAAATAGTGTGCTTACTAAAGTTTATGAAAACATCACAAAAGTCACAGAGTTAAAAGGGACTTTTCAGATAATATAATTCAGTACCTCGGTTTGGGAACAGAAGAAACACTGGCACAATGAGGGCCTTATTCATGTTTTAGATGGGGAAATTGGCTTGCATCATATATATATATATATATATATATATATATATATATATGTATTCATAATGAAATGTGTGCAGATATGTTATACACGTACACATGATTAAGAGGAAAATAATGGTGAGAATATAATACAAAGCAATAATCCTTCCATAATGCAAACAATTACCCTGATATACATACATCTGTTATCCATGTCACCAATACTCTCTCTCTCTCTCTCTCTCTCTCTCTCTCTCTCTCTCTCTGTGTGTGTGTGTGTGTGTGTGTGTGTGTGTGTGTTATATGATTATATGATATGTCCAAAGGTCTATCCCACTCCAGGTTCATGTGTTTGAATACTGCTTTTATGGGTGGGACATTATAGATCCTCAGAGACCTGAGACCTAGTTTATAGAAAAAGGCCTTAATGGGTGTGTCTTTTTCACATTACAACTTGGCCCTACTGGTTCTGTTAATATGTGAGGAACTGCTGTCTCATGTGCCTGCCACTATCGGTAGGCCTATCCCAGGATTGACATGATAGACTATATTCCATAAAACCTTGAGCCCAAATAACCTTTTCAACCTTGAGTTAATTCTGTCATATATTAGATCACAATGAAGAGAAGTGTGTGTGTGTGTGTGTGTGTGTGTCTTACTGTTTCCTGCTAAAGATCATCTTGATAGAAAAAAAGATTGCTTACAATCTGTCTCAGTCACAGAAACATGTATATTGGTTTATTTATTAATAATACTATTGAATACAAAGGCCATACCAAGAAATTCTCATGTCAGATTTGTTTGTTGGCAGCATTTTCCCAGATATGAATACATGGTTTGTATGAGATTTAGTATCTTATCATATGATCTTCATACATGGCTGGTACTTTGACTGCTGAATGCTTAACTTCTATAAGAATCAACAGGAATTAAGGGGTTCAGATCAAAGAATAAAATGCTACTGAATGTGTATGTTTTTTCTATAATCTTTCCCTGAAATAGAATTACAGGGTTCCTTGTTTAAAATATTTAGGTAACCAGGAATGGTGTAGGCTCAGGAGGTAAGAGCACTGGCTGCTCTTCCATTGGGTTCAATTCCCAGAACCCAATATGGCAGCACACAACTGTTTGTAACTCCAGTTCTAAAGGATCTGATACTGTCTTCTTACCTTCTTTGGTACTGCATGCATGTGATGCATAGACATACATGAAGGCTAAATGTTCTTGCAAATGAAATAGAAATTTTAAGAAAATATTTAGGTATATAAGAGCCTCAGGAGTTCCATTTTCTATGGCCAATTCTTTATAGCCAAAGGTACTCCTTCTATATTCAACCATATTTTACTTTCCCCGTATATATGAAGAGCCTAAGTAATTCACACACACACGCGCACACATGCACACACACACATACTCTCCATATCATATTAGCTGCCTAAAACAGTTTCTCTCATGTACATTTGGACAGAGATTATATGTGAGTTTTGAGTTTGGACAAAGAGTTATTCATTGGACTGATAAGTCAATGAGAAAAAAAATACTAACAAAGAAGTAACAAAATTTTACACACTTACAGACAAATCCAATGTCTCTTATATTTTAATTATTCACTAAGACTATTACGACTCTGAATTCTCAACTAAAACAAAATGAAAATTATAAAAAATATCATGGTTATGTTAAGCCTCATTAGTTAAGAGTCCAGCACTTGTCATGGACTGGCTCTTAGAAGCTAAAATATATCTCTGTATAATAAAGTAAATGTTCTAATAGCACAACGAAGATCCAAGAAGACATGTTATTTGCCAATAAGTGGCAACTGATCTCAGAGATTTGAGAAATACTCATAGAAATAAGGATATGCTAATTGTAAGCCTTGCTTGTCTTTTCATTAAAAACGGTCTGCCCACTTGGCTTTCCCTTGTTCTCTGTAGAGATATTCATCTTCACAGCACCAGAGGAGACTTTGCAAGGACAATTCAGATGCTTCAGAATCCCACTGATGCTTCCCTTGGGGGGTCTGTAACTTAATTTTGTACTCAGGGATACCAAAAGCCAATAATCCTAAACAAGCTTTTAATATGGTATGGGCCAGTGTCAGTGTAGTCCAATAGAAGTTTCTACAGTGACAGCTATTCAGTACTTGAAATGTGGCTCAATTTTAATGAAGTTATATTTAAATTCAATAATCATCTGTGGCTTATGGATGCGAGCAGTGTAGGTACAGACATGGGCTTACTGGAAATATCTCGCCCTCCTCATTATAGACATGTCTTGATGTTGAGAAGTAGGTAACCCCAGTGCATGCATAGCCAATTGATGAGCCAGGGTAAGATGCTGCAGACCAGAGAAGCAGCTGTGACACAAGTGGTCCCCGCTGTGAAAGTATTTCTTTGAGTTTGATGGTGGCCGCTTCATGTCATCACTTTGCACTACTTAAATTTCCCCAAACACTATTCTGGGAGAACTCAAATGTGAAGAAACATTTAAAATAGCAAAACAAAACTTGTTCAAGGTTAGTGTTTCTTGGGTGACAAATATATATATATATATATATATATATATATATATATATATATATATATATATATGTGTGTGTGTGTGTGTGTGTGTGTGTGTGCTTGTGTGTGTATATGGAAGCCAGAGAAAGATATCAAGTCCTGCTCTATATTATTCAACTTACTCCCTTGAGACAGGGTCTCTCACTGAACCTGAACTAGGCTAGTAGTCAACTAGCTTCAAAGATTCTCCTGTCTACAGCACCTTAGCAATGATGAGGCCACAGGTTCATGTGGAGCCACACCTGACATTTTTACAAAATTGCCGTGGATTTGAACTCATGTCCTCATGCATGTACAAAAAAATCTTCTTTGCTGAGTCATTTCCTTAACCCATGAAGTCAGTTTTTGATCTTCTCTGCCACATGCCACATACTTTTCCATAGACTCAAAGGAATTTGGCTTTTTATATACTTTTATAAATGCAAAATATCAAAAATTATATTTTATAAGTATGTTAATATTATAACAAATTTTAACTATATATTAATACTTGTTTTATCAAATTAATTCAGTATTGTTTTGAGTGCTTAAAAGAATTAAATGTATCGTGATCCATCCTTGAAATTGTCAAAGAAAGTGAAACTAGCCAGTTGTTTTGTCCCCTTCACTTGGGCCTGGACCTCTAGTTTTCTGATACTTGTGATTTTTATCAGCCCTTAGGTACGTATCATGGAGAACCCTTGAGTCAGGAGAAATGTGATAGAATTTACAATGGATGAAAGGGCAGATAAAGATAGATTTGATATGGACAATAAAATCCAAATTGCTAACATCTAAATTCATTTGTTTTTAAAAAAATAGTTACCCAAAGGCCTTAATATATCATAACATTTTTTTTCAGAGTGATATCTACTGCAGCACCAGTCATAGTAGCTGAGTTATAGAGTGAACCTGGGTGTTTACCAACAGATGAGTGAATAAAAGTTATATATATAATTCAGTCATAAAAAGAATAAAATTACATATTTTCATCAAAGTGGATGTAACTAGACATAACCATATTATGGGAATTAATTTAGACAGAAAAAAACAAATATCCTGAGTCTTCTTAAATTTATAGAAAGATACATAAAATAATGTATGTATATAGCAAGAAAGTGAAAGTAAAATTGAGTGAAGAGGATAATTGTCAGGGGACGTGAGAAAACAGAGAGCATATATAGGGGAGGGAAGAATGTGGTCAAAATATATTATACACATGTATGGAAATGTCCTAGCAAAACCAAGTACACTGTGTCCAATGAGTTTATAGCACATTCATAAATAACAATGTAACATCCATTTTCTCAGGCCTCTTAACTCATGATCATATGTATAGTAACAGTTCATCAATATCTGCTTCCTAGATAATACTATTCATGTTAAATGAATTACAGACAACATAGGTAAATATGAAGCAAGATAAAGAGAATACACAATGGACTCTCATTAATTAAAATTCAACCCTTGGTTCTATAATTAACAATTTGGGAATATTAGTGAATATCTCTGAACCCTAATTGCCAAAGAACTAAGTGAAAATAATAAATATATAAAACAAAGTTGTCTCATCAGTGATGGTGATTAATAATATACTGAATGCAAAGTCAGATATTTCTCACATCCGAAATCCAGATACTAATTTTAAGGCAACAAAAATAACAAAAGGTTAGTGGAATGGAAGAGACATGCATTTATAAAAGATTCAAATGACTTAGGGTAATTAGCTTCAAATGTAACTCAAGATGACTATGGTTGATTCTTTTGTGCAGTTTCGGGGATTAGGAAATAGAATTTCAAGAAAGGGTAATAATTCAGCCTGCAATGGTACATTCTACAGAGGACAGAAAGAGGAAGATTCCTGTTCCTCAAACATCTATGTCCCCTAGAATGGGTGATAAGTATTTAGAATTAAAAGCCAGGACAGATGGTAGGTTTGTTTCATGCTTACATTTATTTGAGCTTAGAATTTAATTACATTTCTCCTTTCCGTTCTCTCCCTCCAAACTCCAGTAATAATTGAAGTTTCTTTTTGCTCTTCCTCTACAGATAATGAAATAGAAGAACAAGAATGCCTTCTAGGATGAGGGCACTCTAGAAATCAAAACCCCAGCTTGAAAAAAGTCTCTCATGGCTGCTCTTATCCCTATGATTATTGGGGGGTTTTGAGGCTATTGTGATGTAAATGAAGCAAGTGACCATTTATGAGACCGTGGGTTAGTTCTCTAGCATCCCAACCCTTATACACACACAGATACTGAGAGAGACGGAGAGAGTCGGAGAGAGAGAGAGAAGGAAAAGGAAGAGGTGGAGGAGGAGGAGGAGGAGGAGGAGGAGGGAGAGAGAGAAAGAGAGAGAGAGAAAGAGAAGATCATTAATATTTACCAGGAAGTGGGGGCTGGCTGAATGGCAGCAGGGATATTTCAGGTTCTTAGTGGCTGTTCAAATTCAAGTTCAAGGATACTAAAGCTCAAGTTCTGCTTCTCTGAAGACTCATGCCAGTCGATAGCCCAAATTCCCACACTGAAGCCACCTCTGGTTCAGCATTTACAACAGTGACATGGCTCCTCAGATAGCTTTGCTTTTCAATTTTCTCTCTTAAAGTTCACTATGTTTGATCCCCTTTTGTAGGGGACTGTCCCATGTAACATGTAGCATGGAAAGCAAAAGCCTAGAGTAAAAAATTTGATCAGTTAAGGCTAGTTACTACTGTCAAGAATTTATATATATATATATTATGTGTATGTATATATATGTGTGTATATACATCTAGATAGATATAATACATGGTTTACTGGTAAACTCATTTAATCTTCTGAGCAAACATATAGTGTAAGTTGTGTTATTAGCTTCATTTCCTAAGTAAAGGAACTGCAGCAAAGCAAGGTCTGTTAGGAAGACTGGAGAGTTTGTATTAGGATGTAAGGCTGTGTTTTGGTGTTTCTGGTCTCTGCTTGAGATAGTTCTGCTATCCTGTGGACTCTAAGAGAATACTCAGGGGAGTATAGCTAAGAATGTCTTGTGTCTTACAGATTAAGGCCTAACAGAATATTTGATTCTCATGCAGTTCAAATGAGAAGTAGGGAGGTCCACAATCATGTTGGACCAGGCTTTGAAAGATAGGCAACTCTCGTGGATGAGATATCAAGCAAGGTATTCTCTGACTCATAAGCCTACCTCAGGTGGCTTGAAAGAAACGTGTTAGACAGGGCTCATCTGAGGTCAGCTCTGGGCAGGCTCTACAAAACAGAAATCAAGCTCTGTGAAAAGCTACAAATCATTGTTTTTCTTGAATGCAGACCACAATTTCCCCTCAAAATAGGTCAGTCTGAGTTAAGTAATTCCAAGAGTGCCCACATCAGGGGACGAATAGCAAATATTGTGCTATCATTAGCTGGAGGCAGTAGAACTCGCAGCAGAGAGGATGCCATACAAGTACAGGAGATGAAAGGAGAAAATTGGATCTATCCAGAAGACAAGTAAGTCTACCATTGGATTCTGCTGATGAAAAGAACTTAGAGAAAAGATTCTCCATTCAGAATATCAATCTCTCTGGGTTAGCGCACGATCATTACTGACCATTTGAATGTTTATAAACATAAAACATTTTTTCTTTTTTTCCTATCATTTATCCTTCTTCTCCCCCTCTCTCCTGCCTCCTCTTCCTTTCTTCTTTTTCTCTGAGACAGAATCTCACAGTGTAGCCAAGGCTGGCCTAGAACTCATGGTGTATCCCAACTCATTATATAACTAGGCTGATTCCCACTCTCAGTAATCCTTGGTCTTCCAGGTGCTGGGATTACAGGTGGGCACCACTACACCTGGCCAAAATCTGCTTCTAAGCAAGACTGGCAGGGGCAGACTACATAGGGTCGGTTTCCTAGAAGCAGAGTTGAGCAAATCCTGTTTGAAAGATAATACGGGGAGCTCTGAGAAGGTGGAAAGCAGGGACAAGAGAAGGAGTTCATTAAAAGCAACGTTAATTAGCAAGTAACTGCAGTGGCCAACTGGATCTCAGTCCAATGAGGCATCTGGGAGAGTCTGTAGAGTTCAACTAAGAGTTGTAACATATTAGTGAGCGCCCCACCATCTTTTGTTATTAGCTGAGGGGGGCTCACTGCTATCAGGGATGATAATTCACACTTGGGCCTGCCACATATGGGAGTGAGCCAGAGAAAGCTCAGCTTGTTCAACATCCCAGGTGTTTGCAACCGGGGTCCTCAGCATGTCTATGTATAGAGAAAAACAGGATGGGGGAGGGCGTTATCCTCAAGAAGCACAGGAAAGGAAAGATGCCTCTTACCTAGGACCTGGCTTGCATTTATCTCACTGAGTGGCAAGAAAGTCCTACAGATTGTTAAAGCCCAAATCACCTACAGAGATAATGTTTGTTTCCCTCAAGGCAGCTCAAGGAAGACTGCTAAGTCTACCAACTGGACCTGTAAGATCACTAAGAATGTATGGGAGCTTGCTAATGGCCTGGATTTATCCCTGAGCCTCTGCATGCCTGCCATGGAACACGTGTGACCACATGACTATATGCACACACAAATAAATGTAATTTAAAAAGAAAACAGACATTCCTATCTCAAGCCGAAATCTAAACAATGTACCCCCCCAAACCATGAATTTATAAAAGAGAATGATTTTATATAAGACGTAAACAATTCCATGTACTGTGACTTAATTTTTAAATCCTCCTTATTTGAACCTTGTATATTACAACCTTTGCTCAGTATAACAACAAAGCTACAGGGCCATCTACACAGCCACAGTGAAGACCTCAAGGGTGACTTTCCCTTTTGAGAGCCTGTGCTGCTCAGGACATCTAGACATTCCTTCTATCTAGATAACTGATCCATTCACTGATTTTTGCTTCCATATGAATTATCCAGAAAATCATTTCTACATCAGAATAAAGGACTCAACTTAGAGGTCTTTCAGGAAGACAGGAGCCCCTCAGGATGATGGTGGTACTACAGGGCTGCATCTCCCTGCTATCGCTGTCAGTCTCAGTTATCCAAAGTCCAGAACATATTAAAGCCCGCCCCTCCCTTTGCCCTCCTACACACAGAGCTCCAATCAGAATTACATCTCTCCCCTCTTTTCGATTGTCCCTTCCAGGGTTGGTATGCAGGCTGGATTGGAATTTCATTTGGAAAACTTGACTGTGACTTTGTTTTCTCCGCTGCATGTAAGCGAACCATTTCAAACTGAATGGGTTTAATAAATGAGTGAATGGAATAAGTGATGGCCAGAATCTGCTCTGCTCAATATCAAAACAAATGGACAAGGCAGTTGGAAAAAAAGAACGCATTCAGAGAGACGGTGGCTAGAAGCGTCTGTAGCAGAAAGTGACAGCAGAAATAGGTGAAAATCAACATTCCTTGCTACTTCCTGTCAAAGAGCAGGCTTCTTTAGAAGCCTTTTTTTTTTTTTTGGTATTGAACCCCGAATCTTAGATGGAAAAAAACTTATTGAGGAAAAGACAAATGGACACTGTCTGTTTGCTTGAATTTGTTAAGCCCTGTTAAGAGTCAGAAAAGGAAGCCGAGGAGCAGTACATTTTCACTGAGGGTACATGTGTGAGTGGGAGGCATGTGGGAACAAATGCAAAAATGAGGACCACAGGCTGGCAATAACAGAATTCTGGAAAGAGCTAAAAATCTACTGAGCTAAAACTACATTTATCTGAGAAAGCCGTGGCAGCGTGGTGTGTGAATCACCACAGCATAGGACCGCTTCCCTACTCACATGTTAATCAGTGCAGACGAGAAGCTGGAGCCAGTTATTTAAGACTGACATTATCACTGATCATAGAACTAATGTTCCATGTAAACAAACCAAATGTAAGTGTTTTAGGGTGATCTGCTGGAGCAACTGCCAGTAAAGTATTGATGCCAGTGAGAAAAGGGAAGGAGTAGGAGAGTCCTGCAGATCTATGATGGGTCCTCTCTCCAAGCCTGGATTAGCAAATTCAAAGACACTGTGCTTCCCACAAAAGTCTGGCTTTGCTGCCATACGTTCAATTATTTCTTGGGATTCTTAGCACTAACTGTAAGAGGTATGGGTGAACCTAAATCGCGCTATTTCTGCTATTGGGACTCTCTCTCTCTCTCTCTCTCTTTCTCTCTCTCTCTCTCTCTCTCTCTCTCTGTGTGTGTGTGTGTGTGTGTGTGTGTGTGTGTATCTGTGTGCCCATGCATGCGCTCACAGTTGCGTGTGTGCCACAACCACAACTTTCAGTGATTGTCTTGTTTGAGATGGAGTCCCTTGTGGTTCACTCACCTCTGTGAGTTTTGGGAAGTCTTGTCTTTGTCTCCTATGTCACTTTAGGACCCGTACTACTATAACCCTCTTTAAATGTGTTCTGGGGATCAAGACTCAATCCTCACTCTTGCACAGCCAATAGAATCCTCTCTCTAGCCCTGGACACCTCACAGTTTCACACTCAGTATGAAGCTTTGTACTTGTCCTGTCCAATATGATAACCAGCAGTTTCACAAAGCTAGCGAACTCTTAAATTGTGGACAGTTTAAGCAGAGATGTACAACAATTATGTAAGGCAGTCATTATATATGTGCTACATTTCATTTAAGCAATATTTTCCATTGATTATGCATGATATACAACCCTAAAATGGACCACTTTGGCACAAGAATTATTTTGAGAAATAAAGGGCTTTGATAATAGCAGCAGGTTCAGGAAGGGCACCCCTTTTTCTTCCTAAAAGCAGGAGATAAAACTAGTGCTGTACCAGAAAGAAAATTATGTTCACAACACCAGAGACAGGAAGGCAAGGTTGAAAAAATAATCTATGAAAACAAACCTTGTTAAACTAATCCTATCTTCCTAATTACTTTTCCACCATGAACTCTCCTGGCCCAAGTCCCTTGTCTTGTCAGGTTTTCATAATTTGCTCTTCTTTGTCCAATTTATTATTTGAGTATTCAACGCTAACTGCTTCTTTGGTTTTTCATTTCCTTGGGAGGGTTCCCGTGTCACATAAAGCTTATATTAAATACATTTGCCTGCTATTTTTTCATCGATCTGTCTTTTATTATGGGGGCCCCAGCTGAGAATATAGATGACAAAAGGTATCTTTTTTTCCTTTTTTACAATTGTATGTGGTAATGCCAGTGTGTAGAATCTACTCATTTAAATAAAATATGTCATTACAATTAATTTAACCTCTTTGAAAATTTTATGTTGCTACTGGAAAATTTTTATTGCTTATATGCTTCAAATATATATGTATATATGTGTGCATTTATTAATATATGTTGTAAAGTACTTGAAAATTGCTACTTGTGTTCAAATACCTAGTATTTTAGCTAGTACCTGCATGTTTCATCTTATCTCTTTTTTCTTCCTTTATATAATAATGAACTCATTTTTGTGGACTTCACTATGGGCTATCAACTGGCCCTGATGCATAATGCCTTGGTGACAACAAAAGGAGACTAATAGAGTCTAATAAGACCCAAGAATGGTCTTAGCTAGCATTGCAGTCACAGTAAGTTGTTGCCTCTGATGGGTCCTAGTTTATCCATCTGCAGTTTGAGAGGCTGAGCTATAGTCATCTCCAGAACACTGTAATATCATCCCTCAAAGTCCCTAGTGTCCTCCCTGCTAGGCAATATAAAGGAAATCTTTACTAAGCCCTGCCCACTGTCCTTAGCATTAGGGCCTTTCCTACTTCCGTTTCACGTCCCTGCATCTCAGCCACACAGATCTCTTTTGTCATCCTGCAGTCCACTTCTGAGTTTGCCTTGGGTCCTTTGCTGGGATTCCTGTTTCACAGCATTTCCTCACTTGCAAATGTCACCCATCAATCAAAGTTCCAGGGAAATGCTACCTTGCCATGAAAGCTACTATTTCCTTAGCTGGCAATGATCTCAACTCCATGTCTTCCTACCTCCCAAAAGGGAAGAATATTCTCTTTGGGCCTGTGGTTCTTTATGTACATGTCTCATCTCCATGAATTGTTTGTGAACATCAGAGCCTACCATATATCACAAGCAGACCAGGCCCTATGCTAACAGTGGAAGGACCTGAGTCCTTCCTCCTCCTTGAGTCTTCCTTCTAACAATGTCCCATAGCAAATTCTGGGCAGACACAAAAGACAGCTGCCTTTAATGGATTACTTAGCTGCACATAAAAACTGTAAAACTCAATCACGTCTGTTGTTTGCTTTACTGCTCAATCAGCAGTATCTCTTTTCTATAGAAGCGAAGAATGGATGTGCATTTGGTGGGAGTTAAGGGGCCTGCTTTCATTCTCAGGTGGACTGACTGTGAGGCTAATGATGTTTCCATTTCAGGGCCCTATTTGCAAAGATTTTTCCAAGGCACTGGGTGGAGTTCTGGCAATTTATGTTCATGATTTTTGTATTCTTACCAAGAAGGGCTTCTTAGGATGTAATGTTGGAGCCCCTTAAAACTTGGATCGCTACACAATTTTAATTATTTTTTAACTTTTATTTAGAAAGAGTAAATACCCTGGTGAATTCTCTCAATATTAAACAAACAAACTAAGAATTCAGGTATGGTGACACATGGCTTTAATTCCAACACTAAAGAAGCAGAGACACATGGGTTTCTGTGAGTTTGAGACCAGCCTGGTCTTTATATTGAGGTCCAGGATAGGTTGGGTTACATAGTGAGAGCCTGTCTCAAAAAAAAATGAAGAAAAAGGAAGAGGGGAAGAAGGAGAGAAAAGGAAGAAAGAAAAGAAAGAAGGGAAGAAATGAGGGAGGAAGGAAGGAGGGAAGGATGGAAGAAAGAAAGAGGGAAAGAAGAGAAGAAAGGGAGGGAGGAAGGAAGGAAGGAAGGAAGGAAGGAAGGAAGGAAGGAAGGAAGGAAGGAAGGAAGGAAGGAGCTCTCATATACATGAGAATTTGACTCCACATTCTGTATTCTTAGAAGGGTTCCTCTATACAAGAAAGACCTACAAAGCTTATAGAGTAGGTTAGTGAATGGCTAAATGAATGAGTAAGCACATGAATGAAATTTGATGACATCATAGCATTACATAATGTGTGAGAACATCGAAACGTTATAGAACTGGCATAGAAATATAGAAATACTGTCATCTCCAAGAAGGAAAACAAAGTGTGGGTAATCACATACAACAGGAGCATTTCAGATAAGGAAACAAGTTAAATCTGATGCATTTTTTGAGCCCAAAAGACACATAGTCCGAAGAGAAATGTGTTCCCAAAGTAATTCCTGCATGCAAATATTAAAGAGTAATATACGGACTTGTACTTTCAGGTTCCTCTCAGAGCATACATACTAAAGAGCAAAGCGTGCAAACTGCCATTTGTAATATGAAGGGGCCTGCTTGTTGGGGTATCTGTCCCACCCGGTACCCCACAGCCACAAAGAAAATCACACAGAGTCTACATTAGGTTATAAACTGATTGGCCCTTAGCTCTGGCTACTTATTAGCTCTTATAACACATATTACCCCATTATCCTTATCTACGTTAGCCACATGACTCAGTACCTTTTCTAGCTGGGCAGCTCACATCCTGCTGCTTATTCGGTGGTCTGGGCAGGAATGCGGAGGGAGCTTCCTGCTTCCCAGAATACTCCTGTTCTCTTTGCTCCACCTCTATTTCCTGTCTGGTTTACCCGCCTATACTTCCTGCCTGGTCAATCATCATTTATTTAAAATATGATTGACAGAATACAGACAATTCTTCTGCACCAGCCATTGATTACTGTGGTCCATGATCTCATGTGTATCTGCTAAGGCATCATTTCAAGTAATGAGTCTGAGAATACACAGCTCTGAAAATATGTATGCTCAAACATAGCACCATCAACTCAGCATGTCATATGATCATTTGCTATATTTATCTAAATTATCATTTTCTTTCCTGGAACAATGAGAATCTAGAAAATAATCCAGGTTAATCATCATTTTTTTTTTTTTGGAAAAAAATTCTAGTGTCTTTGTGTATGGTTTGAAAGTGAATACAGCAAAACTGCTTCTTAAAAACCCATACTGTACTTTGGCAGAAGACAGAAAATACAAACAAATAGGATACGAGGAACAGCAACTTTATTCAACAATTTTAGGTATCGACTTAAATCTTCAAATTCCAAGATTACTCAGTGCATCTGTAATGCTTTTTAAGAGGTTGATTTGAGAAAACAAATACAAACAACAGAAAGTATATACTATTCGGCCAAATCATCTTTATTTATAATAACACAATTAAAATTAGCATTCCTTGAATGACTTTAGTTACACTGGCGACTAAAATGACAGTCATCTCTCCTTCATTCAACTGTAGTCTCACACAAGACCCAGTTCTTTCACAAATATCTTTAGCTATACTACTTATTTTCTTTCATTATTCCCCCATGAAGGGGCTACATTATTAGATTACATACCTCAAAACAGGCAAAGGTGAAGTACTAAACTAATGAAATAATTTTATAAAAAGAGGCAAGTTAATGGTACTGCAAAGAGACCACACGCCCCTGTATCCTAAACACAAGGGCCATGAATGGAACATCTGGTGTTACACAGGTTTCATGGCCTGTGATCCAGCCACCCCACTTTGTTGATTCGTGTTCTGAAGCAACTAACCTCCATTGTCATCCAAATGCAATCATTAACATTTTAGCCTCAACTCTCTCAGAAACACGGACATATCTACTTAGAAGGTCATACAGGTATAAATTCAATATCAATGAATTATACAAGCATATATATCAAAAATAATATATAGCAAATTGCACACATATGTGAGATATATATATATATATATATTTCAGAAGAGGCCAATTACTGAATAATGACAATGATGACATTTGCTGAGTGCTTACCATTTGCCAGATAAATATTGTTTGGATGGTTTTAGGATCATGATGTTATTTAATTCTCACAAAATCCAATTACCATTTCCCCCATTTGATAGACATGTACACTGAGGCTGGGAAAGATAAGGGGAGGTATTCAAAATCCACAGGTATCTGGCAAAAACAGGACTCAACCTCCATAATCTATTTCCCTGATCTTAATCTCAGCAACCATACATTGCTGAACCCAAATAAGAAAATGCTTCCATCACTGTGTTCCAAGTGTGTTCTTTGCACCTACAACCTCAGGACCAGTGGAAGAGTGGAAGCAATGCAGAATCTGTGGATCTCAATGCAGCTCTCAACCACAGATCTACTTAGTGTATCAAATATGCATTTTAACAGGTTATCATGGGAGTCTAATGTTCAAGATTAAATTTGGCTACACAGGTCATTCATGATTTTAAAAAAAGGTCAATCCTGACTTAATAGTCACTAAATCTCTCCCTCTCTCCTTCTCTCCCTCTCTCCCAGTTCTCATTTTTGAGACAGAGTTTTATATACTTAAGCCTGACCTCAAACTAGCTATATAGCCAAGACTGGCCTTGAACTCCTGATCCTCCTTCCTCCACATCCCACGTGGTAGTATTCCAGTCACACATTACCATACCAGCTTAAAGACTCGCAATTTCATATTGGAAGGACCGCCAAAACACAAATTTAAGGTTTTCCATGTAAAATATTTGGAGGTGCTCAGCACTGTCCTTGTTTCTGTCACATGACACAGGTGAGCAACACAGGGGGCAGTGTGAAAACGAAAACATCTCATAAGGTAGCGTACACAGCCTTTGGGGCTGCAGTGATTGGTTCTGCCACCTTCCTCTGAGCAGGAGAGGAAAAGCATTTGCAATTTTCCTGTACCAAATTTAGAGAGAGGCAAGAGAAATCTGAGGTTTCAACATTCAAGCTATGGTTTCCTTCAGTAAAAGCAAGACCCAGTTAGGGACCGAAAGAAAAAACACAGGGATGGGAGTGGGACTTTGGGTTTCAGCTGTTTTCTCATTCCCAAGCTTGAAACTGATCCCATAAATGTCTTCAATTTGTCACCATCCATAAAATTAGTGACTTTGTTCTGCATGCACATTTCATGTCCATAAAGGCTTATGTCAAAGGTATTACCGTAAGCATTATCACTGTTTAAAGGATATATAACATACTATTAAGAGTTTTGTGTAGTTGACATATAGGAACTGTTATTAACTGGATTAATTAAATGCCTCCCCCGCCCCCAAGCTCATGTCTGGGAACTTGGTCTTAGGCTATTA
This sequence comes from Myodes glareolus, assembly GCF_982192425.1. Taxonomy (NCBI): domain Eukaryota; kingdom Metazoa; phylum Chordata; class Mammalia; order Rodentia; family Cricetidae; genus Myodes; species Myodes glareolus. Next base: position 109,385,298 of record NC_142053.1, on the reverse strand, counting down.
GTACTACAGACAGTCAGTTGAAACTTTAGGAGATGAGGGCCTAGTGAAAGAAAGGAGGTCACTAAGGGTGTAACCGGAAAGGGTACACTGGGACCTTTCTGTTTAAATTCTCTCTCTCTGTCCTCTCCTGTCATCTCTTCTTCTTCCTCATCTTCTTCCCTGATCCCTCTCTCTTCTTTCTCTCCCTTTGCCCTTCTTCTTTCTCCTTTCCTCTCCTCTTCTTCCTCTCCTTCTCTCTTTTCTTTTTTCTCCCCTCATCCTTCCTGTCTGCCATGAGGTAAATATCCCTGCTCGACCAGATACTCCTAGTCATGATGTTCTGCTTCCGCATAGACCCAAAATAGTGAATTCATGTAGCTTTGGATAAAATTCTCTCATGGTGGGATTTAAAACATACATTTCTCCACTGTAAATCTATTACTTCAAATATGTTGCCACAAGAGCAGAAAGCTGACAGATACCAAATGTATAAATAGCATGATAATTTTCACCAGAAGCATGCATGTGCTCCTTTTATAGAACTGTGTATATGCCTACTGTTGTAAGCATCTAAATTGTTTTGATTTTTAAAAATTTTATCTTAAACACAAAAATGCAAAATAAGGCAGGGAGTTCCCTTGGACCCTTCACTCAACTTCTTGCAATCTTCAAAAACCACTCTATACTATCAGAATAGAAAAATTAACATCAATAGAATATTATTAACAGGAGACTCTGCTGTGCCATCTCTAGGAAAAAATATTCAATCTTAACTGCAAATCTCATACCTTGCAGCCCCCTTCACAAATTGACAAAAGAAACAATGAATAAATAAGTGTGATCAAAAGGTGTTCCGTTTCACTGCTAGACATTTTTTCTCAATATAACTCATAATAATATATGCATATGTGTGCATATATGAATGGGTACATATCAATCACTCTATGTATTAAAATTGAAAAGTAAAACAATCACTGAGTAGACCTGGAAATTAACTTCTCTTCAGGGCATAATCAAATAATTTGAACATAGTCCAAGTAATTACTTAACTGCTCTATGAGGGATCTACAGTTTCTGTTCTTGCAACTCCTTAAGAGAAATTAGCAAACTATAATTTTGAGGAGCTCTGAAATAACCAGATGGTGATAGAGTGTGAAGACACTGGTAAATTGTTTGATATATGGCTTGATTAAGTACCTCATCCAAGATTCACCAAAGAAGATATATTTTGAAGCATTTAATAAAAAAGAAGTGACATTTGGCATGCTAACTAATTTCCACATCAGAAAGACAGTATAAAGGGTATCTCAAGGGCAGAAGACTCTCAACTACTAAAACCAAAGCAAGAGAAAATGTAAGGAACTCTACACCTGTGTGGTGCTATTCACTTTTAACCTCAGCCTTTGAGAAGGAAAGGCAGGGGTATTCTCTGTGAGTTCCAAGCCAGCCAAGTCTGCATATCTAGTTCTGGATTTCATATTTAGAGATAGCTTCTCCATATTCTTCACCCTCTGTATCCATGTGAAGCTGTAATCATTTAAATGCCTGTTTCTTCACGAACCATGCTCTCACGACAATGTCATAGAGTTGGAGACTCAGAATCTTCACATTGTGCCTCAAACACCATGTTTCTAGGGCTTATCACTTCTGAATATGTATTGACATTTGAAGACTGGAGATGAATTAGGCTGCCCTGTGCACGGAAGGATGACCTAGGAGTATTCCTGGTCTCCACCCAATAGATGTTACTAGTACTCCTCATACCAAGCTCAGAGAGAAAACCAAAACTATCTTCAAGTGATGCACAATGTCCCTTGGAGACAGGGGTGTAAAAGTCACCTCTCCTCTCAGAGGTCCTCTCAGATAAAAACTAATCCCTTTCCACAGTGAAGCATAACTAGAAATAGCAATTATCCATGATAGGGATGAACCCAAAATATGTCCCAAGCTATCTTTTAGACTTTTCCCCAACATTGACAGCGAGTTAATGTATAGAATGGAAACTAGTGTTCAAGTCTTCTACAGAATCTTCCAAGATTACCTTGATTCTTATCAACAAAGGAATCAAAGCACTAAAGGCTATGAGTATTTTTTTCAAACCCACTCAGTGAGTCAAGTTGCAGGCTTTCTAGGCTAGAATTCTGTCCCCAGCCTGGGTGGGTTCCTCATTCTTCTCAAACTCTTATTCACATAGTTTAATGTACTATTTATTTCAATAATATTATATATATTTATATAGTAATTCATATTCTTAGACAGGAGCTGCAGATTACTTAGCTATGTGACATACAAAACAAGTCATGACTCTAGCATCTCCATACTGGAAAACAGCAAGAAAGATACAAGAACAAAAGGTAATGGTCAAATGTTACACACACACACACACACCCCGCTCCTAATTCTAAAGAAATAACTCTATTCTAACCGGAAAACCCCACCCGATGTCTCACAGATAAGTAGCTAAAAAAGTTTAGTTATCTCTTCTTTTAGTTCTTTGCCGTCTACGGTCATACCGCCCTGAATGCGCCCGATCTCATCTGATCTCGGAAGCTAAGCAGGGAAGGGCCTGGTTAGAAGTTGGATGGGAGAAAGTTCTTTTCCTTAATTCACTTCTGGTTTACTATTTTATGACTGAAGGGAAGTATAGGATCTGAAAACATTGCAAAACATAGTGAGGAAGGAAACCATTGAAGCTGATTGCTTTTCTCTTAAATAAAAGTAGCAATCTTCATTTTCATTAAGAAGGTAAAGCTCCGAGTGACATTTGTATCAAAATTCCCTCACTATTGCACTTTGGGTCCTCCAAAATAGAAATATAAATTCTTATAGAAGGCTATGCACCCTCAGGAGCTAATGATGTGCTCATATTGTCAACAAAATGGAGTACTTCCATTTGGAAAGAAGAATCACAGAAAATTACAGGGCCAACCTGGCATTGTGCAAAAGATGAGAGAATAGAAAAGAATGACATGGGCTAGGGGTGGAGCTCAGCTGGCAAAGTAATCAGTCGCCATGCATGAAGGTCTGATCCTTAGCTAGAATTAGGTGTGGGTCAAAAGTTCAAGGGCATTCTTAGCTATGGAGCAAATTTGTGGTAAGCCTGGAATATATGAGACCCTGTTAAACAAACAAAATAGAATACAAGAGAAAGAACAGAATTATAATATTTGTCAAAATTTTTCAAACTGCTAGCCTCATTTGATTCTCAAACCCATTTTGAGAGGTTACCATTTTCACGTTGACAGAAGAAAAAATGAGGATGTCCCCTTAAATGGGTCCAAGTGCAGGCTCAAGATTGGAATCAAAATCTCCTGATGAGAAATGCACTCTGCTCATTCAACACTACAAAATGTAGAAGAGAATGTTCTGCCCTTTTCGGTATTAGTAAAATTTGTGTTTCTGCCTATCCTTGCCTGCTATAAGTCATGGGCACTCGCGTGCTTCTCCTTTTCCTGTACAAATAGGAGGCTGTTTTCCAGTCTCCCTTCCAGCTGCCTGTAGCTGGGTAATGAATTCGGTCTAATGCAGAGAAAGAAGTGAGCACGCTGCTCGCACATCTGAGCCATTTAAAAGCCTCCTTGCTTTTCTCCCAATCCACTAGCTAAACACAAACAATGAACTTTTTGTTGTATTAAGTCAGAGAGATTTGGATAGAAATGATAGAAATATACATTTTCCAAGAAGGCTGGGCACCCTAAGGGATTAATGATTTACTCATATATTACTCTTTCTATATAAGAGACAGCTAGGCCAGCTATAAACCAGGGGAACTACAGTCCTGCATATAATCAAGGTACTTCTGGGAGGATGATTGCATTCATGCCTTACTGGCATCTCTGAGGGCAGCCTGCCAAGAGCTTGAGGAAACCTAGTAAGCCTATACACATTAGGAAGTTCTTCCTGCCTCTGCTCAAGGGGTTTGCTTTCCACGGACCTTGGTTTATTTTCTGGCTCTTCAGCAAAAACTCCCAGTGACAGCTGCTTTAAAATACAGGAACAGCAGGTTTCATAAAAAAAAAAAAACAAAAAAAAACAAAAAAAAAACTATGGAAGACCCCATGATTTTTAAGTGAGATTCTCCCCTCCTGGAAAGACTTTCCCATGCAGAAAAATTCATGGAAACCAATAAGACATATAACAGTTTGAATATCACTCTGCAAATAGTAAGTCAGAAGTGAATCAATAATTTATTACTGGGTTTTTCCAAGATCTTCATTAATAACCATGCTTCAAAATTTCATTTTCAAACATTGCATATGTCTTTCGAAAAAGGAGCTATTTGGAGCAGTAGACATTTTTCATGATATAAAGGGGGTGAGCTGTCATAATAACAGAGCTTAGTGAAATTACCAGCACTTAATATTCTAGAAGAAATTGGGGGAAATTACAAGGTGTGTTTGAAATCGTGCTTAAAATATATTTCTGCATCTAATTAGATATCTCTACAATGTGAGGGAAAAGGATAAGGAATGGATTATCTGGGCATCTTTTTAATCTCTCAAATGAGCTATCAGCTACAGTGAATATAAAACCGTGTAGCAGATGAATCTCACCACCCCTGTTATTTGAAAAGAGAAGGATTAAAACATGAAAGCGTGTATATACCATCCCACTTCATTGCAGAAGTTTAAAAACCTTCGGCCTGGACCTGGAACACAGTGGAGCGCCTGACTAACTTGCACAGATCTGGAGGTGTGGTTCCCAGCTCTACAAGGGGTGGTGGTGCATGGCTATAATCTCAGCCCTCAAAAGGTATACAGCAAAGAAAACTAGCCCACAAATAACAATCCCAGAGAAGTTACACAACAATGAGGACCCTAAAAGAGACATACATGGATCTACATAGGTAGTAGAAAAAGACAAGATGTCCTGAGTAAATTGGGAGCATGGGGACCTTGGGAGAGGGTTTAAGGGGAGGGGAGAGGCAGGGAGGGGAGCAGAGAAAAATAAAAATCAATTTTAAAAAAGGTAGAAATAGAAAGAAGAAGAATTCTTGGTCATCCCTGGCTACACAGCAAGCTCATGGCTAGCCTGGCCTACATGTTAAAACTAGTTAAGTAAATAAATACAGGAGCTAAATATCAGAAAAATAATGATCACCTGGCAAAATGATTCCAAGTATGGTCGTAGGAAGAGAAACTGGTATAAACTCTCGCTGGGAAGGGTCTGACCTCACCCACTGTCTGATTTGAGGTGTGGTAACAGAGATTGCGACCATGTTGGCTAGTAGAATGAAGCAGAAGGGTTAATTAATTCACTTCGAAGCTTAAACCTCACGGGGCCTCATGTATTTCCATTTGCTCTCTTGTGCTTCGGGTATCATCACCAAGGTCCAACTGACCCCAGCTGATCACAGGTCACCTCAGCTAACCTCTGGAAATTCAAGGGACACGGGGACTGTCATATGCAATTTGTTTGCAGGGGTAGCTTGTTACATAGCCAGAGGTAACAGCTAAAATATGCCACGGTTATTTTTTCCCATTAATTGTGGTATTTGCCTCTCAAAGGCGAAACAGAGTTGCAAGATCTTCTCAAGACTATCCCCAAATCCTCCCCTGAGATCTGACCGGCCATAGCCCCTGTTTCAACTACATATAAACTTAGATGTTCTGAAGAATTTTCCCGGAGTGCTGGCCCATGTAGAAATGTTTAACGCTGCAAGTTCTCTCCTGTATCAATACTGGAAGTAACTACAACAAACTCATTTCTTCCCAAAAGCTGCCCCTGACCGAATGTATCTTAGTCTTGCCTGCTCCCTCTCTGTTGGGGAAAAATACACATTTCTTTTATGTTTTCCATGGAAGACACAGGTTTTACACCACAGGTTCTAAATTCACGTGCATATTTAAATCACTTCAAGACACTTTTTTTTTAAAAAAAAAAATTCTGATTCCCAAGACAAAACCCAAAGCAATTACATCACAAGCTTTGGGCTAGCATCCAGATATTTTACAAGTTTATGGTACACTGTCTTTTGTTGCCAAAGTAAGGGTAACTCTTACTTTTCTGTTAAAGTGAACTTAATGCTTTCTCTTCTTTCCCTGTATATTAGCATGGTAATACAGAGCATTAAGGCTTAATTTCCCTCTCCTGAAAACTGGCTTACCATTACACCTCAGTTCTTTATCCTGAGACTACTTAGGAGACCGAAGCAAGAAAAGAGCCAATTTCAGAATTATATTTCAGAATTATGTTTCCTAGCAAATTTCACTAGGCTCAATTCAACCTACTCTGTTTTCCCATCTTCAAAAGAGAATTTATTCAAAAGGCAATTCAGAATAACTTCAAATAATTTTGTGCTAGGAAAATTAGTCAAGAAACTCTTTTAAATCAACCAAACAGTACCTCCAGGCGTGCTTCAAAAACATAATATGGCATAATCAAACATCTCTTGGTATTCAAAAATTTGTTATGTTAAGCTAATAGACACATTCATTAAAGTCTTGTGGGAAAACAAACATACGGTAGCCTACGCTTATATTGCATTTAATTCCAATCAACACCTGTTCTAGAGAGATGGACTTATTATCAGATTGTATTTTTAGACATAATAATACAGGAAAGAATCGCAATAAAGTGTTTAGAGAAAACAGTCACAGTGTGAAACAGACAAAGAGCCCCTATGTTATGAGCTGAGAAGGGGGAGTATCTTGAGGCCCCCAGGACAACACCTAGCCTTCTCTCCTGTGACCTGAAGATTTCTGGAACTACACGGAATATTGCTAACTGAAGATTTAATCAGCATGACAACTCAACTTTCCATCTTTCCCTAAGAAAGTGTTTTTATTTTCTTTCGGTCCCAGGAACTAGTCATATTTCTCCATCAATAACTCTACAAAAAAGCAAGTTGATAAGATGGTTTAAGTCTGTAAAATGCTTGCCACACAAGCATGGGGGCATAAGTTCAGGATCCTGGAACCCATATAAAATCCCGGGCCTGAAGGCACAAAGCTATCATGCCAGTACTGGGGAGTCAGAGAGAGGTAGATCCCTTGAACTTATTTTCCAGTCAGCCTGACCAAATTGGTGAGCTTCAGGTACTGCTAGAAACTGTATCGTAAAATAGTAAGATGGGGCCGAAGAGATGGCTCAGCAGTTAAGAGCAGTAAATTGCTCTTTCAAAGGACCTGGGTGCAATTCCCAGCACCCATATGGCAGCTCACAACTATCTATAACTCCACCCTCACACAGACATATATGCAGGCAAAACACCAATGTGCATAAAAATAAATACGAATTATTTTTTTTAAAAAGCAAGATAGAGCCTTTCGTTCTGCCTGGTGATGTAGCTGAGGAAGAACCACTGAAGGCTTTCATCTCCCCACCTTCAAATATCTAAGCTAGACTCTCCCAAGGATCTGCCACCATTGTGGGGGCACTTCGTCAATGGTCCCAGCTTCAGAAAGACTGATAAGAATCTGAGTAGCATTCTGAGCAACGAGAAACACTTCAGACACCAAGTTCTCCAAGGGAACGAGCTTGTCACGTGTAGCACTGTAAACTAGTGGGTGTCGCTATGTAGGGAAGACCACACAAGGTGGAGGGAAGGGTTGTGGATTCAAAGAGCTGTATTAGGAGAAGATTCTCAAAGACCAGGTGCCCAGTTCACTGTGAAAATGTTCTTTGTTGGTGACATTAAACAAGATACTGGTGAGCATCACCTGCAAGAATATTTTGAACAGTATGGGAACACTGAAGTGATTGAAATTGTGACTGGCAGGGGCAGTGGACAAACGAGGAGCTTTGCTTTCATTCCCGTTGACAATCATGACGCTGTGGCTGCCGTTCAGAAAGAACATTCTGTGAATGGCCACAAGTCTAAAGTAAGTCCTGTTGAAGCAAGAGATGGCTAGTGCTTCATCCCGACAAAGAGGACATAGTCATTCGGGAAATTTTGGTGATGGTTTGAAGTGCTTGTGCTAGCCATGACCACTTTGGTGGGGGAAGAAACTTCAGTGATTGTGGTGGCCTTGGTGGCAGCTGTGGCTGTAGTGGACATGGTAGAAGCCAGGGGATAGCTTTAATGGATATGGTAGGGGTGAAAGCAATTTCAGAGGAGGTAGAGGCTACAATAATTTTGGCAATTATAACAATCAGTTTTCAAAATTTGGACCAATGAATGGAACCTTTTGGGATAGAAACTCTGGTTCTTACAGAGGTGGGGACTAGTGTTTTCCTAAAGCACATAACCAAGGCGACTGTGGTGGATCCAGCAGTAGCAGGAGCTAGGGCAGTGGCAGGACGTTCTAATTACTAACAGGAAACAAAACTCAGCCAAAGAGACCCAGGGAAGGCCAGGGAAGCTATGGGTTACAAAGGATTTGTGAACTCAGCCAAGCACTATAGTGGCAGGGCCTAGTTGCTACAAAGAAGGCATGTTTTAGGCAATACCCATGGGTATGGGCAAAAACAAAACAAAAAAAAACCCTCCAGGACTATATTTGTTATTAATTGTACACAGGTTATTTTAGTTTCTGTTCTGTGAAGCATTCCAACAAAGGGATTGAAAGTAGACTTTTTCCATCCGTGCTGTTGATTGACAGATGTAATAGTTTGATCATAAAGCTGAATACATGTGTCTTTAAAAGAATACGTAAAAGAGTTGAGGAAGGTATCTAATGTTGGCCATTGCCTCACACTCAAATATGTAAGAGTGCAACCACATGTACACATATACCACATACACACAGGGTGGGGACAGAGAGAGAGAGAGAGAGAGAGAGAGAGAGAGAGAGAGAGAGAGAGAGAGAGAGAACACTCAAGACCCCCAATGCTTCGCATACTTTCTCTCCACGTGCAAAGTCTCAGAGACTATATTGAACACAAGCTGAAGCTCACTGCTTCTCACTTGTACAAGAACCACAAGACCATGGTTCAAGTCTCTATCATCCTGCATCTGGGTCACTGTGTCCAATTCACAAGTAGTTTCGCAGGAGCTGCCCCATACTGAAGAATGCACAGTCCCTAAGCACGAGAGTTCTTTTCTCTCTGATAATACCCTTCAATATTTTTCTGTTTCATTACAACTCAAGGCTATTTTGATGTGGTTTCTGCATGTGCTATGCCTTGTGCAGGCCTCATCACTGGTCACTGCTCCAATATGATCCTCTCTAGCCACACCTCTCTGCCTGCTACTTCTCTCGCATGCTAGGTGCACTTCCGTTTCTTAGAAGGTTACCAAAAAATCATGGTTGAATGGGGGCATTGTCTTAGATAGGGTTTCTAGTATTGGGATAAAACACCATGAACAACAGAAACTAGGGGAGGAAAGGGTTTGTTTCATCCTACACTTCCAGGTAATAGTCTATCAATGAGGTCATGGAGGAGTGCTGCTTTCTGGTGGGCTTTCCAGGGTTTGCTCAGTTTGTTTTATGTATCCCGGGATCACTTGCCCAGGGGTGGCACTGCCTATCATGGGTTGAGTACTATCATGCTAAAAAACACTCAAGAAAATCTCCTATAGACTTGCCTACAGGTAAATCATATGGAGACATTGTCTCCATTCTTTCTCCTAGGAAGACCCTACCTCGGCCAAGTTGACATAGAAACTAAGCGACCACAAAGACAGAGGAGTTTTGGCTTGAACGATAGGGGACCGTGAGTGATAAAACCAGAAAGTATTGGGCAACCCAAGACAAGTTCATCCTCCTACTTTTCTCTCTGCCTGAATACCATCATTAGTATGCTTCCTCTGCCTCAGTTATGGCTTTGCCCCTCCTCCCTCTCGTATATCCTTATCCCAGTTCCTCCTGTCCCACCTCCCCACATGCCTGTGTTAGCACTCAGCTCTCCATTTTATTGCACGGTTTCATTTCTGACACCCCGATGAGAAGGTAAACCTACCAGAGCTAGTTTCATTGCTGCTCTCATCCCCTAAATTAGACCAATGCCTGTCACATGGGTAACTAAATCTGGGCTGGCTGAAAGAATTCTGTATACTACTCAAAACACACCTGGAAATATTCATAACTCAAGACGACTAGATTGGTTCCAGGTAGTTCTAATTAATCAAATACTGTTTCTTTTGATCTTAAAATCAATAAGATGAGAGGAGAAATCTATAGCACATAGAAACTTTCATGATTATAGAAGAGAGGGAACTCGAAAAGTCAAAGCCTGGAAAGAAGAATAAGCTGGAAACAAGCAGTTATTGTGACTGCCATAACATGCAGTTTGCTACTTGTACATGTACTAATATGCATTATAATCCATTCATACTCTGGAAAGTGCACCGGGGTTTAGCCTAAGTGTTATACCAATCGGCTATTATAATAAGCCCAGCAACTACATTCCAATGATACAAATAATTCACCTGAGGGCAAAGGGAAAGGTTCAATATGTTTTATGATTATTAAAGATTAGCAGTATATCAGGTAGAGAGCACAAACCACCTCATTTCCCCCACAACTGGTTTCATAAACCAATTTATATTATTGCCAGAACATTCTAGGGAGCCCTCCCTAAGTACTGCCTCTTGAAAGAGGCAAATGTTCGCATCATGAAGATAAATGTTAGAATTCTTAATCACTTTTTCTTCTTTCTCTTGTTAATCAGCTTTGAGTTCAGTGTCTGGATATATTGTGCCATCAAGTGCTTGCTTGTAAGGTTCAGGACCCATCAACAGTATACCATACCCTGGTGTACCAAACTCCCTCTGCTTGAAGCGTAGCTCACTTCTCAAGCTCATAAGATCCATGAGGCGAGAGTGCCTTGGACTTCTCCATACTTCTGTAATTCTAACCATGGTCTAACTTTCATCTGATCCCCTGCTTCTGCATAGCCAGACAAAGAAGGCCAAACAAATCGCCCATCATTTTTAAAGAGCTGAATCAATCAAGCAGGTCCATCCCATCACTAAGTTTATGAAAAGAAATAGCCATTGATGCGAGATACAGTATACCCAGTAAACACAGAAATGAATTAAGAGACAGCCCTTGTTCAGAATCCACATATTCCTTTTCACAGGAAACTGTATGGTAGATGGTGAATATGCTCCAAGGATGCAATCACTTGGCCTCATTTTTCCTTAACAGTTTTAGTGTGCAGGGTTGGTTGTGTTTCATTTTTGGATACTGCATATATCTCCCAGGCTTACCTACGACTCACTAGATAGCTAAGGATGACCCTGAACTCCTGAACTCCTGATTCGCCTGCTTCCAACTCCAGAACAGAGAGGTTTGTAGTGCATCGCCTTCGCTTTAGGAGATGTTTGATAATCAGAATGAAGACCATGTACTTACCTAGCTGTCAACTATGCTACATCTCAGGGCCAATGGCTTTAGTTGTAATAGAAAAGGTTTACATACTAGGCTCATCACCTAAAATTTGTTAGAGGGGGACAAGATTGCTCTGGTACAAAAATGTATTTTTATAAAGTAGCCCTGATCTTCAAAACTGAGAACTGCACTCCAGGATGCAGGAAATGAGCCCGACTTTAAGGCCTCCTGAATACAAGTCCGTCACATCTCTACAAAGATATCTGAGTCAGATTGCCAAATGAGCGTCCCTGAAAGAACACACTAATAGCAGCAGCCTACATTTCGCCAACCTTTCTCATGTCCTAAGACTTTTTCATCTTCCTTCCTTACAATGATCGCACACAGAGGGGACCATTATCTTCCTTTGACACTAAAATGCACCAGAAGAATGAATTACTGCTGTAAGATCCAAGGTGAAACAGCAGTAACCTAAAGCCCATTGGTTGTTCTGACTCTAATACTACCTCTGCCATCACCCATGATATTGGTGACAATAAAAATGATGATAAGAAGACTTTCACTAGGTGATCATAGAGAGAGCCAAACTCCATTCTCAGTACTATCCATAGAGGAAAATTTATGCCTCAAAGTCACTTTTCAAGTTGGATTTGACTTTCACTCTTATTTCCACAAGATAAATGCAATCTTAGGGTAACTAAGTGACTCATCAAAGGCCACTGGGGTGATAAGAGGAAGCTCATGTTCAGAATCAGGCATGGCAAACTTTATCTGGAAAAGGCCAGATAAAAAAGTGTTTTAGGTTTTATTAGATAAATAGACAATTTAGCTTTTTTCCCTCAAGTATTTTACCAAAGGAAACCACACACACACACACACACACACACACACACACACACACACACACACACACACACACACACTTTCAAGCACACAAAGAAACCATATTGCTATAATATAAAGCAAATGAAATCCAATATTTTACAGTTATTACCATTTTACAATGAAAATCTTTTGTGCTTTTAAACATGTAAGGTGAATTATGCAATTTTACCTGGCATAGGGAAAGAGAAATAAGGATGTCAAGGTGCACAGATGATCCCGAAATGGAGCTGAATGATGTGGTGAACTGTTTTCCCATACCATTTACCTATGTTGGAAACTTTTATCACGACGAGCTCAGAGCAGAAATACACAGTTCATTGATCAATGATTGATAGTCACGTGTAGTGGTGCACACCTTTCATCCCAGCACTCAGACGCAGGCATATCTTTGTGAGTTTGAGGTCAACCTAGTTTACGTAAAGATTTCCAGTCATCCAGAGTTACATGGTGAGACTCTGTCTCAAAATAGAGAAACAATAAAAATAAATTAAAGAATAAAAAGGAAAAAAAAAAGACATTTGCTGCCAAGTCTGACTGCCTGGGTTCTATCATTGAGGACCGCATGAGGGAAGAAAAAACCAGCTTCTGAAATTCATCCTCTGGCTTCCACACAAGTATACAAAATAAATAAATAGTAAGTAAATATAATAAGAATTTTTTAAAAGACTGTCAACTTAACAGGATCTTATTCAACTAGGAGCTTATTGACATGCCTATGAGGTGTTGTCTAGAGCAGTGGTTCTCAACCTTCCTGATGCTACTTCTCTTTAGTACAGTTCCTAATGCTGTGGTGACCCCCAACCATAAAACTATTTCCATGGCTGCTTCATAACTGTCATTTTGCTACTGCTGTGAAATGTATCGTAAATATCTGTTTTCCAATGATCTTAGATGACCCCTGTGAAAGGGTCATCTGACCACCAAAGGAGTCAAGACTCGCACATTGAGAAATAATGCTCTAGATAAAGTTAACTGAGGTAGAAAGATTCGCTCTAAATGTAGGTGGCACCATTCCATGGGCTAGAGTCCTCAAGTGGACATAAAGGAGAAAAGGAGCTATGCATCAGGGTTTACTGTTCTCTGTGTCTTGACTGCAGGCATAATGTCACCATCTGTCATTAAGATGGAAATGGCCAGATAACAAGATTGCGTAAAATATATTTGAACTCAAGATAAACACAAGGGAAAAAACGGAGAATTAAAAAACGTGTGTATGCCCATGTGCACATACATGTATGTCTACGTGTCTATATGTATTAGGCAAGGCAAAGAGACAAATGTATTACCTACTAAGGGTATGCACATAGGAATCACAAGTACAATATAAATTAAGCCTAAGATAAAAATTGTGGTCAAAATATCTTATCGAGTCTCATGGGCAAATTGAGTTTGCAAAGAAAATCCACAAAGCTAAATATTGGCATAAGAAAATGATATACAGTGTGAGGGGCTCTGATCCTGTGGAGGGATCCTTCATCTGGCGATAGATGGAGATACAGACGGAGACCCACATTGGAGCACCGGACTGAGCCCCCCAAGGTCCAAATGAGGAGCAGAAGGAAGAAGAAAATGACGAAGGACTGCGAGGGATGCTATCACCCACTGATACAAGGGGTCGAATCTAATGAGAGTTTACCAAGGGCAGTTGGACTGCGACTGAACGAGCACGTGATCCAACCAGATTCTCTGAATGTGGCCGGATTCTCTGGATGTGGCTGGCCCGGAGTCTTTCTGAGAAGCCATTGACAATGACACTGGGACTAGTTTCCTCTGCATATACTGGATTTTTGGGATCCAGTCTGTTTGGATACTCACCTTCCTGGACCTGGAGGGAGGGGGGACGAACTTGAACTTCCCACAGGGCTGGAAACCCTGACTGCCCTTAGGGACAAAGAGGGAGGAGGAGGGGGGGGGAGTGGGAGGGTGTTGGGAAGAGGGGCGTAAATGGAAACTTTTATAATTTAATAAAATTACTTAAAAAAAATGCCTGTAACTTCTTAAGATTGGTTCTGGGGATGGTTTTAAAAAGTTAATATATAAAAATAAATAAAAATAAATTACAAAAATATATTAAAAAAAGAAAATGATATACAAGTACTAAATAATTATAGAATAAAGAAAAATGAAAGAGACACTAGGCCAGTGAAACCAAATAAGAGACATTAGCTCTGAAGAGTCAGTTCATTGACACCCTCAATTAGAAGAGCTATGATCACTCTGTAAAGACATTTAAATATCAATATTCCCTCATGGAGTACAGTCCTCAGAGTCCTCTGCTTCTTGAATATTCTAGAAAGTGCCCTACCTCTGAGTTCAACCACAAATCTCACAATTTTTTATTTGGAATCTACCAGCTACTTAAGTCCCAATAAATATTTGGATGTGATAAATATTCAATAATCATACCTTTGACTGTTTTTAAATCCAGAGTAGAATAGAAACAGAATTAAATGGAATTTATAGGAGAAAAGATTCTTTATAAATATTTTTCTGTGCTAAAGATACAGAAAAAACAGCAAGTAAGAAACTTCCATCTATCAATACGTAATAGCCTCCCCTTATCCTAACTGTAATAGTTAATTTTCAGTTGTTGTGATAAAATACGACAGCCAAATGCAACTCAGAGGAGAAAGGGGTTTTGTTTTGTTTTGTTTTTGTTTTTTTTAATTTTTTTTGAGAAAGTAATTTTATTAAATTATAAAAGTTTCCATTTCCGCCCCTCCTCCCAACACCCTCCCACTCCCCCCACTCCCTCTCCTCCTCCCTCTTCGTTGTTTTTGTTTTTTTCATTGGTTGGTTGGTTTATGATTCCAAAGGGCTGGAGTCTATCATGGCAAGGGAAGTAAGGCAGCAGAAGTTTGAGGTCAGCCTGATGCCAAGTCAAGCACAGAGATCCCATTTCATTCACACACAGGAAGCAGACAAAGCAGGAGGAAGGAGTACTCCAAATCCTCAAAGCCAATTCCCAGTGACATACTTCCTCCAACAAGGCTGAACTTCCTAAAGGCTCCATAACTTCTCCAAACAGTGTCACCAATGGGGGTGTGGGTGTTAAAGGACATTTCTCATCCAAAGCACAACACTGATTATGAGTTCTTTTCTAATTCTTATCCTGCCGACCCTTTAACATTATGGACTCTAGATCCAATGTTGGCTAGAACAAAAGTTTTTTTTTTCCTTTCTTTCTTTAATTTGCTTGTTTGTTTGTTTGAGTCAGGGTTTCTTTGTGTAGCCCTGGCTGTACCAGGTGACTTTGAGCCTGGAGATCAGTCTTCCTTTGCCTCCCTCCTGAGTCCTGGGATTAAAGGCATGCACTACCGACACTAGGCACAAAGGTTTCTTAAAGTCAAAACTGTTACTCCCTCTTTGGTAATTTTTGACAAAGCAGAATTAAATCCTTCTGTGGCTCACTGAAGGAAAGGAAAGGCTGACATCTCAATGCCTGTGCAAGGCATGGGATTCAGACAAGTACAACCTGGGTCTCAGTGAAAGAAGCTGCATGATAGCTAATCACCATTGTCAACTTGACTGGATCGGAAATCACCTAGGAGATGGGTGTGGCCATATCTGTAGGTGTGTTTGCAAGGGCATTTCCAGACAAAATTAACTGAGCAGGGCAGATCTATTCTGACTATAGGCAGCACCATTCCAGGGTGCTGGAGTCCAAATAGAAAGGAAAAAAACCAACAAGTTGAGCATAAGTGAAAGAGTCTAGAAAGACAGGGAAATTACGGGGACAAGAGAAGGGGAGTTCCCAGAGAAGGAGCATGTCATGAGAGAGTTTGGTTGAAGCCTCTTGCTGGCTGAGCCACAAGAATTCCAGCATAATTAACAACCACTTAAGGGCTGTCTCCCTCCATAGATGAAAGCCTGTGATTTTTCAGGACTCCTATGAGAAACCCTTTGTGCAACCCTCAGGGCTCCTGGTTTTGCCTTCCAGATTATATTCTCATGCAAGGCACTTCTGGGGTTAGTTTTCAATTTTGTCACAAAGAGATGGGTGTGCTTAACAACTCTTTGAAATGTAACTAAAATGGTACATTTGAGCCACCAAAATGGCATATGTATATATATATATATATATATATATATATATATATATATATATATATACTAAGACAATTGTGATTTTTCTCCTTGGGAAGCCGGCACCCAGAATAAGTCTCTCTTAACCTCATGTTTAAAGTTTTCTGTTGGTAATCAGCAAGTCTTCTGTGAGATGCCCATACCCATGCTTGTGGGTATACTTTTATTCTTTTCTTAATTGCCTTTCTATCTGTAATAAAAAAAAAATCCCTGTAGTGAGGAGCTGTGGGCAGGCCTGCTTTTTGTCCCCCCCCCCCCCCCCGGCTCCTTCACAGCTAGCTTAGCCCCAGAAATAACAACACACAAATTGTATTCATTTAAGCACTGCCTGGCCCATTATCTCTAGAGAGTTAGTTACTGGCTAACTCTCACATCTTGATTAACCTATTTCTAATGATCTGTGTAGCACCACGAGGTGGTGGCTTACCGGGAAGTATTCAGCATGTCTGACCTGGTGGCTGGCTCCATGGCGTCTGCCCCATTGCTCTCTTCCCAGCATTCTATTCTGTTTACTCCGCCTACCTAATTTTCTGTCCTATCAAAGGGCCAAGGCAGTCTCTTTATTGACCAATGAAAATAACACAATAGACAGATAGCCCTCCTCCATCAAATCCCTACTCTGCTTCATTTCTGCTAGCCTCAAAAGGCTTTTCTGAATCAAAGCCACAAATCCTGGGTTTGTGTATACTAGGATGTCCAAGAGATGTAGAGAACTCCTTAGGCTGCTGAGAATAACAGCATGGAGTTGTGGCTCCCTCTCTGTCTGGCTGACACTGGTAATCACTTCCCTCTGCTTCTTCCTGTCTGCCTGATGTGAATGGAGCTGTTCTGCCATGCCGTCCTGGAAACTATGGGCCATGATAAATCTTTCTCCTTTGGGTTTTCCATGCCAGGCATTTCGTCACAGGAACATGAAAAGAAACGGATGGGAACGGCAGAGGAAGTAGAGCTGAAGTTATATGGTGTGAGGAAGAGCAGACCTTCCCCAAAGAGGCTACAGGAAGGACCCAAAAACCAGTAAAGAAGACCTTGAAGGATAAGTTAAATAGCTCTGTGATATACTGGTAAGGCTGAAAGTAAGAATGCTGGCACACAATTGCTACAATGTTGACTGCTCTTAGTCCACAGAACTTCAAGTCAGCTAAGTAAATGTTGGTGTGAAAAATTTTGGTTGAAAATGAGACTGTCAATAAAACAAGACTCATTCCCAGATCTGGTGCAATGCAGAAGTCACAGGACAACAAAGCAAGTGCCGAGCAAATTCCATGGAAGCAGGAATTGAGAAAGAGAAGATCAGCACAGACTTTACAAAACTGGAGCTCACTGGAAAAAAAGCGTCTGCTGTGAAAACCCGAAGACCTGACTTCATATCCCCAACACCAGCATACAAGCTGGGCATGATGCCATGTATCTTGAACTCCAGTGTGAGGGCAGAAGAGAAAGACAGATCCCGGGAGCTCACTGACAAGCCATGCCCAGTCAATCAGTGAATTAAGAGGAGACCCTATCTAAAAGAAAAAAAAAGGTACACAAAGACTACAAAGACTGATAACGGAAAATACTCTGTGTTGACCTCTGGCCTCTGGTTATCAAGGATACACATGTGCACACGTAGAAGTATGCATACATATACACACTCAAACAAACACACATATGCATCACACATATAAACAATTTTTAAATACAAATTTATACAACCTGCCTCTGTCTGCCAGCCCTGTCATCGTAAATCCACAGAGACAGGGATGGCTGCGGCTCTTCCCCTGTGTGGTAATTAAGATTTGGCATCATGTCCTTTCACCGTCACAGCAAGTGGACCAAGCCACCAGGCTCTTTATATTAATATACTAAAATACATCCCAGGACACCTTTCTTTATCTGCAAGAGTCACATGGATTTTATAATCACCAGTCTTAGAAACTAATCAATGGCTTTGTTCCCAAATCTGCCTCTTATCTCTTTCTTTCTTTTTCTTTTTCTTTTTTAATACAAGGGCTCATGTAGCCCAGACTGGCCTTAAACTTTGGGTATCAACAAATGACCTTGAATTTCGGATCTTTCTTCTTCTACTTTCTAAGTGCTGAGACTACGGCCATGGCCTCATCACATCTAATTTAAGCGGTCCTGGGGTTCGAACCCCTCAAAACATGATGGGAAAGTACTCTATGAGATGTGTGGAATCTCCAGTGCTGTCTATAGGTCACATTGCTAAAATTCATGGACATCTACCTGTGAGGTGTTGCTGTCCTGCAGGCTTCCCCCTCTCCTTTCTCACATCTATTCAGACATCAAGTCCATTCAATTACCATGTGCTTCTATACTAGCTCCAGTTTTCTTCATGTCATGGCAAAATCATTGCAGTGGGCTATAAAACATTATCCATAGCTATTCCAGGCCTCCCCTCATCTTTCTCCCTCTCCCTGTCTCCCTTCGCTAATACTGGAAAATCATGTTTCTCCTAATAAATTTACATTCAGACTTTTGGGCCCATGCCACTAGTACGAAACCTCAATTTGCTTCTTGATGAGTGTCTCTTTCTGGGAAAGGAAAGGAAAAGAAACACTACTTTTGGGCCAGCAAGATGGCTCAGTGGGCAAAGGAACACATATGGTAAAAGGAGAAAAATTATTCCTAGAACTTTTCCTTTGACCTCCACATGTATGCGATGGCACACTCTCTACCAGCACCAGCACCACACACACACACACACACACACACACAGAGAGAGAGAGAGAGAGAGAGAGAGAGAGAGAGAGAGAGAACAAATAAATAAATTTAATTTGAAAAAATAAACATTGCTTTACATGTCGTGATCTCCCAATAGTGTACAGTTTCTTAGGGGACATTCCTCCCATGTCTTCTGCGGTCAAATGTAGGAGTATAATCTCTTGCTAATTTTCTTTTTTTTTTTTTTTGAGACAGGTCTATCTAAGTAGTCCTGGCTGTCCTGGAACTCACCATGTAGACCAACCTGGCCTTGAACTCATAGAGATCCACCTGCATCTACCGCCCTAGTGGTAGGATGAAGGACTGCATCACCACTCTTGCTGTAAGAACACTGGGAAAAGACTTTCATTGCAAGGCACTCTTCCACCCATTGCTATGTTTTCTGTAGAAAAAAGAAAAGAAAACGCTGCTGCAGAGGCTTGCCTCATCTGATCATCCGGTATTTCCCACCACCTAGCCCTTCCTGTTTTCTCTTTTCCGGCTCTTTGATGATACTATTACACATTATCCAGTTATTTTAACTAAAATTGTTTAGAATAGTTGTGTTCGTTGTGACATGGCAAGAAATGTCAACCACCAATACTTGTTACTTGCAGCAGAAGGCAATGGCATTACCTCTAGTGTATTTGACTTCAAGACTGAGACGACTCCTTCAATAGATGCATATACATACACAATAGAAAACTCACAGCATTTTAAACAGTCTTATTAAGAGCACCGATTATCTTTAAATTACAGCAACCACAAACGGTTATGGAAACTAAAATAAAATATTCATATAAGTGGGAGGAAGGCAGGTTTTTCTAGACCTTTGAATAGCATCTTTGATAAGTAGGAGGTTCAGTTAGTAAGGGCATCTCACCCATTGCTCCCAGAAGAGCTGAAAGAAAGCAAACATGCTCTCTTGTCTCTCTACTGCCTCTTTCTACCTCTGGATTTCTCATAAATACATAGAGTATCCTCAACCTGCTGGCCCAGAATCCTCCAGGAAATTCAAACATAATTTTAATTCTTTTATATATAATTCAAATTCATTTTCCACCCTTGATCTTGTCATCTCAGTTAGTAAAATACAGTCACATTAATTCTATTATAAACTGGTGACGAATCACATGTATCTTCTAATGTTGTAAGCCTGAGAAGGCTAGATTTCCTCTACACATTGGGAGATCTAACACACCTGAGTTTTTTTTCTCCTAGTACATATGGTTTTCCATATGTCTGATCTTAGCTTCTTTGGGACTAATTAACACATACATGGATGTAATCATATGTAGATTTATGCACATGACCTTCACATTTCTCATGTGATATTTTCAAATTCCCGGTCGCAAAGGCTTCTGAGTACAGCATCATCTCAGATCTCTCATTTCCTCCGGATGAAGAATCAGTACCAAAGATAAGACTCAGTTGAAAGGAAGGAAGAATTGTACTTAGTGAAAGAGGATTATTCATTGTCTGAGGTATTCAAAAAAAGTGTTCCAGACAGACTTTTATGAAGTTCTTCATTCTTCCTTTTGTCATTGCCTACCTATCTTTAGAAGATATTGTTTCTGGCTATTCAAATATCAAGCTGTGTGTGTGTGTGTGTGTGTGTGTGTGTGTGTGTTACTTTTCTCTTGCTGCGAAAAAACCACCATGACTCAAAACAAATTATGGAAGATTTGATTGAGGCTTATTGTTCCAGAGGAAGGGTCCCTAACAGTGGGGGAGGCATGGCAGCAGGCAGCTTGAGCACAAAACCAAGATATCACATCTTCAATTTTAAATACAGAGCAGAAAGATAGAAATGGTAGAACTGAAAGTGGGATGAGACTATACGCTCTTTAAGCCCACTCCAGCATTGCTCTTCTTCTAGCAAAGGTTCCATAATTTCCCCAGCGTCAACAATCAGGGACCATGTATTCAAGTGCATGAGCCTTTGGGAGACATTTTCCATTCAAAGCACTAGTGTGTGTGTGTGTGTGTGTGTGTGTGTGTGTGTGTGTGTGTGTGTGTGCGTGCGCGCACGCCATATGTCTGTGCTGAGAGTTTTTCTCCATCATTTTCCACCTTATTTTCTGAAATAAAACAAGGTATCTCACTAAATTCAGAAATCTTCAACTGGTTAGAAAACAAGTTCCTTCAATCCCTCTTCCTCCATTCCCTAGATCTAAATTATAGACACGTAGCCATGCTTGTCTTTTTGTGTGGGTACAGGAGATCCAGTATCAGGTACTAATGTTTGTACAGCAACCATTCTGCCAACTAGGTTGTGTAGATTCTCAGGCGCATTTTATTACCATTGTATTACTAGAGATCAGTCTGTGAACTTGTTAAAAAGAAAATGTCCCAGATTCCAGACAGCTAGATTCCATGCAGATGTGACTGCCAGTCTGAAGCATTAGGTTCTAGTCATGCCCTATAAACCATATAGCTCACTATAGGGTCACTTTAATGTTTCTGTTTTTATTTTCTCCCCTAAAAAATGGGGTCACTACAACATTCTCTCATAAGCCTTTTTGGTTTGTCACAGAGCACTATCTAGATAAATACATGCCTTTAAAATGTATAACTGAGGTTTATATAAAGATAACATTTATTAAGATTTTTTATATACTATAAATACCTCTTGTTTGTTTTATGAGAGAAATTTATATTTTGATGTGTCTGATTGTCTTTCTTAGACATATTATAAGCACCAAATGCATGCCTGGTGCTTTAAGAGGTCAAAATAAGGAAGTAGATACTTTGGAACTGGAGATACAGAAGGTTGTGAGTCACTATGTGAGTGCTGGGATCAGAACCTGGGTCTTCTACAAGAGAAGAAAGTATTCTTAGCCACTGAGCTATCTCTGGAGTCCCAGGATATTCTTTATGGGAAGCTTTGGTCTGGTTTCACAGGACCCTGAAGTGTGCTATATCTCAAGGGTTGCCTTGATCATAAGCAAATGATTCTGACCTTGGTACCCTAAAACCATCCAGCCATTGGTTGATGAAGCCTCATGTGTTTGTGAGTATGAGTGGAGAAAGACTCTAGGCATCCAGTTCAGTAGGTTCAGATGGCCAAAGGGGATCACAGGGACAAAAGAATAAATGCAAATCTATTATGGGCTAGAAGACAGAAAAACAATAAATATGATGACATGGTATCCTAGAAATACCCTCGCAATGTCCACTGTACTGGAGAAGAAAGACCATTTGCTTAATTCCCCACCTCCATGCCACACAAATAACATTGTTTCTGCATCAACTGAATCTCCTCAGGGTTTGCTTTTTGTGGTGGTTGGTTGGTTGGTTGAAGATAGGATCTCACTATGTTTTTCTGGCTGGCTTGGAATGCACTATGTACAAAAGGCTGGTGTTGAACTCACAGAGTTCCTTCTGCCTATGCCTCCAGGAAATGGGGTTGATGGAAATTCACTGAGACATTCTAAAACTTCAGGAAAAATTCACCAAATCTTCAATTTCATATGCTGTATTTGGGATTTTCCAAGACTTTCCTGGTGGATCAGCTCTTGCAGAATGATTAACATTCAAAGAAAACCAACAAAACTTGGGTCTGTGCTTCACATCCCTGGAGAGATGACCTAGGAAGGCAAGCACTGAGCATGGCTGAACAGATGATCACATATGGCCTCTCCTCCAGCAAAGCCAAATGGAACACAAGAGTATGAGGACTGCAGACAAGGGGCTCTGTGTTGAGGGGACTCCAGCAGGGATGCTGGAGACATGCCTGCTTTCTAGGTTCTTGATCTGTGTTGTATACAATATGAAATGTCTTCTACAGATTCACGCATTTGGACACTTGACCCTTAGCTGATGGTACTATTTCCTGAAGCTGTGGAATCCTGGAGAGGCAGAGTTTTGTTGGAGTAAGCAAGTCTCTAAGGAGCAGGCCTTGATGGTTAGACCAGAACCTTCTTCCAGTTTACTTTCTGCTTTCAGATCTAGGAATATATAAACAAATAGCCTTGCCCTCATGCTGCCAGGTCATAAGCTACTCTTAGCACTGTGCCTTTCTGACCATGATGAGCTGTATACCTTCAAACCATAAGTCAAAATAAATCCTTCTCTAAGTTACTTGTTTGGTGATGTTCGGTCACAGAAGTGAAAAAAAAATATAATCACGTCCTACAATCAATCTGCAATTCCAGATCTCTCTGCCTCTGAAGTACTGCTTACACCCAAACTTTTTCCTCTATATTTTGCTTTCTGTTTTAATGGCACATTGTCTTGGAGAAAACTGAGGATTGTGGCTGGCTGATTAAGGATAAGAGAAGTTTGTGTTTTAATTGCTACAGCCTCCCTTTTAGTTTTGCTTTCTCTTTTTTTATCATGAAACTATGTAGCCTTTTCTGGCCTGGAATTCACTACATAGACAAGATTTTCCTTGAACTCACAGATATTTGGCTGCTTCTAACTTCTGAGTATGGGGATAAAGGTGTGAGCCACCACACCTTGGCCTAATCTTTCTAATAGTAGTTAAAAGAAAGCTTGTTTCTGTACTTCTTACTCTCTTTCCTTAAGGCAGTCAATTTAACTAGGCTAAACAAGCTGTTCACTGAAGATATACCTATACTATTCTATATTCTGTAAGATTAATGACATAACATACATCATTTCCCCTAAAGGTCTAGTCACGTTATTATGTTGCTCAGAAGTAAATTTTACTATAGAAATATCTGGTCAAACATGAGAGCACTGTGTTTGATATAGAATCCTTGCACATGATACTTTAAATGAAATGAACTCAAAAAATCCTAAGATGTAGGTAGTGGGTATAACTCAATGATTGATAGACTGCTTGCCTAGCATGTGGGAGAACTGGGATTTAATTCTCAGCACTGTCACAAAAAAGAAACCAGGAAAGGGTCCATAAGATGTCTTAAGTCATTTAAGTTTAGATAAGCTTTGTGATTGGTTTAGTGTTTTATGCTATGAAAAGAATTGTTGTTCACTGACTATGCTGAGAAGCCACCACTCTCAATTTGCATTTGAATATGGTAATGGATACAATTATATGACCAGCCCTGATCTGCTGCACAAACAAGATCTCTCCCGTTGACCCTGTCCTATCTTGCTAAAAACAACCTCTTGCAAAACAGTAACACACAACCTACGCCAAACAACTCGTTAACATCTTCTTTTGCCTTCTGACAACTTAAGAAAGTAGATTTTGTTTTGTCCTAGCTGGCCTCAAACTCCGTGTGCCACCCAGAGTAGCCTCACACTCAGTGATCCTCCTACCTTAGCTTCTCAAGTCAAAAAAGTTTGGGGAAGGATGATATTTATAGCTTGAGTCTCCACAAAATACTTTCCAGATGATCTGTTTATCTCAATATACCTCTAGTTATTATACAGATACTATTAAATGCACCCCACTCATGCCTAAACTCCATTACATAGATGCATCTAAAGCCCCATTGCTTAGATGCCAGGCAATCAATGCATGCTGGGGATGATGCTGATATATTTCTTATCATGAAAGCATGATCACATAGGAATCAAAAATGGCTTCTTTTTTCCCTTCATTTCTGGTTGTCCAGAGGCAACAATAGTCATAGGAAATGGGAGTTTACTTTCTTAGACTAGGCTGTGTCATCTTCCTTCATTGCTAGCCAGTGCTGTCCATTCCCTTCAATCCCAAACTCACTGGTCTCCTAACACTGTTAGCCGTACCTTTGCCCTGTGGAACTTGTTCAGAACTGTGAAGTCCCCAAATTCAAAGTCTAGACTTCCATCCTTCCTTTAACTTTCAAAATTAGATGCCACAGCCTGGAGTAGGGGATGGGTGACATTACCTGTAACCCCAGCATTTGAGAGATAGAAATAGGAGGATGTGGATTTCAAGATCATCTTAGCTGCATAGGGAGTTTCAGGCCAGTCTGGGTTAAAGAGAACTAGTCTGAAGCAAAACATAATAGAACATTCAAACAATAACAAACAAATTGAATCCCACAAGGATCTCCAAAAGAATACAATTCAAATACACAAAATTTCATATGATGTGACATAAATGGGGAATAGTTGGGCTACACAGTGAGACTTTGTCTCAAAAGGCAAAATAAAATCTTCTTCCCTAAGTTATGGCACAGAAAAGTGCTAGTAAGCTATTTGATGTAGGTTATAAGTGATATGTTGGTTTTACATGATGCTGTTTGCAGAAAGATGGGCCAGAACCACCTGGAGACAACTTGATTGCACAGCATCTCAAGATAGCCAGGCAACTGGAGAGTGGTGGCTTCTCAGCATTCTCATCAAACAATCATTTTTTGCAGCATATTAAATGAAAGCAATCAGGAAGCTTTTCAAAGTTAAATGTATAATGATACTAGAAAACTCTTGTGATTCTATACGCTTGAAAATCCTAACTGCTAAGAGTCTAATGTCATTTTTCTTAATATATGCATATTAATAAAAAAATCAAAAGGATGATACCGTGTCACTGATGCTCCTGCCCCTGCAGTGGCATTTTCAATGATTCATTTTACTTTGTGGGGTTTTACATTGCTTTCCCAAGTGTTACAATATCAATATTGGAAAAAAAGCACGTAAAAGAATAATTCCAATGCTGCTAAATGTAAACAACAATAACTCTTACCACCTTATAATTTTAGCAAGTTTGCTAACATGATGAAAAACTACTTAGTATCTCTGTAGGACATAGGGAATCAACTGGTGAAGAAAGTCCTTCTGTATCTGTATTGTTTTTATTGTTTAATTTAAAAAAAAGCTTCTTATGCCCAATGGCTTAACAGAATCAAGCCAAGCTGAAAGAAATATAGAGAGAGAGTAGGCAGAGTCAGTGCGAAGCCATGTAGCTGACTGCAAGAGGCAGATGTACAGGAACCTTGCCAGTAAGCCACAGCCACGTGGCACTATACAGATTAATAGAAATGGGTTAATTTAAGACATAAGAGTTAGCCAGAATATGCTTAAGCTATTGGCCAAAGAGTATAGCAATTAATACAGATTTCTATGATGATTTCGGGAGTCTGGGTAGCTAGGAAATGAATAAACAGCCTCACCCAACAACCAACAATCTACCATGGTAGGTAGTTGCTGACGTTCCACAAGGATTAGCAGAATGGCTGCTGTGCAGTACAATGTGGTGGCACGTAGCATCCTCACATTTAGGAGGCAGAAGCAAGAGGATGACTAGTTCAGGACTAACCTGGGCTACACAGTGAGACCTTTTGTGATGGTCTGAAAGAAAATGCCCCCCAAAAGGAGTGGCCCTGGTAGGAGGTATGGCCTTGTTGGAGGAAGTATGAGTGTGGCAGCAGGCTTAGAGGTCTTTTTTTTTTTTTGCTCAAGATACCACCTAAATATCACAGACCACTTCCTGCTTCCTGAAAGATGGAAGAGTCTCAGCTACTTCTCTAAAAAGCATGTCTGCATGCATACCACCATGTCCCACAATGATAACGGATTGAACCTCTGAACTGTAAGTGAGCCACCCAAATTAAGCATTTTCCTTTCTAAGATTTGCCGTGATCATGGTATCTCTTCACAGCAATAGAAACCCTAAGACAAAGCTGGTACCAGGGACTGAGGTTTTGTTGTGATAGACTGGGCCAGGTTTTTTGGTTGTTTGTTTGTTTGTTTGTTTGTTTTGTTTTGTTTTAGAAAGGTATAGATTTGGGGAGTTTGGATTGGAAAACCAGTGGAATGCTTTAAGCTCTTTTCAATGGGCCATACTAGTAGGAACATGGAAGACAATGGTACTGATAATGATTCAAATTGTCAGGGACTGGCTCAAGAGGTTTCAAAAGAGAAGAGTTTTAGTATGTTGCCTAAAGATCACTCTTGTGATATTTTGGTGAATAAAGGGGCTTCTTTTTGCCCTTCTGTGAAGAGTCTGCATGAGGCTAATGTGAAGAGGTCTAGATTAATTCCATTGGCAGAAGAAGCTTCAAAACAACCTAGTGTAGACTTCTGTGTGATTATTAGTCATAATGCTGATAAAGATTTATAATGAAAAGGAGAAAGTAGAGCAAGATAAATTACAAAATGTAAATTTGAGGAGAAAAGAAGCACCAGGAAATGGAATGGAGCAAAGTCCTGTATTCAAGGAGATAAACAGATTAAGAAATGGAATAAAGGGAGTGGTGACCTCAGGGAACTATCTCACCCAGCTAACCTTTCAATTTATGTAAAAAACTAAAGAAAAGCTTAGAGTCAGGTGTGGTGTTGTATACCTTTAATCCCAGCACTCAGTAGACAGAGTTTGGCTGATCTCTGAGCTTGAGGCCAGCCTAGTGTGTAGATCCAGTTTTCAGGGCAGAAAACCTTAGGCAGTGAAGGTATCAATTAAAAACAGAAAGTTGCTAAAGATGTAATTGAATAAGGGGACCATGTTTCAGCTCTAGCAAGCAGCAGGATTTGGCAGCTTCAGCCATGTGTTCTGGCTTTAGAGTAAATGAATGACTAAAGAAAGCTGCTAAGACCAGGCATGTGTCAGGGGTGTCCCTGAATGAAGAATTAGAGAGGCCATTGTGTGAAGCTATGAACTTGAAGCCTGGATTGCCTTGGAGACCCCAAGATGTGGGAGATGCTGGAGTCATGGGATTTCTGCTGATGAGAACTGCTAACGGGGAATGAAACCAGTCCAAGAGAAAGAAATATGTTTTAGTCAACAAAGCTGAAAGAGTTGGAGATTTGAAGAGAGCTTTGGCATCAGACATGGAGATGCAGAGTCTGGAGTTTGTCCCGCTGGATTTTGGTTTTAGTTTGGTCCAGTATTTGCTCTCTATACACCTGACTCTATATTTTGGAATTGAGATGCATATCTTGTGCCATTATATGTTGGAAGTATGTGATTTGTATTTTGACTTTAATTTTATGGGGGATTATAGTTAAGATATTACATGAATCTCAGAAGAGACTTCGAACTTTAGACTTTGAGTTTGGGACTTTGAAGTTGGACTTATTGCATTTTTTCATTATGATATGGCTACAAGCTTTTGAAGATCAGAGAATGTAATGTGGTGGTTGGAAGAAAAATGACCCCCAAAGGGACTGGCATTATTAAGAGGTGTGGTCTTGTTGAAGTGGGTAAGGTCTTGTTAGAGGAAGTATGTCACTGTGGAGGCAGGCTTTGGAGGTGTCATATGCTCAAGACACCACCCAGTGTCACAGACTACTCTCTGTTGCCTGAAAGATGCACGACTCTCAGCTTCTTCTCCAGCAACATGTCTGCCTGCATGCCACCATGTCCCACCATGATGATAATGGACTAAACCTCTGAACTTTAAGTAAGCCACCCCAACTAAATAATTTCCTTTATAAGAGTTGCCATGGTTATGGTGTCTATTTATAGCAATAGAAACCCTAACTAAAATAGAAGTTGCTACCATAAACTGGAGTATCCTTGGGACACCCTCCATAAAGAATTTTTAAAAAATGAAGAATAGTATGAACGTTCCTTGTGAAAATGGTTGCTCTGGGAAATTGCCCAAAGATGACTGTGCCATTATGTCCTGGGAGAAGAAGAGAGCTGTAGGAAGCAGGAGCTTGTGCTCACTTTGTTTGCAATGAGAAAGACCTGAGACTAGAAAAAGGGTTTAATGTGAAGCAGTAGCCAGAATCCTGACACCCCATAAAAGTTCCCTAAACTGCAGGAAATCTCAAAACACACACACACACACACACACACACACACACACATACACACACACACACACACACACACACATATTAGATTCTTGGAATTTCAACTCTTAAGACATGGAGGCTGCTAAGCATCTTTCAATTCACAGGATGGCAACCACGACTAAGAACAGACCTGCCTATAATGTCAGTGGGGCTGAGACTGAAAATGTCTGCTCTATATATCAGGAGGCAGGCAGAATGAAGAATGAGAAGTCCATGCAAACTTCATCTACTCTGTGAATCCCCTTAGGAGTTCAGCTAGCACATTGGTCCTACACACAGATGTATAAGCATATACATTCAAAAATCAGACAGGGAGATTTGAAATTATAGATTGTAGTAGTTGGCTTTTTTATATGGGGTTTCTATTGTTCTGTTTTTCTTTCCAGAAACCATCTTTACCAACAGTTCTAGTTTTAAATTATAGACTTAAGGTTGCCAGATTTACATCTTTTAAAATTTTCCATTGCCTTCTTTTTTAAATTATGGGAATGCTTTGGGTTGGCAGATGTCATAATACTCAGTGGTCATCACACCCATGGAAATCTAGGACTTTATTTTAAGATAGCCAGGAACAATTACTCTAAAATGAACACTTAAAAATGTTAGATTGCTTCAGGAACCTCATTCAATATGTATCTACTTTTCTGTGCATCATTTTTCATCAGTATAAAGAAGGAAAGAAAGAAGAATAGAAGGGAAATTACCATAAGAATTATGCAGAGAAAAATATATGTATTTTCCACCTATGACTCTTAAGTGGTTTAACAGCATTTTCAGAGTATATGGAAACTATATCCTTAAAAATGCCCTTGTAGTTAATCTTTCTTCACCTTTAAAGGAATAGACTCCAAAAAGTTGGGAAAAT
Source organism: Myodes glareolus (assembly GCF_982192425.1). NCBI lineage: Eukaryota > Metazoa > Chordata > Mammalia > Rodentia > Cricetidae > Myodes > Myodes glareolus. The sequence continues at coordinate 109,355,901 of NC_142053.1, read as the reverse complement.
TAAGCTCATCTTGGGAGTCACTATGGCTCCATAGCAGGTTGCTCATTGTGTCCTAGGGTAGTAATGAGTCATTGATGCCACAGACTGAAAACTCCTGCAAGTCTCTCTGTCTTCAGCAAAGACAGACTTCAGCATCTTTGTCTGCTAAGAATGCACAGTGTCAACCTTTATATATCAAAAGATGGGCAAAAGCAGCAGCTTTCCATTACAGTTAAGGGTAGGAAGAGTCAGTTTCTAGAAACAGCTGATGAATCTCCTTGGATTGCAGCATGAACCAAAACTCCTTGACTTTCAACAGAGCAATGATCCAACTGTGAAACAGTCCCTGCTTAAACCCCATGAGGTCCAGGGTTCAGTAGTTTCAAGGAAATGAATCCGAAGAAGCAGTGGTTAGCTGTCAAAACATCTGTTGGCAAAGCCCAGGGGGTGGGGGAGTGGGGGGGAGAACACTCCTGCCATCCCACTGCTAAATCAGAAGGTTCTACAACAGCAATTCCTGTGCAGGCCACTTTGAAGCAATTCATCCATGGTGATTTTATTTGGACACTCTTTATGAGTGTGAGCCAGGAATTCCAGGAAAGGAAAGACGAGTACAGGAGAAAGGAGACCAAGAAGATGAAACCAGCCTGTGATGGCTAGTGCTCTATCAGTAAACTGAAGTTTGCTAGCTGAAGAAGCCTCAGGGATGACCACAGACACAGAGCCTTTGTGAGGAAGGTGTCCATAATCTTGCCTTTTCCTTTTCTTTTCTGTCCTGAGACAAGGACGTATTAAGAGGAAACAGGAGAGGTTAAAACAGTTGCTTCTGTCAGGCCAGTCTCTCTGAACACAGTGCACTTCCATGTGGTTATGACCACCCTATTCTGGGTAGGCCTGCACTCAACGGATTCATCATCTAGGTATGAACACAAATGTAAGACGACCTTCTCTGTGTGTAGACATGTAAGGGTTTTGAACCCAGTTGATAATCCAGAAAATCCAGTTTACACTCTCACCTACTCACAGACAAATATACTTCTATAACAACACACAAGGGAAGCTTCAAATTAAAAGGTTTTACATCTGTGCTACTCCCAGTGACATCACATCATCCCAGAGTCCCATTCGTAACCTGCTCTTCCTGCCTTCACTAGAGACCTATGGAGACACCTGAATGTTCTGTCCTCCACCTATGAGCTCCATGTGACCATTCCTCACTATGGCCCATCTATATGATCCCTGAAAGCATTCTCTGGGCCATTGGAGCAAGCAATGCCAGGGTAACAGGTACCCAGTAAATGGTCTGTACCAGGGGTTGGTAAAATATTATGAAGAAGCCATGTTATAATTTAATGACTTTATAAGGTTTCATACAAGTATATATCTCTTCATTCATGAATATGTTCTCTTCATTCCCTTAATTATTAAAATACAAATAAAGTGTCACTATACTCTATACTTTACTTTCTCCCTTCCTCCCTTCGTGTTGTCAGGGCTTCTATCCTGCCCAGTTCCCACAGTTGTTAAGTCCCAAAGAAATCACACAGAGGTCTACATTAGTTATAACCTGATTGGCCCATTAGCTCAGGCTTCTTACTAACTCTTATAACTTATAGTAACCCATTATTCTTGTCTATGCTAGCCACATGGCTTGGTAGGTACCTTTTTCAGCAAGGAAGTCACATCTTGCTTCTTCTGTGGCTGGGCTAGGACTTGGGAGGAATGGTCTTCCTTCTTCCCAGAAATCTCCTGTTCTCATTGCCCCACCTCTACTTCCTGTCTGGTTGTCCCACCTATACTTCCTGCCTGGCTATGGGCCAATCAGCATTTTATTAAAATATAATTGACAGAATATAGACATTTGTACCACACCACCTTTGTTTAGACCCCATTATCCCTTAGACAGCTTTGTTTTTACTTTTCTTTTTAAAATTTATATTACATATACTTATTTATTTCCAATGGTGGAAGTATACAAATAACAATGTGCATATGTACAGGTCAGAGACAGTTGTGGGAATCAGTCCTCTCCTAACTGGGGTTCAAACTCAGGTCGGCATATTTGTCAACCTTTTCTCATCTGACCAGCTTCATTTCTAGTTTCATTTCATATGTATATACACGATTTTATGCATCCCTATAAAATCTAGGTACTGTACAGGAGAGAAAACACATGATGTTTGTCTTTCAGAGACTGGCTTAATTCACTTCTTATGATGATTTCCAGTAGAATCCATGTTCTTGCAAATGACAAAGTTATACTTTTCATTACAACTATAAAATTTCATTGAGTACCTATACCACATCCTCGCCAATCTCATCCTATTTTGATGGACACTTGGGTTGAGATCATAAACTAGATACTATGAATAGTGCTGCAGTCACCAGTGATGAAAAAGTAGCTCTCTAATGTGTTGGCTTAAAGTCCTTAGTTAAAAGTCTAGGAGTGTATATAGTGAGGTCATATAAAAAGTTCTATTTTTTAAGAGATGTTTTTGCTTTTGGTTTTTGTTGTTGTTCTTTTTTATATTTCATTTGTTTGTTTCAAAAGCCTCCATACTGAATTCTATAATTGCCAGCCTCATTTGGAATCCCACCAGCATGTTGCCTTGTACTTACATTCTTGCCAGATTTTCTTTTGTTTTCTTTTTTATCTATATTGATGCTTTTTTTTCCACATACATCTGCACACCAGACAAGGGCATTGGATTCCATAGACTGCTATGGGCCACCACGTGGGTGTTAGGAATTGAATTCAGGACCTTTAGAACAGCCATTGCTCTCAACCTTCCTTTTTATCAGAAGAGAGAGAGAGAGAGAGAGAGAGAGAGAGAGAGAGAGAGAGAGAGAGGATCATGCTTACTAAATGGCCAGTGTACACTAGTCTGAGGGAGCACATGCCTATCTCTTCTGGTCCTGAAGGGAGGTGATCTTCCAGGAAGCTGAGAAACTTAACTGAACTTAAAGCAGCATCTTCTGATTTGGACAGGACTCCAAATGATAGTCAGCTCCACCAATAATGGACAACTTCTAGGCATACCTTATCTTTGGATCCCAGGAAGGCTATCTCTCCATGTCACCTGCTCATACCTGCTGTGCACTGTAGCATAAGGAATGGGGGTCCAGGGAAGCCACATAGCTGCTGTTATGAGTCATAGAGGAAAACTTCCGCCACCAAAACGACTTAGGTGTGTCCCTACCTGACGATATTCTATAGTGCTACATAAAGATAAGAACAGACCCCTTGCTGTAAATTAGAATAGCAGAGTCCCAGATATATTCCCCTTACCTTCCACATGCATACTGTGACAAACCACAAGGTCCTTATGTTTGCCACTTGCTAACAAAACTGAAGGTTTGCCATATGAACCTGCACATGAGGTAGTGAGAATCCTCAGCACTCACCAGTCTAGAAGACTGATAGAGGTTGTATTGTGGTCATTGGGGAAGAGAACACAAGCTGTACTGTTTAAATATCTTGTATTTAATCCTCATAGTCACCTCTACATTATGACTTAAAAGTGCTTTTTAAGAAAGGGGAAAATTCCGTGATGAAAATAGGAAAATCAGGAGACTTCTAAAAATCTCACATGTTGGTGCATGATGTGGAATTGGAAACACATAGAAAATAGGCTGAAAAACTGAAAATACAACTAACAGCCATCCCCATTCCCTCATAAAGTCTGCCTGTATATCAATGCTATGTCATTAGTAGGAATGTCACCTAAAGAAAAGATCTCATCTGTATTCAATAATGTGTGGCATCCCACATACTGCACACAAAACCATTGATCTATCTAGCGAAGGCTAAATTATTTGGCAATTTTGTTTATGCTTTATGTTAGACAGAATCTATTGTGGACTATAACAAGGCAGATCATTGATATTTAGGGGAAATCAATTCAAGTTTTGGGTAGGTCAGAGATGCATTATTTTCCTCTTTAATATTGTACCATAAGCTTGTTGCATATAAATTCACTTTCAACTACAATCTTTAGAAGGGGTTCATTAGGAAAGAGTTCTAAGAATGATAATACAGAATTGGTAAGCACAGATGACAGCAGATTTTATGAGAAACAGGATGAATGGGTTGGTTATTCAACTACGAACAGACTGTTGTTTGAATTATCAGTCCTGTGGAAGAGTACAATGGATCTCCTTAATCACAAGGTGCAAAAAGCCTTTAAAATATAGATATATTCATATTCAGGCTTAGGCAAAATCTCAAAGTTAGATAATAAGCTGGAAATACATTGAGAACATCTAAAAATATTCGAGGAAATGGAAAATTATCAAATGCCCTAGCAACCTCTTCTTTTTTGTTTTCTACCAGCTGTCCAACACTCACCAGAGCAGGGCTCACAGGTCAGGGATCAAATTTCCGGTGGTAGCACTAGAGAGAGAACTCATCATGAAAGCTAGAGGTATGCTTTCAATGTGCAAATCTCAACTATTGGGGTAGGCAGTATCATTTTCATGGTTATCATTGACAAAGCTGAAAGTACAGAGGAGGTGTATTTGTCAAGCCTCCTCTTCCCATTTTGCATGCTATTGTGACTTTCCCAAGACCTCCTGAGAGTTCTCGTCAACCCAGTATTATCAGCATGAGTGACCCACTTGAACAAGGCAAGCCCCTCTTATCACAGAGTGAGGCTCAAACGGAAATTTCTGGAATGCAGTGAGTCAAACACCAACTTTAAACATTAGTTTTCTTGTTGCTGTTGTTGTTTGTGGTTTTGTTTTTTGTGGGCATATTTATTTATGTATGGTGGCTGAAAAAAGTCTGTCTTCTTTCTTGTGGTCAACTTTTGAATAGTTATTCATCTTGTCAGAAAATGTCCATGCACTTCTCTCCGAATTCAAGGACCTATCAGGTTTTCTTATAAAGGGCTTCCCTTGAGTAATATGAAAATATTCATTGGCTCTTGCTTCTCTCTTAAATGAAAAATCTGGTTGGATCACAGTCTTTGCATTTTTAGGAACATCTACTCCCACACAAAACTCATACTCCAGTGAAGCAACACTCATTACAAGAAAGGGGCCCATTTGCCAATAACTCACAAACATCACCAGGTGCAATCAGACCCAAAAAGGACAACAGGAGCCAGAGAAAGAAAACATTGTTTTGATGGATTTTTCAAAAAGCTCTTGCATGACTTGTTCCATAAATACACAAATGAGCCTGTCAAACTCAACTCAATTATTAGACACCCCTGCTGCTTCCATCACATTGCTTACCTTGATCTTAAAAAGGAGGGCAGAAAAACTTAGAAAAAAAAAAACACCAAGGAAATAAAGTGTGATGAGCTAAAAATCATGAGCGTCAGGGAGAGGGAAGAAAAGAGCTTAGGTGTCTTTACAAAGTTAAGATCTCATTCCATCCCAGTTGACAGCAAGGCTCAACACCGAGTGCACACAAAGAAAACTCCTGTGCAGCAGCTGACACCAACAGCTGTCCACTAAGACCTGTGTGGTCTTGTGTACAAAAGCTTGTTTGGCTGCATCAGCCAGCCTTCCTAACAGTCTCGGGGTGGGGGGAGGATACAGATTTGCATCTGGGAGAACTGTGCAGGTGGAGCCACACATTTGCTTTGCTCTTAAACCCTCTTGACAGAGGCTTCTAGTTTAAGGTTTTAGAACAGAGGTTATCAATCTTTCTGCTGGTAGACGATGTGCAGACTTTCCAAGCTAAATGTGTGGTCTCTGCCATAATTACTCAACTTGACCACTATAGCCATAGGCAGCAAGTCAGTAAATAATTCAGTATAGCTGTGTGCCAACAAAACTTGGAAAAGTGCAAAGAAAATTTGAGTTGTAGCTAATTTCCATGTGTTGCAGATTAGTATTATTTTTTTTGGCAAACCATGGGTAACCGTTGTAAAATTGCATGTGTCATTGACTGCTTGGTAGTACTCACCCTCCCCAGTTCATATACTGAAATCTTAACTCCCAGTTTAATGTTAACTACATCATAAGGCTGAAGCCTTCAACTACTAGGATTAGTGTCCTTATTTTTAAAAAAGCCCAGATGATTATAGGGCACTTGCCTTACATGACTAAGACCTTCAGTTCCTCCTATCATCACCAAACAGTCTCTATTCTCTCCTAGGCTAGGTATGGTAGTGGACTCCTAAAATACCAGCACTGAGAGACTGAGCTCTGGGCCAGACTTAGTTACAAAATAAGGTCCAGGACCGTGTTAACTATGCAATGGGACCCTATCACAAACAAAAATACGAATAAATAAACAGGCCCCAGAGATGTTCCTTAAGCACTATCCCTTCTGATCACATGAGGACAGAATGAGATGATATTATTAGTGAACCAAGAAACAGCACTTGGCACAAAGCAAGTCTGACACACCTTGAGCTTAGACAGCCAGGATTTCTAAATTGTAGACTGCAAACTTCTCTTGTTTGCAAACTAGTCTAGAATGTTCTGGTAGAGGTAAATGTTAAATACTCTAAAACTTCATGCATAGCCCATAAGCCATAAGGTAAGGCTGAATACTGTATAACCAGGGAAAAGGAATTCTTCCCTTCACCCCTGTCAAGCAGTGACATAAGGAAAAACTAGTTTCACCATGTGGTACTTCTCAAAATTTCATAGAGAAAGCTCATCTAAATGACAGTGCATATCTTGACCATCACGAGGCATGAATATACTACACAATTTTTCAGAAGTGAAAATGTTCCTTAGAGAATTATTGCTGTTTCCATATGGGACCTCCTGATAAGCCTTGTCATTCTCCTGAGTTCCCAGAAGGTGAGGGCTCATTTTCAACATTTTAGCTTGTCCTATTTTGTCCCCCTTTTCCTCATTTTCAAACTTTTCTCAAGAATCACTTTATGAGACAACTTTGTAAGTGATTTGGGAACAAATCTACACAATGACAAGGTTCAAAATCATGGTATACTGTGGGACAATGACTTTGTACCCTATAAATATTTACCAGTTGTATTGCTTTAATAAAATTGGCCAGTAGCTGGGTAGGAAGTATAGGTGGGGCGACCAGACAGGAAGTAGACGCAGGGCAACAAGAATAGGCATATTCTGGAAAGAGGAAAGACTCAGTCTGCAGTCATAACCCAGACGCAGAGGAAGAAAGTTAAGAATGCCTCACTGATAAAAGGTACCAAGCCACATGGCTGACACAGTCAAGAATTATGGGATAATGTAGGATGTAAGAGTTAATAAGAAGCCTGAGCTAATAGGCCAACAAGTTTATGATTAATATAGACCTCTGTGTATTTCTTTGGGACTGAATGACTGTAGAACCACGCGGGACAGAAACCTCTGCCAACAATGGTGTTCTGGGTTACACTTTATTTCTGTGATAAATGTCATGACCAAAAGCAACCTGCATGAAAAAAAAACAGTTTTTTCATCTTACACTTCCAGATCACAGTTCATCAGTGAAGGAAACCAGAGCAGAAACTCAAACTAGGAACCTGGATCTCAGAACTAAATGAAATGCCAGGAAGGAATGGTATTTATTGGCTTGTTTTCTGTGGCCTTCTCAGCTTGCTTTTAAGGGACCAAGGAACACCTGCCCAAGGGTGACACTACTCACATTGGAATGGACCATTCCACATCAATCATTAATTGAGAAAATGAGGAATGAAGAGATAGCTCAGAGGGTAAAAGCACTAGCGTTTGTGTAGAGGACTTGGGTTTGATTTCCAGCACCCACATGGCAGTACTCCATAACCCCAGTGTTAGGAGGTCTGATGCCTTCTTCTGACCTTTGTCTGAAGGCATCAAGTACACAAGTGGTACCCATATATACATCAAGGCAAAAAGATTCTTAGGCATCCCACCAACTCTAGCATGTGTCAATCTGACAAAAAAAAAAGTCTAATGAGCAGTGATAGGTCCCTGAGAGCAAAAGTGCTATGAGTTTTAAAAAGACATAAAATCAAGTAAAAAGGATTTTATGTTAAAATGTAAGAAAATTAAAAATTAAAAACGTTCCTGAAAATCTTTTCCCAAGCATAATTAAAAGGTCACTTTTCTTTTTTTTTTACTAAACTCAAAATTTTAGAAATATTTGTATTTGCGTTATTTAACTCTATTCAGGTTTTTAAGATCATCACTCTCATGCTGAAAATTTTGGAGTGAGTATAACACTTTGCATGGATCCTATAACTAAATAGAAAATGCATAGTTTTGTTTTGTTAAGGCAGGGGAAAAAGGATGCACTGGGGAAAGGGCTCAACTGGTAAAGAGTTTGCCATGCAAGCTTGAGGACACAAATTAGGTACCGGAACCCACATAAAAAGAGTGAAGTGTATGTAGGTATATGACTGTAATGCTGACACTGACATGGCAGAGAGGAGAATCTTTAATTGCTTGTTGACCAGCCTAGCCTACTTGGTGAACTCCAAGCCAATGAGAGATCATGTCTCAAAAACAAACAAACTAAAAAACCATATATATCAACTAAGGAGATGCCTAAAAATGTCCCATGCACATGCATGCACAAAAGCAAGCACTATTCAATTCACTGAAAGTTATTGATTCTAACTTATTGTGATGAATTTTTACATAGAAATAATCTACATTCAGTAATAAATTCAGGCATGTCATTTTCTCACCTATATGTGCAACCACAAAAAAAACATTTCATGTAATGGAAGAAATTCTTTTCCTCAAGCCTTATTATCCTGATATTTACAGAATGCACCAGACACTGTAATAAAACTCTCCACTGTTCCTCGTTTTCCAGATTTTATAACTGCTTTGCTATTTCAAAAGGGAGTATTTAAGAGCAGTAAAGTTGTGTGGAAAGAATTAATTATGACAAAGTTTTGTTGATATCTTCATACTTCTCCCACTACAGTATTGCAGAAAACAGTTTCTCAATAATTAATATTTTTAATATTCAGTGATTTTTATTCAGAAAATACATAAAATGTTCAATTTATATTTGAAATACAAAAAATGTGGTGCTACATTGTGATCAAATGATAAATAATAAGTACCTGCACCTATGAGACAACAGAACTGTCTGTACAACAGAACACTGTTTTCAATGTAGTTTGTAGTTGTACTACTTCCCACAAGGAGCCTAAGTGGTTTCCTATTCTCTCCAACCATTGGTATACACATTGAGAGATATAGATCTCAGGACCTGCAAATCTTAGGAAACACATACTTATTATTTTCAGTTTTCCTATCTGTTTCTAAAAGTTTTGTTTCAAGCAATGTGTCAGCTTCAAGCCAATGTAACTAAACACCCAGAAAAGCAAGCATAAAGATGAAGTAGTTATTTTGATGCACAACAGAAATTTTAGTCTATAGCCATTTCCTCCAGTCAATTCCATAGCTGTTCCTGTTGGCTAATAGGCCTATGACAAGGTCTTATACACTGGCAGAAACATGCGGCATGCAAGTTGATCACCTGACAACCAGGAGGCTCATAATGAAGAAGGAACTGTATAGCATACATACACTCTTTGAGTACATCCACTCCACAACCTTACTTCTTCTTTCACAAGGCCCCACCCCTAAAGGTTCTACTCTTTCAATAATACTACACAGGGAACTAAGCTTTTCACACATAAACATTTGGATAACATATAAGATTTAAATAATGACAGGAAAAATGTTTTAATCTTTGAACCTTAATTTGATTCAGACAGAAATATTTGGAGAGAATTTCAAAGAGAGATGAACAATAAAAAATTACTTTAGTGAAGAATTTTCCAGAAAGTTTAGTACCATCTACTTCAGTTTCTGGATGTATGGTCAGGTATGAAAGTTATATAAAACAAAAGTGAAGTAGAATATTTTGACACTAAGACTTGAAATGGAAATTTAATTGGAAATATTCAAATGAACATTCCTCCCCATGAATATGGAAGATATTTGTTCAAAATGCTGAGAGCCCTGCTTAAACAGACCAAGCCTGATTACCAGCCTGAAGTGTGCTATGAGATGATACTTCTCTGGCAGACATCTCACCCATGATAGGGATACGCGGAACACAACCAAATGCACTAAGTCAGCTCTTTTCTCAAACAGTTGCAAAAGAAAGCATGAAGTAACAGAAGACAGTTTACTATACACACATGCACATTGTAGGAAGGACACAAAATGTGCTTCTTAAACATAAAGGCATATCTTCAAATTGTTTTTACCATGTGTTTACTCATTACTGTAAGAACAAACTGTGTGTAAGAAATGGTCTTGGGCTCGGCACTCAGCTCTGTTGGTAAGGTGCTTGTTTCATGAACATGAGGACCAGAGTTGGAATCCCCAGAAAGTATGAAAATAAGGCTAAGTATAGCATTATGTATTTGTGGTTCCAGCACTGGGAAGACAAGAATATCCCAAGGTTCGTGGTTCATGGGTCAGATTGCCTAGCCAAATCAGTGAGAAACCCTGTCGTATAAAATTAAAGTGAAAGCAATATCTTGCCTTCAAAGGCAAAAATTGTACATGGACCCACATAGACACATGGGCACATATATGTACATATGCTAAACATGCACACATGCACACAAAGATAAGGCTATATACAGTATATATTAATTATAATGAATAACTGCCCGTCTAATTGGTTTTCTCACTTTTGGCACAACTGATATTTAAGACTGGATTGTCTGCCATACACCAAAGGAGGTTTATATGAGTCTCTATCTTGCATCTTCAAGATGACAAGAGTAACCCTATCACAAGCTGTGGCAATCAAAAAGCATCTCTATATCTTCCCCCTGGGAAGAAACAATCCTTGCATAAATGAGACATACATCAATCCACATTCTAATTTCCACAATGAAGTAATGATATTCATCAGTGCCGCTGCATACTAAGTAGAAAAGGCCCCCAGAACATATTACTGCTTAGGTCATAAACATGACATGGTACTGGCTGTCAGATGTCTAATTTACAATTAAGCTTGCCCTCAAACATTCTTTCTCATCAGATTCTTAGGACATATTCACTTTGAAGAAAATCATTGTATGTACATACCTCAATATTTACCCACATGATTCTGCAAGTATACAAATTCTCTTGTTTTCCCTCTACATAAATTATGAACTCTATATGGTAATTTATTGTAAAAGCAGTAAGGAAGCAAATACTAATAGGACTGAATCTATGCACTTACAGAACTTTTGGTTTGATACTGATATCTCCCCACTAGAATGTCTATTCTATGAGGGTGTTTTCAATACTGGGAGTAGTAACTTATACAAGCTGAGGTGGGCTGATACAACTACTGGATAAGTTATCACAATTGTTGGTATTTCCATTCTTATTGTTTTGACATATGGTCTCATGTAGTTCGGGTAGTCTTGAATGTTGTGGAATATTCCTTTATACTATGAGAAGATATGTCATTGTGTTTGGTTTAATAAAAAGCTAAATGGCCAATAGCTTGGAAATATTTCTAGGGCAGAGAGAATGCTAGGAAGAAGGCAGGATCATCAACCAGAGGTGGAGGAAGCAGAAGAACAGGATGGTGAGTATAAAAATGAGGTTAAAGAGCCTCATGGTAGCACATAGATAAATAGAAGTAGGTTAATTTAAATTTTAAGAGCTAGTTAAAATCAAGCCTAAGCTATTGACTAGGCTTTCATAATTAATACCAAGCCTCTATGTCATAATTTTAGAGCTTGCTGGTGGGACAGAGAAAGACTCATTACAAATGGCACCCAACATGTGGCTCTGTATAGTCACATAGATCTGAGAATGCTTTAAAAAAAAGAAAAGTTCAGAAAATAGAGATATGGTTACCAGCCATTGTCATTGGGTAGAGCCAGTCACCAGCATACATACACTAAACTGAGTTGGATAATGGCTGACAGAATGCTGCAGATGCACAGTAAAGACAAAGCCAGATGAAAAAAACACCTCTAAACAGACTATAGTATGTTTAAAAAATGTGTGTAGACTTAAAAAAAAAGAAAAGAAGAAGGGTACAAACAGACATTTTAAAAAGCATATAATATATAAATAATAAAAAAGAGTAAAACATGTAGAGATGGGAAATACACATGAAGTCAGAATCCTGTATGGTGTTGTATTGACATTAATTTTTTTGATTTCTAGTGAGCAAGCAATAGCTGATGAGAGGCACTGGATTATAAAAAACTACTAAATTAAGCAAACCTATATATTATTAAAATGTCTTAACTTCAAAATGAATGTCAAAAAATATGTTATATTGGGGAAGAGGTTATGCTTTGGTTTCCACAGGAAATGAAAGGCTATGGATTCATTCAAGTTTAATACAGATCAGATTTGATTGGGAAGGACCCATTCCCTTTGAAAATCCTGGTTACAAAATAAAGAAAAAATAAACCTAAAATAAATACAAGACCAGTGGCATATATTTTACCTGCTCAAACAAAAAACAACAACAAAATCTTTGACTGGCTTATGTACAATGCATAGTCCATACTTCTATTAATATGGATATGTATGTTACCTTTTAAATTTTGTGAGTTTTCAGACCAAGGGGAGAAGACACCAATTAAAATGAGTATTCCAAGTGGTCCAGCCTCAGAGACATCTCCAGTCCAGGACTTCAGGTAAGCCCTACAGTTTTTTCATTACACAAACTAGACCACAGCTAGTTATCCCAAGGCCTTGCCCATTACCCTAACTTTCCCAGACTTCCCCAAAGATGCCACCGCCTCCAAACAACAAGAAGCAGTCTAAAGAACACAATGCTCACATTCCCAAGAAATGGGGTCAGTGGTTTTTAGTCATTCAATGGGTTAAGAATATTTGTCATCATTTAAAAAGGTTGATAACAAGTTGTAATTGGTAGTGATTAGGAAAAAAGATGAAAAAAGAGATAAGAATCAGGGATCTCATTCTGAAAAGAAAAAGGAGGACATAGAAATTATAGAATAAAAGGGTAGATCATTGAACTACTTTTAAACTAGAAAAATCAAGTGCCAGTCCTAAATATTTTACATTGATATGGATTTTTGCATATTGATACAAATTTGGGGTTATTTTTTATTATATTGTATCTATGTTTCTACTCTTATTTAAGGTATTCTTATATATGGATACAAATTTAATGTTATTTTGTTAGGACATACTGCATATGTTTCTACTCTTATTTAAGGTAATATTTAATAAAATGACCTAAACAGCTCATTTAACAATGTACTGTAAATTTCTAGTCCTTGAAAGTTATTATTACAAACTATTTAGGATAATAAAGAAATACAGGTTAGTAGTCAGTCACCTTTAACAATCAAACCTATATATTAGGTAATTTTTCTAGGTCAAACAGGTATATTTTAGATAGACAGGTGGTCATTGAACACTTCAAAGATCTACAGAATATGGTATTTAAGATGTTTTAATAACATAAGACTTTTCATGACAAAGAGACACATCTGTTCCTGGCAGCATCAATCTACTTCAGAGAAGATGATGGGCATCAAAGAACCTCCATATGGAGCTTACATTCTTTGTGGAAAAGTTAGCCATTGGGTAAGAAACTGCCCTTGCCTCAACTCCTGACAGTATGCCATCCAATTTGGACAAACAGGACACAAAAGAAAGTGACTGCCAAAGTTTGTCAAAAATAAGATAGGTCAGTCCTTCAAAATTCTTTCTTCACCGAAAAGTCTGTCAGCTACTCTAGGCCTATAGGCCAAAGAGGGATGTCAAAACGTTATAGAGGAAACTTGGGTGACTGTCCAGGAATCCTTTTCTGTTATTTCTGTAGTTTTGAAAGCTGTTTTCTCTGAACTTTCTGTTTACATAGGTAGAAAAGCTATGTTCTATCTTTGAGTCTCCTTCAACATATAATTATAGATATTGAGAAATGACTCTAGATACATTTGTGAGATTTGGGAGAAAATCAGAATACTGAAAATCATAGATGAAATAGGATGCTGAAGTTTAAGCACTTGCCTTTAATTTACATTTACTTAAAATGCATTTACTTCATCTTATGTGTATAAGGGCTTTGCTGGCATACACGTCTATACACCATTTGTGTATCTGGTGCCCACAGAGGCCAGAAGAGAACATTGAAACTCCTAAGAATGAAGTTACAGACAGTGTGAGCTGCTGGAAGGGTGTTAGCAGTCAAACCCATGTCCTCTGAAAAAACAGCCAGTTTCTTAACTGCTGAGCCTTCTCTCCAGTCACTATAGTTACTCTCTAACCATCAGAGGTAATCTTATAAGAAAGCTTAATAGTACTAATGATAGCATGCATAATAACTCAATGTTGGAAAAGAATTCATTTGCATATTTCAAAAATGGGTCTTATCTGAAGTTCAACTCAAAATCAAATTTTTCCATGGGAAAGAAGAAAATTACCACATTTTTTTTACCCACTCTGGCCCATTTATTGGTAATACTGGAAACACAGAATGGAAGATCTGTCTTCCCATAAGTATAAATTCCTATTAATTAAAACAAAATTTAGGTTGTTAAGCATAAAAGAGATTTCACCATTTTTCTTCTTCTCTTTATTTGCTTTAAAGTTAGAATAGTTCATTTCCTGCTCAAAATTATTCACTCAGAAGAGAAGTGTGGTGCCCTGCACACCTGGGCTATAAATGGCTGTTATTGGACTGGCTCACTAGCCAGCAACTGCTGGCAACAACAGCACTTCAAAAGCCAGTGCCAAGCAAAATGGCATCTGAGATCTGGACGGCACTGTGGGAGTGTTGCAATAACCCATGACAAACCCAATTTGTATGTTAATAACAATGGTGCTTAGGATGGAGTTAGTATGCAAAAAAATAAAACAAAGTGAGGAAGATGAAGAACTAAAATAAAGACAGAAAGATGGAGAAGAAAAAACAAAAGAAAGAATCAAAAGAAGAGAAAGAGTAGAAAAAAGAGAAAGGAAGAAAAGAGTAAGGAACAGGGGAAATGGGAGAAAGAAGTGGAGAAAGAAGGAAGGAAAAAAGGAAGGGAGGAAGAGAGGGAGGAAAAACAAAAGACCAATATTAGCAACCACAAGGACAGGTCACTCTTCAGCTGACAGTCGGAGAAGAAAGTTTGCTCCTAATGCATTTAATTAAAGCTAAATGTAGAGGCTGCTTTTGCTACCAGATCCTGTCTCCTCTCAGCAGTGACAGATCTCATCACAAGTCTTTAGTGTGTTTTCCTTTTTCCCAACCTTGCAACTTGGAACATAGCTGCCCCTTAGCTTCGCCTGGTTTCCCAACACCCAGTCACGCTGCTCCTAAAAGTGTTATATAGACCATAATTACATTTTAAATGGAAGTGAATTTAATTTTGTTTTTGGATATTTCTTGACACCCTTGGAGGTGGCTGGTGGTGTTCCAGGAGGCTATAAAGCAGAGTTGTTACAAAGTGAACAGGAGATGCGAAAAAGTGTTGCTGGGCACAATTCTCTTGCCATGGTGATCTGGGTATCCCCTGATTCTGCCACAAAAAAAGATAAGAATAGATAAAAAAAAAAAAGACCTGCCTAATGCTAAAGCATACCAAACATTGATTTTGCAATTTATCTATGCTTTGGAGATTCCAATGAGACGTGTCTATTATAAGATGCCACATTACAATGTATCCTTAGCACAGCTCTCACACTTTCTCTGCTACGCCTACAACACAAATTCGCTCACATTTTTACATTTTGCCATAGCACTAAAGTATCCACATCACATTTCGACGACACAGGATGAAAAGATGCGCATGGTGCCTCACACCTATAATACCAACAACTTGGAGACTGAGGCAGGAGAATCACTACAATTTCAAGAGCAGCCTGAGCTACATACGAGTTTAAAGGCAAATTGAACTATAGAGTGACATCTTGTCTCCAAAAAAGTATATATAAAAAAAGAAGCCCTTTAATACAGATTTATTTATATGACTTTAAGATGTGAAAGCATAAAGTAAAGTGTGGATGAAGAAAAGGGGCCAGTAACACTTGAAAAGAGGGACAGTGGAAATGGCAGGGAGGCAAAGATTATATATGTGTGTGTGTGCGTGTGTGTGTGTGTGTGTGTGTGTGTGTGTGTATGTGTATGTGTGTGTGTATGAAAATTTCACAGTAAAAACATAAAATTAAGAAGGAAATCTCTCTGCATTATTTAATGGGCTGTACAAACTCACACACCCATACTTACACATCAGGACACACAAACACACACACACACACACACACACACACACACACACCTGCACTAATCTACACAGAATGTCTTCAGATTGCTAGGCTAGTACTTGATCTCTTCCTCCACCGCTGCCAAAAGCCATGTGGGCAATTTGCAAACGTGGTGAGAGGAACCGTGTGGCTTATAGACAGTACCCAGCTAATGAGGGAGTAACTTCTTTTGAAAATGTGTCTTGTCTTCAGAAAGATTGAACTTTTGCCAGACTTACAACCAAGATAATAATATGCCTTGAGACCATTTAAAAGCATGTGGTCAATTTGCTCTCCTACTGTGTGCCCAGCCTGTGAAAGTGTGACACACCTTTAAAAGAACAATGTGCCCAATGTTACTATGCCTTGTATTCCCCATAGTACATAGACTTATTCTTAAATTATATACTTTTCCACACACCAGACCCAGAGTAATATGTGTATGTTTGTACATGTGTGTATGTCCATGCACAGTAATGCACACACACATGTACAAACTGTGGTTAAGATTTGGTGAAAAAGTCAACAATTTGAAAGCAACCATAAATATTAAATGTCCACAAAATGTTGAAACCATCATGTAGATATAGGTTTATAACAACTATTTGCATTTTTAGATGTTATTCTGGGTCAGTTGGAGTCAGTAAAAGTAATCTCTTCCTCTGTCAAACTTTGTCATTCCTCATCTTTTCCTCATATAATGTATTCTGTGCTATTCAATGAAAACAGAACAAGCTGCTTTGTTGGGGACAAGCACAACAGACCTATCAGGGGTATCAGATGCACTTGAAAGGCCAATAACCGCAGGCACAGATGAAAGACACAGAGAGAAGTCAAATTTGGACTCACTCTTGATCGAAACTTCTTCAAAACTAAATCCCATTTTTCATTCTTTAAAACAACATTCATAGATGTTAGTGCCTCCTGTGAGGAAAATTCTCTTTTTTGGTCCTTGATACTCTATGTACAGAAGCTAAGAACTAGACCAGGTGAGTATGTTAATCCCCAGTAGATTATACAGAAGGAAAAACAAAGATCGGCACAGGTAATTTAATCCATCAATTACTTAAATTCTACTTATACTTTTAAAAAATGTATTTTAAGATTTTTCCGGGGACAAAATGAGTTCCATACAAATCCTGCCTCTGGAAAACTTATCAGCCTTGATTACAGGACTCATAGGCAGATGTCTCCATTTCCACATCTCCTTCTGATTTCTGCCCTCGCTGTCAGACTCTGCAGACACTGTTGTCTGCTTTCCACAAAAGACTCAGCCGAGCCCCACTGCTCCCAGAGAAGCTATCCAGCTTTCAGGAGTATACTTTGGTACCTCAGTCTTCCCACTTAGCAATGTTAGAAGAAACAAATTAGTGTCAGTGGAGGGAGACATGGTAACCGCCAGCAGTTTTAAAAGTAACTCCATTCAAAATAGCTCCATTCAAAAATAACTTCCCGAATATATGGAATTGTCATATCTCCATTTGAATTTCAGATAAACAATGAACAATGTGTAGTGTACCTCAAATCATGAGAGGTACCAAAAATGAAAAAAAAAAATCATTGTTGAACTGAAATCTCAAATTAACTTGGCACCTTGAATTTTTGTTTGTTAAATCTAGGAATCCTCTAAATATATGGTTTTAAGACCCCATGTGCTTACAGACACCTAATATTCGAATTCAAAATACTCCCTAAGACATACCTTGGCAGTAACCAACAGTTCTCTAATTAGACTTAATACTCATTGAAAAAGAAGGAAATTATGGCTAATTCTGGAAAGTTAGCCAACTAGCCAGGGCTAATGAAGCCATGGATCTTGGAGGAGAGTCTACAACTATCACTTTGCTAGGCAAGCATAATCCTTAGCTATAATCTATAACAATTTGTCGTTATAGCCACAGTTAAGTATAGTCTTCACCACTCATCGAGGAAACTTTTCTTTGCAAGAGTTGGAGGCCATTACAGAAAACCACAACCAATCAAAAGGCAGAATTGTGGAGCCCAGTTCTAAGTGATATATAAATACTACAACTCCCGCACCTAAGTCTCAGGGAAAGAAGTGATCGGATGATAGGAAGAGGCAGAACATCACAAAGTCTCATTGTGTCTCCTAATGTCGGAAGCCATTTCCATAAAGTCTCTGCAACATGTCTATCTAAACCTGTGCTGCACAAGTAGAACACCAACAGAAAGACATGGCAACAAGAACAGAAAAAGCTCATGAAGCATCAACCCTACTACCGGCAAGGAAGGAATGCTAACTGCTAGAAAAAGTCTTCTCCAGGGAGTATTGAAAGCATACACATGCAAGTAACAGTGTAGGACAATGCAAGTTGTACCTGTGTATTGAGAAATATGCACAAGTATGCATGCATACACATATGTATGTAGCAAAAGTTAACAAAAAAGCCATAATTTTGAAAGAGTAAGGATGGGTATATGCAAGGTGTTAAAGGGGGTGGGAAGGAAATGGGGAAAGATACAATTACATTATAATCTAAAAATATAAAAAATAAAAATAAACCAAAAATACTCCCTTAGAGGCCTACAGCTTCATCTTGATTTTGAAAATTGCATTATTTTAATGTGCATGGGCTTTTTCCCTGCATATATGTCTCTGCAGTACTTGCATTCCTGTCGCCTGCGGAGACCAGAAGACTATCAAATCCTTTGGAACCGGGATTATGTGTGGCTGTGAGCCACCATATGATGCTAGAAGAGCACTCGTGTTCTTAGCAACTGAGCAATCACTCCAAATTCCGATTTGATTATTTTAAACAGTATTTAATGGCTAGAAAGGAATAGAGTGGACGAATTTGAATTTTATACCTTAGAGCACTTATATCTTTTTTCTTAAGTAAGTTATATAGAATGTAGAAGTATTAACTTCATTCAGATAGAAAAAAATGGGCCATCAAAAGTTATGCGAGAGAGTACTGGTTTATGTTTCTGATCTCTGGGCTATTATGATAGTATTCTTGTCATTTTAAGAATGGCCCTCCATTGAGTGATCACGTCACTCATAGAATACTCAAGAACTCATTGCAAATAGGCATGTAGCAAGGACATCCTTAAAAGGGTGCACAAATGCCTGTACCCTAAATGCCCAGGCTAACAACCACAACCACCATCACTGTGCACCTGCACATACTCACCCATGTACACACACACACACACACACACACACACACACACACACACACACCACACTCATGTCTCGCACATATCACTTCTCTCTATGTTATTTGAGAATTAAAAGCTGGGACAACAGAGCAATATGGTGGAATGTGTAGAGTTGTCGCATCCAAAAACAACGAACCAGTGTTAGCAGATTTCAAAAGCATAGAGAACATTCCCTAGGAAGAGAGCCACACTTTCCACACTACAGTAGTACTCGTTCCATGCTCACTCCCTGTAGAAGCTTCTAACGTAGAAAATGTGGACATGGCTAGGATTCCTGGCATTTTAAAGCAAGGCAGACTTCTATGCAAAGGAGTATAAAGCACCTGCTAATCCCATCTACTCATATCAGGGCTGCTTATAAGACTTGGATGTTTAGAAGATGAGTCACATGGGAGCCTAATCCAGGTCTGGCAGGCATTTCGCAAACGCTTTGTCAGACCACAGAGATAAGGGACTATACGCACTGATAGGAAACGCACTTCTGAGGGAAACATCCGAGCTGTGTGCTAACTACTTTGCAAGCACTGTATCCTTTAATCATTTCCCAGAGAGGAGGCTGACACTAAATTGATCAACCTGCTCCAAGATGCATCTCCAGTAGAGGTGTTCACGTCTAGAGAAGATCTGCAGTCAGAGGCTGAATATACCCCCTGGGTCCAGTATGTACAAAGTACTTATTTGAAATACTTTAGTAATGCCTTGCAGATGAGCCTGGCACTGGGTTTGATGTGGGGGGGCAGTATGAATGGTTGAGAAAATTATTTTAATCACTAGCTTTATATAGATGAGAAAGGACTAAAAACTTCACTTTGGCAACAGAAGAGAAACAGGAAAGAAAAAAAAGCTCTTCTTCATACCCAGAGTTCATCAGGCAAGCCTCTCAAGGCCCATCAGAATCATCAACTTCTTCTATCCCCAGACCTTCTAAGATAAGATCCCACCATTTGGAACCCTCCGCGCCTTAATTCAGAAAGTTCACTTTAATGTATGTAGCAAGAATATGCTTTGGTGATTTTGGTCAAAACAAAGACGAATATAGCCTGTGACAGTACTGTCTACTCCATATACCGACAAACATAGTCTGAGTAAATTGGGTGTCAATTTTCCTGTGTTCCAGCAAGGACCTTACAAGGATATTTCTTACATGCTTGAAAGCTAGCAGAGTCAGGTTTAAAAGGATGAATATCAGGAGGAAAATAACAGTGCCCAAACTTTACCACAGCCAACCTGACTGAAAAAGATAGGCCACCCCCCCCCCCAAGGCACTCCTCAAGCGATAATGTTGTGTGGAAAAGGAGCAAAACAGCTGGTCAGAGTTGTCTGCTAACATAATTTAATCCTACTGAATTGCACAGTGTGGGACGGAGCCAACGGGTTATGGAGAATCTTTGTGCAAAACAAGCACTGGAGAGAAGTTTTCATTTTTAAAAAGCCTACAGAACTTCAGGAATCAGAAGTGAAACCCAAGGCCTAGGACGCGTGCTGTTCTGGGTTCTGTCCTCAGCATCCCATAAGCCAGATAGGGTGGTACACACCTATGTCAGCACTAAAGAGATGAAAGTACAGGGTACCTTATTGCTCTAGCTAAGAACTCAAGACCTATATTGAATAAGGAGATATTGGATAAGGAGAGAGTGGACAGTCTTCACTAACCCCACATCAGACAGAGGTCTAATCTCCAAAATATGCAAAGAACTCAAAAAATTGGTCATCAAAAGAACAAATTATCCAAAAAAAAAATGGAGTACAGACCTAAACAAAGAACTCTCAACAGAAGAATTTAAAATGGCCAAGAAACACTAAGGAAATATTCAACATCCTTAGTCATCAGAGAAATGCAAATCAAAACAACTCTGAGATTCCATCTTACACCTGTAAGAATGGTCAAGATCAAAAACACTGATGACAACTTATGCGGGAGAGGTTGTGGGGTAAAGGGAACACTTCTGCATTGCTAGTGAGAATGCAAGCTGGCACAACCCCTTGGATGTCAGTGTGGTGACTTCTCAGAAAATTAGGAAACAACCTTCCTCAAGACCCAGTAATATCACTTTTGGGTATATGTCCAAAGGATGCTCAATCATGCCACAAGGATATGTGCTTAACTATGTTCATAGCAGCATTGTTTGTCATAGCCAGAACCTGGAAACAATCTAAATACACCTCGACTGAAGAATGGATAAGGAAAATGTGGTACATTTACACAATGGAGTACTACCCAGCAGAAAAAAATAACGACAATTGAATTTTGCAGGCAAATGGATGGAGCAAAATAAAACATCATTTTGAGTGAGGTATCCCAGACACAGAAAGGTAATTATCACATGTACTCACTTATAGGTGGTTTTTAAACATAAATCAAAGAAAACCAGCCTACAAACCACAATCTCAGAGAATGTAGACAACAATGAGGACGCTAAGAGAGACATATATGGATCTAATCTATATGGGAAGTAGAAAAAGACATGATCTCCTGAGTAAACTGGGAACATGGGGACCTTGGAGGAGGGTTGAAGGGGGGAGTGGAGAGGCAGGGAGGGGAACAGAGAAAAATGTTGAGCTCAATAAAAATAACAGAAGAAAAAAGAAAAGAACTATACAGAAGGTGAAACTGTGAGAAATCTGCATGGAACTTAGGTAAGAGGTAGCAAGAGGAGGGATTTTAAAGGACAATAAGGAA
Source organism: Myodes glareolus (assembly GCF_982192425.1). NCBI lineage: Eukaryota > Metazoa > Chordata > Mammalia > Rodentia > Cricetidae > Myodes > Myodes glareolus. The sequence goes on along the minus strand of NC_142053.1, from coordinate 109,333,952 downwards.
GTTTGGGAAAAGCAAGAAAGAAACATGTCAGGAGAGTATATTGAAAGCAAAGGAGTGTGTTGGGTCTTTCAAAGACAGTATCCATTTCATGCACATAACAACCTATGGTATAAGTATATTTCTCTTTGAAAGAAGAGAACATTGTGGTTCAAGCAAATCAAGGGATTCCGAGACAAATCCTGAGTTGAAAAGCAAATGTTCCTCATCCCCCTGACTTGAACATGTACGCAACGGAAAGCAGAGCAGTCACAGAGGAAAAAAAAAAACTTTGCCTGCCTTACAGTTTAACTACAGTGAAATGGATCACAAAATCCAGTATGAATAATTAAGAGCATCCTTTACAAAACATCTCCTATCAATTCCACCAATTTGGTGGTATCTCACTTCTTTTCTTTTTTAAAATTTTGTTTTATTTATTTATTTATTTAGTTAGTTAGTTAGCTAGTTAGTTAGTTATTGGTATGTGTGAGATACCTATAAAAGGAACAGCTTTTCTGTATAAAATGTGATCGGATTTGTGCCAGCAAGAGATAAAAAACCAACTTCTATATTTAACATAATGAAAAGCCCCCGATAAATCCTGCAATTCAGATCGTTCCCTATGTCTGAAAACCAAGGCTCTATCAAATTCTGAACAGCTTTATATATGTGGCAGCAGAGTAAAAGAAAAACCAACCAGAAGAACCTAAGAAAAGACATTCTTTCCCACGAACCTCCAACTTTATCTTCTGCTTGCTCAAGAATTTCAAAAATCGCAGATTGTAAGCAAGTTTTAACATTCTACAAGCCATTAAACAGTGAGAATTTACATTCAGGAAAGACTGCTCCAACTTCATGGTATACCAAGCACTGATTGCCGTTGAGTAAATTTACATCCATATTCTGTGATTATGGTCTCTATTATAAGCAAGAATTAACTACTAATATCAATATTTAAATTCTAGAACATGTCTGATGGAGTGGACCTTCTTACTGTCAATGAGGACAAAGTGTAGTAGAAAGAATGAAATACATTGACTTTCTATTGATTTTGGAAATAACTGCAAAGCGATACTCCATGGGTACCCCCCAAGAGCCTAGATAAAAGCCCCAATCTTTATTTGCATTTCAACGGTGAGTGTGAGATTTTTATATTATTGTAAAATATTTTATAGCATGTTCACCAAGCTAGCAGGGCTGCAAGCTTCTCATGAAATGAACACCCCATGTATAAAACTAAAATTCTCTAAACAGGTCAATTGAAGTGAGATGAATTGAAACAAAGCACAAAAACAGCACTGTCAAGGGGCAGAACAAACAAGTCATTAGAGGTACTGGAGATGTAAGGACCCAAAGGACTAGGCTTACATTCAGCATCTTCATACTGTACCTGGCCAAAGACCCTTTGTAACTCATATCTAAAAGTATATACTGGGTTTCTGCAAAACATATTTGTGGTGTACTGCAACGATCAGTTGTTGAGAACAATGAAAAACCTGTATCAAAGAGCTAGTGGAAGAGACACATCATTTTGGTTGTCATCCTTCACTATTTAGTATCTCCTTTCTGGCACCAAGTTTACACACAGCCACATACCCAGTATAGAAATATTCGTAAAAGGTGAGAAGCAGAAATAATTCTCAATGGAAGTCATGCTCCCGTGAATCTTGATATCCCCTCAATTATCAGACAACTTACAGTTTCTTATAGTTACATCCAGTTACTTCTCGGAGCATCAGCCAATATCTCTCGATGTTCTAGAACGGCTCCTGTCAGTGTTCTGCAGGATCCACACCTATCCCTCCCATGCCTGAACATCTGTGTGGAGGACTCTAGCGGCACAATACTGGAGCTTCTTCTACTCGTTTTGTTGATACCACGCTGCCAGGTACCATCACCCTTGGAACCACCACTGAACCTGCCTTTTAAATTGTCAAGAATTGACAAATACGTGATAATTTTACATCTTGACAAATTTACATTGTCAAGAATTGTAAATGTGTCTTTATATGTTGGTGTATATGTGCGTGACCATGTATGTGCAGGTAGGTATATTTGTAGATAACAGAGGTTGCTGTCTGCTGTATTTTTTAGTTACTCTCTACCTTAGGTTTTGGTTTCGTTTTGGCTGTGTGACAGAGTCTCTCGCTGAATGTAGAGCAATTAGACTAGACTGGCAGGTCAGCAAGCCCCAGTGACCTTATCTCTACCTTCCGAGCACCGAGATTGCAAGTACATTCTGCTGAGCACTGCTTTTTATGTGGGTGACAGGCTTGTGCAGCAAGCACTTTACTGAGACATTTCTCTAGATCCTGTCTTTCCTTCTGATGCTGTATTTTGTCACATAATATATCAAAAGCAGTGCTTCTTCGTGGATGCCTCTAGCTTCTAAATGTAAATACAGTTTTTGGGTATTATGATCAAGGAGGCAATTCGCCAGGACCAGCTTGTGTTTCTATATATCCTTTGAGCAGGAGCCCTGTATGCTCTGGACTAATTTTGTCAATGACGTTTGATTATAAATAGACAGCTAAAAGGGAGTGCTTCCTCCAGAAGAAGAGGGCAGATCTGCTTACAGCCCAAGAAGACCGAGATAATGCCTCTCTTGGGAGCCAAGGCTGGATGTGATTACTATCCATTACAATCTCAGGGCTTTTTTCCTGCAAAGACAACCGCTATACATCAGCATCTATTTGAACCTCTTCACAATGTCCTGGAGAAACCGAGGTATCCAAGTGCTTTTCTGTGAATAATGGGCTTTATTTTGTCTCTGACTCAGGTGGCATGTCTTCTACCATACTCCTTGAGGCTGTGCTAAACACCTTTGCCAGTAAGCTTGCAAGTGAGTCCTGTACCATCCTCCTCACTTTCTAACCACACCTTTAATCCCAGCATTCAGCAGACAGAAGCTGGAAGAGTTCCCTGAGTTCAAGGCCACTCTTTGCTGTATAGTAAGCTCCAGAGTAGTCAAGGCAACATCCTCTCTCCGAAGAGTTCCCTTACCAAGCTTCTTGTGATAAAAGATTGTGTGTGTGTGTGTGTGTGTGTGTGTGTGTATGTGTGTGCGTGTGCGTGTGGTATGTGTAACTTAGGATCTTAGTCCTTTACCAGGCACAGAAAATTTTAATTAATGCTCACCCCCCCCCCAGATATTTACCTATCGCTGCAGCTTCAGCAGGCTGAGTGCTATAGCACCCTGGTTCCCCAATCCCATATGTTCTGAGCACCAATGATGCACATAAGTAGGGTTCAAAGATGCTTCCTTCTTATTCTCCTCCACCAACTCTACCATTCCTTATTGACATCTGCTCATTGGAGCACATTTGGAAAATGTTATGAACTGCTAATAAAAGAACAAAAAACAAAATTAAAAACGTTTCACATGAGAATGAGACCCTGTCTAAAGTCCTTCAGGTCAAGCTACTCCAGAACATTCTGCCCTTGGTTATGTTCTGTTGGTATGCAAAAGAATTGGAGCTGCATCTACAAACAAATAAGAAAAACCCAGCTCCTAACAAGTTCCATTTGACGTCTGCATTTTCTTGTTGTTCCATTTGAGTCAATCACAAGGGAAATCACAACGGTGGAGGGCAGGAAGTACTTTGCATTATGCTTGAATGACACTACGTTCTTAGAGCACTCAGAACCCTTAGAGAGAGTGCTATTGATTGAGTACCAGCTGCACTCTGTTATGTGAAACACCGTGAGAAGAGCCATCCATCTTTCTCTGGTTTTGGTTAAACAACATTGGGCCAATTTATTATCAATGGTGAAGCTGACCTGCCCTCATCTCATTTGCTATAATCTCTCCTTCTACTTCCTCTTCCCTTGGGTACATTAGGACTCACTTATACACACAAACTTGCAGCTAATAAAAAAGATTTATGTGCATGGAAGATTTTATTCCTCCCATCAAATGTTTACTTAAGGAGGCTTTATTACATGAAATAACATCCTTACTTGGCACACAGTAGATTTATCTTTTTTTAAACCCATTTTTTATCATTTCATATTTCAAATCTTAGTCTGTCATGGGGATTTTATTTTGCCGAGCAGTTCTGACTTAGCATATTGCCTTCTTTATAGACAGGATGCTTAAGAAAGGAAAAGTATTTGATTATTACTGTTAGAAGCTTAGAAACTGGCAGGGCAGCTTCCCAAGATGTAGAGGGGAAAATGGTTGATTCAAACACTGTCTTGAGTATAACAATGCCTATAGAAATTGGAATTGAACTTTCTCCAACTTGTGCAAGTTTGAAAAACAAAGATAATAAATACACAAACGAAGTCCATAAAAAGATGGGTTAAGCTTTCATCTCAGTAATATACTATATATGCATGTTATAGAAAAATATTTCAAAGTGAGAAAAATACAGAAACTTTATGAACAGCGCAACAAGACTGCAAGACTGTACACAAGGGCACAAAAGTCAGAGACAAACTGAGTAGCTCACAAGAGAAATGTGAGAGATTTTCTGCTTAGCAAGAGACATTTAGAGATAAAGACGAGAGGACACAGTAAAGAAAACTGCAAAGAAAACAGCTTCCAGTCCTCAGCCGCAGTCTCAAGCACAGCAAAGCTCTCTCAGCAGCAAAACTAATCATGAGAAAGGAAATGCGTTTCCCAAGGATTCTTCCACTCCTTCCTTCCTGTCGAAATTCTACTCACTCAGAACACCTAGGGTCCATTTTAACTACTTACCTTTATAATCTGCACTTCTCTGGAGTTTTTATCAATTTACTACAACATACAGTTCTCGACTTAGGGCGATTCCATCTGCCTGGGAATTCTTGGTAAAAAAATCTGTGACAGGGTGTGTGCTGCTGGCATCTACTAGGAAAAGGCCCAAAATAAAGCTAACTACCCTACAATACACAGGATATCCCCCCCCCAACAAACGGAAACAATCTAAAATGTCAATAGTGAGGAGGTGGGCAGACCCTGTTATAGAGTACATGACTATGCAATACTCAAAAATATTTTAAAGAAGAAATCAAAATAAAGAGTATATTCTGAAAAGATTCCTGTGACCCACAGTTATCAGAGAAATGCAAATTAAATCACCGTCCAGTACTACTGAAGTTGCAGCAGAACAGCAAGGATCAAAAGGACACAACTGCTGCCAACATACAGGGAACGTTAGCTCTCGTCCACAGGTGATGGAAAGAAAACTGATGGAGCCGCTGTGGAAAAGAGTTTTGCGGGTCTTTAAAGCATTAAACCATAAAAAAAAAAATGACTAAACACTTCCACTGAGGCCATTTGCCTAAGAGATGTAATAATGTACATCTACACATGTAATACTAATTATTTGGAATTGCTAATCCCTAGAAATAACCCACACGTCCAATATACAGATAAACAAAGCAAGTGGGAGAAAACCTAAAATGTGGTACTTCTGTCTAACCAACTAATTAAAAGAACGGTATACTTTGAATGAGAAAATATCTTCACACAGATTGAAGTATTTAAGCACATGGTTCCCAGTTAGTGTCTTTGTTTGAGGAGGCTAAACTTTGAAGGCTTTGGAGCCTTGTAGGAGGAAGTAGACCACTGGGAGAGGGCTTTGAGGGATTATAGCCTTGCCTGTTTCTTGCTTGCTCTCCCTCTGCTTCCAATCAGTGCTGCCCCTTGTCATTATGAACCTGTACACTAAAATCAAATTTCTTCCTTAAGTTGCTTTTGGTCATGATATTTTATTCCAGCAAGAGGAAGGTAACTAATAAATAAAGACATATTACTGGCAGTTTAAATGATAAAGTGAACACTAAGAACAAATACATGTTGGGTGTAGTGGCTCATGCTTTTAATTCTAGCACTTGAGAACTGAGGCAGAAGAATTGCAATAACCTCTAGGCCACTACATAGTGAATCCCAACCCAAGTGAGACTCTGTGTTAAACAAAATAAAAGAAAAAAAAACGACTATATTAATGGAAAGAAACCCCAAAATTATATTATACGTATAAGAAATTTCTAGACAGAATACAATTATGGAGACAGAAAACAAATCAATGAATGGTTGGATCTAGATATGGCAGTACTCAGTGATAAGCAGTTTTAGAGGAGGTGTCTGAACTGGCCTTGCTCTGCTGTCAGATTGATGACTACCATAATTGACAGCATAGAAACTTCACCCAGCAGATGCAGAGATCCACCGTGGAAAATGGGTCTGAGCTCCCAAAGTCCAATCAAAAAGAGGGAGAAGTGATAATATAAGCAAAGGGTCAAGATCATGATGGGGATACCCACTGAAACAACTTACCGAAGATAATTGGAACTCACCAGCTGTGGCCTGACAGCGGTGGAGCCAGCATAGGACCAAACTAGACTCTCTGAATGTAGATGACAGTTATATGGCTGGGACAGACTGTGGGACCACTGGTAGTGGGACCAGGATTTATCCCTACTGCTTGTAATGACTTTTTGGAACCCATTCTCTTTGGAGGGATACCTTACTCAGCTTAGATAGTGGGGATGGCCTTAATCCTGGCTCAAAGCAATGTGCTAGACTTTGTTGACTTCCCATGGGAAGGAAGCCTTACCCTCTCTGAGGAGTGGATGGGGGATGGGTTTGGGGGAAGGTGGAAGAAATAGGAGGAGTGGAAAGAGTGGGAACTGGGATTGATATATAAAATGAGAAAAGATAGTTTTTTAAGTAAATAAATAAATTTTTAAAAACTTTAAAGAGATAGAAGTCATTAGAATCAGAAGAATTTATAAATTTATAGTCTTGTTTCTAAACGATTAGTGATTGATGAGTAATTTTATATGTTTTATGAAAGTTAGAAAGACAGTTGCCCATTTCGTATGTCAAAGAAACTTGATCTCATCATGTGAACGAAGATTCATGTTGGTCATATTTATATCTAGAGACTACAAATATTAGCTGCCTATTACCTAAATAGTTATTGTATTCAGTACATATCTGAAAAATAAAATAACCCTAAAAAGTCATATTTCCATGTTGCTCTAAATTAGCTACTATCCAGAAACCTGTAGAACAGTATTCAAATATGCAGCAAAGAAGGGGAAGGTCTTCAAAGAATCATTAATATAAATATATAGCTATTGGGGAGTAAATTTCATTTCTACATAAAAATAATTATGCAAATTAAGCCACAATGAACTACCACTTAAGATTCACAAGAAAAAATATAAAATTTTATTTTATTTGCCAGAGCAATAAAAAAAGCAGGGAAAAGTATCATTATTTGGGCCATAAGATCGGGCTGTGCCTTATCATGAGAACAATACACTACAGAATCCTATAGATCTGTTCATCACAATGTTTTCCTTCCCTCCTGGATGGGGTGGGGACATGAAAATGACAGTGAGATAGCTCTTCACGTAAAAAAATAAAACATGTTGCTATGTCTAGAGACCTGAGTTCAAACCCCTGGGCCTACTCATAAGAGAGAAATTGACTCCTGCAGCTGTCTTCTCGCTTCTATACTCACTCCATGTCACTTCCTCCCTGTCCCTTTCTCTCTCTGCGTGTCTCCTTCTCTTTCATACACACACACACACACACACACACACACACACACACACACAAATTAAGAAACTAAAATGTCAGAGAAATTTTAGTGAATTGGGACTTCTGATGACTAAAAACTCCTGAACAGCTAGGTGGACAGTCAGTCAGATAAAGAGAAAACCTGCAGAGGGGAGAAGATATTTTTCCAGCCACTTATCTGACTCATAGAGTATTAATATCTAAATCACAAAATACACACACACACACACACACACACACACACACACACACACAATCCCTCAACCCATTAAAAATATCAGCCTGGAAACTGAACAAAGGGTTCTCAAAAGAAGGGGAAACTTGACTAAAAACATTACCTCAAAAAAAAATGTTCATATTCCCTAATAATTAGGGAAATAAAAATATAAGCAACTTTTAGATTTCATCTTATCCCAGTCATAGCGTCAAAGATCTATAAAACATCCTACAACATGTGCTGGAACAGCTGTGGGTGATAGGAAACCCTCACTCAGCGATGTTGGGTTTGTAAACTGGTCCAGCCATTGTGGAAATCAGTGTGGAGAAGTATCAAAAAGCTAAACATAAATCTACCATATGATCCAGCTATATCAGTTCATGGCACGTATTCAAAGATCTTGACATCTTACTCCACAGATACTTGCTCAGCCATGTTCATTGCTGCTCCAGTCACAGTATCTAGGGCATGGAAACAACCTAAATGTCCTTCAGTTGATGAAAGGATGAAATGAACACTATTCAGCTATGAGAAAAATGAAACCATGAACTTTTCAGGAAAACGGATGGAACTAGAAAAGATCATATTGAGTGAGGTAACCCAGCCCCAAAAAGACTAACATCAAATGTTCTCTTTCATCTGAGGCTCCTCGCTCCAAATCTTCAGATGTGAGTATATATACTGAACTAACTGCACAAAACAGGAAAGTAGAAAGGAACCTTTGCCAGGGATGGGGATGGGGAAGCAATAGAGAAGGTAATGGCAGGACACAAATGATCTGAAAGTGGGGGAAAGTGAGGAGGTCCTAGTTAGGATGGAAGGAGTTCAATATATCAGAAAGAAGAAAGATGGTAAAATAACAGTAAGGGTGTGTAGAAAAGTCATAAGGACTCACTATTATCTACCTGCCTAAAAATAACCAGAGCACACATAAGAGATAAGTCAGTGTATATATAGTTTAAATGAAAATTTCACATCTGGACTGATAGTTCTCCCTCCAAGACCCAAAGACCATCTAACAAGAGCCCAATACCAAGTGCAAGATGCCCTCTTTTGAGTTGCTAGCCAAGTCTGTCCAAGACACTCCCCTGTAATACAGACTGTTGTTACTGCCCTTGGTTGTCCATCACCGCACACTACCAGTAGTGGAAGGTTAAACACCTATTGTTGAACATACCTTGCGCTTCAGACACAGAGCTCAGAGGCCACTGAGCTGAAACCCACTTGAAAGCCTCCTCCTTGAGGATTAGCTTTCATGGTACCAGAAGTACCATATAAACTTCCAAATGTGAGGATCAATCAAAAGTTCTACACAGCTCTAATGCTTATGATTCACAACAATGACCACCACAGCATGATAACCCTAAGAGTGCAATAGCAGAATGCATACTTTGATGGTAACCAACAACTCTCTAATTGGACTTAAGACCTTCTCAACTAGAGAGAAATCACGCCTGATATTGGAAACCTAGCCAGCTACCCAGGGCTAGAAAAATTATGGATCTTGGAGGAGAACCTACAATCTCCACATTACTAAACCATTATAATCCCTAACTACATTCTAAATATTTGTCCTTATACCCCTCATCAAGGAAAACTCATTATAAAAAAAACCACAACCCATCAAATGCAGAGTTGTGGAACCCAGTCTGATACATCTACAATATAGCTCCCTTATCCAAGGCTCAGGGATCACTGTGGAAGAAGGGATGAAAATATTATGAGTCAGAGGAACAGGGAGTTTGCTGTGAGATTCTGTCTCCTATGAATATCAGAAGACAACCCCAGAAAGTCTCACCCACATGACTGTATAAAAATGACCTCAACAAGGACAGCAAGAATAGACATGCTAATGTGGGTGACAGGATGCCTCAACTCTAGAAGATGAAGGAATGCTGAGAGTGGGAGAAAACACCATTCCCAGGGAGAGCACACCAGTTGGTTATCCAACGCTAAACTGTCAACCCTGAAAACACACAAGTCACATTATACAGACTGAGCAGGATGTATTCCTGAAAGGAATATATGTATACATAACAATAACCAACAAACAATAGGCCATGAATCTAAAAGAGAGCAAGAAGAAGTAGATGGGAGACTTTGGAAGGAGGAGAGAAATACAGCAATTCTGTTATAATCTCAAAATACAAAATTAAAAATTATATTTCTGCATATGGCCGGGATCCACACTCTTGCCTTATTCCCAAAGGAATATAGTGGAAAGAAATACAAATCACATTTGAACTTGGATTAAAGGGAGAAAAATCCCTCGGGACATACCTACTGAACACTGGAAAATATTGAGAAGGTGAATAACAGGTTATCTTTAAATGATCTGCTTTTGTTTTTGTTTTTAACCCTGGATGCTATCTACAAGAACATCTTCAGTTGTAAACTTTCATGAACTGCACACTCGTGGTTGATCATGTCCATGTGCCTATCATTTCATTCACTAGTGAATCAAGCATGATTTTATTACGTTCTTCCCCTTTCATGGTCATATTTTTAAGTACTAAATTCTGTGAAAGGAGTGGCTCACTGGAAAATACCAAAATTTGTGTTGCTTTCTTACAGTACAGCCAAACTAACTGCCTATTATACTAACAACTTTTAAAAATTAATGTTTACTAATATTTTAGGTCTACAAGTGTTTTGCCTTCACGTATGTATGTGTACCACATGTGTGCTGGCGTCTATGATAACCAGAAATTGTCAGAAAACCTCAAGGCAGAGTTACAGATGGTTGTGAGCTGCCATGTGGGTTCTGGGAATCAAACCTGCATTTTCCAGAAGAGCAGTCCCTGTTTCTAATCTTAAGCTATCTCTCCAGCTCCCAATATTTTATGCTTTTGAGTAGGATTAGAACCAATTGAAAACATAAATGCATCAACCCATTGCAGAGGAGTTTGACGCCACTGCTCCCTATGTGAAATATTATGAACTGAGCTTCAAGACAAGTCTTGTGGTCCTGGTCACAGCTATTACACTATTATATACACGTGTCACATTGTTCTAGAGTGGCACTTGCATGCTTTGAAATGAAATTTCTGTGCACTCTAAAAAATGGCAATGAATATTTTTAATTCTGGGATGGAGTGAAGGCCCTACTTTGATGCAAGGTGAATAGGCAGCTACTTTCAGATCGCGAAGTTTGACTCAGACTCAAGAAAACAAATGAGCCAACATACTCATTTCTAGTAACCCATACAGATGGAACCAACTTTGAGGCTGTGAGTATTCCTCATGGTTTATTCAACATTGGAATACAATGTTTTCTACTAACAAAGGATGAGGGAACAGTGGGATACATGTGACTACTAGATATGCCATCAGTAAAGGTTTTAGAAATGGGATAGACAGGACAGAGTATTTTTTAACTTGTGAGTTTCCTGATTAGGGTCTGGGCAGAGCAGAAGAGGTTTAGTATTATAGATAGGAGGATGGTGGGGTGGTAGGGTTTTCACGTCAGAGAGACTCATTGCTCTATGGTTCACCCCACCCACTCTTCATAGAATGAAGTGTGGTGTCTAGGTTACACCTGGAATAAACCTTGTGTGAAAGTAACTCTGTGTACCTTCTGGGGCTCCACGGAAAGATGTACCCCCATTTCTTTGGAACTCTCCTAGGGCATGAATTGAGACATTTGGAAGTTTTAGATAGCATGTTTGGCATGCAGTTATAGTTACTTGAGTCAGAAAGTGTGCTCTAGCCAAGGGCTTAGCAAATTTAGTCTTCAGATGGTAAGACACACATGTGACTTTATAGTGGAGTAGTCTTGATGTGTGCCTTATACATAGAATTTTCTGAATGTGAACCCTAGTTTTCAAAGGAAGAGGGGAAGTGGGAGAAGGAAAGGGGTAGGAAAGGGGCAGTAAATATTGAATGATTTTCAGTCCTGATCACAATTATTCCACGCTGTTGTGGCACCAAAAATGTGGTCACAACACAACATATGAGGGAATCCTGTCCCATGTGCCTATCAGACTATGTGCAAAAGCAGGGACAGAGGACAGGTTTGTCCTATAAGATGTAATTTTGTCAGCTTTCTTCTAGACAAAGGAAGGAGTACCTAATATTTCATTCAGGGATTAAATTTTGTGTTTCTTCTAGAAATACTAGCAACCAGTCTCCATGAAAAATAAAGCATGTACATATTGTATGCCTTGGTAGGTAAGCATATAGCCTATGGGTCACTCCTTGAGTAACATGGAAAAACTTCCTGTACCTCAATGTTTTCATCCATGTAAAATAGCCTCACAGACTATTCTAGTCAGGCCTGCAGGTAAGTCTTGGGCTTTCCCATTGCACAGAGATGGGACCACAAATGTTATGGCTAGTTTTTCCAGGACGTGATCATTATCTCAGGATTCGCAGGTTCCCTAAAGCTGCCGTCACCCATAGACAATAGAAAACAGTCTAGAGAACACGATGCCCACATTCCCAAGGGGTGGCATGAATGGTTTTTATTATTGGGTGGGTTATGGATATTTGTTATTGTTTAGGGGGATATAGGACTATAGAATAAAAGGACAATTATTAACCCCAAATATTTTACATTGGTATGGATTTTGGTTTATTGATATAAATTTAAAATTATTTTTGTTATACTATATGTATATTTTTACTCTTGTTTGGACTATTGTGCTTATGCAGCTCATCTCAAAATGTAATGTATGATTAAGAAATGCAGGTTAATAGTCATCTATAACAATCAAACTTGTATTCATAGTAGGCATGCTGTCAAGATTAAACAGGTATATTTTAGATAGATTTTGCAAACTGACATCTGTGATGCTTTCACTTCCATGGATATATGGGAGGCAGAGACAGAAGAATCACCTGGAAGCTCCTGGTCCACCTAGGCAGGAGCACACAGGGCAGCCAAATCAAGAGACCCCATAGTGTCTTCGATAAGGTGGAAGAACCCTAAAGTTGTTCTCTGATCACCACAAACACCATGGTCTGTGTGTGCCATGGTACAGACACGCTCACACTCACACACACCCATGCATACTATAATAACATACGCACACAAAGTCACACAAAGTCAGAATGTGGGTAAACATTCATTTTTAGAAATTCTCATTGTGTACAAATTAAAGTAAGTCTTCCAAAAATCACATGTAGTAAGTAACACATCAAAATGTCTCAAAATATATAGAGTCCACACTTTTAACCTTGAGATGCAAAACATTTTTAAGGAAGTCAATAAGTCAACGCACAAGTATTTCAACAAGCCAAACATCCCCCAGATAAGAATGACTAAGTAATATAATTTAGATTGACAATGAAATGCTATCTTGTTGATAAAAATGACTAAATGATACCATTTGATATGGACAACACAAACTGTGACTGTTCAAGCAAAGCTGATTCAGAGCTCCTCTTTAAGGTAACACATATTCTCAGTTCTCCATAAGCAAATAATTTCCATAACTTTTAGATATTTTTTACTCAGTCCTCAACTTTTATGTATAAAAAAATCAATGTAATCTGGCAAAACATTATTTGTATAATGTAATTGTACTTTTAAGGCTAGCAATGTGAAGTGCCACCAAAAGTTATAACTTTATTCTATTGTACAAATGCATTAGGAACAAAAGAATATGTTTTACGTTTATACTCTATGCCAGGTTATTTTTCTTAATAAAGGCCTTATCACAGGAAAAAAAAAGATTTGGGAAGATTCTGTTCAAGAAAAAGACTGGCAAATTGACCAGAACTCTAAAATCTGATTTATCAGAGCAAGGTGTCAAATTTGAGGCTCAGAAATAGAAGGTTGAGGAAGAAACACAACTGTGACAAAGACCCTAGGTGTCATTCAG